>NC_091012.1:110295203-110920203 GCF_041146395.1 Eulemur rufifrons
TTCAATGTCTAGAATCAGCTGGGGTTTAGCTGGGCACGCTCACCTGGCTGGAGGTCCATCTAAGCTGGTCCTGTTTGGGACTAGGGCAGGTCTGTTCTGTTCCACCTGTCTCTCAGCCTCCAGTAGGCCACCCGGGCATGCACTCATGGTGATGGCAGAGGCTCAAGAGAGCTAGCCCCAAAGTCCCAGCTCATTGCCAGCCTCTGCTTCCCTTATGTCTGCTATCGTCCTATTGGCCAAGTCACATGGCAGCGTCAAGGGGCCGAGCAGGTCACCCTGACCACGATGAGTGGCACTGCAAAGTTCCATGGCAAAGGGTGTGGATTTCAGGAAGGGTAAAGAGTTAGGGCTGTCAAGGTGCTCCACCATTCAGTGTTTCCCAAAGTCACCTGGCCAAGGAACGCCTTTGTTCATCCGACTGAATCTCACAATGCACACTTTGGGAAACGCGAGCCTAGCAATGCTTAAAAGTCTTCTGCAGTTCTGATTCTCTGATTCTGCACTCAGTGGTCCCGGGAAGGTGCTAATAGTAAACCTGGATCATGCTGATTGGATGGAATTTGACCGGAAGCGGCAGAACTGGAGCTCAGGAGTTCATTGTGGGGGGCTCCCTTCAGAAGGGCTCCCTACCAGCTCTTCCCGTGATGCCCCTCTTCTTCACCTCGACCTGCTAGTCTTGTCCGACTGTAGTTGGGGGTGAGCAGAACTCTCCCAGAAGCATTACATCTGGAGAGGCATAGTTCTAGGAACCGTCCGGCTGGCCTGGGAAATGCATTTTTTCCTGTGTTATATTGCTCTAGGAAGGTGTTTTCTGGAGGCTTGACTTTGGGACAGCCTTTCTTGGCATGGGCACGGTGCCTTTGGCCTTTCCCCTCAGCTCTGGGCCGGGCGCCAGGTTCCTGCCCTTGGAGACTCAGTCAGGGCTCTAGGGGTTGGGGCGACCCTCATTCCCAGCACATCTGGGTGCCCGCACTGCCCACACACCCCCCACTCCAGGGGCGGAGGGGGGCTGTCTGCCTGCCCTGCTCTCTGCCTTCCAGCTGAGCTGAATAGCATAACCACCCTGACTTCACCCGACCTCCAAGCCTATGTCTAAATGACAACTGGAACCCCTGACCTCCAAGCCTATGTCTAAATGACAACCGGAACCCCTGCGGGGTGAGAGCTCCATGACTGGGGTGGCCCCAGCACCCACCCAGTGCCTCTTTATGTTTCCGACTCCCATCCATCCAGCAGCCCCGCCTGCCTTGCCACTAGGCACGGTGGAAGTGCTTCCTGTTTGTGACTGTGTCGCAGAACTCAGAGAGCTGGGCTCTCAGCCCTGACATGGGGCGCTGGTTCAGTTTCATCAAAGCCCACCCGACCCCCCTATAAGGGCCCTGTGGCTTGGGGGATGGTGGTGGGTGGGCTCCAGGCAGAAGGGGGCGGGCAGCTTGGGTTCCCTGTCGGACACATGCATTTGGCCTTGTTAAGAAAACCTGCAGGGATGGTAGGGTTGAAGGTGATCAGGTTACAAAAGCACACCAGGTCTTGGTAGCTTCATGGGGGCCTGGGGCAAACAAAAGGCCCTGGGGCCAAGGGTGGGTGAGGGTGGGGGTTGGGACTGAGGCAAAGCAAACTACCCCCAGCTTTCCCTAAAGGCGCATTCACCCCAGGGGACACCCTTCATGCTAAGCAGCTTGGGGAAGCAGGGACCCAGGTAAAACCTCACCGGAAACACCTTTTCCCCTTTCTGGGTGGGGATCACCTGGCAATTTATTTTTGTGATTTTATCAGAGATAAATGCAGCAAAATTCACACAGAGAAAAAAATACTGAAAGGAAACGCAGGGCTAGTTGCCTGTAGAAAATCCTTAGTGTGCAACTGCAGGTCATTTACGTTTCCTTTTTGTGCCTTTTGTTTTTTTCTTTTTGTAATTTCCAAATTTTCTACAGTGGCCACATGCTATTGTTACATCAGAAAGAAAAGGTGACAGAAAAAAGAATAGAGAGAATGGTATAATGCATCCACGGTTTTGAAAAATAATAGCTCCATAATGCTCTGTACTGTGTAGTCAATAGAATCTCAGTTTTATAAAACAAAAAGTTTTGTAGAGAAAGACTGGAAGGAGAGGCGTAAAAGTATTATTAGTGTTTATCTCTGGAAATATGGTTGATTTAATTTTCTTTCTTTTTTTTTACATTTTGTAAAGGAACATATTAGTTTTTGAAAATAGGACAAGGTAATTGAAAATGAATGTATTTTTATTTCTACCTTTATTCCCTCAATAACTGTGTATTGAGCACCTACCACGTAGGAGGCATTCACGGGGGCTGTACCCCACGCCTGGACTCGGAGGGCTGACAGCGTGAGGGAGACAGTCACCAGGTGACCTACGAGTGTATAACTTGCCATCTGCCATGGGGCTGTGACACAGGATGCGGGTGGGTGGCGAGGGGGTTTCCGAGAGTGTATAAAGGCTTAGTCTGAGGCGTCTGTCCGAGAAATCTGCCCTGCAGGGGCCACATTTGAATTGAACTTGGAAGGGTAGGGAAGGGGTTAACTAGATAAGCACTCTGGGGAGACTTTCTAGGCTGGAGGGGTGGCACAAAGGTCCCGAGGCAGGATGGAGGGACCAGACCGGAAGGAAGATGTGAAGGGAATACAGCTTGGGTGGGGTCTCTGGGCCCTCTTCAATTTAGGGTTTTATCAGAGGGACACCACCAAAACGTTTTAAGCAATAGCTGTGGGAGAACGGTTTGGGGAAGGCCAAGGAAGACTGGAAGCAGAGAGATCCGTCAGGCTTGGACGAGGGTGAGGACAGGAGGCAGAGGGGTCTGTGTGTCTAGGGACCCAGCTGCATTTAAATGTACAACAGGAGTCGGGCGTGGTGGCGAGACTGTAGTCCCAGCTACTTGGGAAGCCGAGGCAGGAGGCTGGCTTGAGCCCAGGAGTTGGAGGTTGCAGTGAGCTATGATGGTGCCACTGCACTCTAGCCCGGGAGACAGAGCATGATCCCATCTCTAAAAACAACAACAAAATAAACATGCAAAAGGGGTTTCTGAGTGGCTGGTGGGTGTGTACCCTGGGTTTTTTTTTTTTTTTTTTGCCCCCCTCATAGTTACCTGGTTATCCCTTGCCGTGGCCCAATGGCCAGGCCCAGCTTGGCCCCAGCTGATCTGGGTAGAAGAGGAAGAAGCCAGCTAGAGCATGGAAGCATGTCTGAGCCGTGGGCTCAGGAAGTGACCCACTCTGGAGAGGAGGGAAGCAAAGGCCATCCTGACGTCCACAGCACAAAGAGCCGCGGTGGCAGCAGCACGTTCGCTGTCTTTCCCAGAGTCATCTCAAACCGCACAGTCTGGAAGCGTTGACTTTCCCCAGGCCACCCCACCGATCTGGAAAGGTGAAAGGCACCGGGGTGAGAGGGCAGAGCATTTTTGAGAAGGTGATGCTCATTCATCAAGTGGCTGCACTATGCAGCGTGCCAGCCCCAGTCTCATTATTTGGTCTCTGAACTTTATCGACATATTAGGTGGAATCTCACACCTCTCCCGAGCGAGCGGGCTTTTGGAGGATGTTTTCTCCAACATGACTGCTCTCTGCGGCCTCCCGACATGTTGGCTTCTCTGTGAGAGCGCGCAGAGCTGTCCTGTGAGCACCTTCACCCCGCCACCCCTCCCGGGACTCCCTGGCTGCTGACATCTGTTACTCAGTGCCTGGGCTATCTGCTTAGAGCAAGCGGTCCTCAAATCCACGCCTGGGCCCGGCAGTCTGTACATATGTAGGCCGAATACATATGCCTTCCATGTAGAAACATGACCATTTTCCAAATGTCTGTGATGCTGCTATGATGAGTAAAATATGTCATTGCCAAGCCTTCCAGAATTCCAAGTTGCTTTATGTCATTATGTATTGTTTATAACGGATACTAAAAGTGTGGCAAGGAGGAGAACTTTTGGAACTTTTGTTTTTTATTTATTTATTTATTTTTGCTGAGACAGAGTCTCACTCTGTTGCCCTGGCTAGAGTGTTGTGGCATCAGCCTAGCTCACAGCAACCTCAAACTCCTGGGCTCAAGCAATCCTCCTGCCTCAACCTCCTGAGTAGCTGGGACTACAGACATGTGCCACCATGCCCGGATAATTTTTTCTGTATATATTTTAGTTGTCCATATAATTTCTTTCTATTTTTAGTAGAGGTGGGGTCTCGCTCTTGCTCAGGCTGGTCTCGAACTCCTGACCTCGAGCAATCCTCTGGCCTCAGCCTCCCAGAGTGCTAGGATTACAGGCGTGAGCCACCACCCTCAGCCCTTTTAGAACTTATTAAAAAGTGGGCCTTGGGTATTAGAAAGTTGGGAAGCTCTGTTCTGAGAGACGACACCTTCCAGTTGGGGACTGTGTCGTTTCTGTGGGTCTGAGTGTCACATCAGCCAACAGCTGTGGTCTGGAAGGGTGTTCAGAGATGCCAGCTGGCTCTCTGCGATTGGGGCCCCTTCTACGACACTCCAGCACCTACAAATGTCCCCAGTCTTGGCTGGCAATTGCAGATTCTGGATGCTGTCCCTGGGCTCTGGGATGGGGTTTTGCAATACCCTTGTAGCATCCAGAACCTCTGCTGGCGACACCAGGCTTGAAGAAGAGGAGAGGTTGGAATCAGATTCAAGGACGTTCACACTTGTCTCTCCAACTCCCCAATCTAACTGGTGCTGGGGAAATTCTGGTGTAGGGTGTGGAGCTATCACAGTGGCTCAAGGAGGTAGGGATCAATGGGATCCCATGCTTTGTCTGAAATGTTTTCTTCTACAAACTGAGTGTAGGCAAACATTTATTAAAAACCTTTATGTATTGGTACTGTGCTTGAATTGTTGGTCTATCCGACACGGCAGACACTGTGGACTGGCTGTACACACTGCCTTCTCCCTTGCCTTCTTCTATTAGAGAGGCTGGAAAGCACAAACCCATGATCTCCCAGATGCCTTTGCAACTGGTGGTGCCCACGTGACCAAGATCCGGCCAATTGGATGTCAGTGGAAGCTGCAGGGCATGGTTTTTGAGGGAGCTTTTGACAAAGGGCCATCTCAGCTGGCATGTTCTTTTAGTTCTTTATTCTTCCTCCTCCCCTTTCATCCTGTCTGGAATGCACACTTGATACCTGGAGGTACAGCAGCTATATTGTGTTCATGAGGATAACAGCCACATGCTGAGGATGCTAGAGAAGGAAGAGAGAAAAAACTTGGTCTTTAGAGATATTGTTGGGCTGCCACACTAGTCCTAGATAGCCACCCTCTCCATTTATTTTTCTATGAAGCAAACAAATCCCTTACTTGTTAAAGCCATGGTTTGATGGGTTTTCTGTCACTGACCAAATGCTAGTCTAAAGGATACACATGATTTTATTCTTAGGATAACTCAATGGGATAGAATTAGTAACTCCATTTCACAGATAAGGAAACCGAGGCTCAGAGGGTTCAAATAATCAAGTTCAAACAGCTAGTTAGTTGCAGAGTTAGGGTTTGAATGCAGGACTGTCGAACACAAAAGGCTCCCTATACTCTTTCTACACTGCCTTCTTCCATGCAGTGGAGAACCCACCACATCAGCCCAGGGGTGGAAACTGGCATACGGAGAGGGACATAGGTGCTGGGCTTGAGACCCCTGAGTAGCAGACAGAATTTTCCTTATTGTTGGAACTGGTGTTCTTGCCATGATCACGAACATGCTCATTGCTATGGGCTGAATTGTGTCCTCTCCAAATTCATATGTTGGAGTCCTAACCCCTCGTACTTCGGAATGTGATATTATTTGGAAATAGGGTCTTTACAGAGGTAACCAAGTTAAAATGAGGTCATTAGAGTGGGCCCTGATCCAATACGACTGATGTCCTTATAAGAAGGGGAGCTTTTGATACAGACATGCATGGAGTGAAGGCAATGTGAAGAGACATAGGGAGAAGATGGCCACCTATAAGCCAAGGAGAAAGGCCTGGAACAGATCCTTCCCTCATGGCTCTCAGAAGGAACCAACCCTAACTGACACCTTGATCTTGAGCTTCTAGCTGCCAGAACGGTGAGAAAATGCCTTTCTGTTGTTTTAGCCCCCCAGCTTATGGTGCTTGGCCATGGCAGCCCGCAAGCTAATCCACTCTCCTAGGTGAATTTCTCCTGCTTTTATCCATCCTTCTCTTGCCTTGTGTATCAGTCAGCTATAGCTGTCATCATCCTGTGTGACAAACCACCTCCAGAATCTGTGGCATGTAGCCCCAAGCATTTATTCATACTGATGCACCTGCTGGTCCTTTAGGGTTGGCTCCAGGCTGTGGGTTGGATTCATGTCTGCTCCATGTGTCTGTCGTCCTCACTGGGCCATCGGACTAACTAGGACACCTTCTTCTCAGAAACACCAGAGGCTGAGCCCAGCTGCACCAGCACAGTTCAAGCCTTTGCTCATATTAGAGTCCGCTGACATCTTACTGGCCAAACCAGGCCACAGGGTCCAGCACACCACCAATGGGGTAGGGCAGTATACCCTGCCCCATAGGGGGAGGGGGAGGGGGTGAATATTTACCAAATTCTCGTTCAAATGATCATCCTTTCTAGAGGTGCTCTGGCATTGGAGCAAACCCACATACTCTCTTTCCTATTTACCTTGACTCAAGATGTCTCACTTCTTCCCAACCTATAAATGCTTTTGTGCCGTTCTTTTATACCTCCTGGAGGTCCTTGCCTTCCCTGCTTTCTGTACCAATTAGAATGATTTCAACCACATGTGACAGAAAATCCAGCTCAACCTGGCTTAGACAATAAAGGGAATGTCATAGCTTAAGTAACTGAAAAGTCCAGCAGTAGGGTGAAGCTTCAGGTGTGGTGTGATCAGGGCTCCAACTCCATTTATCTGCCAATCTCTTGGCTCTCTTCTGCTGTGCATGTCACCTTGCTCCTTGTATTAGTCCATTCTGTGTGGCTATAACAGATTACTGCAGACTGGGTAATTTATAAAGAACAGAAATGTATTGGCTCACAGTTCTGGAGACTAGGAAGTCCAAAATCAAGGTGCCAGCAGGTTTGGTGTCTGATAAGAGCACAGTCTCCACTTCTAAGATGCCACCTTGAACACTGCATCTTCCAAAGGGGAGAAATCCTCTTCCTCACGTGGCAGAAGAGTGAAAGGGAGGGGGCAAGCCCACTTTCCAAAGCCCTTTTTCTTGCGACATTAATCCATTCACGAGGGTGGAGCCCGCATGGCCTGATCACCTCTTACTACTGTTACAATGGCGATTAAATTTCAACATGAGTTTTGGAGGGGATGAACGTTTGAACCACAGCACTCCTCGAGAGCTTCCCTCAGGGTCAATATACGATTATAGCAATACTTGTAAAACAAACAGAAAAACATGAAAACTACACACGTGGTGATCAGCAACAGACTGGATCAATGAACTGTGGCATATTTACACAGTTGAATAATATGCAGCAACGATCATGAGCAGACGCTGCCCCTCGGGACAACATGGAAACTTTCAGAAACATCATGCTGAGCAAAAGAAGCCAGAGACAAAAGAGCACTGCTATGGTTTGAATGTTTGTGTGCCCCACAAGTTCACAGGTTGAAATCTAATTCCCGATATGATGGGATTAAGAGGTGGGGCCTTTGGGAGGTGATTAGGTCATGGGGGCAGAGCCCTCATGACTGGGATGAATGTCCCTATAAAAGAGGCCTGAGGGAGCTTGTTTGTCCCTTCTGCCATGTGAGGACGCAGGGAAAAGGCACCACCTATGAAGCAGAGAATGAGCCCTTGCCAGACACTGAAGCTGCTGGCGCCTTGATTTTGGACTTCCCAGCCTCCAGACCCGTGAGCAATAAATTTCTGTTTATAAATTACCCAGTCTGTGGTATTTTGTTATAGCAGCCAGAACAGACTAAGACAAGCGCGTACTGTAGTGTTCTATGGATAAAAAGTTCAAAACCAGGCAGAACTGAGTTATGAGGTTGGAAGCCGGAATAAGGGCTACCTGTGGCTACGCAGGGTAGTCCCTGGGAGGGGCCCCAGAAGGCTCTGGAGTGCTGGTCATGCTCCTTTGCTTCTTGATCTGAACGCTGGTGACACCGGTGTAAATTCACCTTGTGAAACGTCATCAAGCTGTACACTTAGGACATGCATGCTTTTCCTTGTGTACACTTTGCTTCAATTAAAATTGATTTACAAAAACCCCTCAGGCAACTGTGTAGAGAGTGGATGTGGGGTAAGGGTGGAGAGGGAGACTTTGGGGGAGGCTGACGTCACAGTCCAGGTGAGCCATGAAGCAGCAAGGGGAAGAAGGCAGGAAGCAGCTGCTCACCCGGGCTACAGGTGAGAAGAGAGGGAGGGGAGAGGGAGGAGGGAAGATGAGCAGGTGACGGAAAGGCAGCCCGCTCAGCCCCACCGGTAGGCTGGCCCGGGGGTTCAGGGTTCAGAGGGTGTGGTAGAGGTCCTAGGAGCACCAGGAGCTCAGGGAGAAGATTCGGATGTCAACCTGCCCCTCACAGCCAGTGTCTCCTGGGGACTTGGTGAGAGAGACAAACTGGACTATTTACCTGACCCGGAATGGCGTGTCTTTCCTAGAGAGTTTACACCCTCATCAGTAGTGTATGAACGTTCCAGTTGCTCCATAGCCTGTCAACAGCTGGTATGGTTGAAGGATCTTTTTCAAGCAAAGCATACATCGGATCATGTCTCTGCCTTGCTTAAAACCCTCCAGTGGCTTCCCATAACACTTAGAATAACATCCTTACTGTTTGCATGGCCTGCGAGGCCCTACCTATTTCTCGAGAGGCCAAGCTTGGTCCTGCCTCAGGACATCGGCACTTGCTGCGCTCTTCACCCCCAGCTCTTTGCGTGTCTGTCTCTTCTCATCCTTCAAGACTCAGTTTGTGTCTGTTACTTGTTGCTGCATAACAAACCACTCCAAAACTTAGGGGCATGAAATAAGAATTTTATTATGCTCGTGAGCTCTGGAGGATGGGAGTTCAGACAGGGTATAGCAGATGACTTACATATGCTCCACTGTGACTGGAGCCTCAGCCGAGAAGACACAAAGGCTGGGGGCTGGAATTATCTGGAGGTCCCTTTCGCTTGCATGTCTGGCGACCGGGCTGGGAAGTTGACTGGGCCCCTATATGTGGCTTCTCTTGTTGCCTGGCCCTCCTCACGGGCTAGTCAAACCTCACATGGCATCTCAGGGCTCCAGTGTGGATACTGCTGGAACAAAGCAGAAGCTCCATGGCCATTGTCACTTAGCTTTGGAACTCTCTTACTGTTGCTTCTGCCATCCTCTGCAGGCCAAAGCAGTCACAGGCAGGCCCAGATTCAACAGGGAGGGACATAGACCCCACCTCTCAAAGGCGGGAGTGTTAAAAAGTTCTTTGGCTATTTTTTGGAACCACTACATAAGTTAAGGAACATTTAATTCCTATATGGGCCTTCCCTGGCCACGCTACCTAAATCAGTAGCCTGCCCCTCACCCCAAGTTCGTCGTAACCATGTTACTCCATTCTTTGTAGCCCTTATCAGAACCTGAAGTTATGTTATTTATTGTATTCCAAGCTTATTTTCTGTCTTCACCACTGGAATAGAAGTTCTGTGAAGGCACATACTTATTTATATTTTTTTCCTGTACACTGTGATATCACCAGTGGCTAGAACAGTACCTGAAATATAGTAGCTGCTCAGTAAATATTTCTTGACAAAAACGATTCCGTGATAAGCAGTATAGGGTGCTCTGTGAGCGCAGAGGGTGGGTCTGCCTCTTTTTTTTTGGAGTCCAGGAAAGGCTTTCTGGAGGAGATGACAGGAGCGGAGCTTTGAAGGACCAGGAGGTTAGTGGGAAGGGATTTGTGTGTTGCAGAGGAAGGGATCCGCAGATATTGACAGCACCGGGATTGGGCACATGGGAACTGGTTGAGGCACCTCCAGTGGGTGCTGGGAGCTACCCGTTCAGCGTGTGTGTGGGGAGGTACCGGCTGCCCGGGGGAGAGACCAAGGTGGAGGGGCAGTGAGGGGCAGTGTGGAGACAGACCGTCAGAGCTGGAGCACACCAGGCCCGTCTGGCCTTTCTCCCGAGGGCTGCGGAAAGCCCCATGAATAATTTTAAGCTGATATTAAATGATGGGGATCAGATGAGCTTTTCTCGAAAGGTCATTTCTTGCAGATGGAGTGTTTTTCCCACGGGCAGAGGGATCCAGGGCGGCCCTGGCAGCCGGGCCTTGCACGCGGCCTCCCTTCCAGCTCCCCTCTCGGGCCCTCATTAAGTTGCAGACCCGCCTTCTGTTCCGGCTGCAGCAAAGGTCCAAGAGGCAGTGAAGGTCTGGAAACCAACGTCCCTGGCCTCCTGGGGGTTGGCCAGGATGAAGTTCATCTCTCGGTTTTGCCTGAGTAGAGAGGGAAAGCTTCGGACGGAGGTCTTACTCTTCAACAATAATCCTCTACATTATTAACCCAAACGAGTATTGTCTGAGTGAAGTCCGTGCTGTCTGGGGCTCGTTGCCCAGCCTCCTGGGTGATGGGGTGAGCATGGGGCCGGGCTGGCCCCGGGTGCTGGTTGTTTAAGCTGGTGATGGGGTCACAGTGCTCCTTATGCCACTCCCTGGACTTTTGCGTATGTATGAAATTCTCTATAACACAACATTTCAAAAGACATCATCCCTGCCCCCCAATAAAATCATAACCCCCTCCTCCCTTCCATCTTTCCTCACTACAGGTTTTCAAAAACACCATTGTGTTGGGCACACTGCATCCCAATAACTTTAAAAGCAATATTTTTTGACCGTAATGGCAGGATAACAGCAAGATTATTAGCAACTCACACAAGATGTGAAAGCAGTAATCTTGGTTTTTCAACTTATTGTAGTGACTTAATGGTCATATATTTTATTCGGAAGCGTGGAAAATGAATATTGAAAGTGTATACTTCAACACAAAAGCTATTATTTTTAACATTCAACTTTATGTAGAGTACAGAATTGTGGACTTTCATAGGGCTAGCAGGGAGACTAAACTTTGTGTCGGAGGATTTAGGAATAGACTCTAAAGCTGATGGCAGCAACTTTTGTAGCTATATCTGGACTCTCCGAGACCGAGAGTTTGGGGTTGTGAGGACAGAGAGTGGCAGAGGCATTTCTGCAAAGAGCTCCATGTCCTCAGTGACGAGATGTCAATGCCTGCTTTTGGATGGACCCTTTCTGAAAGGGCCACCAGTTCTAACACGGCTGCCCATTAGGGCTGTTGAGCGCCCACCGGCGACTGCTGTCGTTCTCAGAGTTCCGAGGGTAAATCGCCATCTCAGGCCGTGAGAAGGGCACAGAGATATATACTCCTATGGATGCTCTAAGAGACTGAGGGGAAGAGGTTAGGCTGAGGCTCTAGAATGAAACACAGCCAGCCGAGGCCACGAGGTTGACTGCTCATGGCTCCATGGGCTCCATTGTGGTTGAAGGTTTGTAGAAGCCACAGCCAAGGCCTTCCCAGAGGCGGGTCATCTTAGGAGCGAGGGGTGTTATAGGAGTGCTGAGGTCCACAAACGCTGGTGGGTTTTGGTGGGGAGAGGCTAGCTCCAGGGGCAGGGCCAGGCTGCGGGTGGTGCCTTGAGGTTGCCCCTGGCTGCGGGTGGCTCTTGGATAGGCCAGTGGGGAGCCTGGAGACCGCCGGGGGCAGGCCTCAGTGCAGGGGCCTCTGGGAACAGAGGAGTTCAGAGGGCTCATAGTTCCCACCCCGTCAAGCGGGCACTGCGCATGGAAAGTAAAGCCCTTGCTCAGGGCTTGGAGGGCAGGGAGAGGTCTTCAGTGGTTCCCACAGGAAGCAGCCCACCACTGAAGCCTCTGAGTCCTCAGATTACTTGTCTCCCTTCCTCAGTCACTACCTAGAGTCAGATCATGTCACTCTCCTGCTCAAAGCCTTCCCATGGCTCCCCATTTCCCTCAGATCGGAGCCCAAGTCCTGTACTCTGACTGACAAAGCCCTCCCTGATCTGGCCCCACCTCCCTGCCAATCTGACCTCATGTCCTCTTACCACCCCCCCCCCCCATACACACACTCCAGCAGCCACGCTGGCCTCACTGTCATTCCTGGCACACACCAGGCGCAGTCCCACCTCAGGGCCTTTGCACTGGCTGTCCCATCTGCCTGACATGCTCTGCCCCCAGATATTCTCATGGCTTGCTTCCTCAGCTCCTGAAGGCTCCCTCCCAGCGAGGCCTTCCCCAGTCACCCTATTTAAATCACAACCCCCCTTCCCCACCCCACTCCTGTTTCCTGCACTTCTCCCCCTATAGTCATTAGCATCCCCTGCAAGACCATATATTTGATGTGTCTTTGTTTATTGTCTATCTCCTCTTATTTGAATACAATGTGCTCTAAGCAGGCAGGGACATTTCCTCTCTTTCATTCACTGCTACATCCCCAGAGCTCAAAACAGAACTCGGCACATGAAGGCACTTGATAAATACTCCTTGAGTGACTGAATGAATAAATGAATGAATGAACACACTCACCCTTGCACCTTTGGGCCCTTGCTCTTTGTTGGGTTCCTTTCCACAGGCTCAAATCTACCTTGTCCCTGAGTCTTTCTGCCAGACCTCTTGTCAAGGACCCCTCTGGGCCGGGCGTGGTGGCTCACACCTGTAATCCTAGCACTCTGGGAGGCCGAGGCGGGTGGATCGCTCGAGGTCAGGAGTTCGAGACCAGCCTGAGCAAGAGCGAGACCCCGTCTCTACTAAAAATAGAAAGAAATTATATGGACAACTAAAATATATATATACAAAAAATTAGCCGGGCATGGTGGCGCATGCCTGTAGTCCCAGCTACTCGGGAGGCTGAGGCAGTAGGATCGCTTAAGCCCAGGAGTTTGAGGTTGCTGTGAGCTAGACTGACGCCATGGCACTCACTCTAGCCCGGGCAACAAAGTGAGACTCTGTCTCAAAAAAAAAAAAAAAAAAAAAAAAAAAAAAGGACCCCTCTGTGCTCACTGCCCCCACATTGTGATCACAAGGATATGTCTCCTTCCTCCAGTGAGCTCCTGACTGCTTGCTGCAGGCCCCCGACAGCTGATCTGCCCAGTCCCTCTGTCCTTACCTCATCCCCTTGGCTCCTGCCCAGCACTTGGGCCCTCCACCTGCTGTGGCTCTTCTCCACGTCCCTGTGTCCCCTCCCCATTTCCTTCATGCCCCTGCCCAGGGCTCAGCCCCTCCTCCCGCCTCCACTCCTGTCTCCTGGCACTCTCTCCCTTTAGAGGTCTCCTTCTGCAATCTCCTCAATCCAAAATCAATAAGGAAAAGCCCAACAGCCGAGTGCATGGATTAGTTAAAGAAGGGAAAAAAGAAAAGCAATAAAAAAGGAGAAAAAGAATAAAGAAAAGTCCAGCTCATCAGCTTCTGTCCAGCGAGGCTTCTCCCCTGCTGTCCCCACCTCTGTCGATGGGCCAACCATTCCCCTGGGCACTCAAGCTGAAAATCAGTGTCCTCTTTGGCTCTCCCATCCCTTCTCCCCATGTGGCCCTGTTGGATCACCTCATCTGGGGCTCTCTGACTGTGTTGCCTTGTCTACTCTCATGCCACTGCCCTGCTTCAGGTCTCCCCTGGGAGATCACAAAAACTGTCAGATGAGGCCCGCTGCAGCCAGTGTGAGCCTCCTGGAACCAGATGGGACCCAATTACCCTGTATTAGTGAGGGTCTAGCCAAGAAAAGAGAAACCACTTTAGGTATTTAAACACAGGGAATTTGGCCGGGCGCAGTGGCTCACGCCTGTAATCCTAGCACTCTGGGAGGCCAAGGTGGAAGAATTGCTTGAGGCCAGGAGTTCGAGACCAGCCTGAGCAAGAGCAAGACCGTGTCTCTACCAAAAATAGAAAAAAATTAGCTGGGCATGGTTGCGTTTGCCTGTAGTCCCTCATGAGGCTGAGGCAGGAGGATCGCTCAAGGAGTTTGAGGTTGCAGTGAGCTGTCTACCCAGGGCAACAACAACACCAACAAAAAAAGGCAAATAAACACAGGGAATTTAATCCCAGCAACTGGCTTTGCAGATGCTGGAGAAGCTGAAAAGCCAAGCAGGGGACAGGACAGGGAGGTAACCCAGAGTTAGCAATGGCAGCTAGCATCCCTATGGCTGGAGGGACAAAGGGACACGGGAGCTGGAGCCCACTAACAGGAACTGGAACCACAGAGAAGATGCAGGAGAAACAACTGATGCTGGAGATGTTGCCCAAGGCAAAGAGAGTGGAGAGAAATACCCTGATTGCTCCCTCTTCCTGCCCTCTGATCTCCCACCGGTGTCCTCCATTGGCTGAATATTGATAGAGGACACTTGCAAAGGAGCCTGGGAAATGTAGTTCCCTGCTATACCAAGCAGAGCAAGAAAAGAGCAGGGAATGATCTGAGAGGAGACAAATGACTGCTACACACTCCCTTGGCAAAGAAACCTCTGTAGTTCCCTCTACCCACCAAATAAACTCCACAGTCCTCAGTCTGACTCTCTACATGCTCTGGGTCTGATTCCTGTCATCTTTGCTAGGCTTGTGTGCCGTCACTCCTGCACACTCAGGCTCAATGTGGATGACGCTGGGACCCTTGCTTCTGGCATCTGCCCACTTCTGTACCCTTCCTCACTCAGTGTCCTCTGCCCAGGATGCTTTTCCTCCCGGCTACGCTTATGTAGTCTCGCTCAGACTGCAATGCCCAGGTGAAATGCCACCGCCTTCATGAAGTCTTCCAGACTATCACTTCCAGCCCCAAACACACACAAACAAACGTTCTTTTTTTTTTTTTTTTCCTTTCCCAGCACTTCCTGCGTTTCTGCCTCGCCTCGTTTCTCCCTGTATCACAGTTATTAATGGGCTTGTCTCAGCTCCCCCATTAGACTGCAGGCTTCCTAAAAGGCTTGTTCAAAATGAAGCCTCCGCAGTGCCCTGCACCTAGGAAGGGCTCACCGCATTTTAGTTTAATGAATGAACAAATAAGTCGCAAGCAACACATCAGCAAGTTGCAATGGCCAGTCAATGTAGGGGAATTAATTTAGACTTTGGCAATCCATGCCTTGCGGGGGGGTGGGGGGGGGTGACAAGGCCCGGGGAAAAGCGAGGTGGGGAGTCGTTCAGGGCGGGGAGCAGATGTCCACATTCTGCCTCGTTATTACTTCAGCTTATTGTTCCAGGTTTTTTCTTTTAGAGAGAAAAGAATCCGCCCATGTTTTCATGTTGTTCTCATTGCAATACACCCACAGGCTTTGAAACGAACCCACTGGTGAAGTGCGAGGAGGGAGAGGGCAGCCCGTTTGTTTCTTCGCCATGGCTTGGTGCGGCAGCCTGTGGGCAGGAAGTGAGGGCGAGGGCCAGGGTGGAACGAGGGAGCTGGGAGCGGGTGGCGAGCACCTCCTTAGGTAAATGCTCAAGGCTGCGGGGGGAGGGGAGCTCCGGCGCTGGAGCATTTAAAATGTGCCTGTGAATTCACGTTTGTAGGAAGCATTTTTCAAATGCTTACCTTTTCTGGGATGAGAGGCCCGCAGGGTGTTGCAGCGGGTGAGAAAGGATGCAGGTGTGGAGCTGGGTGCAAGGCCCCGGGCTTGGGGCCCCTATTTCAGGCTGTTCATTCATTTGTTGGTTCAGTTCATTCATTTGTTCATTCATACATTTAATAACTGTCCACTGACGAGCCACCAGCATGATAAGACTTTTGGAGCTAGTAGCCCAAGCCCTGCATTTGGAAAATGAAGGTTCAGAAAGGTTAAGTGACCTGCTCCAAGTCACACAGCCAGTTACCAACAGTGGTTAAGATTTGAATCTCTGTCTCCCGCTTCCCAGTCTGGTGCTCCCAGGGCTTTGTGGGGGCAGCTAAGAGGAGCCCCATTGGCGGCCGGCCCCTGCCTGGCACACTTTGCCTCAAGCTGGGGGGGGGTCCCTCCAGTGGGTGGAGCAATGTGGCTCCCTCTGAGCTCACGCTGGAACCTGTCCACAGTGCCCTGCTGCTTCTGCAGCACAGATCTGCGACGGGACCACTTCACAGACTGCGCTCCGTGCTCCGTGTTTATAAAGCTGCGTCAGCTTGGGGTGTGGACAGGAGTGACCTGCGCTGTCTAAACAAACCACGAGCTTCTGGCGGCCTGCCTGCCTGCCTGTCAGGGAGCACGTGACATCCTCTGGCCCTGCGAGGTCCGCCTGGTTGGAACTTCTGTCTTTGCTCCTTTTGAGAGTTCAGGTCTGAATCCTTTAGTGCCCCAGAGTGAGGGGAGGCTGGTTGTCACCTACAATGCAAAAGTGTGTGGATCCCCGGGACAACACTAACAGTTCTCTCTACCTCCCCCGAGCTCTTCCTTCTGTGGACGGAAAAATCCAAACTCTGAAATATTTGAAAGAAGTTTATTCTGAGCCAAATTTGAGGACGATGACCCGGAGCCATGCCCAAGAGGCCTTGAGCAAGTGGACTCTCTGTGGCTGGGTTACAGTTTGGTTTTATACATTTCAGAGAGACAGGGGTTACAGGTAAAGTCATAAATCAATACGTGGGAATCACACATTGGTTTGGCCCGAAAAGGTGGGACATCTGGAAGCAAAAGCGAAGGGGGGGGGGCTTATAGGTGGGTTTGAAAATTCTTTGACTGACAATTGGCTGAGAGAGTTAGGCTTTATCTAAAAGACCAGAAAGGAAATGCTTAATTTAAGATAAAGGTGCAAGCACTCTAGGAGGTCCACACAGGAGAATCTCTCAGGTTAAGATAAGGATCTGCTGGGATGCCTGAGTTAAGATGGGGGCTTTCTGTCTTTTTGGTGATGCTAATGCTATACCGGAATCAGGTTGGGAAGTGAACCACACTATATTTGGATAACAAAAACCTGCTTAGTGGGATTTTACCATTTGTGAGCCTGACTCATCTGGCCTCCTTAGGAAGGAATTTGAGCAAAAGGAAAAAATCAGAGTTCAGTCCTCCCTTCCTTCCTTCCCTCTCTCCCTCTCTCTTTCTCAATATCTCTCTCTCTCTCTCTCTCTCTCTCTCTTCCTGTTTCTCTTAATCACCAAGGGACAAAGAGGAGACTTGTCGGCAAAAAATCCAAACAGATTTCACTTATGAGAACCCACAGGAATAGGTGCATTTTAGTAAAATGAAGGCCTGGTTGCTTCTTTCAAAGACTCTGCACCTAAATAATGCAACTCCGGTTTGTCATCTGAGATGTACGTTTGAAAAATCAGGCTTCAGTCTGTCATTTTAAACAGCTCTTCAAATGACATAGAAATTATACTATTTTTAGGTCAAACACCTTGCAGAAGTTGACATTTTAAGGTTTGGCTATGTGTGACAACATCCAAAGGGAAATGTGTGATTTCTCTTTTTTCTAGAAACGATAAACAGGATGAGTGGCCTTAGTTTAATTTGTGTGTGTTCTTACCTCTCTTGTATTTGCATTTCCAATGTTTATTGGTGTAATTCTTCAGGCACACACTCGACATGGCAGATGTCACCTGAAGGCCGCCCTTTGGAGATGCGGTCCCCACAAATAAGAGCAGGTCATTAGACTAGAACCGCCTTTGTTCCCTTAACTACGGTGTTTTCTCCCTGCGCACAGAGCACGCTATATATAAAGCCATAACCATTCAGAGTCACACATGGACTATATAAAGGCACTGCTGAGAGATGAAAGATGTTTTTAACCCCTTCCTCTCAGGTGTCTGTGGCAGCTGCAACCACTCAGTTCCAGAAAGTGCCAAGTTCTGTTTTGGGCTGATGTGGGGTTGCGGGCGGGGGGCGCGCAGGGGGAGGGGAGGGGAGGAGGAAGGGGCTGTGGGTGAATCAGAAAGGTGGGAGAACTAGTCCCCGCACTCCAACCCTCACCTCCCCCTTCCTGCCTCTGTTTAGAGCTGCTGGGGCAGGGATGGGGGTGACAAAAAGAAAGACGCTTGGTGGCAAAGGACAGGGTGGCCGTGTGGGCAGTAGCAGTCACCAATAGGGGCTCTCTTCTGTGATTTTAGACCTGGGTCCCTGTACTCCCTGGTCTTTGCGGGGCTGCTAGGGCACTTGAAACCACAGGGTAAATGCGGCAGTGCTTCCTGGAGGATCCACTGTATTTGATTTGAAGTGTTTATCTGCTTTTCTATGAAAACAAGCACAGGGCCTTTTGATGGAATAGAATGCAGATGGGCAGGAGTGGTGCCGCCGGGCATGAAATGCCCGAGAAATGGCCAGCTTGCTGAGGTGCCACTTTAAGCTCCAACTTGACACCTCCAGGAGGCTGTTAGTGTCCTTTGGTGACAAAGTTTAAGAAACCCTCCCCTAAATAATATGCTAAATGCAATCTAATATAGAAGTGGTTTGGTGCAAGGAACACGGCTGGGGTTGCAGGCCTGGTTCTGCTGCTTATCGTGTGATTGGGGGCGAGTTACTCCACCTTTCTGAGCTTCAGTTTCTTTCCCAGTAAAATGGGGCTGATACCAGCTCCTTCCTTACAGCATGTTTGTGAGGATAAAATGAGAAGATGCACTGGAGTGCCTGGCCCCCGCAAATGACTCCACGAGAGCTAGTGATTATTTTGGTTAAATTGTAGGAGATGTGGCAATAAGTTGACTTGTCTAACCCTCTCTTTGCTCAGCTGGGCATGTGCTGTGTGCTGTGGGTGCAGTGGGAACTGGCCACGTCGGCTTGCCTGGGGGCTGGTGAGCCCATGGCCATTTCCTTTCCAAAAGTGCAGGAAGAGGCCGGGCGCGGTGGCTCACACCTGTAATCCTAGCACTCTGGGAGGCTGAGGCGGGAGGATCGCTCGAGGTCAGGAGTTCGAGACCAGCCTGAGCAAGAGCGAGACCCCGTCTCTACTAAAAAATAGAAAGAAATGATTTGGACAGCTAAAAATATATATATAGAAAAAATTAGCCGGGCATGGTGGCTCATGCCTGTAGTCCCAGCTACTCAGGAGGCTGAGGCAGAAAGATTGCTTGAGCCCAGGAGTTTGAGGTTGCTATGAGCTAGGCTGATGCCTTAGCACTCTAGCCCCAGCAACAGAGTGAGACTCTGTCTCAAAACAACAACAAGAGCAACAACAAAAACCTTTAAAAAAGGGGGGGGGGCAGGAAGAGAGGATGGCCTGGGTATTCCCTGGATTGTGCACCTCCACTTTTATCTGACATCCCCGTGGAGGCTGCCCCTGGCATAGAAACCATTCAGTCTCAGCCCAGCCCCTGGCAGGGCCCACTGGGCCGTTTAAGAGCTTTAGACTTGTGAGAGCACAACCGTGGGAGCTGAAAGCGTGGAGGATGCCTGGGTGTGCAGTGCAGAAAATGCAGTCACAGCGTGTCCTGGGACTCTTGGACATCCAAGGCATAGTAGTAACAATACCTCAGCCTCCCCAACCCTGGGCCACCACCATGTCCTACAGCCACTCTGGTCTTCCCATTTCTTCTGAGCGACCTATATGGCCACTTCTGAGACATGTTCTGCTTCTAAAACCTGTTCTCTGGATAATGTGACCCATGCAAGGTGAGAGAGGCATTTGGAAGCCCAGCTGGACAGGTGTGAGGAGGGGCGGAAACAGCTGGTGGAGAACTCTGCCCTGGCTCAGACGCTGTGGTGCTTTGAAAGATACGTCCACGTTTTCTTTCATACTCTTCCCCTCTGGAGGGAAGCCAGCTGCCATGTGGTG
This sequence comes from Eulemur rufifrons, assembly GCF_041146395.1. Classification (NCBI taxonomy): domain Eukaryota; kingdom Metazoa; phylum Chordata; class Mammalia; order Primates; family Lemuridae; genus Eulemur; species Eulemur rufifrons. The sequence continues at coordinate 110,314,826 of NC_091012.1, forward strand.
AGGGCACTCAAGGGACCTGTGGCGAGCCCCACGTGGTGAGGACTGAGGCCTCCTGCCGACAGCCACGTGAGGGAACCATCTTGGAAGGGGACCCTGCAGCCCCAGGCAAGCCTTCAGATGGCTGCAGCTCCGGCTGACACCTTGACTGAAACTTCACGAGAGACCCTGGGTCACAACCACTGAGCCTCCCTACTCCCGAATTCCTGACCCACAGAAAAGCGTGTGGCTTTAAGCTGCAGAAGTTTGAGGTAATTTATTATGTAGCAATAGATAACCCTCTTGCTTTTAACCCTTTAAAATGTCATTTGAAAGGTTTTAAGACTTCGTGGATGCCTTTCCTTTTTTCCTGGCTTACGAGGATGTTGGAAGCTGGCCTGGCCAATCAGAGTGTCCTATTTCCCTGACCATGATGATTGGTTAAGGGATGGGCATGTGATTCTAGCCAGGCCAATCAAAATCTTCCTCAGGACATCTTTGCTAGAGCCAATGGGGAGGGAGGCTCTTTCTTTCTGCTGGGGTTGCTAACCTTGGAGGCTGTGAATGTGATGCTGCCTGGGTTGACAGGCCTGCCTGTCTACAGAGTTGAGTTGAGTTGAGTGGAGCCAAGCCATGGAGGAAGGGAAAGCTCTGGATCCACTTGAGCCCCTGGATCCCACTCTACCTGAAGCCATTTCTCTCCCTTGACTGCCCAGTTATAAGAGTCAGTAAATCATCCCCTACTGTTTTTTGTTTTTTTGTTTTTGTTTTTTTTTTTTTTTGGTCTCAGCTAGTTTGACTTGGGTTTGTGTTGTTTGTAAGGCAGTGGGCATACTTGGGAGCAGCGGAGCGTAGCTCCTCTATATGGTGACTAAATGTAGCAGGTGCCGACAGTTCCCTGCTGGCCCATGCTGGAGGTCATGACAGACTGTTCCCTTACAGGCCAGTGGCTTCCTGCATCTCTCTGCCTCAGGCATTCTCTGGCTTCAGGACCGTGTTTGGCCTGCACATGGTAGGGATGGGGTGGGGGAGGCAGTTCTAAAATGCCAGGGAATTAACACCTCAGAAGGGACCCTCTTCCAATGAGGGATGGAGGTGGGTGGATACGTACACTGACTTCCTTGCGCCTTATGGGGACAATCTACTGGCATGCTCTGCACGGTCTCTCCGAGGATCCCCAGCAGGATTGAGCCAGTCACCCACTGTGGGAACCGCTCAATAGAGCACCCCTCATTGGCTTTCCTCCCTGTCCTTTCTCCTTCCCTCCTCTCTCACTTGTGACTTCTCGGGTCACCTCCCAAATAAACTACCTGTACATAAATCCTTGTTTCAAGGTCTGCTTTGGGTGGAGGGGCCCTTCCAGGACATAAATATATGGAATTTTGATTTTCTGGAGCTGACAGATCTGGAGATCTCTATAATAACAGGAAAGACTGAAATTGCTAGGTCCAGCCTTAGCAATCTAGCGAGTTAAATATTCCCCATATTGGATATGTGAGGATTGGATGAAGACGGGGCAGGTGGGGTTAAGAAAAGCAGGGCAGGAACAGCAGGGATCTGAGACTCCATGAAACTGCAGCAGCCATTTTGAAACAGAAGTTGCTGGGACAAATGGGGTTGGAGCCCTTGGGCCATTTGGGGTTGCCTCCGTTTGGCACTTGGCGGCGTACTTGCATTCTCCCACACGCCCAGGCTCCAGAAGCATCTTTGGACAGACAGGCGCCAGGAGCACTTGAGATGACAGTGAGAGACTTGCTTGACTTCCAGCCGGTGGTCTTGCTTGCCTTTCCCTCTGCCTTTGCTGTGGCTCCTTCCTTTCGCTGCTCCCGTTTATTTATGTTTAAACACGTCCTGTGTCGCTGCCCCAGCAGAGTGGCTGGAGGGTCAGAGGCGGTGTGGCTTCCGCCTCAGCTTCCCCTGCAAGGCCTTGGGCTCCTCGGCTCCAGGACGGTTTGCCCTGGGCTCCGGCAGAGAAGCGTCTGTGTGTGTGGGAATATTTGGCTGGCACAGCTCTGGCCCGTGTCTGTTTTCTCTTCTCCCCTGCAGCACCCCCGACAACTCCCAGAAGGTCATGCCCGATCCCCACCTCTGTTCTTCCTGGTCACTTTCGCGGTGGCATCCGGGCCACAGACATTGTTTTCCTCTAGTTGCATTTCAGCCGAGGAGAGCTACACTCATAGAGGGACCGCAGGAGAGAGGCCTGGAGGAGCGTGGCAAAGTGGCTACAGTTTTTGCATAGGGCTTTGATAAAAAAAGAAAAGAAAAAGTTTCTTTTTGGGTGCCAACACCCCCTTCTTCTCTGAGTGGGTCCCTTTTTTGTATTTTTTCTTTTCCCCTGAGGTATAAAGTCGATATGGCAAAGAGCGCCCAGTGCACTAAATGTGCAACAACTTGATGAATTCTTACATAGGTCTACACCTCTGTCACCACCCTCGAGATCAACATAGAGAACTTCCCCATCATTCTAGAAGGTTCCCTAGTGCCCCTCCTAGTTAGTACCCCCACCCACAGAGGCAACCACTATTCTGACCTCTGTCCCCATAGATTGATTGCCAGCTTTGAAATTATAAAATGGAAACATCCAGCACTGTTTGCTTCTGTGTCTGGCTTCTCTCACCCAATATCATCTCCGTTGGTGTGGATCGTGCTGTGTGTAGCAATAATCCCCCTTCGGTTTTCTGTGGATGTTTGGTTTTATTCCATTCCCCACCACCGAGGGGGCTGAAGTTGAGGTCCTACAGGGGATGCAAAGCCAGCAGCTCACAGATCCAGTTTCACTCCCGTCCGCAGCCCAGGTGGTGGCATTTTCTGTGGGCACCTTTGCTCCCAACATCGGGAGGCCCATGTGCCAATTCTGCCAAACACTGGCTCGGGAGGCCAATGCTGCCACAGGCATCGGGTTCCTTGTCTATTCCAGGCTGCGGGGCCAGTAACCTTGGGTTGGAAACCTTGCTGACTTCTTGGGATGCAGGAGGAAACTGGGGCAGCCCCAGATGTCAGGTCGAGCTTGGAAATAATAAGTTCTGATTTGCAAACATGCATATGGTGGCAGAAAAGAAAAGTCGCTAAGATCTGGTGACTCTTCCTCCACAGAGAAGCCTTTCCTCTTCTTCCTGGATTTGCGGGGTGGCCCCTGACTGCCGCCCTGTGCATGGTCTGTTCCTCCTCTGACTCATCGGCTCACTGCCATCAGCCACGCTCCTGGGGCCTGCTTTTATCCTGCCACTCCTCTGCTCACAATCCTTCAGTGGCTCCCACTGCCTGCTCAAGTCCGCACTCCTCTCCTGACATTGCATTAAGAAGCTCCATGGGCTGAACTGCCCGGCTCCCCCTTTCTCTTCTGCCATCACTCCCGGGCACACACTACCTCCCTTTTTGAGCAGCTGGGACTCTGAACTGGGGTTGTCAGCTAGTGTGACCTAGTCTCTCTGCTCCTCTTGGCATACTGATCTTAGGACATGCTCTTATCTGTTCCACTTCCCCCAGAGGTTCCTGGCTAGCCCCAGCCTGCCCTGGGGAGCCTCGGTTCCCAAGGTCACTTCATGGACCAAAATACCTGCTCCAGCCCCAGCCATCAGACTGCATTTCGCCCGTAAGAAGGGGGCAAGGGAAGGAGAAGGAGCTTCTGCTCCCCTTTGGGATTAGTAATGATAATAATAACAGCAACAAACCTCGTGCCTCATTTCCAATCACTGTTCCAAGTGCGTTTAATTTTCATATAATCCTATGAAGTGGCCGGGCGCGGTGGCTCACGCCTGTAATCCTAGCACTCTGGGAGGCCGAGGCGGGTGGATCGCTCAAGGTCAGGAGTTCGAGACCAGCCTGAGCAATGAGCGAGACCTCGTCTCTACTAAAAATAGAAAGAAATTATCTGGCCAACTAAAATATATATATATAAAAAAAAAATTAGCCGGGCATGGTGGCGCATGCCTGTAGTCCCAGCTACTCGGGAGGCTGAGGCAGTAGGATTGCTTAAGCCCAGGCGTTTGAGGTTGCTGTGAGCTAGGCTGACGCCATGGCACTCACTCTAGCCTGGGCAACAAAGCGACACTCTGTCTCAAAAAAAAAAAAAAAATAATAATAATCCTATGAAGTAGCTACTATTATCAGCCCCTCTTTACAAATGAGGAAAGGAAGGCACAGAGAGGTTAAGTAACATGTGCAGGTCACACAGCTAGGAAGTGGCTGAGCCAAGATTTGAATTCATACAGTCTCATGCCAGTGTCTGGGCTCACAAGCCCTCTGTTGTGTGCTTCTCACTTTCCGGCTCATTGTACACCCTCCTTCCTTGTACACCCCACTGGCCAGAATTTCCGCACATGACCATACCTACCTGCAAGGGAGGCTGGGAAATGTAGTCTTTGTTCTAGGCGGTCATGTAGGCAGGTAAAATTTGGGAGTTTGATTACTGAGGAAGAGGAAACAACAGATCTTGTGGGCCTGCCAGAAATCCCCGACCCAGATGGTTATTGTTATTTTATTTACTGCACGGCTCTGTTTTGTGACTTGTTCATTCAGTTGGACCACAAGCTTCTTGAGGGTGGGCTCCTAGTCCCCAAGAAGGTGTCTCACAGGGCCCTGCATGGAAAATGGCCTCCTTTTCTTGTCATTGACTTTGAATCTAGAGCAACTCCTTCTCTGATAGATCCGAAATAACCTCATGGCAAAGATTATTCTGTAATAAGTCAACTGATACTCTACGTTTCTGTGAAAGGTCCCAGCACGGAGTGTCAGTAGGATGCCTGCGACTACTCTCTCCGTTTTGAAACTGTCTCTTGGCTTGGCTTCTAGGACACCGCTGTGTTTGGCTTTTCCTCGGGGCCCTATGGGCTCTCTCTGAGTCTATTTCCCTAGCCCTCCTCCTCAGCCTGGCCGCTATGAGTTGGCCGATCTCAGGGCTTAGTCCTTGGGCCTTCTGCCCTTCCCTCGGCCTCTCTCCCTGCATGATCTCATTTCCCCTCACGGCTTTTTTTTTTTTTTTTTTTTGAGACATAGTCTCGCTCTGTTGCCTGGGCTAGAGTGAGTGCAGTGGTGTCATCGTAGCTCACAGCAACCTCAAACTCCTGGGCTCAAGCGATCCTCCTGCCTCAGCCTCCCGAGTAGCTGGGACTACAGGCATGCGCCACCATGCCCGGCTAATTTTTTCTGTATATGTATTTTTTAGCTGTCCAAACCATTTCTTTCTATTTTTAGTAGAGACGGGGTCTCGTTCTTGCTCAGGCTGGACCCCCATGGCTTTTTAAATGCTGTCCATGAACCGATAACTGGAGAGCAGACCTCTTCTCAGAATTCCAGATGTCACGGCCCACCTGCCTGCTGACACCCCACGTGGCAGTCTCACTGGCACCACAAACCCATTGTGTCTGAAGTGGAATGCCTGATCTCCCCACCCCAGCCCCAATCTGCTTCTCCTGGATTTCCCATCTTAGTCGATGGCTTCTCTAGCCCTGTGACGGCTCCCTCTAGAAACCTGGGAGCCATCCCCGATATCTCACACCCCACATCCAAAGCCCTGACCACCTTACCTCCTGCACACCCCCCAGGGTCATCTACTTGTCCCCTTGGCCATTGCCCCTCCCCTGTCTAATCCTCCTTTCTCTCCAGGACCACTGCAACATCCAGCTATCTGGTCTCCCCCCTTCACCCCTGCACTGCATTCTCCGCCGTGCAGCCAGAGAGACATCGCAAAACCAATAAACAAAGGCGAATCCGATCATCCACTCTCCTGCTCACAGCCCTTCAATGACGCCCGACTGTACGTGTACAACATTCCCAACCCTTCACATGGCTCATAAAATCTAGGTGCTCTGCGTCCTTCCCGCCTCTTCAATCACATCTCCATTCTTGCTTCAGTTCCGGTTCTGCGTAGCAAACCACCCCAAACTTAGAGGCATAAAACGACTACCATTTTATTATGCTCACAGATCCTATGGGTCAGGAATTTGCACAGGACACAACAGGGACAGCTTGTCTCTGCTCCATGATGTCCGGGGCCTCAGCTGGAAGCCTTAAAGGCCGGGGGCTGGCTGGGGCCATCTGAAGGCGTGTGCACTCAGGCAGCGGGCACTTGAGATGGAATGACTTGAAGACTGGGACTGCTGAGCACCCACACTGGGCTCTCCGCCTGTCTTGGGCGTCCTCACAGCATGGCAGCTTCAGGGCAGTTATATTTCTTCTGTGGCAGTCCAGGGACCCAAGCACCAGTGTTCCAGTGAACGAGGTCCAGACTGACTGCCTTTTCTAACCTAGCCTCTGACCTAGTCACGCAGTGTCACTTCAGCCACTTTCTGTTGGTTACAAGCCAGTCATAAACCTACTCAGATTCCAAGCAAGGGGACATACACTCCACCTCTCCATGGGAGGAGTGCCAAAGTCACATTGCAGAAGAGCATGTTTTGGAAGACGCCCTCTGCCCCTTATTGTCTGGGCACCTGTCACACCGGCCTTTTGTGTTAGTTCCTTGAAAGCTCCAAACTCTTTTCTTCCTCAGCTACTTTGCATATGCTGTTTTCTTTTCTTCCCCTGGTTAGCTCCAGCTCTGGGCTCAAATGTCACTGCAGCCCCCAATCTGAAACAGGTCGCTGTTATATTCATTCATAGCTTCCACAAACGCTCCTCCATCCTCCTTCCCGCAGCTTTTGATTATAGGTGTTTTTGCTTTGTTCTCTTGTTTAGTTTCTGTCTTCCTCACATAATGCAAGCTCCACGACAGAGCGGAGACCAAGGCTGTTTGGTTCCCCGTGATGTCACCAGAGCTGAGCAAAGGGACTGGCATGCAGAGATGAAACCTTGAGTGTCTTTAGGCAGGTTTTGGAGAAGAACCGTCCCCAGGCTAAGGACACTTACGCAGGAGCTCAACTCTGGCCTATCTCAGGGGATGGAGTGGGTTTGGGGAGAGGAGGGTGGGGTGGAGAGGGCGAGCTGAGGAGGAGATGGTCACAAGAGAGGCAATTTCTGTCCCGGTTCTGGTCCCTCCCTCTGTGGCTGGCAATGTCAGGGCACACCTGTGCAGCCTGCTCCCCCCGCCCCCACTTCCCTCCCCAGCCCCACTGCTCACTCCTGTCTACACGGGCACTTCAGTTACTTCGGCTTCTCTGACACACCACACCTATGCACCTATGGGATCTCCTGCTAGACACATCTTTCTCACTCCCCTCTCCCCCCAGGAAACTCCAGAACTTTCCCCGACCTCCCAAGGCTTCCTTCCCTCACTCTCTGTGCACATGCTCATCAGCCTGGAGGCTTCTCAAAGACAAAGTCAGGGCCCATGGAGGGTCCCCTAAATGGTGGGTGACAGGTCACACTGCCTGGGTGGTGTTCAGGCTGTCCAAAACCCCTCAGCTCTGGTGTGGGCAGGATCATTGTTTTGGAAATCGGCTCTGAGCCCCCTGCAGGCTTTGGGTGGGCTAGGTAGGGGGTGGAGGGTCTGGAAGGCCAGGCGGTCCCTGATTGGACTGCTGCCTCTCTCCTGCCCCAGCAGGGGCCTGGCCTTATTAGCTGCCTTCTTCATCTTGACTCAGACCGGAAGTTGCTCGTTCCTGCATAATTACGTTAAGCTTTTATGATGGGGATCTGGGCTGCTTGCAGCAGCATTTTGCAGGGGCGGATTGAATTTCTGGTGTCTGGGTTTACCTTCCCTCTCAGCCTGTGGCCTGGAATGCTGCGTCTGTGGGCAGGTTCCCCTGCCAAGCCCCAGTCTAGCTGTGGGGTCCCCCTGGCTGGCAGCGTGCTGGGGGCAGAGTGAACAGCTGGAGCTCCCTTCTGCCCGAGTCCCACCTGCAGGGCAGAAGGTGGAAACCTGGGCTAGAAAGATGGTTGGAGTCCCCCTTTTCCAGCTGACACCTGCTTTGGGGGCTACTGCCCCAGCCTGCAGGGACCTCATGGGCACAGCACAGACTAGAGGGGCCCAGGCCTTTTGACCTGAGCCCTCCACCCAGGGACACGCCTGTACTTTGCTCTCCAGGTACTGACTACGTTGGTTGTTTGCTTCGCACACACAGCTGGGTGTGTGTGTGTGTGTGTAGGGCCTTTATTTTTAAAAAGCTTCTTTTAAAAAAAATTGTAAGCAATGCTAGCATAAAATTAGAACCCAATCTCACACCCTAGACAAAAATAAATAACGGGTGGATTAAAAATCTAAACATTACAAAAAACTATAACAATCTGAGACGAAATCTCATAGTGGGCTATTTAATAGCCGCGAGGGTGGGAATGCCTCCCCCACACAAGTAGCCAACAGGGTGGGAGAAGATGCTGGAACCTGCTTATAAGCAGAGAAATGCAAATCAGAGCAACAGCAGGATGCTGCTTTTCACCGTCAGGCTGGCAAAAATGAAAGAAAGGTGTTGGAGTAAGTAGAAAGAAACAGGCACTCTCATATGCTGCTGGCGAGGATTTAAGTCGTGACAGCCCCTTTGGAGAACATTTGGCCATATCTATGCACATTTAAATGTGGTCCTAGCCTTTGGCCGAGAACTTCTCCTTGTACGTCTCGTTCCTTGAAACCTACATGAGCAGACAGGCATATATCCAGGGATGTTCACAACGTCATTGTTTTATGACAAAAATTTGGAAGCAACCTGTATGTCCAACAGAGAGGAATGGTTAAATAAATAAGGAGCATCAATGTCATGAAATACTATATAACAGTTAAAAAGAATAATATGGACCGATGTGAAATATTCTCCAAGAAATGAAGTGAAAATAGCTAATTGCAAATCTGTATGTGTAGCATGAGTTCATTTATACACAAATCCCTGTGCGTATTTATGAATGCAGAGAGAAAGGCCTTGAGCTATATGGCCAGCTATATGGTGGGGTCCCTCTAGCGAGGAAAGTAGCAGGAAGGAGACTGAGAGTTCCACCTTTTTTTCTGGGAACTGTTTTTTTTTTTTTTTTTAATAAGTGCACCTTAATTTTTGAATTAAAACAAAACAACATTTAAAACAAATTTAAAAAGCAATGCATACCCTTTGTAAAAGGCTAAGGAGACAGAGAGAAATAATTATAATTGCTATATTTATTGATTCCACTACTGGTTGAAAATCTCTTATCCAAAAAGCTTAAGACCAGAAGTGTTTCGGACTTTGGAATATTTGCATATACATAATGAGGTATCTTGGGGATGGGAGCCAAGTCTAAACACAAAATTCATTTATGTTTCATATACACCTTATACACGTAGCCTGGAGGTAATTTTAAACAATATTTTAAATAATCTTGTGCATGAAGCAAAGTTTTGACTGCGTTTTGAGTTTGACCTGTCACATGAGGTCTGGTATGGAATTTTCCACTTGGGGGGCCATGTTGGTGCTCCAAAAGTTTCGGATTTTGGTTGATTTTCAGATTAGGGATGTTCAACCTCTATTACATATGCCTAGCACGGCTCTAACATCTTGCTATGCATAATCTCATTTAATCTTCACAACAATACACTGAGAAGTATACTATTATGATCCCATTTTACAGATGAGGAAACTGAGTGATTGAGAGGCTAGTTAACTTCCCCTAAATCACAAGGCTAGTAAGAGGGGAGCTGGGATAGAGAGGCAAATCATAGTCCCCCGTAACCCCATTTACTTAGAGATGACCTTTGTTGAGATCTTAGTATTTGCTAACTGTGTTTTGTGCGTGCACACACGGGAGGGCCTTCAATTCCAATCTGTGACAAAATCTTATGCCCTGACAATCTCCTTCTTCATCTTTTCCCCTTCCTTGCTTTGGCTCTGATTAGGGCCTTTTTCTCTATTTTGGGGGGTTTTCCAGGACACATCTGGAGAGTCTCTTCTGGCCAGGTCACAAAGCCAGACTCTTGAGCAAACGAGAAGGCCTTTGCTGAAGCAGAGGAAATCAGGAAGACCACCTGGTGGCAACATCCTGGGGGAAGGGACCGCCAGAGATGACACTTGCTCTGCACTTGGGAAGTGAGCAAGTTGGCAGGCTATGGGGCTCCACGGGTGATGTGGCCAAAGACTGTACCCCGGCTTGCCCCAGGCCCGCAGGGACTGGGCCTGTGTCCGGTTAGGCTGAGTTGAACCCCGTGACCATTTTCACAAAAGGGCTGTGGACAGTGTACTAGAGAAAATGTTCTAGATACAGAAGCCAGGAAGTCATCTCGGCTTTGAGGAGGGCTGGCCAGGAGCCAGAGTTCAGTAGGGCGCTGGTCCGGGCTCGCAGAACATCCAAGCTCTCTAGGCCTGCCCCGGTCCCCCGGGGACCTTGTCCTCACCCCACCCCGCCCCTGGCCTGCAGGCCCTTCCACCTTCCACAGCTGCACACTCGTCATTGTTCAGGAACAAAGGCAGTTCAGATTTTTGAAAAAGGAGAACAAATAAACTCTGCCGAACTCATCTTGCTTGTAAGTGAGCGGTTGGCTCTGGCCCCTGAGTGGGGGAGTCATGCAGGGTGGGTGGCGAGGGGGGGATTGGGGAGGGCCCTGGGGACAGCTTGACTGGAAGGGAGAGGGGGCAGGGAGGTGCAGCAGGATGCAAACAGTTGGTGATTTATGGCGCCAATAAGCACAACGGCTCAGTCTTGCGGTTTCCCCTCAAGATGTGTGTGAGCGCAGCCCGCCTTGGAGAGTCACCTGTGTGTGCTGGGGCTGCGGCCGCCTCCTGTCTGAGCTCAGGAGCCCAGCGTGTCTGCGCTCTGCTAATGGGGGTGCCCCTCTCCGCTGGGGGCTCAGGGAGATCCCCCCACCCCACCCCCACCCCTTCTGAAGGGCAGTGGGAAGATGTACGGGCATGATGTGGCTTTGATAAGGAAGGTGCAAGGGGACGAGTTGGTGAACAGAGGGGTCTGGCTTCCTCTTTGGGACAGAGCCCAGGATGTATAGACTCATAGGACCCTTCGGAAAATCCGCCAGCGAGTAGAACTCACTTTGGCAGCTATCTCGCTGCTTTGAGCTTCAGCAAGCCTGCCCTGGGCTGTCCCAGGCTAGGCTTCTGGGCAGCCAGAGGTGCTAACATTTCCTGAGTGTCTGCTGTGTGCCAGGTGCTGGGCTAAACCCCGAACCTTTCATTTATGTTCTTTTTAAACTTTACACCACCAGCCTGCCATAAGTAGTATAATTAGCTTCATTTTGCAGATAAGGAAAGGAAAGCTCAAATAACTTACTCCAAAACCACAGCTAGTAGGTGGCAGAACTGGGATTCAAACCTAAGTTTGTCCAAATCTGAAGCCTTTGCTTTTAAACACCGTACCTGAAGGATCTCAAGTTATCTTAAGAATCAAGGAGCCCTAGCATACTTCAATGCTTTAGTGGTTGAGTTTGCTAAAGGACAGGCCTGGGATGGGGGGTAGGGGCAAAGAGAACACGGGAACCAGACTCTTAGAAGCCCTCCACAGTGAACTTAGACCACTCTCTAAACAGCAGACCGTTTCTAAAGCCTGTGCAGTCTGGAGTCCACTATGACCTCTGGATCTTTTGCTGGTAGGCAATCTGCACATCCACCTTGAGGATGGAAAAATTTTTCTTTCTGAAAGTTTGACCTCAGGACTAACTCTATCTGAGTTTGGCTTCCAGTGTTGCTTCTGACTGGAGAGAGAGAGAGAGAGAGAGAGAGAGATAATGCAACATTGACCTGTAAACTAGTGGGTGTCAAAGTTCTGACTTCCCATCATGGACCTTGGCCTTGGCCACTTTCAGCTGTCTGGGTCACTCAGAAGCTCATCTTTGTTTGGCCATTTGTTGAGCTAAGAGTGACCAGGCAGATGGTTCTCCTGGCCATGGATGGTCACCCTGCCCCTGTCCCCTCTCCTCGCCCCCCAGCTGACTCCTGTGCATCCTCTTCCTCCCTCTGCAGGCAGGCACTGAACAGAGATGTTTCCCTTTCCTCCAAGAGCTCAGGTGCTAGAAAACTGCACAACCTTAGCTTGAGGGAAACACGAAACCAGCCCAAATCGAAATGTTGTCTAGAATCCCAAGGCCCTTTATTTGCCTTCTGCTAGTGTCATTCTAGCAGCTTGAGCCTCCCCCTGTGGGCTTGTTGGGGCAGGTCAGGAGAGTCTCCTGCCAGTGCTGGAGGAGCCCTGGCACTGCTGGCAGGCTGCGCGGCCGCCCAACACGGCGGTTCCCCGGCCACGTGGGCCCCTTGGGGGAGCATCGACACACTCCCTGAGGCTCTAGCAAGCCCTGCTGCGCGTGGATGGTGCAGGCAGGCACTGCTGACGGCAGGTCTCCTTGTCCCCCTTTGCCTGCTGCTCTCTGCACCCTGGGTCCACACCGGGTGAAACCTTGGCCAGATGGCCCTAGGGGGCACAGGCTTGTGCAGCCACAGGTCCTTCTTGGGGGGGCCTGGCTGAAGACAAGTCTCCGAACACCCTGCAGTTTAGTCCATTCCTCCCTGGAGAGCTTAGTGATTTCCAAACAGCCAGTGGTGTCCAGGTCACAGGAGGGAGAGAGCCCTGGAAAAGGCTGCCCGCCTTCCAAGTGATGGCTCAGAGAGGAGCGCTGCCCAGGGCCTGGCCGCCTCCAATCGCACAGGCCCAGAACGGACGTGACAGAGATTTATTTTGCATCTGTGACTGAGAGGTTTTCGGGCCCCTTTGGCATAAAGATCTCCCTGTCACTCCGGGGAGTGACAGACCAAGACAACTGGCATATACAAGGCAGGGGCCTACAGAGCCACCACGAGGCCTACCAGCAGGCAGGCTGGCAAGGCTGGGAGATGGCAGGAGTTTTGGAGTCTGATGGAACTGGGTTTAAGTGTTGGCTCCACGATGGGAACTCGAGCGAGTGATTTTCCTCCCCGGATCCCTAACCTCCTGGCCTGTGAAATGGGGACAGTAAGAGATTCCTTCCGGGGTTATTGTGAGAATTCCCTCGGATGACACCTTTAAGAGCTGGGCTCAATGCCTGCCACATGGCACGCGCTCAGTGATGTAGCTGCTGCCATTGTTCCCTGGGGCTTTGTCTCCCGTGTCCTTCGCAGATAGTTGCTCCTTGCTTTTCCTTGGACGCGCCCCTCTTTCTTCAGATATTAGGTGTTCTCAGGCAGCCAAAGGGGCCCTCGCAAAAAGCTATCTGATAAACTCATTCTCGCCTGGCAACGGTGTCTAAAATTATTAGCGTTAGGAGTCTTTGCATTTCAACCCATCTGAGCCTCGTGGGAGGAATTTATTCATTCAGTAAACATCTACTGAGATACTGTCTTGTCTCATGCTAAATAGTTGTCATCACTGAGCACCCACCACGCGCCAGGCATATTTGTTATCTAACTTCATCTTCTACCAGCATTATGAAGAAGATTTTAGTACTATTCCCATTTTACAGATGAGGAAACTGAGGCTCTGAGGCCTGAAGTCCCATAGCTACACCCAGATCTAACTGACTCCAGCACCTAGTTCTAAGGCACAGGCACTGTGCTGGGTCTGGGGGCTGCAAAGAGGAATAAAAACTTAACCCTGATTGCAAGGAACACCCTGTCCTGGGGTGGAGACAGGCAAAGAAAGCAGATCACTGACATGCAGCAGCAGCAGTAAGCAGGGGGTGTTGTGAGGCACAGAGTAGGGCACACCCGGGGCCTGTGGGGACATAGGGCTGAGAACATTAACCCACCTTACTGCTTTCCTACGTGGATCCAAAGCCATGCAGAACAAGTGTGAAGTTTATTCTCCTACCTTCTGAGGGCCCAACTCACGTGCCTAGGATCACCCCCACCCCAGCCTGGAAGAACAACCTCTTTAAAATGTCAAATTACTTTAAGGGCGTACATTGGAATCAAGAGATGTTCCCCTACGCTGCCCTCAACTTCTTAGATATGCTTCCTGAGATAGTAGAGGCATATATGAGGATATATGTGCATGATTATATATAAATGTATTCTTTTAAAAAATTGCTTCTTGGCCTTTTGGCTAAGATCAAGTGTAGAAAAACACAAAAGATAGCACACCATAAGCGAACAGTACAACAGGAGTACAGTATGTATACTAAAAAGCAAGTCACCCTCCTGACTCTATTTTCCTTCTTCTTCTTTTTCTTTTTCTTGAGACAGAGTCTCACTCTGTTGCCCGGGCTAGAGTGCCGTGGGGTCAGCCTAGCTCACAGCAGCCTCAAACTCCTGGGCTCAAGCAATCCTTCTGCCTCAGCCTCCCGAGTAGCTGGGACTACAGGCATGCACCACCATGCCCAGCTAATTTTTATTTTTTATAGGGATAGGGTCTCGCTACGTTGCTCAGGCTGGTCTTGAACTCCTGGCCTTCAGCGACCCTTCTGCCACAGCCTCCCAAAGTGCTGGGATTACAGGGTGAGCTACCGTGCCTGGCTCCAACTTTTAATGCAGGGTTATACATATATATCCTTTTTAAAAAAACAAAAGATGGCATACCATAAACATACCATAAAGTTCTGTATTTCCTGTTTTTTTCACTTAACACTATAATCTTATGAAGCATTCTGCATCAATACCTATAGTTCTACTGCATTCTTTTTTTTTTTTTTTTTTGAGACAGAGTCTCGCTCTGTTGCCTGGGCTAGAGTGAGTGCCGTGGCGTCAGCCTAGCTCACAGCAACCTCAAACTCCTGAGCTCAAGCGATCCTCCTGTCTCAGCCTCCCGAGTAGCTGGGACTACAGGCATGCGCCACCATGCCCGGCTAATTTTTTCTATATATATTTTTAGCTGTCCATATAATTTCTTTCTATTTTTAGTAGAGGTGGGGTCTCGCTCTTGCTCAGGCTGGTCTCGAACTCCTGAGCTCAAACGATCCGCCCACCTCGGCCTCCCAGAGTGCTAGGATTCCAGGCGTGAGCCACCACGCCCAGCCTCTACTGCATTCTTTTAATGACAGATAACATTCTATTATGCGGATATACAAGACTTTATCTAACCAGTCTCCTATTAATGGATATTCATTTAGGTTGTTTCTGGTCTTTTGCAGTTACAAATAATCCTGTCATGAATATTCCTTTACATAGGTTTTTACTCCCATGCGATTTATTTGTATACCTATGCTGGAAAAAAAAGGTATGCATTTTAACATGGGGAACCATTAATGTATATCTAACAATGTCAAATTCATGCCAAAAATCCCATCCAAAAAAATGAATCACTAAGGGTGAAATTCTGACCATCAGCAAGGGACACTGCTTCCCCAAGGAGAGCCTGCCTGCCCACCTTGAGAATGGCCTTCCCTTCTCTGCAGCCCCCAAGGCCGAGGGTCAGTGCGCAGAGGCAGCTGGGGTACTCTGGCCCCTGATCCCCTCTGGGGAGGGCCCAGTTGCATTCTCTGTGGGCAGAAGTTCCCTCTCTAATCAGTTTTCCCACTGCATTTCATTGGCGGCCAAGAGAGGCTTTCATAACTCTTGCTATCTTTACAATATGTCGTTCAAATTTAAAACATGCTAAAAGGGAGAAAATATTTATAGAATTTTTCTCTGGAAGAAAAAAACACCCCTACTTTTAAGCCTAGCCAATGACATTTCTGGAAACCACAGAGGGAAAACAGCAACAACTCGCAGAAGATAAAATGGACTAATTACACAACAGATCTCTAATTTAAGAAACTAGCTGCATTCTTCTGTTTTTTTTTTTTTTTTAAGATGACAGAGAATAAAAATACTGGTTCACCAGTTTATTAAAAAAATAATCCAACAGCTCCTAACCTTGTCTTCTGCAGGATGACGTTTATCTGTCCTTGGGTACACGCGGTGGGCCTGCTGGCCTCCGTGAGGGCGGTAGCGAGGGGTCCCTATGGTGGGGTTTCTTGGCCTGTGAAACAGTTTCCCATGGGAAGGAGCAGGGATCCTGCTGCCTGAGTTATTTAAATCTTGGAGTCTTCCTCCCTTTTCCAAAGCTCTGGGAGTGTCTCCATGGCCACAGCTGTTGTGGACACCCAGCCCAGTGGCCTGGCTTTGGGGTGCCCGAGGGAGGCCTGGGTTAACCTGTGCTGCGCTCTCTCAGCCCAGCCCTTTGAGCTGCTCCCGGAACCCCAACCGGCCCTTTTGAACAAGTACCCCAGGTTTCTAGAATAATTCCTTAGCTGCAGGGTGGTCAGCAAAGAGACTAGGGATCCTCTCTCTCCTCCCTCGTTTCTGTGAATCTGAGTCAGAACAGGCCACAAAGGGAATCTTTTCCTCGCTAGAATTTCCAGAAGCCAAAACACGACTGCAGCCAAAACCTCCCCGTGAACTTCGTTTCTGTTTGGATTTTTATGGAAACTGTTTCTCCCAGACACACATCCTGTGGGACCGTGCTCCTTCCCCTTCCCTTATTTTTATGTATGAATGGATTATGTTGGCTGTTTAATGGGTTTGCAGCAAACGCAGGCCACCGAGAGGTTTTAATGAGGTCTCTCGCTGGCCAGCCCGTGGCTTTCCGAGGCCTTGAGAGACCTGGAGCGAGGGTTCCCTGGTGCCTGGATGGGATTTGCTCTCTGCTCTCTGCTTGGGGATCTTGGCTGCCCCAGCCCTGCTCTGATTTGCTGGGGGATTTGGGGAAAGTTCTTTAATCTCCCAGGCCCGCAGTGTAGACCAGAGCTAACACGGGCACTGGGGAATTAGCAGAACCAGGATAAGGAATCCTTGTGGAAAACAAAGAATCACGGTGAGAAGTGAGCGAGGGGGGCTGAGGGGGGGTGTGCTTGGCGGGAGGGGGTGCGGCTCCTCTGAGGGACAGAGTCTAGACCTAAATTCTCAGCACTCAGTCCGGCTGGGGTAGCTAGGCCTCAGTTTACCTGGCTTGCCTTCTCTTAGTAGGCTCCAATGTCTTGATTTGTGAACTTACTCTTCATCTGCCCAGACACAGAACCAAGGACGCAGCAGGGTAGGGTGAGGGGGCGACACACCCAGGGGCGCCGGACATTCCCGGAACTTCCCTTCAAGCTATAGGTGCTTGAAGAACAGACCTTGTCCCCTTTAGGGGACCAAAGCTTCCATCTGAATGAGTGTGCCCTCGCCCTCCCCAGTGAACTCCTGCCACGCACTAACACCCCTGGCTCCCGTGATTGTCTTCTGGGCTGGCCAGAGGCGGGAGCCTCACCTCTCAGCCTCCTGCCCAGGCTGGGGGTGCCTTGTCACCTGCATTCCCCAGGGGACCTGCTGTCACTGGCTGCAGAGGGGCTGATGGATGCCGCTTTCCCGGTAGTGGGTCCCTACCTTTCTTCTCCAGGGACCCCTTTCATGATGTCTCTCTCCTGGGGCTCCCCGGTTGACAGTGGCTATGTGGGGAATGCCAGAT
This sequence comes from Eulemur rufifrons, assembly GCF_041146395.1. Classification (NCBI taxonomy): domain Eukaryota; kingdom Metazoa; phylum Chordata; class Mammalia; order Primates; family Lemuridae; genus Eulemur; species Eulemur rufifrons. The sequence goes on from NC_091012.1 coordinate 110,331,977, forward strand.
TCCTGACCCACTGGATTCCACCAGGGGCGGGGGTGGTGAAGCCACTGATGCAGTGGGAGCAACCCCCCCCCCGCCGCCCACCCCCCAGCCTCTGACTGCCTGCCCCATCCCTTTCAAATCTGCTCTCCACTGACCAGTCTGAATGGTCTCTTTAAAATGCACATTGGACCCTGTTATTCCCTCCTGAAAACGCTTTGTGGGTTTCCAGCCTGGAGATGAAGGCCGAGTTCCTTGTGGTGGTTTATTACCCCCCTCTCAATTCTCGTCGCCCCCTGCCCCGGCAACGCCAAGCTCCTGGCACGCCCAGCATGCCCCGTGTTGCTGCCTCCCTACGACTTTGCTTTCTCTCTTTCCAGAATAATATCTCCAGCCCCTCCAGACTCACCCCTGCCCTAGTGTCGGGAGGTGGCTTGAGTGTCACCTCCTGAGTCTGTCCATAAATTGTTTAGTCATGAAGTCATTCATTTGATTGCTTTTTTTTTTTTTTTTTTTTTTAGTAAATCAGGGACATATATAACTGACAATTACAGCTCTGGACCAGCCGCGAATAGCGTGTCTTAGTGCTCCACCCTGCTCCAACCCGCCCGATGGTGAGGTCGGCCGGGGGTCCTATGTGTCGGGCCCTGCCCATCCCTGCCTATCCTGCTGTGTGTCAGCACACCAACAGCGCCCCTACCCCCTTGTCTCCAGGCGTAAGGTGTCCTGTTCACCAAGAGGGAGGGCTGTGCCTTGTTTCCTAGAAGTGCCAAAGGTTGCACTTCCCCGCCAGCGGAGGCCGTCCTCTGACCTGTCGTTTTCTCCTTTAGAGCGGTCCCTCCACTCTTGGGGTCCATGGCCCCTTGACTACTCATCCTTGGTGAGGCCAAGAGGTCTCAGATTGGGACTCTCTTCAGGCCTGCGGCCGCCTGCTCTAGTGCAGCTCGCAGTGGGCTCCCGTCTGCACCCGTTCCCTGAACCCAGGCTCGCGTGTCCACCCGCCTCCTCGGCCTCGCTAGGCGGTGCCGAGACTCCAGCATCCAGAGGCATATGGAGCTGTGAGATGGGATCATGGCACCAAGGGGCTGAATAGACAGAGAAGAAGAGGTCCAAGGACCAAGGGCCTGAGGAAGACATTGAGAAACTCGATGTGGCCTGAGCCCACTCCCCACACCTGCCGCTCCTGCAGCCTCCTCCAGCCCCAGTGGCCCGTTGAGCCTAGAACCCTAGTGTCATCCTCCACTCCTCTGTCCACACCCACGTGCAATCTCTCCATGAATTCTGTAGACCCCACCTTAAGGATATGTCCAGGATCTCAGCACTTCTCACGGCCTCTCCCGGCTCCCGCCTGACTTGGCCTCCACCACCTCTCCCTAGGCTATTAAAGTAGCTCCTGATGCCCCCTCGGAACCCCCCCTTTTGGCGCTTCATTCCCGTCTCAACACAGCAGCCAGGCCATCTTGTTAAAACCCAAGCCAGATCACGTTGCTCCTTGCTCGGAGTCTGTGGGCGGCTTCTCATCTTATTCAAGGTAGCCTCTCGTCCTCCCCATGGCCTACAACCACCTACAGAATGGTCCCTGTCACCCCTCTGACCTCATCTTCCATCACTTCCCCCCTGCCCCACCCCTGTCACCTGGCCTCCTTGCCACCCCTCCCACTCCCTGGGCACACCGGGTTGTCCATCTGCCGGGGATGCTGCTCCCCCAGTCACCCTCTCCACTTCTGACCTGTGCCACACTCTCCCGCCACCCTACTGAGAACTGACCTCCCTCTCCCTGGCACTCCTTGCCCCTCTCCCTGCTTTATTTCTCTCCTTACCATTTGCCACCGAAGAGGTTCCATATGCGTCCTTCTTACTGATCTTGTTCGTTGTCTATTCCTCCTCTCGCTGGAATGCAATCCTCTGTCAGAGCAAAGATTTCCTTTGTTTTGTTCACTTGTGTCCTTAGTGCTTAGAACAATGCCTGGCACAAAGTGGGCCCTTATTAAATATTTGTTGGATGAAAGAATGAATGAATGGGCGGGTGGATGGAGCAGCAGTTAGACAGATGGCTCACTGGCCTCTGTCTTCCAGGCAATATCTGAAGAGCAAGAATGTTGGTTGGCCCCTGGTGGGAGACTTGCTCACCACTCCCAAGTCTGTGAGTGAACAGACTCCAAAAGCGCAGTGCTCATCAGTCTTGAAATTCCACTTTTGCCTCTTTTGCCAACTGAAGATGCTCTCAGTGTGGACGGTAGCATGGCTGTCCACCAGTTGCCTTTTCCTCAGGCTGTAAGCAAGTGTTCTCGGCTTTATCCTTGCTCTGCTGTAGTGCATAACCGGCAGCAGTTCTGTATGAAACATTCTAGAAACCTCATGGGCCCCGGTGAGAGATATACAAACTTTAACAGCAATGTTGGTGCCTGCAGCCCTTGGCACCCTGTACAGACAAAAAACAAGAGGGCCTTGCTTTCTGACCCGCCCTTGCAGGCTGCCTTAGAGGAGACTTTTGCCTCAACCGAGTGAGCATTCTAATTTCAAGATGAAGTGCTTAATTTACCTAAAGGTATGGTCCTAAATGACATTCACTGAGCCAGGGTTCTCAGTTTGCACATCCATAAAATGGGACCAGTGATATTGACCTCACAAGGTCATTGTGAGGCATACATGAGCAACATAAATTGTGAAATCTATAAAAATGTCTTGTTTGATTATTATTGATGGGGCAGACTCCCTAGGGAGAGTGTGCTTCTCTGTAGGATGGAGGACCTGGAAGAATTTGGTATGTTTCTGGCAAGATCCCGAAGTTTGTGGAAGCCTCCTCTGCTCACCTTGAGCAGTGGTGACTTTTACAAGATAACCATTTCCAGCCTGGAAATAAAAATCTGATTGCTATTCTCTCTTTTCAAAGTGGTTGCCCATTATTTTGAATTTCTGGGGTGTCTCACCTGCAGCCCTTCCTGTATACACCCAAGGCCTCTCGTGTCTCTGCCTAAGGGTGTTTCCCAGTCCTGGGTGTGCCCTGGGCCTGGGAAGCACCAGGGAGGAAGTGCCTCCAGGAGTGATCAATGTGGCATCCGTTGTTGTGTCAGTGTCCCACCCTTCTCACCCTTTGGTGAGACAATTCTGTGGTGTGCTCTCCACAGTCTCCCGAGGCCCCCTGAGAGCCTAAGCCCCAATTGCCCACTCAAAACCCCCACTCATCAATGCATCCTCTATTGGCCTCCTCCCTCCCCAGGTCATCTCCTGCCGTGGGCTGAAGTGTGTCCATTTCAAATTCCTATGTTGGCCTGGTGCGGTGGCTCACGCCTGTAATCCTAGCACTCTGGGAGGCTGAGGCGGGAGGATCGCTTGAGCTCAGGAGTTCAAGGCCAGCCTGAGCAAGAGCGAGACCCCGTCTCTATAAAAGTTAGCCAAGCATGGTGGCATGTACCTGTAGTCCCAGCTACTTGGGAGGCTGAGGTGGGAGGATGGCTTGAGCCCAGGAGTTTGAGGTTGCAGTGAGCTATGATGACGCCACTGTACTCTACCTGGGGCGACAGAGCAAGACTCTGTCTCAAAAAAGAAAAAAATCATATGTTGAAGCCCTAACTCCCAGGACCTCAGAATGTGACTGTATTTGGGCCTTTAAAGAAGTGATTAAGTTAAAATGAGGCCATTAGAATGAGGCGCCCCAACCCAATCTGACTGGTTGGTGTCCTTACAAGAAGAGGAAATTTGGACACAAAAAGAGGCACCAAGTGCGTGTGCACAGTGGGACGACAATGTGAAGGCGACAGTGAGAAGGCAGCCACCTGCAAGTCAAGAGGAGAGGCCTCAGAGGACTCCAACGCTATTGGCACCTTGATCTTGCACTTGCAGCCTCCAGAACTGTGAGAAAACTAACTTCTGTGGCTTAAGCCACCCAGCCTGTGGTATTGTGTTATGGCTGCCCAAGCAAACTAATATGCCTCCCAGATAAGTTACCCAGGCCCACATCCTCGGTTCAGAGTCTGCATTTGGAGGGAAAGAAAATTAACACATCATCACTCAGGGACAAAAGGTCAGTGCTACACAAAGGTCTGTATGGTCTTATTTTGAGCATTAAAGATCCAGTCTCCATGGCTGAGCCTGAGAGCAGTTTGTAGAGAAACCAGCTCATCCTCCCTTGGCAGAAAAGCAGACAAAGATTCAGAGACCTGAAATAGGTCAAAAACATTGTCATATTCACCTTCTCACATTCGGATTTGGGGTCAGTTCACCGAGAGGAGCTGGCATCACGTGGAGAAGTATACACCAGGAGTCAGGGCTGGGCTAATACGCATTACGCAGTGCATGAATACAAATGCTTTTATTCACGTGAAATTGCTTCCGAATGAAGGGCTGCTCGAAAACTGACCCCCAAATGGAGCATTTGTGTTACAAAATAAAATTGCATCTCTTCGGTTCCGAGAAAAATGCATATTGCCCTCGTCTGAAATGTGGTGATAATTATATGCCACATTATTCATCCTGTGTCATTTCTGGTCACATTCAGCATTTGGCACAGAGGCAATTTAGGGTGTGCTCGAAACAAAGGCAGTCACGCAAACGCACCGGGAACGTATTCCAGGCAGTCAAGGTAACCGGTACAGCGCATAGAACCTCAAGGTTCGCTCACTCCCAGGATGCACAACTGCAATGCCAACTGTTCTCCGTGTAGGAGGGCCCACTTTAACATGCTTTTTAGGGGAAAGAGAGGAGAGAAAAAATGTGCAAAGGAAATCAATTCAACTAATGCACGGATATCAAAGGAGGAGGGGTGTGTGTGTGTGTGTGTGTGTGTGGCTGCGAAAGTCAGGGTCACATGCTCTGGCCTGAGAAGACTTGGGGGCGAGGGGAGTACTAGTTATTAGTGCAGTAGTGTTATCATATTAGTTACGAGCTGTGTTAGTTGTCTGTTGCTGCATAACAAATTACCCCAGAACTTAGCAGCTTAAAATAACCAACATTTATTATCCCCCACAGTTTCTGGGGCTCAGGAATCTGGAGTGGCTTAGCTGGGTGGTTCTGGCTCACAGTCTCTTCTGAAATGCAGTCGGTATGTCCACCAGGGCTGCAGTCATCTGAAGGTTCGACTGGGGCTGGGGGATCTGCTTTCAAGATGGCTCCTGCACGTGGCTGTTGGTGGCGGGGGCAGGGGGGGCGGTCCTCAGAAGATCCGTTTCCAAGCTCATTCGTGTGCTTGCTGTCAGCCCTTTGTTCTTTGCCATGTGGATCTCTGCATAGCCCACCAGTGTCCTTGTGACATGTGAGCTGGTGACCTGAGGGACAGAGAGTGAGTGAGTCAGAGAGAGCCCAAGACAGAAGTCACAGTCTATGTAACCCGATCACAGAACTGCCATCCTGTCACTTCCGCTCTATTCTATTTGTTAGAAGCAAGTTCCTCAGTCTAGCCCACACTCAGAGGGAGGAGATCCCCCAAGGGCATGAATACCAGGAGGTGGGGGTCATTGGGGACCACCTTAGAGGCTGCCTACCACAGACGGCAGGCTCTTGGTCAGCTTCACTGATCTAGAAAGTTCTGGGGCCTGAGAAGTTCCTCTTCATTACAAGTGAATGTGGTGAGAAGAACTTTGCATGTGGGACTTGGGAGATCTTGGGTCTTGCCCTGACTCTGCTGTTTCCTGCCCGTGTCTCTCAGAGCAACCTCTCAAAGACTCAGTTTCCCCTCTGTAATATAGAGACAATGACACTGACCTCATAAAGGTAGAGCTCCTTGAATGGTGTAAGCTGCAAAATGCTACGAGGTAGAAGGACTTATAACATTCCCTGGTTGCCTGCTATGCACCCAGGACTGGGGGACCTGGGGCTGAGGGGCCAGGGTCTTTCTGCTTATACGGGTGACAGTTTCCACCATGGTGGACTTCCCTGGCCACCCCAGCCTCTAGGAGGGGCCAGAGCAGTGAGAGCCGGGACAGTCACTAAGTACCCAGCCATTGCCTGACGTTGCTCTCAGGACCTTAGCCCAAGGGGACAGCAGATGGTGACCAGCACAGCACACCCCCTGAAAGCCAACGTCTGTCTTTCCGTCTCCTCAGACGCTGTGGGTCTCCAACTCTCTCCTCTCACCTCTTAACCAGCCAGAATGTGCAAGAAAACCCTTTAATAGTTTGGTACTTTCCCACTGATATTTTCATTTCTGGTTCTGAGTATTTTAGATTTCCTCTGCTGAGAAATAAATCAATAAAATTTCCCTTTCGTGTGAGATCCTGTGGGCCAGAGGTCTTTGGGAGATGAGAGGGAGGCTAGCAGCCCCTGTGCGGGGCCGGAACCGCAGCCCCCCGCCTGTCTCCTCACCCGGGGCCAGATGGCAGCGGGCAGCCTTGAGCCCCTTTGGAGGAAGGGCTTTTGGCCCCTGGGGCAGTTGCCGATGATCTCCCTGGAGCTCCTATCGTGCTCTGGGGTGTGCTGTCCGGGGCAATGCTGAGGAAAGCCGGGAGTGACTTGGGAGGCAGGATAATCTTGGTTCGTCCCCAGCTCTGTCATTTATTAGCTCTGGGGCCAGATGGCAGCTCCCTCTGGACAGTTCGCTCTGCCTGCCCTGTTCGCTATTGCATCTCCAGCTCCTGGCAGAAGCCCTGCCTGCGATTCTTTTTTAATTTAATTTTTAATTAAAGCATAATTTACATACATTGAAATGCACAGAAGGTGTGCAGTTTGATGAGTTTTGGCAAATATATGCATCTGTGTAACTACCACCACAATCAAGATCTAGAACATTTGCATCGCTCACAAAAGTGCCCTTGTCCCCTTCCCAGCCAATCCTCCCCAGTCACCACGGGCAGCCCTTGTTCTGATTTCTACCACCATTAAGTTAGGTTTTTTTTTTTTTTTTTTTTTTTGCTTTTTTTTGAGACAGGGTCTTGCTCTGTCTCCCAGACTAGAGTGCAGTGGCATCATCACAGCTCACTGCAGCCTCAAACTCCTGGGCTTAAGCCATCCTCCTTCCTCAGCCTCTCGAGTAGCTTGGACTACAGGTGTGCACCACCATGCCCAGCTAATTTTTTCTGTTTTTTGCAGAGATGGGGGTCTCTCTCTTGCTCAGGCTGATCTTGAATGCCTGGCCTCAAGCAATCCTCCTGCCTCGGCCTCCCAGAGTGCTAAGATTACAGGTGTGAGTCCAGCCCATAAATTAGTTTTGTCTCTTCTTGGTTTGTATAAATAGATCATATGGCACGTGCTGTCTTGTCTTTGGCTTCTTTTGCTTAACATACTCTCTGTGAGATTCATTCACGCTGTTGCGAGTGTCAGTAGCACTTTCCTTTGTCTTGCTGAGTAGTATTCCGTTATATGGCTATACCACAATTTGTTTGTCTAGTCACCGGTGGATGGATATGTGAGTTGACTCCACTTGGGAGCTATTACAAATATAGTTTCTGTGAACATTCCTGAGCAAGTGTTTTTATGGACATATGCTCTTATTTCTCTTGGGTAACTACGCAAGAGTGTAATTATTGGGTTGTAGGGTAGTGAGATGTAAACTTTGTAAGAAACTGCCTGACTGTTGTTCAAAGTGGCTGTGCCGCTTTATACTCTGGCCTGGCATTTGAACCTTGAGAGGAAGGACGGAGACACCAGCATGCTGACAGCCTGTCGTTTGTCCCTGGGTCTGCCTTGGCTCCTGCAAACACCAAGCTTTCTTCTTCTTCAGATTTCCGATCTATCGTGCCAGCTTCCAGTCATCTTCCAGTCAATTCCCTTTTGCCCAAGTTAATCAGAATTTGCAATCAAAGAACTCTGTGTAACTGATACAGCCCCTGGCACATAGTGGGTCCTTGATAAGGTACAATTGCTCTTGTAGGAATAGTATAGAGTCTAAAGAGTCATGGGGCAGGGAGAGGGCTGGGCTAGGCTTTGAGATTCCGTGTGCGTTGGGGGCAGATGGGTGCAGCTGCAAAGGGGAGAGTTCTAAGATACCTTGACATGCAAATGTCATTTTGTCACTCAAGTCTGGGCAAAGGCCTTTTTCATTTGGTACTTTGGTGCTTCTTGGTGTGAACTGAAGAGCTTCAAGAGGTGCTTGCTCCTCACGTAGGGGAGAGGGTTTCTGAGGTTTTCTGCTTGCCATTTTCTTGTCCCACAGCTTGAGCGAGGAGGCAGGATGGCTCTGGCAGGCCCCACTCCTGACTCGGCCGTTTGAAACATGCCTTAGCTGTGCCTGCCGGGGGGTGTGGAAGCACCAGCTGCTCTTGATTTGTGGGATGAGGAAAAGCCCCGCAACTTTCAGACCTCTTTATGTCTGCAACGTTCTGGCCAACACAGACTGTAATCCACCAGAGGGGAAATCCACTCCTCTGAGAAATGATTTTTTCCATATAAATTTTTAAAAGAAAATGAAGGAAAACAAGCTTTTTTGCTCATTTCAACCCCTTTGGAAATATTGGTAGGAAAATAATGAGTAAGAGAAGAAGTTGTTCATGGATATGCGAGCACTGGAGTGAGAGTCCAGGGAGGGGGTGCTATTCTGGGCTCGGCCACTCAGCCTCCGTGTGACAGTTGTCAAGGTCCTGCCTCTCTGGGTCCCAGTTTCCTCCTCTACGAAATGCAGAGCTGACCAGGAGGCTCCCTGCGAACTGACATTTGCTGCGTGTATGTTTGCTCCCTCCTGGTCACGTTGGTGGTCTTCATGCTCATTGAACGGTATAGAAAGGGCATGCTTGGCTGGTGTGTACTAGCCTGGGCCCCCTATGCATTTTGGGGGGCTAGTTGTTTTTATTAATACTTGCATGTTGTCTAGCTGGGCTGTCTTAGAACAGGCCCGGGGTATAGCTTCCTTTCCTGGCTGGCCCAGCACTGGGTCCGGCTCTGCATGGTGGGCAAGCAGCTGGCTGGGGTATGGTCTGTGGGATACTGGCTCCTGCATTTTTGCCAGATCTTTTTTTTCCTTTCTCTAGTTTAGCTGTAACTTACATACAGTGAAATGTACCAATCTTAAGTGCTATGGTTCCAGGAGTTTTCTTGCATAACCCATCCTTCTCTCAAGATTTAGCTTATTTCCATTATTCTAGAACATTCTTTCATGCTCTTTCCCTTTTCTGATTGTTATCACCATAGCTTAATCTTGCCTGTTCTTGAATTTCATATAAATGGAATCACACAGTGGGCCTTCTTTTTTCGCTTGGCTTTTTTCACACAGCATATGGTATTTGAGATTTATCCAAGTTGTTGTGTCTATCAATAGGTTGCCCCTTTTTATTGCTGAGTAGTTTCCCATTGTGTGGATGTACCAGAGTTTGCGTATTCATTGATGGACATTTGAGTTGTTTTGAGGGTTTTTTTTTTGCTGCTGTGAATGATGCTGCTATGAACATTCATGTTCAAATTCTTCTGTGGACAAATGCTTTCCTCTCTCTTGTGTAAGTACCCAGGAGTGGGATAACTGGGTCTTATGGTAAGTGCATGTATAACTTTCTAAGAAACTGTCAAACTGTTTTCCAAAGTGGCTGTACTATTTTACATTCCACCCAATAACGTACGACAGCGCCACTTGCTTTCATCCTCGTCAGCACTTGGTGTTGTCACTCTTTTTTATTTTAGCCGTTCTAGTGGATGTGAAGTGGTATCTCATTATGGTTTTAACCTTGGACTATTATTCGGTCCCAGGAAAAGTATGGTGGATTTGAATAGTGTTGAGAATGGCTCCATGACTGTGTGCTTGTAACCTGGCAATTTGAATATCAACAGAGAAAAGCTGATTTAGCGTCCCAATTAACACTATTTGCTGATTCTTAAAAACACCAGTGGGGGTCTTTAAGCATAACCCATGACACCAACCCGTGTCTGTTGCTTCCTTAGCAGCCCTTGTTCGGCATGAAGTCACTGAAGGAGAGTGAGGTCCACACTCCACAGGACACCACACAGCACTTCGTGGGGTGCAACATCCTACCAGGTAGGTATCAGATGAAGTGGCCCACGGTCCGTTGAAGACATGTGCTGGTCCTGTCCCTTGACCTCTTGTAGGGACCCTGCCCAAAGGGTCAGAGTCAACATTGTTTGCACATAGCAACAGGCTGAGGTCCTGGCCAGAGGTGCAGAGGTTCTTTGTGTGACATCCATGCACTGACCTCACAGGTATCCACAAGCTCTCTAAAGTTGTATACACACTTTTGCATAGACATGGTTTCTTTTCTTCTGTGAAAGAGTTCATAGCTATTATTGGGTTGTCAAAGACAGAAATTGCTAGTATTCCCCAACATCCACTTTTTTCCCCCTTTCTTCCCAGTAATAATAAAGCCTCTGAATTCTTTCTGGGCACATAGGCCATGTGAAATAAAGACTATATTATCCAGTCTCCTTTGCAGGCTGGAAGTGACCTTATGATTAATTGCTGGCCAAGAGGATGTAAGTAGATGTGTTATGTGCAAGTTCCAGCAGGTATTTGTAAAGGAAAGCGACCTTTTTTCTTCTTGCTGGCTGGAGTGCAGAAGAGACAGCCAGAGTGCAGATGTGATGGCTGGAGCTTGAGCAGCTATCTTAGACTGTGAGGTAGCAAAGAGACAAGAAGGAAGACATCCGGATCTCTCATGAAGATGAAATCATCATACCAACTTTGGACTGCTTCCATAGGCTTTATCTGTGAGAGAGGGAAATACATTTTTCTTTTGTTTAAGCTACTACTATCTTGGGTTTTTTTTTTTTTTTTTGATATGTAGCCTTTAAGATACACCTCAATTATCCTGCCTCCTGGTATTCATACCCTTTGACTGCAGCCTTGTGAATAACCCTGAGCCAGAACCACCCAGCTAAGCTGCTCCCACCTTCCTGACTCTCAGAAAGTATATGAAATAATAAAAGTATGCTGCTTTAAGCTGCTAAATTTTGGAGCCTTTTCTTACCTAGAAACAGAGAACTAATACAGATTTCCTATCACTGCACCAGCCAAAGCCCATCCTACTGATACGACCCATGAAATGGTAAGAAGTACCAGGCTAAGTATGATCTGCCATCTCTATCCCTGTGTTCTAGCCCCAAATCCTCCAGAAATGGGCTCCTTTTTGTTGGACGAATCACATCACCAGTCTGAGCCTCAGTGTCCTCATCTGTAAAGTGACACAGTTGCTCTACCTGCTGCTGGGCCTTTTCCAGCTTAAAGAATGTTGAACTGTGGAGAGTAAAGAAGGCAGAGGAGGGCGGGATGGCAGAGACCAGAGCCTTTTTCTCTGGCAGGTGTAAAGCTATTACGACGCTTCCGTGATCCTTGACAGGGCCTTTCCCCAGTCTGGGTCCATGCATGAGGCTGAGTGAGGACTGAATTCCTTTGCCTAATAAATTAGGAAGAATTTTCCAGGGGCCAGTCTGCAAGTGGGGTAGGAAAGGGCCAGAGAGAGAAAGGGGACCAAAGGAGAGAAGCCCATGAACATGGCCATCAACTGGGGTCAGTGAGAAATTCCCTGATGCCAGGAAGTGTGATGAATTTTTAAAACAGTGAAGTGTCATGTGAGTTGTTACCTGTGTTGTGCTGAAATATATTTCGATTACTCTAAACTCATACACACGTGCGCATCCATATGTACGCACGCACACTGTGCCTTGTTAGTCTGGAGGCGTAACACAGAGCAGAGTTTAAGGGCAGAGAAATTGCATCAGACAGATGTGACCTTGAATCCGGCCTCTGCCTCGTAGCAGCTGTGTGACCTTAAATCTATTGCCTCCCCTCTCTGAGCTTCCCTTGGACCTCACACAGTGAAGCTAAAATGAAGCAGCCTCCACTGAAGTTGCTGTGAGGAGGAAGCCACGTTCTGCCCACGAGGCCCTCAGCCGGGCCGGGCTCCGTGGCAGAGCCGGGAACTGCAGGCCTGTGCTTGCGAGCGCTCGTGGCTGTGTTTCCTGTGTCTACTCACTGCTTCTGCTTCTGCTGCGTGTCCACCTGTCCAGCTCTCTCTCCTGGGCCATAAGAAGAGATTGCCCTGGGTAACACGGGCCCTGAAGGGCCTGGGAGCCCAGGCCTCCCTGAGTGGTTGGCTTCTGGTGGAAGTGCAAGGCCCAGGTTGGCAGCTCAGGGGCTGTGGCCTATCCCCCAGAGGCAAGAGCTCTCAACAAGGCTGTCACCTTCTTCTTGGTGCTCTGCTTGTTTCCTAGGTGCAGAAAACCTCAACCAAGTGACCCGATCGCCATGGGCAACGGCAGGCACACTGACCAGGAGTTGGCCTGGGCGGGGGCGGGGCAGGTAGTCTGGGCCTAGGGTGATCACGGCTGCCTCATTCTGGAAGGACAACAAGAACAATCAATGCCACGCTGCTGGGCGTCTCTTGCCTCCTGGCACTCAAGTGTCTGTGGACATTACCTCTTGGAGGCCATCGCCGTCCCTTGGCATTAAGCAGCACCATCGCCCGTGGAGGAGGCTGTGGAAATGGCCATGTGGGAGAAGCCATAGAGGAGCTCGCTGTGGCCTGTATGACAAGCATCTGTCACCCCCGTGGACGCCTAGATGCTCTGAATGCCAAACCTCCGACGGGAATCCTTTATCTGTCCCCTCAGTTTCTCTCCGAAAGTGTCCTGGGATCTTGGCCAAGGCCCAGCTGAGGCTGATCACTCCTCCCCAGACCCTGGGATGGTGGCATGGAGAGGACAGGCAGGCCCTGACTAGCTCCCTGCTCTGGGCTGCCACATACCTGGCCTGTACCTGTCTGGCATTCCAAGGGGCCCGGCCCAAGACTCACCTTGCAGGACAGGACCTTGATTCCACCCCTGCCCCCATTCTGTGAGCCTTTGTCACGTTACTCAAACTCTCCAAGCAGCTGAGTAGTAGACTCTTCACCACATTCACTAGCAAGTGATAGAGACCGAAATGCCAACGTGTTAATTACCTGCAGGAGCTCCGTATTAGTCTGCTCGGGCTGCCATAAGAAAATGCCACTGACTGGGCGGCTTAAACAACAGAAATTTATTTTCTCACAGTTCTAGATACTAGAAGTCCAAGACCAAGGTGTCAGCAGACTTGGTTTCTTCTGGGGTCTCACTCCTTGGCTTGTAGACGGCCGCCTTCTTGCTGTGTCCCCACATGGCCTTTCCTCTATGCACACATATTCCTGAAGTCTCTCTGTGTGCCCGGATTTTCTCTTTTAATAAGGACACCAGTTGATTTGGATTAGATTCACCCTAACAGCCTCATTTTAACTTGATTGCCCCTGTAAAGGCCCTATCTCCAAATATGGCCATATTCTGAGGTCCTGGGGGTTAGGACTTCAATATATAAATGCTGAGGGGACACAATTCGGCCCATAACAAGCTCAATATGAAGTGAGCAGTGGCACTGACCCTGGGCACAGGCCCTGGGTCTTAAGGTTGCTGGGCTCTGGCAGCTTAAAGAGGCCCACAGATGCTTTGATGCTTCCCTCATTGAGAGATAGGATGTGTTGCCCCTTCCCTGAATCTGGGCTGGGCTCCAGCTGCTTTGACTAGTGGAGGATGGCAGAAGCGATGCTGTGCAAGTGTCAGACTTAGCCTTTTCAAAGACCAGCAGTTTCTACCTTGGTCTATTGGAGCCCCAAGTCACCACGTCAGAAGTTGAACCACACTGCTGGAGCGACCCCGTGGAGAGGTCATGACACCACATGGGAAGGGAGAAAGGCCCAGCTGAGCCAGCTTTCCAGCCTCCCCTGCCAAGGCACCACGCACAGGAGTGGGGCTGTCTTGGATCCTCCAGACCAGAGCAGCTACTAGATGAATGCCACCAAGTGACCCCAGTCAATGCCATGTGTTGCTGAAGAATCACCCAACTGAGCCCTGCCTAATTCCTAACCCCTGACATCATGAAAGATAATAAAATAGCTGTTATTTTAAGCCACTAGGTTTTGGGGTCATTTTTTACGCGGCAAGAGTTAACTAGACTATTTGGTAACTTCAGAAGTGGTGTAATGGGAGTTGGATGATGTTGAGAGATATTCTTGCCAGGCTGGGAGAGAAGGACTGGTGAGTCATTGTCCTCTCCACAGGGAGATCGTGGCTGAACAAGCTGGGCTCTCTGCTACCTTCCTGGCCAGGGCTAAGAGAGCAGGCACCCTCTTCCCCTGCAAGCTCCATCTTCTGGAATCTGAGAAAGCTCCGGGCTGGGCACTGCTGTCATTCCCGAGGCCATAGAGGATCAGGAAAAGGTGAAGAAAAGGAACTGCCATTTCTCGGCACCTCCAATGAGCTGTGGCATCCACCATGGATGAGATTCCCTTTACTCTGCCCCACTCACCTGTCAGGAGGCCCTGCGCCTTGGGGTGTGCTAACCTGAGCCTTTAGTTGGACGAAGACCCATCAGACTCCCCAGCCAGTGCTCCCTCCCTGTCTCTACAGAGTCCGACAGTCAAGTAAGTCCAGAATGGGCTGGCACATGGAGGTCCAGGGAGGCTGACAGCAGGCTGGAGGGCAAGGCAGGCCCAGGTCCCAGTCTCCCATGCAGAGGGAGCCAGGCAGGGACTGGTGGATGGGTGTGGTGGGGACCAGGCCTGAGAAACAAGTCTTCAAAGGCTGAGCCCAAGGACTGGGCTGACACCCCTTGAATGCCAAGATGGCACTGTATCTGGGAACTGGAGCAGGCCCAAGACCCCATGTTGGTGTCAAGTGGCTTTCTCTCTCCTATCATGGGAAGAAGAGGGACTCAGAGACTAGAAATTACCAAACTGGCTCTGAGCCCTTGGATGGAGTGTGTACAACTCAGAACCTCAGTTATCTCATCTGTAGAATGGGAGAGTCAGACTAGATGATCTCTTCAGTAACCTCCAGCTCTAAAGAGTCTGTGACTATCTTTGCTGGTTTTTTTTTTTTTTTTTGAGACAGGGTCTCACTCTGTCGCCCAGGCTGGAGTGCAGTGATGTCATCGTAGCTCACTCTGACCTCCAACTCCTGGGCTTAAGTGATCCTCCTGCCTCAACCTCCCGAGTAGCTGGGACTACAGGCGCGGGCCACCATGGCCAGCTAATTTAAAAAAAAAATTTTTATAGAGACAGGGATCTCACTATGTTGCCCTTGAACTCCTAGTCTCAAGTGATCCTGCTGCCTCAGCCTTCCAGAGTGCTGGGATGGCAGGTGTGAGCCACCGCACCAGGCCACGTTTTTGTTATAAAGTACCTCCCTCCCCCTCTCTCTTGCTCTCGCTTTCTCCTTCCTTCCTTCGGCAAGCATTTTTATTTTTTTAGTACCAACTTATGCCACCTATCCTCATGGGTCATACAGTCTAGTAGGGGAATGTGGCAGATTGTATTTTCTAAGGATATCTGCATCAATACATCCCACCCCACAAGGCCGGGCGTGGTGGCTCACGCCTGTAATCCTAGCACTCTGGGAGGCCGAGGCGGGCGGATCGTTTCAGCTCAGGAGTTCGAGACCAGCCTGAGCAAGAGTGCGACCCTGTCTCTACTAAAAAATGGAAAGAAATTATCTGGACAACTAAAAATATATATAGAAAAATTAGCCGGGCATAGTGGTGCATGCCTGTAGTCCCAGCTACTCGGGAGGCTGAGGCAGGAGGATCGCTTGAGCCCAGGAGTTTGAGGTTGCTGTGAGCTAGGCTGACGCCACGGCCCTCTAGCCTGGGCAACAGAGTGAGACTCTGTCTCACACACACACACAAAAAAGACACTGTCTCATCCCACCCCACAAGGTCTTCTTCCAATTGGATGTGACCCTCCTGTGCTGAGATGAGGGGTCTTTGTCCCCTCCCTGGGAATTGACAGGCTCATGGTTATGGCAGAAGTGATGCTGTATGACATCTGGGGTGCAGTCATAAAGGGAACTAGAGCTTCTGCCTCCTGTTCTTGGGATGCCCCTCTCGGAATCTGCTGCCTTGCTGGGAGGTAGCCCAGTGCTCACATGCAGAGGCCACGTATAGGGCTCTGGCCCCAGCCCCAGCCACAATCCCAAACCAACAGCTCATGTGAGCCCAGCTAATACGGAGTGGAGCAGAAAGGAGCAGTCTCCACTGCGCCCTGCTAAAATTGCAGATCGCTGAGCAAAATAAATGTCGTTGTTTTAAATCATTAAGTTTTGGGTGATTTTTTTTATGCAGTGATAGCTAACTGGAAATGGGAGATAGGTAAAAGAAAAAAATATAACACCATGTGGTACTCTCTTCAACAGAAGTGTATACGTGCTGCAACGTGGGCTTAAGGGGAGGAAGGTAAACTTTAACCCGTGTGTGCATGTGTGTGTGCGTGTATGCGTGTGCATGCACGTGTGAGGGGAGATTTCATCAGACGAGGTGCCATGGAGGAGATGGGGCTGGAACAGATACTTCCAAGCAGACAATATGGGGTAGAAAAGAGTGCTCAGCAAACGAAGAGGCGGTGCAAGGTCACAGAGCTGGAAGGTCACAGAGGTGGGTAGCAGCCCAGGGCTGAAGCCCAAGAGGGAGCCAGCTTTTGCTCCGCCCTCCCACAGCAGCACAGCTTCCAGCTCTCTCTCTCTCTCTCTCTCTCTCTTTTTTCTTTTTTGTATTTTTTGTAGAGACAGGGATCTTGCTCTTGCTTAGGCTGGTCTTGAACTCCTGGCTGCAATCTTCCTTCCTCGGCCTCCCAGAGTGCTAGGATTACAGGTGCGAGCCACCGGCAGGCCACCCAGCTCTCGTTTACACATTATTTTCCCCTAATTGCATGTGAGGCTGGTGGATGCCAGCCAGGGTGGGCCCTAGATCGCATCAGGGAACCATCTGCAAATCTCCGTGCAGGGCGTGACGGCTGGGGGTGGCTTTCCTGGGGAGAGCTAAACCCAGGCAGGCTCTGTAGCTCCTCAACGGGGTGGGGTGGGGATGGGAGCTCCCCCAGGCCTGTCCTCCACTCCCCCAGCCTCAGATTCGGGACCTTCATCTGGATGTCAGCTGCTTGGGGCCCTTGGTCCTTGAACGCTGGGGGCTGCTGGGCTTGGGGGTGTCCCTGGTGATGATCAATACCCTTGGGTGACAGCTCAGGAGTCTGAGAGTGAGGTCAAGCCAGGTAGGAGGCTCAAGGGAGACACTTTGGGGATCTGGCTATCCTACTGGGGAGGGAGAGGAGCTGCCCCCTTCACAAGCCATTCCTGATGTCCCCATCCCTCCAGGAGTCCTGGCACCAGGCCCCGCAGCTCCCACCTGGATCCTTCTCTGTCAAGTCAGCTGAATGAACACAGAGGGTTCTTGCGGCTCCCAAGGGCCCGTGTAAATCTAGCACTGCTCACTGTCTGTGGGTACCTGCTCCACGTGGCCCTTTACTTCTCCTGGTAGCCCTGAGGGGAAGGTGCTGTGCTATTGCTCTCCTCGTTTTATTGGCGAGAAAACTGAGGCTTAGAGAGGCCACAGGGCTTGCCCAAGGCCACTTAACCATTGCTGCAGGTCTACCGGACCTAGGGCCCTCTGCTCTCCACCCCTCATCAATGCCACTGCAAAGATCAAGGAGATGCCATTATTCTTTTGTCTGGCCCGTTGGTTAAGGGCACAGACTCTGGAGCCAGGCCACTTGGGACAAATCTCCATTCCACCCGTGTGACCTTGGGCAAGTCACTCAACATCTCTGTGCCTCAGTTTCCTCATCTGGCAGATGGGGCTAGCGCTAGCATCTGCCTGAGAGCTGTGATGAGGACGAAATGAGTTAATGCATGTAAACCACTTAGAACAGCGCCTGGGGCCAGGTAATGCCAGATGCGTTAGCTACTGTGATGATTTTTCCCCAAAGCGCTTCTCTCGCTTCTTTCTCTCTCTCTCTCTCTCTCTCTCTCTCTCTGTTACTAAGTATAGATGCTACTTAGCCTCTCTATCTGATTGCATCGTGGGTGGTCGTGACTATATCTGTCTCCCCCGTTTGACTGTGAACTCCCGGAGGGCAGGCGTGAGAATAACTTAGAACTGCATGGCAGAGAACGTGCTCCCGGCCTGCCCAGCCCGGCCCCCACCCTCCCCATCCTCCCCATTTAGTGGGAGTTCTCTGCGTTTGTGGACTGACACGGAAAGGGATTAAAGGTGGTGTCTTTAAAGCCAGGGAAGAGGGAGTCAGGCAGAATGAACAGTGGGGGTGGGGGTGGGGGTGGCACAGAGGGCAGGGGCGCTGTTGGCCAGACTCCTGGTGCCCCTCCCTGGGAACCAGGGCTCCTTGCGCCGCCTCCACAGGCAGCCCGGGCCTGTCCTCGGCCCCGTGGCCTCCGCCAGTTCCCAGAACCCCGACAAGCATCTCCTTGTCTTCCCGGGACGCTTGGTTCTGGGCGCCTTGTCCTGCCCTGTTCCCTGCAGCTCCGCACACAGCGCTTGGCAGGAGCGCCGGGCACCGGAGAAAGGCTGGCGGAGTCGCGCTGCATTCTAATGATGGAGCGGCTCCTTGCGCCCCTCCCTACCGGGGCCTCGGCTCGTTTGCTGTCAGCTCTCCCAGCTTGTCGCCAGACTTGCAGAAAGGCCCAGCCAAGAGGCTGCGAGGAAAATTCGGGGTGGTCACAAACTGGGCCTCCCTCTTAGCAGCAGCCGCGGGGGCGGGGGGCAGGGGAGCGGGTGTCCGGGCCCTGCCCGGGCCTGTCGGGCTACTCTTGGAGGACAAAACAGCCCTCACCCTGGCTGGCCCTGTGCATGTCACCGGGAGAGGGAGAGGCATGAGGGCCGAGCAGGGGTGGAGGGGCTCCGAGTGCCCATATCATGCAGAGCAATAAGGGCTTTGTGCCCACATGGCTCCATCCTAGGGCCTGATGCAGCTTCTCCCTGGTCCATCATTGCCCTGCTATCTCGGCCACCCCAGTTTGTCCTCTCGCCCTGTTTGCCAGCCCCCAGCACCTTCGAGGACCCTCAGGGCCTGGCCACATGATGGGCCCAGGTGGGAATGGCTTGCAGTCAGGGCTGGAAGCGCGTGGCTGAGCTCAGCCCCCGGGGAGGCCCTCTGACTGCTCATCACTCTCTCCCGTAGCTGCTGTTGGGGACATTGGACAGGCCAGCCTTTGCCCAGCTCTCTTCTCCATGCCCCACAGCTCTCCCTATCTTCTCTGCAGACTTCTAGAACTTGAAAAGGACCTGAGAGGTCACCTTGTCCAAATCCCTGCCTCCAGCTGCCTGGCTCAAATCCTTCTACTCTGCTGTGAAGGGAACCTCTCAGAAACAAACCTGGATCTCTCCAAAACCTTCCATGGCTCCCCACTGCCCTCAGGAGAAAGTTTGAGCCCCTTAGCTGAGCCCCGCAAGTCCTGCTATGATGGGACCCTGCCTCATCTTAGGCCAGCCTCATCTTAGGCCACTCACCCTGTCACCCCACATTCTAGTTACACACAGCAGTTGGTAGCCCCCCAATGGGCTAGACTGCAGCCTTGTCTTTTCTCTCCTGCTTCCTTTTCACCTCCCTTCCCTTTGTCACTTCCTCATTAACCTGGGCCACCTCCTCTATGAAGCCTTCCCTGATTATCCCTCCACACACTCAACAGATCACCTGCTCTCTTGCGCTCCACGGTGGGCTCAGCAGACCTGCGTCGCAGCACCTGGAATGTGGGATATTGTCCCGCATTCCCCATCAGGCTGCTCCTCCCACCAGGCCAGAGCTCTGGGAGGGCAGGGCCACATCTTTCCTGGTTTTGCTTACCTACAACCTACTGAGGTATCCTAGATAAGAATTCTCTCGAAGCAGAGCCTGAGATGGGGAATCCCGTGCACGTGATTTATGGAGCTCGTGTTCTCAGGAGAAGCCAGCGAGAGAGTGAGGGCAGCGGGGAGGCAGGAAAGAGGCTCGGTAGGAATGGAGTTGCAGGGACAGTTCAGTCCCCAGGGTCCCCAGCTGTCCCAGGATCAAGAGTCATGGCCGGGCCCCAGGCTTTCCCTGGGGCCCACGTGGGTGAGAGACTGAGCAAGGCCTCCCTGGAGGGCTCTCTGTGTGGTGCCCAGGCAAGCGTCCCTGAGGTCCTCCTGTTCCAGGGGACTCCAGAGGGCCACCCGCCTGGGCCAGGGGAGAGGGGGGCTAGGTAATCGAGTCATCATGGGCATTGCTGTTCAGGCTCATTCTCTAGTCCCAGAGCTCCTCAGAGAGGGGGCGGCCCTGTGAGTATTTCCATGTCATCGCAGAGGAATCTGAGGCCCGGGGAGACCTGACAGAGCTTGGAGGTGAGTCACGGAGAGAGAATTCATGTCCCTGGATTCCCTTTCCTCTGAGAGGAGAGACGCAACTCAACTTGGGGTGGGGCATCCATCCCCCAGTGCAGCCTCTGCCACAGCATCTGTCCAAATGCGAACACCCAGGGCCAGGCAGGAGGTAGGAGAGAGGGCTCCTTGTCCTCTAAGCCCTTGAGAGGCCTTGCCAAGCTCCTGCTGGCGGCTGGGCCCTCCTTTCCACCTGCTCCGAGTTGTTCAGAGGCGACGGGGTGGGCACAGGGTATGGTGGCTGGTGGAGAGGGCACAGCACCAGGCTTTGGGTGACCTCTGTTCCAGTCCCAGCTCTGCCACCAAACAGCATGTGACCTTGAACATGACACTCAGTTTCTCAGAGCCTCCATTTCCTTATCAGTAAAACATGAGTGGGGCCTGCCTTGCCCACTACTTCACAAGCTTGTTGTGAGGGCCCATGAAGATAACGCAGGCCAGGTCACAGTATCTAGTACCCTTCTGTCATTGTCTCCCAGCCGCCCTTAGTACAGTCTGTATTAGTCTCCTACTGTGCTATCACAAATGACCACACAATCGATGGCTTAAAACAATAGGAATGTATTCTTTTACAGTTCCGGAGGCCATAAGCCTGAAATCAATTTCACTGGGCCAAACAAGGTGTCAGCTTGGCCACACTTCACACTTCCTCTGGAGAACCCAGGGGAGAATCCATTCCTTGTCTTTTCCATCCTTGGTGGCCACTGGAATTCCGTGGCTTGTGGCCGCATCATTCCAAACTTCAAGGCCATCACCTTCAAATCTTTCTCTGCTCCGTCTTCGCATGGCCTTCTCCTCTTCCATTTTATTGATGCAGGAACCAGGATCAGGGAGGTGACACCGTGGCCCAAAGTCATAGCCAGTGAGAGAGCTGGAATTTGAACTCAGGCCTCAGAAATTCAAACCTGCGTTCTTGGTTCCAGCTCAGTCCTGCCTCCTGAGGCCTGTCTGGCCTCTTTTGGGGAGCCCTCTATAGTCAGCCTGAGGCCAACCCTGGCTCATCTCCAGCCAGCGAATCCGGGACTGGAGGATCGGGCTGGACTGTGGTGTCTAAATAAAGGGTGTCCTTGGGATTAGAGAAGAGGATGCCGGCTGCAGCTGACCAGCCCAACAGGGTGGCCTTAGTGGCCCATCAGGAGGCTGGGAGGGGGCTGGCCTCGCTCATAGCAAGGTCCACCTTCCAGCACTCAGCCAGCAGAGCAATCTGGGATCTTCAGGGCTGGGGTCAGCCCAGGGTCAATGCCGACATAAAACCCAGCCAACTTGAGGAAGACCACCTACATACTTAAACAGAGCCTTGAGAGTAAAGGGGCTGCGTCATCACTTGGGGATGGAGAGACAGAACGGGCCTCAGGCTGGGGACTAAAACTTTCTTTGCTTTAAGCATTTGTCCTTTTAAGAGCTGCTGCTGGAGGGGGCCCTCTCTGCCTTCTTCTTGTCCTGTTAGGAGAAATGGCAGCGTCTGTCCCTTGCAGTTCTGCGGAAAAGGTAAAACAAACCTGTCTGTGAGCACGTGCACGTGTTGAGGGCACAGGGATGAAGCCATTGAATTTTTTTAACGAGCCAGATGGACCAACAGAAGTCAACACTGCTCACTCCCTCCCGCGTTTCATCCACAGAAAAGGAGCGCCGGAGCGAGAGACCCAGGAATGTGGGAAACACGGCAGTGGCTGAAGTCTTATCTGGGTTAAAAACCCCAGGAATGCTCCTCTTTAATTTTTTGGTAGAGCAGGATCAAGGAATCGATTCACTCTGGTTATGCTTCCGACCATTGTTTCTGTGAGCCGTGTTTGATCTGTGTTTCACGTGCAGATCTGCTATCCACGCTCTGAAAGAAGTAATATATTCTGCATCACACTGGGTCAGGCTCAGCCATGAAAACCCTTTTTTGGATGATTTCAAAGCCACACACACACACACACACACACACACATACACACACACACACAGTTTGTGTAAAGGATTGAAAAAGAATGAAAGGTCCAATTCCAGAACATGACCAGGATTCCCGAACATGGAGTGGCCAAGGCATTGGCCTTCACCTGCTGACTTGGGCCAGCCTTGTCCCCTCTGAGTCCTATGTGTGCCCCACCCCTGCGGGCAGGGGGCATCTGGGTCCTTTGATGGAGCGCTTGGCGAGGTTATTATT
Source organism: Eulemur rufifrons (assembly GCF_041146395.1). NCBI lineage: Eukaryota > Metazoa > Chordata > Mammalia > Primates > Lemuridae > Eulemur > Eulemur rufifrons. The sequence continues at coordinate 110,354,158 of NC_091012.1, forward strand.
AGTAACAATGGTTTCCAGTGAAAGAGAGGTATTTTCACAATGGAGAAGTCTTCCTCTTCCTTCAGGTCAGAAGCTGAACGGAGGCGAAAATGACACCAGCCGGAGAAGGACCCTGAAAAGATGAGATGCTCGACACCTCCCAGCTCTAAATTGGACTGGGCGTTTACTGGCATTTTAAGGGCCAGTGGGAAGTTGAAGCAACTGCAGGGGTAACACACACGTGAAAAATGTGAGGCCAGACAGGCCGGGCAAATAAATAACCCGGCTGGCAATAAGAGACGTGCCTAGAGTTTTAGCGCAGGGTTGTAAAAGTTGACAGGGGCCGTTTGGACTGGAAACGGCCGTGCGGGTAGCGCTGCCAGGTTTTGCCAAGTGCCCGGCTGTTGAATACTACAAAACTGAATAGATAAAAAATGAAAACAACAGCCACAAAAGAAAAAAAAAATCGCAACACGAAACCACCCACGCAGAGTCCACCCACCCCTTCCGCTGGCGCCCTGTGTCCTCTCCCTTTGTTTAGATAAGGTGTCCGCCGCTGCTGCTGTTGGCCATCAGCCAGCTTTCTGTCTCCAAACTTGGGACTTCAGCGCCCCACAGGAGACGCGACTCTCTGATGCTGCCGGCCTGAGTGTCAGCAGCACCCTGAGGGTCCCCGCGGCTTTGTGTTCCCGGAATGATAATTTGTTTGACAACGGGCTTTCCTTCCAGACTGTTCTTCCAGCCTGGCGCAGCGTGTGGGTCCCTGGAGACACGACAGGGCTGCGGAGAGCTGGAGCAGGCACCCCGGGCCCTGAGGTCGGGCCACTGTCTGATTATGATGGCCACATAAAGGAAACCTAGACACAGCCAAAGGCCAAGGAAGGTCTTTGGTTTCACGGACCAACTGAAGCGTTTAAGCTCGTCGGGCCTGAAAAAGTTAAGTGCAAGAGGGAGCAAGACGGACAAGACTGGACTTATTCTATGCACACAAAAGATTTTTAATAAGCTCTGAGAAAGGTCCCCCACCCCCACCACCCACGGCTCTCTCTGCCTGCCTCATTCCAAAGCTCCCGTGTTATCCAGAGAGACGGCTCCAACAAGCTGCCCGGGAGGTCGGAGGGAGGCTGTGAGAGAGCTGCCTCGCCAGGCTGGTCTCTGGGTGGCTCCCATGAGGTCGAGGAGGGCTCCCCTAGTGAGTGACAGACCAGGGCAGGGGGCACGGTGGTCCCTGGGCAGCCCCGAGCAGCCGGGCCCCATGCGGTGCTCAGGGGAAGCGAGACATGACACCCACTCTTGTCTCTGTTCAGGCTTTCTCTGAGAATCTAGAACTTTAAATCAGTTTAAGTCTCCTGGAAGTGGGAACGGGGGTGGGGGAGGGGGGGGAAAGCCAGGGGGACTTGTTTTATAAGTAGCACTGGAGTCAGCTTATAGGGGCTTTCCGTGAGGAACTACGGAGCTACAGAGCTTGGGAAAATGAGAACCTTCTCGGTCGGCAAGTCCACGCTCCTCGACCTCCCAAACCCTCTCCCCTTCCCTCTCCTCTCCTGCGGGCTTGCGAGAGCTAGGACAGCTTGGTCCACCCAGGACGTCAGGGACACCGTCTCAGGACATCAAGGATGGCTCTGGCCTGGCCTGTCATATTAGGACCAGTTTGACAGACTGTGTTACAGGCAGGAGTGGTCAGCAGGGAGTCAAGAGGTCTTGAATATCAGCAGGGTTTTATTCAGGGCCACCCAGGGTGGAGACACCGGCTGTGACTTCTGGTTCTCCTTTCCATGATACACGTGCAACACTCTGATCACAGACTCAGTTTCCCAGGAACCTGAAAGAGGACGGCCCAGAGGTGGGCATGTGTTTTTCTGCCCTGGGGAAGGCATAGGCCCCATTGCCAATGGTTGTGTTGGCCTCTGACTTATGCATCAATCTTTCGCGCTTGGAGACTGTGAGTCTGGCCTGGTGGACCCTGGCCAAATCCCGTTTCTGAGTCAGCTCGTGGTTACGGTGGTCTGCCTGGGTGCTCTCCCCTTCCCCCTGCCTGAGAGCTGGACTCCCCTTTGTAACTTTAGCAAGTCTACTTTGCAAGGCTGCTCTCTTATTCTGGGTCAGTCCTACCCCCTGCCCTGGTTTCTGGCTGCTGCACGAGGTAGATGGGGGCGTGAGTGGAGGAGAAAAAGAAAAGGAGAAGAGGGAAGGAGAAGGCGTAGACCTCACTTCACGTCGGTCCTGAGCTGGCAGTTGCTCTTTCCTACTTGGGATCCCGGGGGATCTCCTTTGGGGGATTACGTTATGGGAGAATTGAGAAGGGGAGAGAGGCTGCAAAGCTCCCATGGAGCCCCTAAATTGTGTCCTATTTCTAGAATGATGCAAAATTGATGGGTTAAACCAAAGGAAACAGACAAAAAACTATGAACCATGACGCCTCGCTTACCCAGAAATGACTTGACTTAGCAACTTGAAGTGTCTGCAACAGCAGTCAGGAAGAGACGAAATCTGTTGGGAATTCCCTGCTCTAAAGTTCCTTGACGGTCATCCCTGCAGAAGTGCTCAGATACTTTTTCATCAGAAACTCTTTACTCTTATTTTGCACACGCTTCTAGCAAACTAGAGGACTCTAAAATTCTTCCAACTCCTTTTGGTTTTGTGTTTTTTACTTCCGTGACTAGAACCATGACTAGAAGAGGAAGAGGAGCAAGTGGGAAGGAAAATGAATGAGTTCAGGTTTGGATATAGACTGAGAGGGATGCTACGAGCAGCAGGAAGGGGTTATTGTCAGCATCTGAGCAAAGGAAGAGATGGGGACAGACTAGAAACCAGAGCTCAAAGAGGTCAGCAGAGCGGGGCCCTCTGACAAAGGGGCAAAGCCTCACAGGCCTCCTTGTCTTTCAGAAGATGCAGTTGTTGGCGCTCTCAGTGGGCCACTAAGACAACATCGACTGTATCGGAATGCCATCCAAGGAAAAGGGATATGAGTGATGCAGTTTAGACTTGGTATATTCAAAAATAGGTGCGCTTTTGTGTTTAAGTTTTGGAGTTTACAGGGGTTGAGCTTTACTTATCCTGTGAATTCATTTCTTTCAAAAAACCCATTCTTCCCTGATGCTGGTAAGTGACAGGGTTAGTGTTTTCTCTACATGTTATGGCTTAAAGATAAAACATTTCTGCAGGCTACCCAAGAAAATTCACTCTATCTCACTTGACATGGGAAGCCCGGCACTCCTTTGAATGCAATATGGAAGAAGCCAGCATCCTTTCGTTGGAAAACAATTGATTTGCAGCGCTGTTCCCTGGCTTCCAGGAGGGAGGGAGGGTTTTACAATAGGGGCAGGGCATTCCCATTCTCCTTCTGTTCCTGACAATGGAGAAGGGGACTCCTTTGGCGGGGCTGAGCCCACACCAGCAGCTTGATAGGTGCAGTAGGAGAGGCCTGAGAGCTCCCCCCTGGTTATGTGTGGCCCTGGGGGCCTGGAGCTGAGCTCAGTCCTTTGTTGGCATGCATTTTTCTCCTCTTGGAGAGATGGAAACTACTTTAGGGATATAATTTCCCAGCCTGGAATGGTCAACACCAAATTCCACTTTCTGAAGTCTCTAAGCAGACCTGGAGGATCGCTCATCGGGGCACCTGAGTTCCCTAGGTCACACCCCTATTTCTGCCTCCACGGTGGCTAGCCCATTCCTGTTAGGGTCACCTCTCATCACTCTGGGTGATAGTCTGTGGGGGACACCCCCCTTCCACACGCTCCTGAGAACCACTGCTCTAGAGGGAAGGGAGCTCATTTACCAGGGATTTATGGGCCTGGTATTTAATAGCCACTCAATGCGTGCTTGTCACAAGGAAGGGAGGAAAGCTGGAAGGAAAGAAAGAGAAAGAAAGATCACTACAGTGGTACAAAGCTCTGGTTCTCTTAGTCTGAACTTCGTGTGGGAATCACCTCAGAGGCTCTAAAATGTACTGATGCCTCTGTTCCAGCCTCAGAAATTCACACTTCTTTGGTCTAGGATGTGGCCTGGGTGTGGGGGTTTGTAACAGCACCCCAGAGATGTCCTCGTGCAACCCAGGGCGGGGACCACCCAGGGCGGGGACCACCGACATGGAGTCTGGCTTCAGCGTCAGGAAGAACAGTGTGCTTTTGAGCTTCAGTTTCCTCACCTGTCGAGCAGGTGGTAATATCCCCTCGGGGTGTCCTTAGGAGGGCCAAGTGACACCTGGACGTGAAGCGGGGAGCAGAAAGCAGGGACTCTGAATGCCGGATTATCACGGGTGGCTCCTGGCATTCCTGCATCAGAAAACATGGAGCCGAAAGATCTAAAATCACCTTCCCATCCTCCAGTTCTCAAGGCTGCCTGTTTTCTATCCTCTTTTGCCCTCTGAGCTCCAACTCAAAGACTTGCAAGTGGCTGGGGCTTATTAAATATTCGCAGGCTGACCGAGAAGGAGAAGAGCCCAGCGGAGTTCAACAGACCCCAGGAGTTTGGTTTTCCCTTTAAATCTTCGGGAGGAAAGGTGGTGTGGAAACCCAGATGCTCGGTTTTATGATGCCCTTATTGATTGCTGTGAAAACAGCCCGAGTGGTGGCTCCCGCGGCCCCCTGGGCGATCCTGGGGCATACACAGTGACCGGGCACCCCAGCCGAGAGCTCTGCCTCCAGCCCCCACTCTCCGCCTTTGATGAGAGACACCGAGTGATCCTCAGCCCTGGGGACTTGTTCAGCTGTTCGGCTTTTAGCAAAATCTGGCGTGTACTCTGCACAGTCCTAGACCTCGGCCTCCGCAGCTCCTCCTTGGTAGCGAGCATTTCACAGGAAGCTTCAGCTGCCACGGATTGCAACCTCGGGACTGAGGTGTGGGCACTCCGGCTCTGCCCCGCTCTGCCCAGCTTTTGGTGACTTTTACCCGCCTTCTGGTCTAAAGGTGGGAGCAAACTGCTTCGTGATTGAGGGAACCGGAGCTGGCAGGCACACCAGGGGGCTCTCCTGATCGCGGTGGGTTGGGGGGTGGCGGTGTGCTGTGCCTGGGCTGAAATGTTCCGGTGATGATAATGACTACTGTGCCTTGTCTGTAATTATGCAGTCTCTAAGCCCCCAGGGCTGGGATGGTGTATTTGCTTGTGCTGTTTGGGGGTTGATCCCGCTGTCAGTGCTTAGCAAGAATTAACAGTGACGCTCTGCGCACCACAGTCATAACACTAAATCTGATCTGCATGTTTATGATTCATTAAAAAAAAAAAAAAAACAACCCCACCGTCGCTGAAACCCCTCCAAGCCCATCATTGAAAGAAATTATGCTCAGCTGAAAGAGCGATTTGACGTCACGGAGGATCTACGTGCCTTTTCATGAGCGGCTGGAAAGCTCTGTGCAGGTTGCTTGCTTTCCGGAGTCTCTGAAGCTGGGTATTTTAAAGATTCCTGGCAGGTCACTGCCACACGCTTATCACGCCCTTCTGGGCTGCACCATGCTTCTTCCAGGCAGTGTAGGTTCTGTTCTGGGAAGGTCATTTTTTTTTTTTTTTTTGCTTTTTAATAGAAGCCCAGATGTAAGTGGGAAGGACAGCATGCTTTGACAACAAAACCCCCAGCATTCCAGAATCAAGATGACATTAATTGGGGATGCAGGGCTGTTTGTGGTTTTCTGTGGCACCCCTCTACTTTATTGCTTGGGTAATTAGGAGTTTCCCATTAACTCCTTTACGTGGGGTTAGAACCCATGAGGGTAGCCTCTCCCTTTGAGGACCTGGCAGCTCTGTCCTACCGGGGAAGTAAGACTCCTGGGTTCAAGTCTTCCATTGTTCCATGGACTCTTGAACATACTGTGGTCCCATATCTGCAAAGTTGAGTCAAGAGAAATCCCACCTCACCCTGTTTCTTAGAGTCAAATAGGAATGAGGAAACAAAATGACGTAGGGGCTTCGATCTCTTGGCAGATACAGGAACTTAATAAGTGAATAGTTTTTGTTCCAGTTACTACTCCTGTATAACAAACCACTCCAAACTTAGTGCCAGAAAACCACACCCATTTTATTGTGCACAAGGATCTATGGGTCAGGAATTCTGGCAGGGCTCAGCTGGGCGGTTCTTTTGCTCCTTGTGGCATCTACTGAGAACACTCAGTGGTGGGTAGGCTGGGTCTAGAGGATCCAGAATGGCTTACTTACATGTCTGGTGCCTTAGCAGGGATGGGCTATCACCGGGAGCATCTGCATGTGGCCTCCCTAGCACGGCAGTCTCAGGATAGTTGGACTTCTTATGTGGTGACTGGCTTCCCCCATTGCTACTGTCCCAAGAGAACCAGGCAGAAGCTGCATGCACCTTTCTGACCCAGCCTCAGAAGTCACACAGTGTCACTCGTGCCATAGTCTCTGGGTTGAAGCAGTCATGAGCCCACTCACATCCAAGGAGAGAAGGTATAGACCCCAATTCTTGATGGGAGGAGTATCAAAGAATTTGGGGGCCATGTTTTGAAACGGCCCCAGTTTCTAGTCTTATACAACTCTTCATTTAGTGCCTTACATTTTACAGTGTTGTCACTTGGAATATTTCTTTTTGCCCCTTGCAACAACCTTCTGACAGGGATAATATTACTGTACCCTTCAAGCCAAAAAGGAAACTGAGGCTCAGAGGGGTGACCTGATCTGCTCAAGCTTATATGGCAAAAATACCAATGAGATATACCTTGAACCCACTTTCCCAGATAACAGATTTTGAAGGTGTGTGTCATGAATATGAGAAGTACAGAAAGTTGTCGTTCTTGAGAAGCAGTTATCTTTTATACCTTCCAAAACAATGTTTTCAAATATCTGATGAGTTGTTTGGGAGACCTGTCACTTACACTGAGACGGAAGACTAAACTGAACTCATTCTTCACGGAGAATCTCTTGGGCTGCTACCTCTGGTCTTCCTTATCTCACCTTCGAATCTGCCAACAATAAAATGCTAATTCATCTAATACAAACGTGCAGAATTGTAGAAGTCAAGCTCAGCCAGACTGGCAGCTCACAGGGTAAATATTTGATCAGTGAGTAAAAATTCAAATTTGCACTATTTGCTGAAGGTGAAAAGTATATTAGGGAATGAATGTAATGGGGGTTAAGTGGGCCTGTAGGATTCCACCCCCAGAAGCCCACAGCTTCTTGCTGACCCAGGTTACAAACAGGAATGGGCTGAGCAGCTCCAACCAAGACCACCCTCTTGGTGTGGCTGGCACTGGCTGGTGCACGTCTGCTGTGTGTGCCACGCCCTCCCCTAACTTCTCCCCCAGTTCGTATTAGGGAAGTGCGCTAGGCATTCCTTTCCTACTATCACGTAAGCCGGAAGCTGCTCCTGGCTTCCTTGGTTGGCCCCCAACACTGGTCATTTTGTGCCATAACTTGTGCCAAGGGAAGCAGCCACCCTGGCTGGGCTTTGAGAGCTGCAAAGTAGGGAGATTAGGACATATGTTGGGAGGGGAAATGAGGGCTGGGATCTGCCCAGGATGTTTAGCTCAGCCCTTATGTTTCCCCAGATTGGTTCTGTTCCTCTTCAGGACCCTTAAAATCAGTCTAGAGGGAGAAGTCGGGCCTCTGAACAGCCAAGGCAAATCAGGAAGTTGGCGGGTATCTGGAGAATGTGCTGGTTATTCCAACCACTAGGCTGGAAAGTGGAGCTGGAGCTTTGGATTCTTTGGGGGTGAAGCTACATGGCTGGGAACAAGTAACAGCTGCTCACTGGCAAGGCCTGGGCAGAAGGGGGGCTGAGCTGGGGGCCGGTGAGGACCATATTCACTACAGCTGATCGGTTAAGCCGTGGACGTTTTGTGGTCCTGATTGGTTTGTCCTATTTAAGTGTGGTTGGGCTCGTCTGTGGCTCATCCTGAGCTAGCCAGTGCCCCGGTGGGTGGCACAATGACTGGCCCGGCAGAACCAACCCCCAAACAAGCCATAAGCATTAGGCTCCCAGCAGTAGCAAGCTGTGATGGCTGGTGGTTATTGGGACGCAGTGCCTGAGTGTAGGAGGAACAATGGGGAAATCAGACCAGGGTTCTCATCCATGGGCTGGGATTATTTAGCAAATCAAAAACACTGGGCTGGGCTAGAGTCAGACCGGGTTCCAGACATGTGTGAACTAAAATAAAATTTTAAGGCCCCCCCCCCCCCCAGCACACACACCGGCTGACTGAATGGATCCCCTTGTGGCCAAAGGAATATCCTAAAACTAAACTGCCTGCTAGGAGGAGGGAGGTCAGACAGGCCTCATTGTGACCCCCTCCCTTCTTGGGGACATCCTTTGTAACCATTAACAAGCCTAAGAGTATGCAAAGCAAACCTACAGGCCCTCAATTTACACAACAAATCTATGTCCGGTGGCTTGTCTCTGATAAACAGCAACTATGTTAAAACATTCCAAGCCTTTAGACAAAGCTTCATTTCTTTAACCAATTACAAGCCAAAGTATCTTTAAACCCACCTGTAACCTGTAAGCCCCCCCTGCTTCGAGATGGCCCACCTTTCTGGGCCAAACCAATGTGTGATTCCCACGTATTGATTTATGACTTTGCCTGTAAGCCCTGTCTCCCTGAAATGTATAAAACCAAACTGGAACCCAGCCACAGCCAGTCCACTTGCTCAAGGCCTCTTGGGCGTGGCTCCAGGTCATGGTCCTCAAATTTGGCTCAGAATAAATCTCTTTAAAATTATTTTACAGAGCTTGGCTTTTTTCCCCGTTGACACATGCATCAGCCTCCGGAGGGACGAGGGGGCAACCGGGGCCCGGAGGAAAAGAAAGAGATTTATCTGTCCAGATGTGCTAGGAGCTGAGAAATTGAGGGAAGGGAGAGGATGTGGCTGACACAGAGAGGCGCTGCCCAGAACCCCCTTCAAGGAAGGCCTGACTGCCCAGTGCCTGCTGTGCAGTCCCCAGACAGCCTCTAGCTGTTAGGCCCTGGCGTGGGCTTCAGCTGCTGAGAGTGCCTTGCCCCAGGCCATACTCTCCTGGGGTGGCCATATCTGGTGGCTGAACTGGGGTGGGGACTGTTATGAGGGCCCTGCCATTTTGGCTCACTGCAGGACACTGTGCCAGTTAACCCTTGTTGCAGAACCCTCCGCTCCAGAGACCCCAGTCTGTGACAGAGGATAAACTTTGGGTCATGGATTCCATCGCGGGGACCAGCAGGACTCCAGATGCCATTTTATTATAGTCTCTGGGGGTTTTGTCCAGTTTCCCTTAAATTGTCCCAGAAGTTTCCTCCACTGATTGTACTTTATTTCCCCTTGCTTTGAGAGATTACTGCAAACATAATAGACTCCTTCAGTAGGGCAACCCCTGCCCCTAACCCTGGCCCTCAGCATGAATTTATCCTGTCCTTTTTCCCCAGACAGCCCTCCCCCAGCCCCGAGGCCAGCCCTGCTCCTCTGAAGGACACCTCTGCCCCCCGCATGTCTGTTCTCCTCTCTTGTTCGTGATGACTGTGGCTCTCTGCCAGGGTCAGTCGTAAGGTGTCCCTCTGCACACAAAATCCCCATCTCCTGCCAGACACCAGGCCCTTATTGTTGCTGTGGGGACACGCCAAATTGCTTGGCAAGCTGCACACCGGCCCTTAGTCACTGTCTCGTCACTGTGGCCATCGCTGCTGCCTTAGTCTCGCCTCTCCAGCTCCCAGTCGTCACAGTATTTCTCTGCCCTTTTCCCCTGGCACAGACGGGGCCAGCCTGGGAACCCCAGATGTCACCTCTCGAGGGCTCCAAGGAGGCCCAGCTCATGGCTGAAATCCTTGGCTCATCAGCTGGGAACTTCTCTGACCTGCTTGGCAGCCACCTCCCCTAACACCAGATGCCTAATTAGTAGCTCAGGATCTTCTCCTCCTCCGCCGCCTCCTCCCCCTCCTTCTCCTTTTCAGGCGCCACCTTCACCCTGATGGGCACCCCCAGAGTCAGAGCAGAGTGGACTGGTCATTGAAGGTGAGGAATGAACTTTGATTTTTTCCTTTTGCTCAAATTCCTTCCTAAGGAGGCCAGATGAGTCAGGCTCACAAATGGTAAAATCCCACTAAGCAGGTTTTTGTTACCCAAATATAGTGTGGTTCACTTCCCAACCTGATTCTGGTATAGCATTAGCATCACCAAAAAGACAGAAAGCCCCCATCTTAACTCAAGCATCCCAGCAGATCCTTATCTTAACCTGAGAGATTCTCCTGTGTGGACCTCCTAGAGTGCTTGCACCTTTATCTTAAATTAAGCATTTCCTTTCTGGTCTTTTAGAGAAAGCCTAACTCTCTCAGCTAATTGTCAGCCAAAGGATATTCAAACCCGCCTATAAGCCCCTCCCTCCCCCCCCCCCCCCCGCCGCCCCCGCTTCGCTTCGAGATGGCCCACCTTTTCGGGCCAAACCAATGTGTAATTCCCACGTATTGATTCATGACTTTACCTGTAACCCCTGTCTCTCTGAAATGTATAAAACCAAACTGTAAGCCAGCCACAGAGAGTCCACTTGCTCAAGGCCTCTGGGGCATGGCTCCGGGTCATCGTCCTCAAATTTGACTCAGAATAAACTTCTTTCAAATATTTCAGAGTTTGGATTTTTCCATCCACAAAGGTAGGGCGCATTTCCAGGCGTTGCATGGCAAGGGCGTGGAGGAGATGTTTCCAGACTGTGTCCCCGGTTACAGCCAGTTCAATTCAATTCAATGTCTATTTAGTGTACACAGTGCCGTGGCAGTGGGTGGCTGTCACCTGCTGATACAGGGCCTGTCAGAATGCTGTTGGCCATGCAGCAGGAAGCACTGGTCGCTGCTGTTGGGAGAGCGTGTGGCTCCGACCGCCAGCTGAGGGGTCAGTGAGGGGAGGGTACCGCCCAGGGATGCCGTGACCTGTTTCAAAGGCTCTCTTTTCGCCCGGCTGCACATGAACCTGCTCTTCCAGACCTGAGCAGCGAGGGAGAAGGCTGGCCTGAGCCAGCTGACAGACCTCCAGGGCCACCCCAGGGAATCCCTCCCCTCACCCAGGCCTGAGAAAGGCTCCGGAATCCTCCTCTCGGCTTCATTTACACAAACAATCAAAAAGCCAACCCAACCCCAAAGTAATGGTCACATTTTATTGCTTGCAGTGTTTTAGTTCTAATTTGGCTTCATTTGGAATAGAGGTTTTACTAAGTGGCATAAATTGAGCCTAACAAAATTTAAAACAAAAACAGCAACACCCTAAATGCTTAAAACTGTAATTGGAGAGAGATAAAAAGTGAGTCGTCCGGGAGGGGCTGGGAGGGAGGCAGGAGGAGGAGGAGGGGAAGAAATGCAATTTCCGTCCTACTTGGCAGGAGATTTAGTTCCTGTTTCCCCTCCCCCCAGGCTCCAGCCCTGTCCCCTCCCCCTATAGAGAGCGCACCCAGAAGCCTCCTGAATGCATGCCAGCGCCCTGCAGGAAGTTTTGTTCGTAGTGGGTGCTTAGGAAAGATTGGGTGCACTAATTATTTTCTTTGATGTGGCTGTGGACAGAAAGGCCAGAGTGTATTCCTTCAAGGGGACCAGCTTGCCCCTACAGGGGAGGTCTGAGAGCTGCCCCCTCCTCCCTGTGGCCTCTCCCCTCCCACCCCCAAGCCTGGCCCTCCCCACCTGAAAACATCAGGATCCTACTTTGGAGGGGAACTTGAGGCCACTTGAGCCCTCTGGGCCCTTCTGCTGATCGCTAGGAGAGGGTACAGTTGGGAGGGGCCCATGGCTGGCCACTTTGCTCAGTGTCCCCCTTTCCCCACTTCCAGTGTGACATATGGTTGGGGATGACAGGTAGGTGGGAAGAGCGATGCTGTGTGGAATTTGTAGCCGCATGCATCCCTGAAGAGGTGGCTAGGCCTTTGTAGGGGCCACATGAGCAGCCCTGCAAGCCAAGCCTGTCTCTTTGGGAGACCGGTGCCCTGATTTTCCTTTAGCACACCAGCCCTCCTCCAAGGAAGGGCGCCATACACATAAATAAGCACGAGTGACAGTGGGAAGCATCCCCAAGTGTGTGTGGCAGGGGACGGGTGGGAGCCAGAGAGGTCATCTGGGGCTGGGCCGGCCCCCCTGGCCAGTCTCCCTGGCTACACTAGCTGTATCGATCACCCTCTCCAGGGAACTGGTCAGCACTTAGGGCCTCAGCCCCATGATTTAGCACGTGCTTATATAATGCTTTGGCCTGCAGACAGCAAGGTGGGGTGGAGGGAAAGCCCACTTGGCAGCAGACGCCTCCAGCTGGCAGCCGAGCTCTGCCCTTTGTGGTCAGGGTGACCTTGGCCAAGCCCCCAAGTTCTCCAATCTTACTTTCTCTAGCTATAAAATGAGGGGTGATAGCACCCACAAAACTCTTGAAGGCAGAGATAAGTCAGACAAAATGAACATGCTTTATCTTTTTTCCAGTTGATATGAAAATACCTTGTCTTAGGACACTCTTGATACCAAGGATCAGAATACTATTTAAATTAGCTCAAGGAAACAGGAGGTTTAGTAACAGGATACAAGGGTTCCTTATAGAACACAACTGCAGGAAAACTGCTGGGGACCATGGGGACAGGAGCTGAGACCTGAAGAGCTGGAAATGAGGTTGCAGTCTGTCTGTCTCTCTCCCTCAGTCTGGGACCCCTGGTCGCCCCTCCCTGTGGTTCTCTGGGTGACAGCAGTGTTCTGTCTCCACTCACTGGCTCTTCCTTGGCTCATTTGTCTGATTGCACGTGGCTCGGTTTGCCTGCCCAAAACGGCAGAGCTAACTCTGCGAAATGTTCTGACAGCTGCAGGGCCCACTGTTCTCTGATTTTATGACTCTGAGTTCACAATCTCAGAAGATAATATAATTGGTTTAGTCCAGGTTGGGGATTGGTTCTGCTCTAGATCAAGTATATTGCCCTGGCCAATCAGCAGCTGCTAGGGAGGGTGGGCCATGTGGAATATGCATAAGTCCCCTAGCATACCCCTTAAGCAGGAACTCTAGGTTGATATATGTGGAAATTTAATGATAGTCATCTCTACAACATTCCTTGAGTATTGTATTATATCATATTTTTTTCTGAATATGCTGGGATGCCCAACCCAGAGCCCTGAGATGAGAAAGTGCTCCACATATAGTTATTGATTGTTGGAGGAAAAGTAACTTTCTATCTAAACTCTACTTTCCTTATTTCTTCCCCTCTGCTTGCCAATAGGCTTCTCATCTGGGAGTGGGTGGTTTCAAGGAAGGGAAATCACAGCCAAAAGGCTAATATCACTAATATATAAAAAGTTCCTAGAAATCAATAAGAAAAATATCAGCAATCCAATAGGAAAAATATGCAAAACATATGGACACAGAGTTTATTGAAAAAGACTTACAAATGGCTTTTAAACATGTGAAGTGTTGCTTACTCTTACTCATAATAAGAAAATACAAAATAAAACTATACTGAGATTATTTTTCACCTAGAAGATAAGCAAAAATCTGAAAAATTGATAATTGTGCACACTGGTGAGGCTGTTCACAAACAAGTGCTTGCCCATATTGCTTGTAAGAGCATAAATTAGTCCAAACCTTATGCACAGAAATTGGCAATGTCTATCAAAATTTCAAATGCACATACCCATTGACCTAGCAATTTCACTTCTGGGAATTTATCCTATTTTCATATGTACTATATGTTGTATCGGTTAGTTGTTGCTGTATAAACCAACCGTTCCGAATTCTAGTGCCTTGAAATCACAACTATTTATTATTTCTCACTAGTTGGTTGGTTGGGTGGTTCTGATGATTTGTGTTAGACTAGGTTCATGTTGGCTAAGTTCTCTGGCTTGTCTGTGGTCTGATGTGCGTTGGCCAGGGGCCAGCTTGTCTGGGACGGCCTCGGCTGGGCAACACGGGTCCGTACCTGCTCTGATTCTCCAGCAGGCTGGCTTCTTCTCAGGCTGGCCCGGGCACGTTTCATGGCAATTATAGGCTAACAAAAGAGGAAACGGAAACTTCAAGTGCTTTTTAAAGCTTCTGTTTGCATCAAGTCTGCTAAGCAAGTAACGTGGTGACGGGGGGCAAGGAAATGCACTCTGCCTGCGTAGTGGAAGAAGCAGCAAAGTCAAGGGTCAAAAGGCAGGGACATAGGGAGAGGCGAAGACTTGGGGCCATCAATGCAATCAATCCTCCACATGTGTCAAATGACATTTGTACATGGTTACTTACTACAGCATTGACATTGATAGAAACAACCGAAACGGCCATCAGTGGGGGACGGGCTAAAATCAACTATGACGGCCACACTCTGGAATAATCTGCAGCTGAAAAAGGATGAAGAATCCCTCTGTGTACGATTGGAAAAATCCTGAAGGTAGATTGTTAGGTGAAAAAAGCCAGGTGCGGAACAGTGTGTATATAGCATTTCCCTTTTATGTAAAAAGGGGAGAGAAATAAGAATATATGCATTTGTATTTGCTTGTATTTGCATAAATTAACTGAGGAAAGAGAAACAAGAAACTAATAGTGGTGGATGTGTGGGGGTGGGGGGCACTGGGTAGGTAGGGGACAGAGACGGGGGGACTTTATAGTATAAATAAAAAGAAATCCCATGCCAATATATTAATACATATTAAAAAATTAACATAAAATATCTTTGTAGTGCAATAACAATTAAAAATGAGGGGAAAATAAAGAAAGGAGAGTAACAGGCCTTCGTGGCTTCCAGAAGCTTCTGTAGATCTAAAAAAATAGTACGGCCTGCGACTATGACACTGAGTAATTATGCCTAATTTAAACCTCACTACCTAACCTGCTTTGCCCTTTGTGGATCCATTTTGGGAAACACCCGCTCTCCAAGGGCAAAAGGGCTGGTGTTTCCACTCCTGGGCTGTGCTGTCCCTGGGGAGTGACAGAACACTCCCCCACCCTCTGCTCATGACCAGGGGCTGAGATTTCTAAAGGATGCCACATGCATTTTGCAGACACATCTGTGGGTTGATGCGAGCCGGGATGTGTTCTTGGCTCTTCAAATGTCAGTGCGCTGGACTAGGATCCCGTTTCTCTGGAAATGCCTGGGGCTGTGTGGGAGTGGGTTTCCGTGACGTTCGTTCTCGTCATCAGGCTGTGGAAATGAAAGAGTCCCTGAATAACAGCTGACCCACTCCTGAGCCTATGGTGGGGATTACTCCCGCATCACGTACAAAGCTACTTCGGAGTGTCACTAGAGCTGTCTGATGCCCTCTTTGGGCTCCTAAAACACTGAACTGACCTGAGTCCCAGAGCCTGTGCCCTCTCGTCCCCTCTGCTGGCCCCCCGGGGTACAAGAAGGGTCGAAAGAGCTGTCAGATGGGGCAGCCACTGGAGAGATTAAATGACCAATGTATACCTGTGCCTGTTCTGCAGCAATGAGCAGCTGCCACACCCGCTGCCGCCACCACCACCATTCCCTACATGCACACTGAACACTTACCACATGGCTTGCATCGAGCCCAGAGCCCCGATTCCACAGGGAACGAGAAGAAGACAGGGATAGGAGCTTGCCACTAGCGGAGAAGTTGACCAACTAAATAGGCGCTTACAATAAAGTCTGATGTTGCTTCTCTCTTGTTGCAAAGAACAAAACTCAACTCAAGCTAGCTTAAAGGAAAATGGAGTCAAAGTTCTCCCATTGTTTGTAGAGAAACAGGTATCTCATAGAACTCAAGGCAACACTGTGGCTGGGCTCGAGACACTAGGAACCCAGGAACCTCTTCTCTCCATGTCTCCCTTCTGCTTGTTAGTATCTCTCTTCTCTCTCATGCAGACCAGTATTCCTCATGTGACAGAGACTGTAATGGCTGATGCTCCAGGGCTTTATGCCTCACAGCCAACGAGTGGGAAATTCACTCACCTTTCTCCATTTCAGCTCCAAAAATTCTGGGGAAGGGTCTCATTGTTTCTGCTTGGTCAGGTGTCCAGCTCTGGACCAATCAACTTCACCGAAGTGTAGGGTTATGAATTACTAATATGGCACTGCCCCTGGGAACCGAGTACCCGGGGAGAGGGGCCGCTTGCGGAAGCAGGGCAGGTCACATCCAAAGCATTCATTCCAGAGTGGCAGAGAGCGTGTGACAAGCTGGTGGGCTTGTCTGGAGAAAGAGAAGGGTCAGGGAAGGTTTCCAGAGCCAGGGGCGTTTGGGTGGGCAGCCGAAGGATGGAAGGAGAGTTGGGCTGGCTGCAGGGGAGGAGGACGACTGTCGCAGGCAGGCAGAGGGAAGAGCATGCTGAAGACGTGAGAGGAGAGTTGAGCGAGGCACTTCTGCTCCCATCCACCCCTTGGCTGAGCTCTCTCTCTCCTTTCCTGCTGTGCTGGGGCTGTCCCTTCATCTGTTCTCCAGTGCTGCCCATCCTAGCATTTATCCCAGTGCGTGTGCCCTTTAGTTCATCTCTTCTTTTCCCCTCTCTATATTTCCATTTGATATTTTTCTATGATTCTGTGTTCTTGTTTCTGGTTACTTCTTTCTGTTCTCTCCTTGAGTATATTCCTCATGCTTCATTTAAATGCTGGGTCCTTTGTTCCGATCCTTTCCATCTGCTTCGGCTGATTCCGATGTCCGGATCCATGTCTTCTGTGATAGATGTTGGGCTCAGGGGCCTCATGGTTTGGTCCTGCGGGATCACCTGTGATGGGGCAGGGCTGGCAGCCACTTGCCCGGTCGTGTGCACTGGGGAAGGGCTGAAGGCCAGGCTTTGGTGGACGTCAGTCCCAGGGAGTTTAAGGAGAGTCCCTGGTACCCAGGCACAGACAACATGGTGTGTTACACCCAATTTCTGCCATGAGTAGGCAGGGAATGGCAGTCCCAAGGCCTCAGGCAGATGGGGGGGATGCAAGAGCCAAATTTAAAAACCTTCCCTCTTACCTATTCTTTCATTTCTGCTTCTGGCCACCCGTCATCCCTACAGATGACACTTCAAGGCAGCTTTCGGTCTCTCCTGGGGTTTCTCCAGTCTCTGGTTGGCTTCTGGAATATACGTTACCTTCTTACTGCTTTGGCATTTACAGGGTTGGGAGAGGGAACCGGTAGCCCAGATGAGCCGGCCTCTTGCATGGCTGACTTTACCTCACACTTGCCCTAGAACCTGGTCTCTCCCAGGTATCCAGCTGGATCCAGCCCAGCCCCATTCTGGCTCCCAGTAGCTTTAAAGACCAGGGTTTGACCTCCTGTCCCTTCTCTGGGCATCTGATCCCCAACTGTTCCGGGTAAGTGGCTTCACTCCTTTCTTGACATGGACAGCTTGCAGCACCCACGCCCAATCTGTGGCTGGCAAGGACCTACACACCTGCCAGGGGCTGCCATCACTGGACATTGATGCCTGAGGGGAGGGGCACAGCTGCTGGCGTCACTGTCCTGCAGCTCAGGGAAGAGAAGGGTGAGGGTGCCTCAACTGGGTGAGAGTGACACGTGGGTACCAGCTGTCAGAACACTGAGATCTGGGGTCTGGAGGTCCCCTGTGCTCTGTATTAGAGGGGAACCTGGGGGTTCCAGGGTAGTGACCAAGTGTGGCCAGGGTAGCAGGAGGGGACACTTAAGGGGCCTGGGGCAGTGGCTATTTACTATACGCTTACAGAAGCATTTCAATATTTTAACAACCAGTACAGCTGTCGTAGCCGTGCATTTTGACTGAATGTCAGCCCAGGTTGTAGGTGGCTGTGAGCAGCTGGGCTGTCACACTGACGTTAAGAGCAGATGGAGTGGTTATAAACTGCGACAGGAGAAATTTAGGCTCGTCATTGGAAAACCTATATCACTACGTTTTACCGAGGAAGACTGGTGGAAATTCTTTCTGAAACTTGGGGGGGTTACGAGAGACGGGTCTTCGAAATGGACTAGATGCAGCTGTGTTAGGCTGGCCTGGCATCAGGGGATTGGCACAAATGACTTCTTTGGACTCCCTCTTATTTGCAAATGAGGATCCCCAAATGATATGCAGTGGTGATTAATCAGAAACCTATTTTGAGCCCTTGCTGTGTGCCAGATATGGTGCCGGGTAAGGAAGTCACCAAGGTGAATGGGGTGGGGTCCCTGCGCTCCTGGAGCTCACGATGGGGTCATGGGAGGGGCAGGGGGAGATAGGGCAGCTACCTGAAAGATGACCACAGAACCTGGCAGTGGGTGGGGTGTGCCGAATGAGTTCTTGAGGAGAAATGATGTAGAAGGTCTTTGGGGTGGAGGGGGGTGCTGGTGTGGCTGAGGGGAGGCCTTGCTGTCAGAACACACACGGAACCAGCCTCCAAAACCCTTTCCTTTGCCTCCAGAAATAGCGAGGCAGTGCTGCTTGGTTCTGATTTTCACTTTCAGATTATCAGGACATGTTTTTGTCCTTGAAAGCACTCAAATCGGCTTGCCTCGCCAATGTGAGGTCACTGCTCGTTAGCTATGCACAACTGAGATCAGAACCTGTCCTCCTGCCAGCCAGCCAACGCCGAGGCGGGGTGTCTCACAAGCAGCCCTGAAGGGCCACTCCGGGCACCTTTCTTCTAAGATTTCTCCAGGCTGAGGAGGCTGAGGGCAATGTGGACCTCACTCCTCCCTCCTACAAAGTGGTACCTGGGAGGACTGGGGATGTCAAACTGCTATGCCCAGAGAGAATGTTGGTCTGTCTGGGTGAATTTTAGAGACTGTTCTTGGTGGGTAGCCAGACCAGTTGTCTCCTCCCTGGGGACTGTATCTGGGAAGGCAAGCTTTTGGCTGCAGTCCAAGCTGGAATGGTTGCTCTGCTCCATGAAATCCTCAGGGATCCAGGACCCTCCAAGCTCACTGATCTGCCTTTTAAACAACGGAGCCTTTAGTCCCATATTCTAAGATGGCGGCCACAGCATCCATGTTTAAGGCAGCAGGATAGAGGAAGCGACTAAAACGAAAGAGATGACAAGGCACAGGCCAGCTGTCTTTCCCCCTCCCTCATATTTTTAACGTGGTAAAATACATATAACATAAAATCTACCATCTGAATAATTTTTAAATATATGGTTCTGTAGTATTAAATACACTCATAATATTGTGCAACCATCACCACCATCCATCTCTGGAACTCTTTTTATCTTGTAAAACTGAAACTCTGTATCCATGAAACACTAACTCCCCAGTCTCCCATCCCCTGACCCCAGCTCCTGGCAACTGCCGTTCTACTTTCTGTCTCTATGATTTTGACTACTCTGAGTATCTCATAGAGTCTGGCTGTCTTTTAAGGAAGATTCTTGGAAACTGACACACCATGCTTTCACTGATGTTCCAGAACTTAGTCACATGACCACATACGGCTGGGGAATGAGTCTTTCTCCTGGGTGGCCACCAGAGGAGATATTCAGGGATAGCTAGCAAAGACTAAAACAGCTCAACCTTACCCAGATATGTGGGTTCTTCAACGTAAATGCTCTGTAAAGATCTTCTAAGCAAGAAAAGGAGCTATAAATTAAATAGAGCCTTGTTTTTAATTTTAGCTTTTGACTTTTTGCCTCTCTATGGCTGATCCTTTCAACTCTGAATGCAAAGCATTTTTACAAATATTTCTCCTCTTTTTCTCTCCATGGGCTTCTTTTCTTACATCTTTGATAAAAAAAAAAAAAAAAAAAAAAAAAAGTATATACCCTGTTACTTGCAGCCAAAGGCATTTCTGACTGATACAGGTTCTTTGATCTTCCGTCCTTCCACTGCAAACTCCTTACGAGGGAGGTCCACACCAGCTGGGCTCCACTTCTTGGATGCCTAGTCCCTCCTAATCCCTTGCCACCAGCTTGCCCCTTCACCAGGTCATAGTCACTTTATTCTTGGAAAACCCAATGGCTGTTGTTCATATTTTCCTTGTCCACTTCGAGTCTAAGATTTCTTA
Source organism: Eulemur rufifrons (assembly GCF_041146395.1). NCBI lineage: Eukaryota > Metazoa > Chordata > Mammalia > Primates > Lemuridae > Eulemur > Eulemur rufifrons. The sequence continues at coordinate 110,373,914 of NC_091012.1, forward strand.
CTGAAACTTTTTTTCCCTTTGGTTTTTAGGACCTGGGATTTCATAGTTTACTGTCTCCCATCCAAGTACTAACCAGGACCGACCCTGCTTAGCTTCCAAGATCAGACGAGAACAGGAGAGTTCAGGGCGATATGGCCATAGACCATAGTTTACTTTCTATCTTCTGACTACTACTTCTGCATTTTATATACTGGGAGCCTCTTCTTCATCTTATCTCCTGATTCCAGGTATTTTATTCCCCAAAGCCTTAACCTCAGTCCTTTAATGAGTCACTGTCACTACTGTTACTGCCCTCATCCCTGCCACCATCATCTCCACCGCCACCAGCCACCATTGCCACCACCCCATCACCACCACCATCTTTACCATCATCACCACTTCTGCTGTCAATTTGCCAACATAATCTCTGGTCTTTCAATCCTCATAACAGCTGTATAAGGTAAATAATATTATTATCCCCATTTTGCAGGTGAGAACACTGAGGCTCTGAGAGATTACATATTTTGCCTAAGAGCAAAAAGCTGGTAGGTGTCAGAGGTGGAATTTGAATCTCAGTCTGTCTGATGTCAAAGCCCAGTCTCCCAATACACCATACTTCCTCTTTCCTTAAAATGCCACGGGATTCACTCCTCATCTCTCTTCCTCTAACAACAATGGGCGTCACGCCATCATTGCCACAGGCCTAGGTTAACACAACAGCCTCCCAGCAAATCTCCTTGCTTACAGGCATAGAGTCCCCAGCCCACCTCCATTTGCCCCCAACATGCCTGCCTGCCCAACATTAGACTGCTAGTCCAGTGATACTTTAACTTGGCCTTCCTCATGTCCCTGCCCTGCTTGTTTACTTGTAGTGGCTCCCTAATACCTCATGGATCATGCTCTGGTTCTCAAAAGCCTTCCTCACCTGTGCCCATACTCGCCACACCTCCAGCTGCCTACTTCTTGCCAGTATTCTGAAGCCAGGTGTGGTGGACATTATTAGTGTTCACCAACAGCCAGGTCTTCTTTCATTCCTGGGCAGAGGGGACATCCCAGTTCCTAGACCTTTTGTGATTAGGCAGAGCCATGTGACTAGTTCTGGCCAATGAAATATATGTGGAAGTGATATGTGAGAATTTTACATTGAGGCAATAAAAAGGCTCTCTAGGATGCTCCGACTTCTCCCAACCCTTGCTTGGGTGGCCAGTAGCAATGTTCCAGGTGGTGGAACCTCCATTAGCCTGAGTGCCTGAGTGGCTGTATGGAGCAGAACACTTTTCCTCCTTCATCCATAGACTTGCAGCGAACTTTGCATGGACATGAAATTGCTGTTGAGTCACTGAGATCTTGGGGTTGTTTGTTATGGCAGCGTAAGACTAGCATATTGGTCAGGATAGGTTAGGTCATGCTGTTGTAACAATTCCAAAACCTCCGTGGCTTACAAAGCAAAAACAAAGGTTTATTTCTTGCTCATGCTACATATTTTCAAAGGTCAGCAGGGGGAGGCTCTTCTCATGGTCCTTACTCAGGTATCCAGGGGGATGGAGAGTTCATCTTAATTTGTGCTCTGTGAGTACCTCCAAGTGGGGAGAGAACGTGGTGAATCATGCCCTGACTCTTAAAGCTTCCACTTAGACGGGACACAGGTAACTAACATGTCCTTGATCAAATCAAGTCACATGGCCACGTCTGACTTAAAAGGGGGCCAAGAAAATATGATTCTATCCTATGCCAGGAAAGCAGAGAGCTGGAAATATTTGGTGAACATCACCATTAACATCTTGACTCATATGCCAGATGAGCTGGTCCCCTCTATGTCCTACTCCATCCTGTCTCTAGGACTTATTTCATGCTATTTCCCCACCTTTCAACTATAGCTCCAGGCCCATCTTTTCCGTAAAGTCTCCCTTGGTATTTCCAACACATTCTCTTCCTGCTTCTAAACTCCTAGGGCTTTCATTCAGAGTGGTCAAAATTCAATTGGTTATTCATTGGTTCATGTATAAGTCATGAGACTATTTTTGCTTTTAACAAACATACCCAAATGCATTTGCATTATACATATATTTGTATATACACCAATCTACCTTATCTCCCTAGAACTATCACCTGGATGGCTGTTTGTTTATTCCAGTGATGGGTTCACTGCTCCAAGATGTTTGTGGAATTGCCTTGGAGTTTGTGGCACATCCATTCCCGTATCTGTCAAAGGGATATAATAATGGTGCCTGTTGTATACAGATGTGTGAGAACTAAATGGGTTAGTGCATATAAAGTGCTTAGAACAGCGGCTGGCACACAATAAACACTCAATACACTTCAGCTATTATTATTATTCCTCTAAAGATCTCTGCTGGTAGCAAGCTTTACCTTCCAAAGGTGGATTTGATTTCTTGCTGATGGTTCAAAAGTGATTCAGATCTGTAGCAGGTGCTGTCGGGGCCCATGTGCCCCCTGCCCACCCCAGAGGTCCTCTGCAGACAGTTCTTGTACCTGCAGATGGCTTCCTGTACATCTCTGCCAGGTGTGGCTTGCAGGCAGGATAATGCCACCGAAAGGGCTGGGGAAGGAACACCCTCAGGACCGACACTCAACCAGTGAGGCAGGGGAGATAATGGATCGATGTCTCTATTTCATCACGACTCAGTGGGACGATTCTAGGTGTGTTCTACACTGTCTCCCGGAGTGGTCCAAATGGGATTGGGCCTCCATTCCCACAATGGTAACCTATTAACACACTTTTTTTGGTCTTTCCCCCGTTTCTTGTCTCACTTTCTCCACTCTCTCAACTGTATTTCCTGGGACCACCTCCCAAACAGACTACCTGTACTCAGAGAATAATAGTTTAGGGGAGCGGGCAAACACTAGACTAAGGTTAATGCAATGAAACTCTTGTTTATCATGTCATCTGTCGACTGCCTCTGACAGTGCTTCCAAAAGAGGAGTTGCATGAGGTTTTAAGCCATGCCTTCATCACCGAAGTCAGTCTGTGGCCTCATAAGTTGACAGCGCTGAGGGACACATCTTTGGATGTATATGTTCTGGGTATCAGTGAGGGAAGCAGTCCCCAGCCTTTTTGGCACCAGGGACTGTTTTCATGGAAGATAATTTTTCCACGGACCGGGAAGCGGGAGATGGTTTCGGGATGATTCAAGAGCGTTACATTTGTTGTGCACTTTATTTCTATTATTATTACATTGTAATGTATAATGAAATAATTATACAACTCGCTATAGGTTAGGGACCCTGCATTAGGGGACTGGCCAGGCTCCTGGCTCCATGACCCTGCCCTGTTAGAGAGTTTTTCTGTGAAGGCTCTGACAGGCTCAGTGAGGACAGAACACTGTTGCCGGCTTTGGCGGTCGGTTTTGTGAGCTCTGGGTAGCTCACGTTCCGGCAACACTTCGTTTGATTGTCACTCTGCCCCTGCAGTGGGCAGTGGACACAGGCTCCTCAGCTGTCCGCAACAACCTCCTCCCCATTTTTTGAAAACCAGCATCATAACGAGCAGCAGGAAATATTCAGGACAGCCTGGTGATCATTTTTTTGCAACCAAGGAGGAAGATTATTAACCAACTTGTGCATGTGTGCATTCGTGTCAGAAAGAAATTTCCAGTCACGGACAAACTAGCCCTCCGCACCCCCCAAAAAAAGAGGAAAAAAGAGGGCATTTCTGAACGATGAAGAGGTGGGTGCAGACAGCAGCGAGGAGCCCTTAGAAACCTTGTCTTTGCCGGAGCCACCCACCAGATTCGGCATCTAGGAAGACAGACCTCTTTCTGCATCGTTTTCTAAAGACAGTGCTGTTTTTTAAGGGTCATTTTGGACTGTATGTGTTTTAAAAACATAGAGACTCAGAGAAGGTAACATTTGTAATTGCAGGAAAAAAACAAAAAACAAAAAAACCCCCGAACTCACAAGAGGATTTTCTAGATTTCTGGAATGTCAAATGGTGATTATAATGTCTGCATCACTTTTTGTGAGGATTAAGTAAGGCGATGCCTACAAAAACATTCAGCACTGCTCATAGCAGGCACTCAACATTTGATAGTCAGTATTCTAATAAACATAGTCCTATATAATACGTTAGCTAACTTTCTCTGATGGTATTCTGCATTTTTTTCTTTTTTTGTGTGTGTGCCTAATAAAGCTTTATTCTAACCTTGGCTACCTCTAGAGCCACCTTGAGCTAAGCACCGTCCTTTAAAATGAATTGCGCCCATTTCTCTGGGCTCTGTGGCACACGGTGGGCAGCACGCACAGCGGTCTCCTCTCTGTGCTCTTACAGAGGTTTGAGGCATGGTGAGCAGTCCCTCTGCACAAGCCTAGCCTGACAAAATAAGCCTAGAAAGGAGCCATCGTACCCAGACTCCAGGCGGCCAGATGCATCCCCAGGGGATCCGAGGCCTGGGGACTGCAAACAGAAATGAACAGAACCCAAATTTCGCCAGTTCCTATTAGCAGCGAAGAAACCGGCTGAGGAGACAGAACGCTGAACTAGACACAGCAGCGAGGACTCCGATCCAGCCAGTCAGATGGAAAAAGACTGCTGGACCTTGCAAACACATTCTGGAATGGTTATATTTGGGGGTCAGAAAATCCACTCAAACCCCTTTTCCCTAGCTGCACGTGAACTTCGGGGAGCAAAAATTATGCTTCTGCAGGAGCCAGCAGAAAAGCCAAAGCCTCCAAACCGCAAAGGCAGCTGTCTCAAGCCTACACGTTATTAGGCTGATTGAAATAATCAGAAAACAGCTCCAGAATGCTGGCTTCGAGAAAGGCAGGCAATTTCTGTTTGGCAGAGAGTGATGTCAGCCTCCTCAGCGGGGGAAATCGAATGTTGTCTTTCTCACTCTCTTTCTTGTTTTCCCTTCTAAAAACTTCCCTGCATCATTTGATTTCACATCAATTTGGTGAGGAGGGCTGTTGGCACATCTCACCTGCTGTGCCACGGGCCCTCTGGAGTCCTGGGTCACCAGGTCACAGGAGAGATGCATAATGACCCCCTGGAAACATGCTGGCTTTGGATTATAGCAAACTGCTTTGTCCCTGGAGCCTGGATGTTTCTCTGTCTCTTCCTCCTGGCCTCTTCCTTACTCAAATGGTCTTCAAACGGAGTAAGGAAAGGCCAAAAAGCCTGAAAATCTAACCTTATGAGGCAGAACCAACAGTCCCCATCGGAGGAGACAGACGTAGCAAAAGCGAAGGACTGCAGAAAAATGATCCCCGTCTCCCTGTGATGAAATCTAGTTAGTGCTGGCTGCATTAATGTCCATTTAAAGTGTGGAAGGGGCTGTGACCCAGCCAGGGCCAGGAGGGGAGAGGGTGGAGAGATGAGGCCACAGCAGCCCCCTGCCCCCTCCCCTGCCACAGTGGTCCTGTAGCACTCCTTAGCCTCAGCCTGGGGCGGGGGCTCCCCCATTCAATGCACGGTCTGGCTCCGATTTGCAGGAGTCCACCTCCTCCCTGGGATCTCCATGGGTGATGCCTCCTGGCTGCCTCAACACTGGAGAAATCTGGGAGGGGGATGGGGAAAGGCGGAGGAAACGCCCTGGATAGGCTGCCCAGCAGGACTGGGGCCCTTGAAGCTTCAGTGCTATGCAACCCCGGGAGAGGTGGGGAGGACAGGAAAGGGACGAGGGAGGGGAGAGAGCCCTTTCCGTGTGGTATCTGCGCGGTGGTGGGGAGCGTGCTCCTTCCAGGTTTCCAGCAATAAGAAAGCACACTTGCTACTGCAGGTTTATTAACGAGGCCTGCGGGAATGAGGATTGGCTTGTCCACTGTGTTAACTGGACGGTAGGAAAAAAGAAGTCAGAAAAAGGAGAACAATGTTCAGGTTCACGTTCAACTGTGGCTGCTCCTCTGAACTCAAAAGGACACCAGCCCGTAGCTGCCTTGGCCATCCCTGGGGGAGGGGGGAGGGGGGCACAGTGGATTCTATGGGTACCCCTACTCCCTCTTTTTTTTTTCTCTTTACTGGGCCGTTTGCTGTGCTGCCGGGTCACTCGTGGACATTTCCCCCGCCCCCCTCCCCCCGAATGATGACCCCTAAACATTCTTTTTAAGCAAGACAGGCAGGCAGCCTTCCCAGGATCCTGCTAGCCCGGGCACTGGGCCTGAGGCATATACCCTGCCTGCCCACTCAAAGCAGAGCGAATTTATGAACCCCTGACTGCGGAAAAGTCAGGAAATGGGGAGCCCCTGGGCTGGGCCGTCTTTCCTCCATGCCTGTTCTCGTTCCAGGTTCTAACCTGCCTTGGTTCTGCCCGTGCCTCCTGGCAGCCACCCTGCCTCAGGTGTGGACATAGAGGCCCCCGGGTCTGTGGGACACGTGGTAGCCCACTACAGCCCCCGGACAGGGTGGTTCCAGAGCCCCTTGCCCTGGAATCTGTTGTCTTCCCTTTCTGCCCTCCAAGGTGGCTTGAATCCTCAGCCAGCACTCCTGTTTGTTGGGCAAACAGACAGTGAAAACAGTCCAGTGCCAGGAGGCTTGGAGCCTGGCACCCGGCCAGGGGCCCTGGCAGCCGCGTCCCACTGACGGGAGGAAAGAGCATCCAGTGGGGAATTGCTTAGGGCCCACCTGCTTCTTCCCTTGCATCGGTGGAAGGTGGGCAAGGGCAAGGGCAAGGGCAAGGGCAAGGGCAAGGGCAAAGAAAGACGGGGAATTGGGGATCGTTCTGTTCTGCAACTTGTCAGGAGATCGGGAGTCCTGGCAAGAGGTTACTCGGGGAAGCTGGATGATGTTATCGACCAAATTGGGGTTTGGGGATTATCTGTGGATTTCATTTATCTGTGTTTTCCCTGGTCTCTCTTGTTGTAGGTAATTAAGAGCTGATTGCTAGTAATTAAGAGTTGTGGAGAGAGGCAGTAGGATCCAAAAAGGAGAGTCACACATTTTTGTCTTGCTTTGGACAGACTCCTGACCTCCTCCCCTCCTCTCTCAGCCTGCCCCCTCCCGTGTGTGTGCCTCCTGCAGGGATGGGGACCCTGGAAAGCGAGTCGCAGCTTGTCAACTGGATTATTTATGTGTAAGCTCTGCACTGGCTTAATTTCCTTCTGTTATTCCCAAGCCTTGAGTAAAGCCTTGTGTAGCAGGTTTAAGTTCTACTCTCCTGGCACTCAGGTGTGCTAAGATGTAGCTTTTCTTTATTCCTCCCCAACTGCAGCCTTAACCGGGCCCTTGAGCCCCCATTTCTGCTGATGGTGGACAACTTCAACTTGCCAAGTCAAGGTAACAGTCACTCCTGGTTTAAATCATGGTCACTTTTAGGCAAATGCTGTCTCTTCGGGATTCTCTCTTGCTCGTTCTTCCAGGTGGGAGCTGCAGCCCTGGGAGCGGGGGTGGAGGTCTTACACTGTCCTGGCATTGAGAGCAAGGGACATGTGTCCACATGCTGGCCTCTGCTTCCTGGCCCTCCCCTTTGGCCTCCAGGTCTTGGAAAAGTTGTTCTTGTCCCTCCTGGACTTGAACATGGAACCTGACGTCCGGGCTGGCCATGGGCTGTAGTCCAGATGCCCTGCGTCTGGCTCCTCTTCACGCCCCTGGTGGGCGCCTTTGGTCAGCACTCCTGCTTGGCTCTTCTGGGTGCTGTGGTGGCCTCGATGCTCTTGGCTGTGCTCTCTACCGTGCTGGGGTGTGTAGGACCTGGGCCACCCTTGCATGTACTGCCGAAGCCTTGCATTTAGCCACGGCCACTTAACCTCTGCAGCTCCAGGCTACACGTGGACCTTCTCTGTACGGCATGCAGGCTTCCCCTGCTGGCTGCCGTGCGGGGAGGCTCCGTCTCCTCTCCTCTCCGTGCTGTAAACCTCTCTGGGGTTTCCACCTCTCCCATCCCTGTGCCATAAGAGCCTCAGGCCTGTCCTAGGGTTCCCATCGGCATGTAGACCCTTCTATCAGCCAGCCAACCTCTCAAACTGCTGGCACCTCGATTCCCCGCCCCAGTGGTAGAAAAACTGCTCTCATTCCCCCCTCCCCCACTCTATATATTTTGGTATACAATCAATGTTCCAAGTCCAAGGCGTCTAAAAAGTCAAGCTGAGAATTCCCAAACAGCCTCTTTGTTTGCATTTGGAAATCATGGCTCTCAAGAGCAGTCAATCTGTGATAAGGAAGTCTTCCTGGGACCTTGAAATCCTTTTTCTTTCCTAGTAGATTAACATTCGTTGAGCCCTTTGAGTGCGTCCGACACTTTGCATGGGTTATCACGTTTAATCCTCACATGGGCCCTGTCATGATTTCCATTTTGCATATGAGGAAATGGAGACAGAGGGGGTTAAAGAACTTGTTGGGTCATTTGCCTCTGGTGCCCTGGCTCACTTCCTTGAGGCCTCACTTCCACTGCTTCGAGCTGTGGCCGTGGAGGACAGTTCTGCGAGGGCTTTGACTCAGCTCACGCTGACAGCATCTCACCGAGCCGTGAGTGCTGTGCATCTGTGCCTTTCGTTTTCCGCCCCGGGGCTTCTCCGCTGCCGCAGACGCTGGGGCGGGCCTCGCTGTCAGGCAGGCACTCAGATCCTGGGAGGGAGGCTTGCTTGCTCATACATCTGGCAGTTGATGCTGGCTGTCCTCAAAGCCCTTAGCCTTGGCCAGACACCCACACGTGACCTGGGCTTCCTCACAGCCCGGCCCGCTAGGTTCCAAGGGCGAGTGTCCCAAAAGAGAGTGAGAGAGCACCAAGCGGAAGCTGCGTTTGATGATATAGCAACAAAAACCACATAGCATCGCTTCCACCACATTCTATTGGTCAGAACAGCCACTAATCCATCCAGGTGCAAGGGGAGAGGAAAAACGTACCACCTCTTGATAGGAGTGGCAAGATTCCCGAAGAACATGTGGGACTGGAAATATTACCATGGCTGTATACAGCCTATCACAACAGAGGTGTCCAGGGAAAGAGTGGGAAAGACAGGGCTTAAACATATTAAAAATTCAGATTCCGGGTAACCAGCCCAAGGAACACTCAGCGCTCCTTTGGGCCCAGACACAATATAGTGGCTGCCTACCTGCCTTGATGTGAGAGATGCCAGGAGGGCACTTACCCCATGTCCTGCAACCCAGGAACTGCCCTCTTCTGGGCTGGTCTTCGCTGTTAGCCAGCGATGACTAAGCCAGCAGAGTCACTATTGCAGGCGTTCTGGAAGGCACGCTTTTGGAGGCTCTGCAAGGAGAACGTACTTTCGCTGCAACTGTGTCTCTTATTAGAGACCAAAGCAGACTGTTCCACCCCAGTGGGCTGAATGTTCTGACACAGGTGAGCGTGGGCTTCTGGGAGCTCCTGGGAGGGCACCTATCCCAACGGGGCCTGCTGTGTCAGCTTGGGCTGATGCCTTTTCCAGAGGAGGCGACATCTGAGTGGGGTGATGAAGGACGTGTAGGAGTTGATCAGCACACGGAGGGAAAATGGGCATCTCTGCAGAGGCAGGGAGGGACAAAGAATGTGGTGAGGGGACTGCAGCGTGAGTGGAATTGGTGGGGGGAGGGGAGAGAAGGATGGACAGTGTGCTGGGACCGCATTTGTCAGGCCTGCCAAGGACCTGGGATCAATGCCTTGATTGGTTTTCTCCAGGGCACCAGAAAATGCCTGGTTTCCCGGGGGTGGGGCACTAAGAATACGTGCTAGGTAGGTGTGAGCAGACAGACACGGATGGGTGGCCGGAGGAGAAGAGGATGAAGGAGGAGAGAAGGAGGAGAGGAAAAAAGAGAAGGCTCTGGCCGGGCGTGGTGGCTCACGCCTGTAATCCTAGCACTCTGGGAGGCCAAGGTGGGAGGATCGCTCGAGGTCAGGAGTTCGAGACCAGCCTGAGCAAGAGCGAGACCCTGTCTCTACTAAAAATAAATAGAAAGAAATTAGCTGGACAACTAAAAATATATATAGAAAAAATTAACCAGACGTGGTGGCGCATGCCTGTAGTCCCAGCTACTCAGGAGGCTGAGGCAGGAGGATCGCTTGAGCCCAGGAGTTTGAGGTTGCTGTGAGCTAGGCTGACGCCACAGCACTCTAGCCCGGGCAACAGAGTGAGACTCAGTCTCAAAAAAAAAAAAAAAAAAAAAAAAGAGAAGACTCCTAGGATAAAAGATTTTTCATAATGTGGCCTCCAGCCAGCCTGGGCACCTTGGCCACATCTGAGAGCCTTTGCTTTGGGGACCTTGTCTGATCCGTTTATGCCCCTCATTACTCATTCATTCACTGATTCCACCCATGGCCCTTACTGTCTGCCCTCCACTGCCTTCTATACTAACTTACATTTCCTTCGCATGTCTTCTCACTGTAACAGACAGGCATCGGGATCAGCATAACAAATACGAGTGCCTCTATGGGGCGACGGGACAGCGTATTTGAGATCTGTGGTCCAGTGTGTCCACTGCTGTGTTCCCCTGCCCCGCCTCCTCCCATCAGCCCATCCACTCTGACTTAGCGAGCCTTAGCTGGAGAGCCCGCTCCATGCCAGGGACAGGACACGGTGGTTCATGCCGTCTGTATCAGTTAGGATTAGGTTTGACTGAGAGTAATCAAAAACCCCAAATGACGTGTCCGAGACAGCATTTGCTTTCTCTCTCATGTTTAGGAACTTCAGCTTTAGGCGGTGCCCGACGGCTCTGGCATTGCACAGGTCAAGGATCCGGGCTCCCTGTTGCTCTGTCATGTATGGCTTCTCTAATGGTTTAAAACCATGTCTGGACTTTTTTTTTTTTCTCTGACAGTCCTTGCAACCAGGTGGAGTCTAATTGCCCAATCCTTGAATATGGGTCAGATACTTTCAATGAATCGAATGAGGCAGAGGTGACAACTGTGTGATTTCTGAGGCTAGGTCATAAAAGGTGATATGGCTTCCACCTGGCACTTTCTCTCTCTCTTCCCCACAACCTCCCTCTCCCTCCCTTCCTCCTCCTCCCTCCCCATAGGTCTTTGGAGCATTGAGCTGCCATTTAAGAAGTTTGCTACCCTGAAGCGGCCATGTTGGGGAGAGAGGAGAGAGATGCCTGAGGCATCCCAGGTATTCTGTATACTCTTCCTGCCCTGGCCCCCCCTCCCCGGCCAGATGTTTCAGTCTTCCCAGCCCAGGCACCAGACATGTGAGTCTGCCCACATATTTCCGCCCCTTCTGGAGCCTGCCAAGCAAGCCCACCACCCCACTTGGGGACAGCCTTCCCGAGGGCAGAAACCTTCTCAGAGCATGCAGCAAGCTCCCTTGAGTTCCTGGGGACACCGACGTGCCTGTTGCCTGGGTTGGCAGCTGCTCACCATATTGCAGTAGCTTCTTACTCACAGCCCCCGGGTGACTCAGAACGTGCGGTTGACATGGAGCCACTCAATTTCCTGCCTCGCCTCTCTTTTGGCCTTCTGCTTTGTAACCGAGTCTTCTTATTTGGGGGGACTGAGGGTGCTGCGGCTTCACACTGGCTTTCTCAGCCCCTCCCTTTCCCCCAGGGACAGGTTTGGGGGGACAGGGGAGGAGGAACAGCAGCCCGCATCCCTTCTGGTGCAGTGGGGATAGCGCTAGACAGGAGACCTAGGCTGTCATCCAGGCTCTGCCACTAACTAGCCACAAGACTTGGCAAAGCCCTTTATCCCTGGTTACAGTTTCCTTATCTACACAGTCTTCACGGGCTGAGACTTTGTGATACTGTAGTACGGTCACGTGGCGCTTAATGACAGGGATGTGTTCTGAGAAATTTGTCGGTAGGGGAGTTTGTCATTGTGTGAACATCCTAGAGTGCACTTATACAAACCTAGATAGTGTGGCCTACTACACACCTAGGCTACGTGGTATAGCCTATTGCTCCTGGGCTACACACCCATGCAGCATGTTACTGTACTGAATACTGCAGGCAACTATAACACAACGGTAAGTATTTGTGTCTCTAAACATGTCTAAATATAGAAAAGATACAGTAAAAATACAGTATTATAATCTTATGGGACCACCGTCATATATATGATCTGTCATTGACAGAAACTTTGTTACTCAGCGCATGTCTGTATTTACTGAGTGTCCGGCTATCCTGCAGGGAGGCTCTTTGGAGGATCTGAAAGAAATTTTATTAATATCAGTTAATGATTTTTCCATTGTGAACCCAAGCCAGTGTCAGCAAATGGGGAAATTTATTGGTTGATATTGCTGAATGGTCAGAGGTAACCTACTTTAGGGACGGCTTGATCTAGGACTTAAATGATGCCAGCACCACCCATTACCTGCTGTTCCCTCTGGATGGGCTTCATGGTTGCACACAGTGGCTGTTCCCTGCTCCCACCCCTAGCCCCACCCGAATCTCTGGAGCTTCTAGCACCCGCCGCCATGCAGCAGTAGCTGTTCTACTCTAAGCTGCGCATTCTCCCACAGCCAAACCCAGCCCCGAAGAGAGACTCTGTGTCCCAACGTGCTAATCAAGAGTCCTGCTATTCCCTCTCATGGCACCAGTTTGGTCATGTGTGTCCTCCCTTCCGGATTAAGCCAATCCAGTTGATCCCTGGAGCTGGGTGTGCAGCCAACCCCAACCCCCAAACTGCCTGGCTGGGAGAGGGAGGAAACAGATACTGGCAGTGGGGGTGGGGTTAAGGTGGAGGTGGGGTTCCCTACCCTCAAAGAGCTTAGAAAGCAGATTTGTACTCAGGGTACAGAGAGCACAACTCTGATGACCCTTCCTTGTGAACTCTGACAAAGAGAAAACTCCATGTGAGCTCAAGGGTCAGGGAGGGCTTCTTGGAAAAGGCAGGACTTGGATGCCTCGGAGAATTTAGGCAGGAGGGAGCCTGAAGGGTAGGGCAGATGGGGACCCTTTTCCGTGTGGTTCACACAGTTCACAACCCTGCAGCTTCTCCCAGCCCTGGCGTGACATCAACTGCAGTTTGAATAGGTTGTAATTACGGAGGCAAAAGAGAAACCCTGGACTGGTATTATGGGCTACATTGTGTTCCCCCCAAAATTCATATGTCGAAGTCCTATCTCCCAGTGTCTCAGAATATGATGGTATTTGGAGACAGAGTCTTTAAAGAGGTAACCAAGGTAAAATCAGGTTGTATGGGTGGTCCTAATCCAATATGGCTGGTGTCCCTTTAAGAAGAGGAGATCAGGACACAGACACGCACCGAAGGGAGACCATGTGGGGACACAGCGAGAAGGCAGCCGTCTATAAGCCAAGGAGAGGGGCCTCAGAAGGGATCAACCCTGTCAACACCTTGATCTCAGACTTCTAGCCTCCAGAACTTCCAGAAAATAAAATTGTGTTGTTTAAGCCCCCCACTGTGTGGTACTTTGTTATGGCATCGCCAGGAAACTGATATAACTGGTTTCAAAAGCGACCAGGAACCCCATCTTTCCTTGCCGTCTGCCTGGCGATGCTCTTAGCAGGATGCTATGTGGGGGCTCTCTCCTCTCTCCTCTCCCCCCTGTTATCCTGTAGCTGATACCCTAACTGCAGGGACTTCACCAGCAAAGTCCTCTTAGACACTGCAAAGTCATCTTCATCCTGAAGTCCCTTTTGGTCACGTGCTCGGAGCTGTCTTTAAGAGTTAAACCCTTGCCCTCTTCTCCCAGTGTATACTTTTGTGGAAGACGCAGCTAGATTCAGCTGTTTTTCTTGAAATAGGAGGTGGAATTTTCCCCAATGTAAAAATAATGGTGCCCAATTCTTGTGGGAGGTGGACGGGGCTGGCGCTGGCACTGCAGGTCTTTTCTTTCCCTCAGAAATAGCCCCACAATGGCCTCATTTTCTAAAACTTGCAACTCAGCGAGTACTTAGCCTTTAGCAAGAAGAATCCACTCTGCTAAAGTTGAAAAGAGAGAAATCCATTTGTCAATGTAGGCAGCCACTCTATGCTCATCCACCGGCCTTGAGCCTCCAACAGGTTCACGGTCAAAGACAGAGATGTACACGTAGGCTTTGGCTTCCCCTACACCTGATGAGGATGTTGCAGAACAACATGGGGTACGAAAGTGGGAAGGGTAGATGATGTTGGCAGACAGCAAGGTTTGAAGCCTGGGCCCTTGTGGGAGGGGCAGGGGAAGAACCCTGAGAAGCCAAGGACAACTGGAGGGAACTAGGGACAGACAGGGGAAAGGCATGGTGGGAAGGGAAGCACTTTTCTCACTGGCCACAGACAAGGTCATCTGAAGATGCTGGTTGGGAGCAGGTCTTAATAGACTTGACCCTCACATACAAGCCCTGACCTGCCCCCGCCCCCCTCCCCCCTTAAGATCTCAGACTGGCTCCAAGCTGACATCTCTCAAGTTAAAAATAACAGAGGTGGCCCAGGCTGCCTTTTGCCCCCATCCTGGAAGAAGGATCTCTGAGCACTCATTTCTTAATGCAGTGATAAAAGGTATACAAATCAGCCCTAGTGGGGTCGGGGAGGGGTGGACAGTGAGGGCTTATGGGGAGGTGATCGTTAGTTGCTCTCTGCAATGGGAAGCGGAAAGATCATCTTTCTGGAGCATTTAGGGCTCCAATTATTAATCAAATCTTCCTTCTCTGATGAGGGTTTTTCCTTCCATTGTTGTGTGGTCTCCCCCACTGCACAGCGCCTGGGGAGGCAGTACTGGAGGGGCATGTGTTTCAGAGTCAGAGAGGCCCGTCTGGGCATCTGGGGGAGGATCCCCGGGCTTTGCAGCCATCATGAGGGCAGAAGAAGCTGGAGGGCTTCTGAGAGCTCCTACCCTTCCTAGCAGGGTGCAGGGCCCTGGACCAAGCCCAGAACCGGGTTGCCCCTGCCCACTCCCACTCCCCAGGGTTACTTGTACGTCCCCTGCTGTGCACATTTCCAAAGAACCCATTCAAACCGCTGCTTCTCCTTCCCTCCCCGCTCCCCCCTCCCTCCCGGACTCTCCCCACCACTGGAGCTGGCTGGCCTGGTCCTGCCACTTCCTTGTTTCCCCTGCAGTCTGATGAAGGGGGAGCAGTGCCTGCCTTAGGAATAGGTCTCCTGGCAAATTAGCAGCAGGAATTGAAATCCATTTTTATTCTGCCCATTATTAAGCATTGTTATTTCTGCTGTTCATTACCAGCTCGTTTCCTTGATCAACTCTTGGGAACAAAGGCTCTTCAAAGCATTTCCCACGGAGGAGCCCGCGTGGTCAGCATGGCTACCGCTACGGCACTGCCTGAAATCTCCCCACCCCCGCCCTTCAGAGCCTGGGCAAGGTCTTTTCCCAGCCGGCTTGTGAGAAGGCAAGGGACAAGCTAGAGGGAGAGGGGGCCACCATCCACCCCTCCTCAGGCCCCCTCCTGAGGCTGCTATCCTGTCCAGAGCTGCTGCACTAGGAAACCCATTCTTACTTTTAATGTTGTACTTTACAAACAATTACGATTTAACATACATACAGTCTGAAGTGTACAGGCCTATGACTTTTTGCATACATACAGACTCATGCTCAGCTGGGTCAAGGTATAGGCCATTCCCAGTACCTGCCCCAGAAGCTCTCTTGCACTTGCTGTCCCCCCAAAGGTAATTGACTTTTTTTTTTCAGAGATGAGGGTCTCACTCTGTCAACCAGGCTAGACTGCAGTGGCACGATCTTAGCTCACTTCAGCTTTGAACCCCTGGGCTCAAGTGGTCCTCCTGCCTCAGTCTCCCGAGCAGCTGGGACTACAGGTGCTCACCACCATGCCCAGCTAATTTTTTTAATTTTTAAAATTTTTTTTGTAGAGATGGGATCTCACTATGTTGCTCAAGCTGATCTCCAACTCCTGACCTCAAGCGATTCTCCCTCCTCAGCCTCCCAAAGTGCTGGGATTGCAGGCATGAGCCACCGTGCCCGGCCTATCTGACTTCTAACAACATAGACTTGATTTGTCTGTTTTGAACCTCAAATAAATAGAATCATACGACATATATTCTTGTGTGGGTGGCTTCTTTTGCTCAACGTTGTCTAGGATGTTCACCCATGTCGTTGTGTGTAGCAGTACTTTGTTCTTTTTCAATTTGTATAGTATCCTGTTGTATGAATATACCATGCTTAGTTTATCAGTTCTGTTGATGGGCATTTAGGTTGTTTCTAGCTTTTGGCTGTTGTGAATAAAACTGCTATGTGCATTTGCGTGCATGGCTTTTGGGGGCCACAAGCACGCATTGCTCTTGGCTTTATGCCTCGCAGTGAAATCGCTGGGTCATAGGATATGCAACACAGCCATGCCTGATTTCTCAAAGAGCAAGCAAAAAGATGGCAATGCTTAGGCCAAAGGTCTGAGAGATAAATGATGGTATTTCAGTCACGAGGTGGGTGGGGAGATACTTTTGCTCACATGTGTGGTAGATTATTACCAATATGACCCCCAATCGGTCGCACCTCCATATCCACAGGAAAGGGGAGTCCCTCACACTGAGATTAGCCACAGGATTTGCTTTGGCCAATGGGACATCAGCCAGCCTGGTGCAAACAAGATTTGATAAGTACTTGGGTACTGAGGCTTGCCTACTGCTATGGTCTGAATGTTTGTGTCCCTCCAAAATTCCTGTGTTGGGACCTAACACCCAATGTGATAGCATTAAGAGGTGGGGCCTTTAGGAGGGGATTAGTTCATGAGGGCTTTGACCTCATAAGTGAGACTAGTGCCCTCTTCAAAGAGGCTTGTTCCCTGTTTGCCCCTTCTGTCAAGGGAGGACATAGTAAGAAGGCACCGTCTAGGAAGCAGAGAACCCTCAGTAGACACCAAATCTGCTGTGCTTTGATCTTGGACTTCCCAGCATCAGAACTGTAAACAATCCATTCCTGTTGTTCATAAATTACCCAGTCTAGGATACTTTGTTATAGAAGTCAGAACAGACTAAGACAGCTACTTCATCTATTGCTCTCACCATGTGACAAAGCCTGGTCTAGCCTCCTTGAGATGAAAAGACCACGTAGACAGAAGGATCTAGATTTGGGGGATCGGGAAGCGAGCTGTTGGAGATTGCTTGTTATCTCAGGATAACCTAGCCCAGGGGTGGGGAACCTGCAGCCTTAAGGCCACGTGTGGCCTTCTAGGTCTTTAAGTGTGGCCTTTTGACTGAATCTAAATTTTACAGAACAAATCCTTTTAACGAAAGGTCCTAGCCTATACAGAAATGGGTGCCAGAAGTGAGGTTCAGCCATAACAATGCTCAAATGTACGGTACTGGCTTGGAGTTGGGTGGTTGCTGGTCAGGAGGCTGGAGGGATAGTGACCTGTGCGAGGCAGGGACTAAACATTTGCTAAAACTGCGTCTGGGTCTTGCCGGTGTCAGGGCTTCCTGTCCCACTGGCTGCGGCTCAAAGATTCCATTACTTCCCTACCTGCTGCATAGGTACGAGGCTTCTCTTTTATACAATTTCCCTCATCTCTTCTTACTTTCGCTCTCCCTTTCTTTGAGGCCCTTCCCACTCCAACACCCTCTAGCTGCAGTCTGACAGAGGGGAGAGAAGCGGAGATATTTGGAGGTGGTGGCACACGTAGGCCTTTAGAGATCTGGGTTACTAGCTCAGAGTGTGGCTTTTACATGAATTGTTAGTAGATTACCCCATGACGGTATATTAGCCCCTCGAGATTCCTATGAACATTAGACTTCAGGTCAGCTGACACTCAGGTCCTCCTAGCCCTACCGCTACCAACCAACGTGTCCTTTCTGGAAACACTTCAACTCTTCAAGCCATCCTTTTTTTGTTGCAGCCTCTACATGGGGACGATTACATTGGCCCTGCCTTCACAGAGTGGTTGTGAGACCGATGACTAATGCCGGTGGAAGCCATTCGAGCCTTGTAGTGTAAAGCATTGTGCAAGTGTAAGGCAACGCGGTGTTATTATCTGCAGGAACTGCCATCAGCACGAATTGTTTCACTTCAGGGCAATGGGCTTTGAGTTTTTCAAGGTCCTTTGGCTTCATGGCCTCTCTCCTTAGCAGTCCACATAAATTTGGTGTGTTCAGGAGCGACAGTGGTCTTCGGAAGCTTTCTCTCATTATCTCTTGCTGTATTTTCAAACCAGTGGAGCTATCTACAGGGGCCATCGTCTTTACGAGGCTCTTGGCTCGTTTCAGGAAGAACTATTTGAGAGTTGATCTCCTTCCTTTTCAGAACTGAATCATATCTGTGCGTACCACCAAAGCTGCTTTTACGTTAGATTTCCTCTTGGGGTTGAACCAGGGGTGTTTGTTCACCCACAGCCTGTGGGCAAGTGTCGGGAGGCTTCATGAATTTGCGCAAGATTCCGTGGGAGTGGGTGCGTGCTTGTGGACACACCCTATGTGTACGCATGTGTGTCTTCTTATGGGAAAGAGAGGCCACAGTGTTCATCAGAGCCACACGAGTGGACACCAGAAGACTGAAAACCCCTAAAGCTTCAGGCTTAGGCTGTCACTGTGAGATTGGGATTCTATGGCACCAGCAAGAAACTACGGGTGTTGAGAACTATTGTTCCAAAAAGGAAAACGGCCCAAGGTATCTGGATCTACTACAGCTAGACCCATAGACACGCAGAGTTGTCAGCAGGTGTGTGCAAAGCCATGTCCCCGTCAGAACAGATGATCTTCCCTCCCGGCAGATCCAGTGGGAGGTGCTCGCACTTCCACGTTATGTTGAAAAGTATAGACATTGTGGAGGGAGGATTATGTTATTTCCTTTTCTCTTTCTTTCAAAGACTCTATTTTTCCCTCCCTTTTGATGCTACAAACACGCACCTCACATTAGAGGCAGGGGAGCCGAGCATTCGGGGTTAAACTGGGAATTTTGACTCAATAAACCTTGACGAACAAACAGCTCCAGTGGAACTCTTCCAACAATGGTTGTTCTTTTATTTTCTAGATTTTTCAACACGATGCCAGTGATGGAAGGGGGGCATGTGGAATTAAACAAACGACTTCTCAGTAAACGCTTTGCTGAGAATTATCTATCAGGGGCCACCCACACCTAATCCTTAATAAACAGGAATAGATTTAGGGACTGAGTTCCTCGGGTGGTTTGGAGTCCCTGCTCACAGTGTGAGCCTGCGAGTGCAGGAACGAGAGAAGAGAGTTGCTGTGCCGCGTCGTTGGCTCCGGGTTTAATAACATGATGGAGATTGAGCCAATCAAGCGCGTACAACTGATCCTGTCGGGAGATGCTGCTTGGTGATTGCTGTGGAGGGGAAAGAATTTTATCCCCGAGATGAATAGCGCTTTCCTATTCAGGCACAACTGCACCCCCCTGGGGGGAGCGCCTGGAAATGGGGGTGCATTTTTAGTTGTCACAATGACTAGGGGGTGCTATACTGGCATTTAATGGGCAGGAGGCCAAAGACGCTTAATATCCTACAATGGGGGAGACTGTCCCATACAGTGGGGATTTGTCCAGGCCCGAATACCAACAGTGTTCCCATCGAAAAACATGGCTCATAGCTGTAAAGAAAGTTCCAGGTGTCCTTTCTAAAGAACCAATTGTTTCATTAGAGAGTAAGGATCATTTTTCAAGGTGACCCAAGGGGTTGGGACAGGAATTACTTCAAGTAAGAGAGCTGGTGAACTCATCCAAAGCCCAAATACCCTGCAGCCCAGCGAGGTTGGGAGGACATGCCGGAGGGCCCGTTGCAGGTCAGGCTGAGGCCACCAAGAGGCACAAGCGGCACAAGAGTGGGGGGGGGTGTTGCTGGGTAACGGAGCCAGTTACTGCAAATGGAGAGGAAGAAAGAAGCCCCATGGGTGGAGATGGGTTGGTGATTCCCTGTGAGGTTTGGTCCCCCAGGGGGACACCGCTGGAAAGTCAGAGAAGTGTGGGAGCCCAAGACAGGGGATTTGTTAAATAGGATGGGGCAAAATCAAGGAGTTGCCTAGAGAAAAAGGCAGAGGGGACCCTTCCAGAAGCCACACAGGCCTTGGCTAGACAGAAAGCATCCATTCTGCTGATTTTATTCTGTTCCTCCCCTGTCCCCTGCCCCCCGCCTCTGCCACCCCGCCACCCCGCCCTGCTTCTCCAATTCTTCAAGGGAAGAACCTGGCCTCTGGCTCCACTTGTGCCCCAAGGGGGCCAAGGGCAATGCGGAGAACTTGCCAAAGTTGCAACCACACTGGCACGGCCTTGTCCGCTGCAGGCTGTGGGAGTCACCTCCGGGAAGTGGGTCCCTTACGCCCTCCGAGTATAGGAGGAACCAGGGCGTCCTGAGCGCTGCACTGTTCAGCCACCCCGCAGAAGCAGAGGCAAGAGAGTGTTGCAAGCGCAGCCAACTGTCGCTATCTGCTGCCTGCTCATCCTGTGTTCACAGCTGTGTGTCTGGGCCAGGTCAAGGGACTTTAAAAACAGGTATTGAGGTCAGCCCTTAGCCAGTGTTTTGTCTTCTGCTAATCTGTGGTTTGCAAGGCAAAGGTTCGAGATGACAGTGGCAGGGACAGAAGTCAGGCACTGTGGGGGGAGGGGGAGCTGACTTCCCACAAGGGCTGGGGGAGGGGACTGGGGCCCAGCTGCTGACATTTTTACAAAACAAATAAGTGTGAGGCCTAGAGCTGGTGACCTCAGTGTGATGGAAAAAGACGGTCAGCGGGGTGTCTGCCAGAAATGGCATGTTTCTCAGCCCACCTGTTAGGAAGCGGAAAGGGGGATGTTGAGTCATATCATCCCAGCAAACAGTTATCGAGCTTTTACTTGCCGCACGCCTGGCATAGTTCCCTCCAGCCATCCCGTCTGGAGGGCTCCAGCATGGTCTCCAGTCCCACGGTGAGGAAACTGAGGCAGAGGTGTCCATTGACCCATCCAAGGCTGGAGAGCTAAGCAGTGGCGGACAGGGCATGTGAATCCGGCAGGCTGGCCCCAGGACCTGTGTAGTGAGCACCCGGCACCCCGGCCCGCTGCCAGGAACCTCGAAACAGGTCCCATGAAGGGGGATTTTTGTGTCTTTGTGTGTGTGTGTGTGTGTGTGGGCCTGCACCCGTGCAGTTGTGTTTTGGCCTGTGTTCCGGTTATCCATCGCTGCATAATGAATCACTCCAAAATTTAGTGACAAAGGAAAAACAACTACCATGCTATTATTGTCTGTCAGTGTTCTGGGGCTTGACTGCCCCCAGCGAGATAGGTTGTTTTCTTCTGTCTCTGTCTCTGTCTCCGTCTTTCTGTCTCACTCTCTTTCTGTTTCTGTTTGTCTCCTGCAGTTGGCATCAGACGATGTCTGGGGCTGAGGTCATAGGAAAGGCCTCCTTCCTCATTCACACATCTGGCCATTGATGCAACAATTCCTCAAGATGTGGGGTTTGGGGGGATCTTCTTTTCATGGTTGATAGATGCTATGTCGCTTGGGAGCAGGGGTTTCATATTCCCTTCGGTTTTTATAAATGTGCGTGGAGAGGCTCTAAGCACAGGTGGGGAGATGGGGTTTCTCAGGCACCGACAGCCCCAACCTCCTGAACTGCGCCCCAACCTTGTGCGGGCCTGGCCTGGTCTTTCTCTGTTCTTTGTCGTTAGGGGCTGAAGAGCATCCCCACCAAGTTCATACGTTGAAGCCCTAACAGCCTGTACCCCAGAATGTGACTATATTTGGAGACAGGGCATTTGCTCACGCGGTGAGACATCACAGACGCGTGCACAGAGGAAAGATGGTGAGGACACAGGGAGAAGGTGGCCATCTGCAAGCCAAGGAGAGAGGCCTCAGGAGAAACCAAACCTTGATCTTGGGGTCTTCCAGCTTTCAGAACTGTGAGAAAATAAATGTCTGCTATTTAAGTCCCCAGCCTGTGGGATTTTGCTGTGGTGGCCCAAGCAGACTGATAGATTCATCCTGCATCCCTAGAGAGAAGGCCCCTTCGGGTGAGGTGCCCAAGGTGGGCACAGGCTCCCAGAAGGCCTCTTCCTAGAGGTAATTACCTAGAAGGGCAGGGATGCCCCTTTTCTCCCATCCTGTCCCGGTGGCACTTAAGGCTGCTTTGATCGAATTAACCAGTGGTCCCCAGGGACCCTGGACTCACCAGTGAGGGGTCAGCTCAGGATAGGCAGGAGGCTGGTGCAATGTGTCAGCCAGTCTGGGGACAGGCAGAGGCCATAGGCAGCAGGGCAGCTCCTAGCCTGGCCCCAGAGGGGTTGTGGTCTGTGCGGCCCTGCAGACCTTGTCCGACTTGAACAGCTCCCTAAATGCCCCATGTCCAGCCTCTGGGAGTGCACAGTTTGGCCTGAGCTCTGCCAACACTCCGAGCTGATGTAGGTACTGAGCATCCGCCACCACAGCCATGCGAAGTCCGGCCCGTTCCTGGGTGCAGGGCAGGCAGCCCTTCCTCCTCCCTGGGCTCTGTTTCCACCGCACATGAATCCAGGGCCCGCCCGGCCCCGATGCATTTTTTATTTTGCTATATTCTTTCCATTGTCCTGACGTGAATAATTTAAACTGACACAGAAAGAAAGAGCAGCCTTTTCCACAAAAGGAAGGCTGTCAACTCCCTGAACCTCTATTTGTTTTCTCCTCCTGAGTTGATCTCTTCCCTATGCTGTTCTGTCTGCCTCATTCTAGAGCCTTTCTCTAGTGCCCTCTTGCTTAACACACATGCACGCATGCACATGCACACACATGCACACACACACACGCACGCACGCAGACCTGCATGCACACAGACGCACACACTTCCTCCTCACCCCCCAGGTGTCCGTGGGCAGAGTGTGTAACGTCTGTGTGTCTGTCTCCGGGACACGGTTTCTCCGTCTTTGTGTGAATCATCTGTCTCATCTGCATTTCTCAAAATGTTTCTTATTTCCCTTCTTTCCTTTGACTCTGCTGTTTGCATATGTGAGGGAAAGAGTTGCCTTAATTTGTGAGTGGCCTTATTTCACGGTCTCTTTTTGCGATCACACAGCATCGAATTCTCTTGGGGGTTAAGTAGAGACAGCAGAAGACTTAAGCGTCATCCTTCCCTGGGAAGGCTGTGCATTTCTCGAAGATATAAGGGGCAAGTTTGGGGTACACAGACACTCAGGGTTTTTTTTGTGTGTCACCTGGACCTTCTGTGACTGGTGCGTGGAGCTGCAGCTGGCCACCGGCATCATGTGGAGAGCAGCGTTGGCCTCTCTCAGCCTTGAACCAGGAAGCAGGCTTTATTTGTCAGGACAGGGCATAGCCAGGATTTCCTGAAGGTTCTGGCCTCCAGCCTGTAACCCGGCACTGTCCAATAGAAATATAATTCGAGCCACAAATGTGAGCCGCATATGCAATTTGAAGTGTCCAAGTAGCCACATTAAAAAGGTAAAAAGAAACAGGTGAAATTAATTTTCATAATATATCTTATTGAACCCAGTTTATCCGAAACATTATCAGTTCAACAGGAAATCTAGGACAGACTTATTAATGAGATATTTGACAGCCTTTTCTTGGAAGAAAGTCTCTGAAATCTGGCATATATTCCATGCTCGCAGTGGATCTCAATTTGGACTGGCCACATTTCAAGTGCTCAATAGACACATGTGGCTAGTGGCCGCCATACTGGGCTGCACAGGCCTTGCCCAATCAAGCCTGGGGTCTGGGACCTCAGTTTCGGTTGCCTAGTTGGCAGCGAGCTGAGGCAGTCCTCCGTATGCATGTATGATGGGAAGACTACGAGCTGAGGTGCAGGAAGTTGGCCGAGCCATTATCCTCCCATTACTGTCGTCGGCAGTAATCATCATTAATGCGCTGGCGTAGCCCACGTCCGGCCCTGTCGCTGCCTGCTTCCAGTTCACGTGCGTTCTGTGCTGGGGAACTGCTCACTCACATTCCATTTTGAGGGGGAGCTGAGGGTGCAGTTTCCAGGTACCCTAGACCTGCCCCCAGCAGGGGCCTCACCTACTCGGCACAAGCCCCTCCCCTTTTGCATTAGGTACCAGGCACCCCTCCGGTCTGCCCCTTCTATATATAGCACTCTGTGGTGACAGCTGGCCATCTCATGACTCATCAGTCACTGTGGGTGTTTCCGGATGGAACCCTGAACATTTATTCATAGGGTGCTTTTGGCAGTTTCTGAACTCCTCCTAGGAAGTCCTGCCTTTTGGGGGTTGTCTTAAAAATCCTCGTGGAGATTGGGAGGGGTGGATTAATCAGTGGGGGCTGTCGGGGCTTGACAAAGGCGGCAGGGCTTTGGGGAACCGGCCCAGGTAAGCCTGTGAACGAAGAGGATTCAATTCCCGAACTGAGGGCCCGAGTGGAGCTTTGCTCTCTCCTTAGTCATCCGTCCTAGTCCCTGCCTGGCCCCAGCTTGCCCCTGGGAGTGCGGCCCAGGAGATATTAGCTCCTTTCAGAAGCTGAGGGGCTCCCCCCACTCCCCAAGAGCCTGCAAGCCCCATTTCTTTTCAGTGGGGTGTCAAGGACTCAAAGCTGGCTTTGGAGAGGGCAACACCTGGGTTTCATCTAGGCTGTTCTGCTCCTTACCAGTTACGCCATCCTGGGCAAGTCCCCTCCACTCTCTGAGCTTCCGTTTCTTCCTCTGTGCCTCGCACCCCGTACCAACGTGGCTGTCTAGTTCTGAGGGTTAGATGAGGTGTCGTCTGTAACAAACTGTTATTATTGACCACGGGCCCTATCACTTCGGTTTTCCCAGAAGCAGACCCTGGGATGGGGATCCATGTGGAAGTGATTTATCATGGAAGTGCTCCCGAGAGACCCATAAGGGTATGGGGGAAGCAGGACCAGGAAGAGGACGAAGCCAATTTCAGACAAAGTCCCTCTGCAGAAGTGTCTCAGTCTGCTCGGGCTGCTATAACAGAACACTATAGACCGGTTGGCTTATAAAGCACAAAAATGAATTCCTTACAGTTCTAGAGGCTGAGAGTCTGAGATCAGGGGCCAAGCTGTGTTCTGGGGAAGGCTCTCTTCTGGCTTGCAGACAGCTGCCTTTTTGTGCCCTCACATGGCTGAGAGAGAGAAAGAGAGCTCTCTGGGGTCTTCCTCCACTTTTTTTTTTTTTTTTTATTTATTCACTTATTTTTTTTGAGACAGGGTCTCACTCTGTTGCCCGGGCTAGAGTGCAGTGACATCATCATAGCTCACAGCAACCTCAAACTCCTGGGCTCAAGTGATCCTCCTGCCTCAGCCTCCCGAGTAGCTGGGACTACGGGTGCATGCGCCACCGTGCCCCGCTAATTTTTTTATTTTTTGAAGAGACTGGGTCTTTCTATGTTGTTCAAGCTGGTTTCGAACTCCTGGTCTCAAGCGATCCGCCCACCTCGGCTTCCCAAAATGCTAGGATTACAGGCGTGAGCCACCGCACCTGGCCCTCTGGGGTCTCTTTATAAAGGCACTGATCCCCTTCATGAGGGCTCTGCTCTTATGGCCTGACCACCTCCCAAAGGCCCCACTTCCTAATACCGTCATATGGGGGGTTAGGGGTTCAACGTTTTGAAGGGACACAAACATTCCCTTCACAAGAAGAGAGTAGCTTCCGCTTGACTCCACCAGGGAGCTCTGGGGGGTAAGTTCCACCTCAGAGTCTGTCCTGACTCCAGGCAAGAGAGCTGAGCCTTCGTTCATTCTTCCTCACTGGCCTGTCATCGGCTCAGGGCTACCCTGGGTGTGGAGACAGAAACTCCCAGATACTTCTGGCTGTCTGAGAGTGAGGGAAAGGTGGCTCCAGTACCCCGGGTAGGCCCCCAAAGAGTCACAGGCGCAGCCTGTTAGAAGCTGGGGGAGGGGTGCTTATATCCAGGAAAAGGGACCCAAGGGGATGTGGGTGGAGTGTCAACAGTGTCTCCCACGCCTCCTTGCTCATTTCTCCCTCCCATCGGTGGGGGCCAGGCCAGCACCCCTGTATGGACGGCACTGGGTCTGGGGAGGAGGTCGGAGTCAGGGCAAGAAGCACTGCCCAGGCCTTCCCCTTCATACCCGGCAGAATGATCTGATGGATGAGGAAGATGAGGAGGATGAAGAAGCCTGAGGAACTTCTGGCCAAGCCCAGCCTCTGGGAGCACCCAACACTGGGCACGGGCAGGGCCGGGGCATCTTTGGTCCAGCACCCAGGCAAGGCTCTGTGATCCATGTGGGGGCAGGGGGAATGTTTTTGTTCTCTTCAGCTCTGCGACCTTCTCCCTTCCTTCCTTTCACCTCCTTGTCTGACACTTGCTGGGTCTCTTCTCAAGATCATCCCACCCGTCAGGGCTTCTTGGTTTCTGTCCCCAGCTCCCAGCCCCTCCCTGCCCTAGGCCGCCTGGCTCTTTCATCTTCCAACTTCCAACTTCCACCTTCTTTCCTGCAGCGTTCAGCTGCTTTCTTTGCTTCTCAGGACTTGAAGCAACTCGGCCCTAAGGCTGCAGGGTGCCTTGTTGTGCAAGCCCCCAGCCTCCTTTCTCAACCCACCAAGGCTCCTGTGCCCTCTACTAGGGACAAGGGAGGTGGGATCCAGAGTCCACGGGGTCGTCTTCCTTAAATTTCCATTCACCAGCAAAGATGAATTTATTTTCCACCATCAGGAATTCAGAGTCTGAATGATTTTACCACTGCTCAGTTCTTGGTGCAGCTGGGATTCTATTTATCACTGGGTTAGGAATTTGACTTCCTGGCTTTTCCATCCCAGTAGAATTCTCTCCCCTCTCCTCCCCTCCCCTTCTCCCTTCTCTCTTTTCCCTCTCTCCCCTTTTCCATCCCTTTTCCCTTCTCAGCTCCCCTGCCCTTTTCCCCTCCCCTCCCCCTTCTCTCCCCCTCCCCCTACCCTGTATACTGTTTTTCTGTCCTCAGGGTGACAGTGACCCAGGCCAGACCCGGGGATGGGTGGGGGAGCACTTCAGAGCACACAGCAGGGAGATATGTTGACAAGTGTCCAGGGGCTGCGTTCCTGGTTCAGTGAAGCCACCCTGCCAAATGCAACAAGTTACTACAGCAGCAGTGGTTATTATTATTTTTAACTTGAAAAAAAATTGCTTCATCCAGGGCATGGCATGTATTTGATATTTAGTAACAGTTGCATTGGAAAAGGAAGCTTTAAAAGGGTCATTAAGGCTGGGTGTGGTGGCTCATGCCTGTAATCCCAGGACTTTGGGAGATCGAGGATCACTTGAGGCGAGTATGAGAGCAGCCTGGTCAACATAGCAAGACCCCCCTCTCTACAAAAAATTAGTTGGTTGTGGTCGTGCGCACCTGTGCGCACAGCTACCCGGGAGGCTGAGGCGGGAGGATCCCTTGAGCCCAGGAGTTTGAGGTTGCTGTGAGCTATGATTGTGCTACTGCACTCCAGCCTGGGCAACAGAGTGAGACCCTCTCTCTTAAAAAAAAAAAAGAGAGAGAGAGAGAGAGAGAAGGATGTAAGACAAACACTGTTTGAAAATTTTATAGAAATTCTATTTAGCTATTTGAAAATAAAAGAGTATCATATTATCTTATAAAAATACTTCTTTCAGTTGCTCACTGATTTTTCCTCCAATTGTTCTAGCTTATTAGTATTTTTGTAGCTGGCCGCAGACCTGCAGTTCCGCGGAGTCCAGCGTTGTGAAGCTTTTGCTGAGAAGCTGCGAGCAGTCTCCGGGAATCTCACTCGGGTGGCCAGGACCAGAGAGCCATCAGCCGGCCTTGACACCGAACTGTGCACCTGTCAAGAGCACAATCTCCTGCTAACGTGACCACCCCTTGACAAAGGGTTCTGCTTCCCTGTGTCCCCTACGTGGGGCCCCTCCTGAGAAACTGACTAAGCATGAAAGATCCCCCCAGGAATTGTTTAGTGACAACTTGGTCTAGCCTCTCTGCCTCACTAAGCTCAGCTGAGGTCAGAGTTGTGGGGTGTGGTATCTACAACTCTGGGCAGTTAACGTCACACAAAGGGAAAACTCCCTCCTGGGCACAAACAGCCCCACCTTGCCTGCCTGCCTGTGGGTAATTTTGTCAACGTTTTCCATTAGTCACAAAAGAGAGGGCAGGTGGGGCAGGGTGGTCAGTGGGGGGGACAGTCATTACAAACAAAGAAAATCCAAAGTGTGTTATAATCTAAGGCACTGTGCTAAGTGCTGCCATGGGGGGGGGGGTGTTTGGTGGAAATCCAAATATAACACAGAAAAATATATGGACCATGTACAAATCCTATGTTCTTGACCCTTGAACTCCTCCTTTGACAAGAACACTTGCTCATGGAGGGCTTCCCTGACCCGTGGGGCAGGCCTTGCGCCCCTCCACGTTCCCTCGGCTCCTGCCAGCAGTTGGGACCCTGTGCCTGAGGCTCTCTGCGGCTGCCTCATGCCCCGACCATGGCTGCAGGGTTCGGTGGGTGAATGCCTCAGCTTCCTCATCCTTCAGGTGGGACAATTTCCCATCCGAGTACTAACCAGGTCCGACCCTGCTTAGCTTCCAAGATCAGACGAGATCGGGCGCGTTCAGGGTGGCATGGCCGTAGACATGGTGGGACAATCTGACACGTGCTCCACACTGTCAGCCAGAGGTGTCCTGAGGGACTGAGCCCCGTTCCCTCACAGCGGCGGCCTACCAATCAGTCCACCCTCTTGCTTCTGCCTGGCTCTCTTTTGTGTCCTTGTTTTTCTATTGATGCTGCCTGGAATCGCCTCCCAAAGAAACTGCTTGCACGCAAGACCTTGCATCACACTTTGCTTCTAGGGGAGCAAGACACTGCTAATCTAAATTAAGTCTCCCTGTTCTTTCTCAGGGCAACCCTCCCCCCCTTAACAGCGCTCATCGTGATCCATAATTATGCATTTGTTTGTGTGTCTATTTATTTAATGAGGACAGAGACAATGTCTATTTTGTTCAACGCTAAATCCCTACACGTCACCCAACCCAGAGCTTACTTAACACGTGGTGGATGCGCAATATAAATTCTGTTGAAGGAATGAATGAAGACAAAATCCTTAGGGCTTTCTCATCTTTCACCCATAGGGGTGGTTTTAAAATATGACCCCAAAGTTTTCCAACACTCCTTCCAGTGAGAAGTGGGGTGTTTCTCTACTTCTTGAATCTGGATGTACTGGTGACTGCATCGACCAAGAGTATGTCAGGGCTGGGTCATAAAACGCCACACAGCTTCTGCCTTGGAGCCCTGAGTGCCTGTCATGTAAGGACGCTGACTACCCTGAGTCAGCCAAGCTTCGAGGAAGCTCAATCCACAGGAAGAGGCCACATGTGGGTGCTCAGAGCCACAGTCCCAGCTGACACCAGTCTCTGAGTCACTTCAGCCCAAGTGTCAGACGTGTGAGTGAAGGAGCCTCTGGATCATTCTAGCCCCCAGCCCTTTCAAGTCTTCTCAACGGAGACCCCCAGACATTGTGGAGCAGAGAGATCACTGCTTTGCCCCATCCAAATTCCTGACCCGTGGAAACTGAAGGCAAAAGAACATGGTTGTTAAGCTACTAAATGTTGGATTAATTTGTTATGCAGAAATAACTGGAACACACTTACTGTGAATTTATTAATTCTTCATTCATTCAAAAGTCATTTATCAAGCTCCCACTATGAGCCAGGTGATGGTTCTACAGCAGCAAATAAAGCCAAGTTCCCTACCTTCCGGGAACTTACAATCTAGGGGCTGCTGTTGTAACTGTATCTTGCAAAAGCCTACGTGTTGCTTTTTAACAATAATGAGTAGGTTTTTCTAAAATCACTTCCAGATGGTGTGGGGGGAGGGGCGCTTCCGGAGTGAGTTGCCAAGGGAAGCTCCAGAGATAGGTGGATTAGATAACACAGACCCGGAGAGCTCTATTATTTGCTGGCTGTCAACCACCGCTGTCCTGCAAATCATCCACAGACTAGCTGCACCCTCGCGTTATGGGGGAGTCACCAGGGGAGCGGGGATGTGCCACCCCTGAGGCAGCACACAGGGAAACGGCTCCCTGCAGGCCCTGGAAGAGAGATGGCGTCTGCCTCTTGAAAGAAGATGGCATTGGCTTGTTGAAGGCTGGAGTAGGGGCACTCAGGCAAGGCTGAGGTCCCTGGCTGCCACTTCAGCTCCTTTAGCCGACTCCGGAAGGCAGTTTGGAGTCAAGGGTGTCCCTGTGTGTCCGGGCACGCCTCACCCCCTGACGTCAGGCCTTGGGAAATGAATGGGATTTTATGCCACATGCCAGATTTTACGTTTCTGCTCCTCCTTTGTTCTTTAGCAAAGCCAATTTTTAAAATGTCTGCCTGTCTCCACTCTGCTAAGGTGAAACAAAGGAAAGGACTTGGGAGGACCAGTCAGAACGGGTGTTTGTCCTGGGGGTGGCCTATGATACCCAGGCACAAACCCCAGGAGGAAGGGAAATTTGAGGAGGGAAGTTTGGGGGTTCAGCTTCCCATGTCTGTGTGGAGATTTTCCATCCTGAAAACCTGCTTCTGTTTACTCCTGGAAGGTTCTGTGGCCTGTACGTAAAACAGGGCCCACCTCCCCCAGAGACTGGTCATGGTAGTACAGTTAGCACAGAGGGACTGAGACCACAGGTGGCACTTGAAACTTCAGCGAAGTCACCTTCTCCCTGGGCTCCTTGGTCTGAGACGCCACGCTGGCCTCACAGGTGCTTTGAGTTTCTCTGTAGTACTCTGCCTTCCCAGATTGAGTCGCTCAGCTAAATCAAGGCCTGAGCATTCAATTAGGTCTTTGCTATTCATCCGTTCAACAAATATTTAGTGAGCCATGTGCCAGGCACATTGCTAGCTGCTGATACAGCTGTGAACGAGACAGAGGAAGCCCTTGCCCTTCATGGAGCTCACGTTTTAATAAATAGTTTGCAGGCAGAAAAAGAGAAAATAAACAGAGAAACACAAACCTGGAGCATTTGGCTTACAATTTAGAGCTGACTGATCTTCAGCTTGATGTCCCTCTCGCTGTGACTTCCTGGCTGGCTGACATCTCTTCTCCTCAAGCAGATGCCAACTTTGAGCTGTACCACTGGTGAGTGCCCTTAAGAATATTCCAGCCCCAACACATCTGGACCCAAAATAACTAGATCCATGTTCCCTCTCTTGGTTGACTAAGGTCCACTTTCTGAGCACCAGAAGGGCCACTTGCCACTTTCAGTCATTTCTTTTCCAGATGACGGACAGAACAGGTGATATCCTCAGGAGACACCGTGTTCCTTGCCCTTGACCCTGACCTCTACGAGATAATGTTGGCAGAGACCTCCCTGGGTGACCCTCAAGAGACTCACACTTAGTAGCAGGGGTGGATTGCTTTATCACCAGGAGTTTCCTCATAATTCTAAATATAGATTGTTTTTTATTTCGGGGGGGGATCACATTTCCCCAAGGTAAAGGCTTAGGGGAACATCGCAGTTAACAAGGCCCTCTGAAACGGCACCAAACACAAGAACACGTTAAGACACTATTCTTATTAGGATGGTGGGGCACTTCCTCTGCGTCGTGGTTAATTCCAGGCGCTTCTCTCCTTCAGATTCCTGACTTCCTCTGGTAAGCCCCTCTGGATTAACCTGTCACACTCTGTCAGTCCTGATGCAGGCAGCTCTCTGTGTCCAGGTCCTGGTGGCATTATATTATCTCCGACTTCGGAGTTGCACTATTTATTTTTTATTGAGAATTAGACCAGAAGCTCCACCAAGGTGGGGGTCGGGATTTATTTCTTTGACAGATTTCCCATCTTCTAGTGTCTAATTTACAATATGTGCAGAGCATGCCCTCCAAAAGGTGGCGAGTCCTTAGCCAAACCATTTTGAACTCCCCACGTGGCAGCTGAATAACGCTTCTTGTCATCGCCCCGCCTCTGGCAAAGGAATTCTGTCCTATGTCTCTCGTGGAGTGGCGTGTGTGTGTGTGTGTGTGTGTGTGTGTGTGTGTTGGAAACGGAGTGTGGGTGAGGGAGAGGGAGGGGAAGGGGTTGAGGGTCTCCTATAGAATACATTTTTCCTGCTCGTTTGTGATGCAAATTCTGTCTTCCTGTCTGTCTCCCCTCCTCCGTGGCACGCCTGTGCCATGGCCTCTCCCCTCCTACAAGCCGTGGAGCAGAAAGGGCATTGCTTGGAAGCAACTTAACCCCTTCTCCGCCGCTGCTGGGGGGCTCCAAGGCACACTCGGCTCCCTGGGCTCGGAGCTCACAAAGGCCGGGGGTCTCTACGGCCCCTTCTACTTCTTACACTTTTGTTATTGCGGCTTCACTTTCTGTCTGGCTCCTGTGGATGGCTTTGTGGCCTTTGTTAGGCTGCTCTCCCATCCACTAGAAAGGCTAAAATTAAAAAGACAGAGGCAAGAGTGTGCGGGAACTGGCGCTCTCATGTGTTACCAGTGGGAGTGGAAAGTGGTACCGCCACTCTCAGAAGAGCTCCCGCTAAAGTCAAACACCTGCCTACCTGTGACCCAGCAATCCCACTCTTGGGCATTTAGCCATGAGAAACGAAAGCCTACATCCTCACAAACATCTGTCCGTGAATGTCCATGGCCACTTTGTGCATAACAGCCCCAAACCGGAAACACCCCAGAAGTTTATCAACAGACAAATGGCTAAACAAACTGGAGTGCAATGACACGGATGAATCTCAGACATTATGTTGGGCAAAAGAAGCTGGCCACGGCGTACATACTGTACGATTCCATTAATAGGAAGTTGAAGAACAGGCAGAACTAATTTAGGGCGGGAATTCTCAATCTAGGATGAATCCCCACCCTCTACTTCCCACTGGGGGACATTTGGCAATGTCTGGTGACATTTTAGGTTATCACAACTAGGGTGCGTGGGTGTTATTGACATCTAGCAGGTAGAGGCCAGGGATGCTGTTTAATATCCCATAATGCAAGGATGGTCCCCACAACAAAGAATTATCCCACCCTAAATGTCAGTAGTGCCAACGTGGCGAACTCCTTGTCTATGGTGACAGAAGTCAGAAAAATGGTTATCTCTTGGGGAGTGCTGATTGGAAGAGGCACAGGGGAACTTTCTGGGATGATGAAATGTTCTATATTTGTGCTGTCTAATATAGTGGCTGCTAGCCACACGTGGTTATTTAAATTAAAACAAAACACAATTAAAAATTCGGTTCCTTAGTCGCACTGGCCACATTTCGAATGCTCAATAGCCACGCATGACAGATATAGAACATTTCCAACTTTGCAGAAAGTTGTGTTGGACAGTGCTGCTCTATTTCTTGAGCTGGGCCGTGTAAAAAGTCATTTAGGCGTACAATTGAAATTTGCACATTTTATTGCATGTAAATTATATACGTCGGTACATATAACCCAGTAGGATGAGAAAAAGAGTCCTTTCTACAGATGAGGAATGGGGACGCTGGCAGAGTCACAGACCCCAAGAATATATTCTGTGTCCTCCAGGCTGCAGCCTCCCCCCCAGAAGCTGAGCTGGACTGGGAAGGGGAGAGGCCGCTGAGATTCTTTAGAGGGGCCAACCCTGGGACAGAAAACGCCAAGGCCATTTACCCTTCAGGGAATTCAAGGGCTGCCCTGACTCCCAGTGGATTTACTAGTCGGTCAAGTGGACCTGAGCCAAGAAAAGGCTCTGTTTTTGCCGGCTTTTGCCAGGTAGTCTCCCCCACCCAGGTCTGCAAGGCTCTCCCGGCAGAAATTGCTCCATTCCCCGTCACTGCCGTCTCTTGCTCTTCTGGTGTGAGGGTTTTACAATAACAGCATTGTAACCACTTTGAGAAAACCAATAAAAAGGCGGTGACAAAAGAATAGCGAGCCGGCTGGAAATTGCTCGCAGCAGCTCGGGCCTGGGCCTTTTGCCGCTGCGTGTTTAATAGAGCTCCCGGGCTGCAAGCTGCAAAGACGCACGTGTTTATTTGGGGGATGCGCTGTTGCTTAAATAATGAATCTCGCATAAGCATTCAGATGGATGCAGGGAGCTCTGACTCCCACTGCCGTGCAAGCCTTCTCACCCAACTGGGGCCAGTAAATGGAGACACAAACCTCCCTTTAAAACCCTGGTCAGACCCCTGGAGCCTGCTGCACTGTGGTGTGTGATGTGGAGGGAGGAGTGTATTCATTCACTCAGCAACAAAATGGACTGACCACCTATTAAGTGTCCAGCCCTGTGATAGGCACTGAGCTATAAGGAACACACACCCAGCCTGCTATAGTGTGCGTATTGCAGCAAATTCTAGAGGCAACTTTTGGCTGAGATCAGCACCAGTGCCAGGCCCTGTCCTGTCTCCTCCCCCCTGGGTCATGGCCACCCTGTCTACTGACCCCTGGGGGTCCTCATGCACACTAAGTCTGGTTCCAGCACACTCCCCAGCTCCCTCATTCCTTGTTGCTCCAAAGAGAAACGCAAAGTCCTTTATATACTTATTAATCCTCAGCTGGAAAAAAAAATAATTTCAGACTCACAGAAAAATAGTATAAAGAATTCTGATATACCCTTCGCCCACATTCTCCAAAGGTTGACATTTTACCAATTCCCTTTATTCTTTTTTCTTTCTGTGTCTCTGTTTCTCTATTTCTGAATTATTTGAGACTATGTTGCAGACATCATGACCCCTTACCTATGATACTTTAATATAGATTTCTTAAGAAACAAGGACATTGTCTTACATAACCACAGTGCAATTATCAAGATCAGGAAATTAACATTGTATAATACTATTATCTAATCTACAGACATTCACATTTCTTCAATTGTCTCACTACTATCCTTTTATAGCAAAAGGAAAAAAAAAAAAGTTTTCTGGCCTAAGATCCAATTCAGGATCACATATTGCATTTCATTGTCATATCTCTTTATTCTCCTTTTATCTTGAACAGTTCCTCAGTCTTTAGTTGAGTGTCTTGACCTCGACATTTTTAAAGCATACAGGCTAGTTATTTTGCAAAAATGTCCCTCAACTTGAGCTCGTCTGATGTTTCCTCATGATTTGATTCAGATTATGCATGTTTGGCAAGAATACCGCAGAAGCGATGCTGTATTTTTCTTAGTACATCTCCTCAGGAGGCACCTTCATCATTGGGTTAAGGTGATGTCTGCCAGGTTTCTCCAATGTAAGTGACGCATCTTCCCTTTGTAATTAATTGCTTTCATGGGAGCAAAGCCTCTTACTGTTTTGAGGGTTTGCTCACTAGAAGGAATGGCTGGTTCAGTGAAGGTAGAATGAGCTCTCACCTGCACTTCCCTCTCTCTACCTCGATGAAATTGACCAGGGCTTTGCTAGGGCTTCACGGTTTTATTAGTGAGAACAGAGCTTTTAGAACCTCTCACCAGGACTCCTTCTCCACACTTCCACCCCCAATAGCCTCTCTTCCTAATCCAGAAGTCAGAATATCAATCTGGGCTCAACAGCAGGGGTTCCGGGTCCTCCAAGTGACAGCCTTCCCATGGGAACTAAACTGTTAGTTACCCCACCCAGAAATAATCCCTTGAAGCATTTCCTTTAAATCATCTTCTCCCGGGCATGGGCTGGTAGATCAGGTGTTAATATCACCATGTTCCAGGCGGCGAGGAGCTTGGAGACCTGAGGAGGTTAAACCACAGCAGACAGTCTTTAATTGGGGTTTTCATCACCAGCCTACTCTAGAGTCAGTATTTGCCTTTCTTTGAAGCCATAGAATGATGTGCTGCGGCACTGTAAACATCATTTAATTTCCAAGATGGCCGGCATTGTAACCTGAGTGTGTGCCATTGTTGCTGATGCGGGAAGGAGCGCCTTGACATTTCTCGTTGTGATTTCAAGTGCCCTCATGCAATAGTACTGGCTCTCATCCCCCAGAGCATAGAGACACTCAGAAAAGGACAGAGAATAAAAAGAAGGGGGCCAACATGAAGACAGCCAACTTAGAAAATAGCAGGGCCCAATCTGAGTGAGAGCAAGGCCAACATTGTGTGTGTGTTTATGGCCAGACTGTATCTAGGGTTGCTAAATAAAAGCTCCCGGTACCATAATATCTGTTGTAAACAAAGGTCCCAAACAGTTTAAAATGAGTATTTTGGTAGCTATGCTCTCTGCATGGTCACATACATGTAATATATGATGCTGGTGCATGTGTGTGTGTGTGTGTGTGTGTGTGCTCACAGGTGCCTGCACGCATGCCTCTGTGTGTTCAGAGGTGGAGAGACATTTACACACTTTGTACTATGCAAAACTATATGAATCAGATGGGAATCTATTTAAAATATTGATATTCTTAGTTAAATCAACACCACGCAATAATGTCATTGCATACACGAGCTCTATTTTGAAGCCAAAGACGGGAAACAGAGAGACTTTCTCCTCCTGAAATGTTCCCTGGAATACCAGAATCGGTAACTTGCTACAATAAGCCGGAATGCACAGAAACTACACTTGAACTAATGCCTAAAACCTGACGGAGACATACTTCATAGTTAATCTGGTTACTCGGGGTTTATTTCACAGTCAGAAGTTCTTATGATGGAAGGGGCTCCTGCTGGCTTCTCCCAGACACATGACTGAATTAATGAATGAATGAATTCAACTTACCAGAGCAGATTTAAACTGCTTACTGAAACAAAATCTGGTCATTTTTCTTCCTTCCGTTTTCTTTTAAAAGATAAATACGAGCCTCATATGGATGCTGTAAGAGTCATTAATCCTTGATAACCAACTGTTTTATCTTTTGATTAAAAAAAGCCAGGCTGACCGACGGCGAGCTTACAATGGCAGGCTCATTAACAAGCTGGGTTCAGATGTGGCCTGGCCAATAAACACCCAGCGTTCCATTAACCAGGCAGCACCCAGACAGGAAGGCCTCGTGCTCCCGGGCTTAAAATGCAGGGGACAGGTAAACCAGCCCTGTCTTGCTGAAGCAGCAGAAAGCTCTCAAGTTTTTTCAAAATGAGCGCTTTCTGTGCTGCTACCTGGTTGTCAAATTTTAATGGGTGCTTGTTAACAGGGACTCTGAAATATTGTGATGTATTTGACCATCAGCAGCTTTCTGGCCTGCTGTTGGGGTTGAGCATGGTGTTATTTTAATAGGCACCTTAGCAACCCAGGCAAGGGCTGCTTACGGTGGTCCTGGAGGTCTCTAACACTCCCAGGCACAGGACGGGAAGGCCCACGCTGGTGGGGGAGGGGATGGGAAATTCAGGGCCTCGGACCCTAGAGAGGGAGAAGGGCTCCCCAGGCCACTGACAGCACTGGGAGGGTCTGGGAGCCAGGATCCCCCAGGATCCTTAATATTTCCTTAATATGCCTGGCTAACTCCAGGAGGCTAGCTCAGTCTGCCCTCAGAGCTGTCTCAGTTTAAAACACACCTCCCCCAGCATGGGCAACATAGTGAGACCTGTCTCTACAAAAAAAGAAAGAAAATTAGCCGGGCATGGTGGCGAATGCCTGTAGAGGCATTCTACTACTCTAGAGGCTGAGGTGGGAGGATCACTTGAGCCCAGGAGTTCGAGGCTGCCGTGAGCTATGATTGTGCCACTGCACTCCAGGCTGGACAACAGAGCAAGACACTGTCTCTAAAAATAAATTAAAATAAAAAAAGAACCCACACCTTCTGTAAAGGCAAAGGCAGGTGGGGGCGGGGGACTGCTCTTCCTCTCTGTCCTCCCCTTCCCTTTCCTCTTGCCCTCCCCGCTCTGTTTTTCCTTTCCCCCCTTCCTCTCTTTCCTTCCCTTTTCCCTTTCCTCCTCCTCCTCCTCCCACCTCTCCTCCCTTTCCCTCTTCTCCTCATCCTCCTCTTCCTTTCCCTCCTTTCTCTTTCCCTTTCTTCCACCCCCTTCTCCCCTCCTCTCCCCTCCTCTCCCCTCCTCTCCCCTCCTCCATTCAGCTCCTTCCCTTCCCCCTCCTCCTCCCCTTAATCCCTCTCCTTCCCTTCCCTTCCCTCCCTCCTCCCTTCCACCCCTCCCCCTCCTCCCTTTATCTGCCCTCTTCTTCTTCCACTCTTTCTCTTCCTCCTCTCCCTTTCTTCCCTAATGCTCAGTCCAAGATCTAAGAGTATCGGATCTCTTATGTTGAGTGGCGCTAGTAGAATGCCACTTCTCTGAATGACGGCGAGACTCCGGCCTCCCTCTCTCTCAGCCTCCCTCCCATCCGCCCCCACCAACACATGTGAAGGCCTAAGCTATCCCGTCTGGGTGTCAAGGAAGGACAGGAGATCACTTCTTGGCACTTTAATCTGTGTCTGAGTAACAGAACTGGGACTTTCAGGGCTTCAGGGAAGGCGGGTCTAACTGCCAGGGAAGAGGCAGCCCAGCAGAGAGGGTGCGGCCAGCAGTGGGGCCAGGGCCCGGCTCAGCCCGCACCACAGCTCTGGGCACTGCAAGCCGGGAGCTTCACCTGGCAAGAGCGTGACTGTTTTCAAAGGCGGCCTCAACAGCAAGTTCTTGGAGGGAGGCTGAGCTGCCTGGACCTGGCAGAGAGGGGGGGTGTGTGTGTGTGTGTGTGTGTCTACACGCCACATGCTCTCACGTCCCTGGAGAGAGGGAATGAATGCTTTGCTGGGGGAGGAAGGCGACGTTCTGCCCAGAGCTGCCCAGAGCTGCCGGGCACCACTGCACGTTCAGAAGAGGCAATAGTGCTTTGCCAGTGGAAAGCTTATTTTGCCCAGCAGGACCAAAAATCCAATTAAAGAAAGAATGAGGGAAATGTGAAGTCTGGACTGAGCGCTGGCACCTCCCTGGCCGACTTCCTTGGCAGGCATCTCTGCCGAGGGGAAGGCCCAGTGATGGCTCCGGGGCTGGCCGAACGGAGCGGCTCCCACGCGCCATAGCCAAACACAGGGGCAGCTGCCAGTGGCCGGGCCCCGCCTGCCCCCGCCGCCCGGTGTCACGGCCTCCTGTGAGGAGCCGCTGGTGATCCTTGGTGGTGTGGAGAGCCGGGCCGCCTGGCAGCAGTGGGAGCACCACCCCAGCCTCAGCTCCCGGGCCATTTGAGCCACCCACCCGCCCGCGCCTATTGACATCGGTGAGAATCGCACAGGCAGATTAAAGGCAGCATATGGCCCCCCAACTGGAAGCCAGCGGAGCTGAACCAACACTGGCAAATTGTGTTCAAACCGCATTGAGAATCCTGGCAGCTGCACCTGGCATGGGGAGCAGCCGGCGACCTGCATACAAAGGGAGTTTTATACACAGGGGGCTGCAGCGGCAGCGGTAGCGGCACTGCCCCCCGCCCCCAGCCTGCTCTCACCTCCCCCCATCCAGATCTGGGCGTTGGCCCTGGGAGGGGGAAGCTATTTGTCCAGGTTTCTGAACCTGGGAGAAAGGAGGCCACGAGGGCAGGCTCCTATTTGGAGCTTCAAAGCCAGAACGGAATTGTCAGGGTCCTCTACTGACCCTTCAGCCCTGTGCCCATGTCCCCCTCTCCTCAGTTTACCAGTGGCCACATTCCTCTAGCCTTGGGGAGGCAGGGAGCCCACAGGGGACAGCAGAAGGCCTGCAGTTCACCCTTGCCAGCCTCCGTGGCAGAACCCAAGCGAGGGAGCCTCCAAGTGTCCCCCAGCACCAGGGTGACATACAGACCTCTGGGTCATTGCTTGTTTCCGTCCCTCCAGCCCCTAAAAATCAGGAGGCAGAGACGTTTTTGTTACCTTGTGAATGATCAGGAAAACATTACGTAACTGGCATATAGAAAGGAAACCAGGGCGATGGGCTTGGCATGGAGAGGGGAGACCAATGAACTTGCCGCAAACCAGCTGCGGCAGGTAGGGGCAGGCTTCAGAGAGCCGACGTGCCAAATGGGCCTGGGGTCTGGCACCTGCTCACTCAGGGTGTGCTGCGTGTCAGCTCGGGACGCTTGAGTGCGCGGAGTGGTAAAATCTGGCAAACTCCAGGGCGGTTGGTGGTTGGGGGGGTGGGGTCTGCCTCATGGAACAGGGTTGAAAGAATCATAGTTATTGTTTCCCTAAGGATGCTCTGTCCCGGAGGACTGCTGCTACCATGTGACGTCATTAAACATGATCTCTTGTTCCTACTTCTCCCCACTGGCATTTGGGGGGAGGGGTGGGTCCAGGGAAGAGGAACATCAAAACTCTTTCAACAGCACGGCTTCTGCACGCTGGAGACGTGGTGTGTGGGGCCACAGCTTGGCCTGCTTCCTGAAACCTGCAGGAAGGTACCCTGAAGGTGGCTTGTGACCCTCCACCCCCACCCTGACGTGGTCCCTGAGGCGGTCTCTCTTCCTGTCTGGCCAGCTGCCACGGTGAGTGCAGGTAGGTTTCAAGGGCTAGTTGGGATCTCCTTAGACAGTGTTAGATGGAGACCTACCTTCTGGGGAGCTGGTAGTGCCACTGCCATGATCACGCCATATGGATGAAGGGAGGGCTGTTAGAATTGCTGCCCAGACGCGGATTCAAAAGCGACCTCGTTGCTCTGTTGCTCTGTTGCCTGGGTCACAGAAGCTTTCTTTTCTTGTGGCTTGGGAGAGACAGCCATTTGCGAAGACAAGCTGTGGCTGGTAAGCATCTTCTAAGTGCTCTGGACCTTCTCAAGCAAGGGTTAGGGCAGAGGGTCCTCCAGGAGGGGTTAATCCTGTCGTCGTTCCGCTTCTATGAGGAATTGACCGTGTGAGGCTAAGTAACTTGCTCAAGGTCACACAGCAGCGATTGGTAGGGCTCATCCAGACTGTCCCACTCTTGCGTCGGTGTGGCTGCTCTCCTTGTCACCTGGCTACCTGCAGAACCTGGCCCTCCATTCTCAATTTGCTTAGTAATGGGGTCAGTAATTTGCTACCCCCTTCCTCCCAGAAGAAAGATTGGGTCACCTCTGAAAGAGAGCAGTGAACAGTCAGCTGTTCTCCCTTGGGGCTCTGTCCTGGGGCAGGGCAGAAAGGAAAGCCAGTAGCCAGGCATGGTGGCATGCATATAGCCCCAGCTACTTGGGAGGTGGAGGCAGGAGGACCCCTGGAGCCCAGGAGTTCAAGTCCAGGCTGGGCAACATAGCAAGACCCCATCTCTTAAAAAAAAAAAGGAAAGAAAGAAAGAAAAGAAAAGCTAGTACACTATGGAAGGAATTATTTTTTTTAGCCTGGTTCTCACCACCCATCATCCCTCCTCTTTCTTTTTTTTTTGAGACAGAGTCTCACTCTGTTGCCCGGGCTAGAGTGCCGTGGCGTCAGCCTAGCTCACAGCAACCTCAAACTCCTGGGCTCTAGCAATCCTCCTGCCTCAGCCTCCCAAATAGCTGGGACTACAGGCATGAACCACCATGCCCGCCTATTTTTTTCTATATATTTTTAGTTGTCCAGCTAATTTCCTTCTATTTTTACTAGAGACGGGGGTCTTGCTCTTGCTCAGGCTGGTCTTGAACTCCTGAGCTCAAACGATCCGCCCACCTCAGCCTCCCAGAGTGCTAGGATTACAGGCGTGAGCCACCGCGCCCGGCCTCCCTCCTCTTTCAAACCCCGATTTTCAGCACATCCACGGCAATGGGGTGGAGTGTGGGAATCATGATTTGCCGGTAAGAAGTGGATGGGCTTGGAGAGACTGGCACTTCCACAAACCAAGCTGGGGAGGAGCTGGGAACACCCTGCTTGCTCCCCCAAACTTTGCAGAAATCCCCAAGAGCTGGGGATATGGGTATCCGTGGGAAGATGTCATGCTAGAATGTTCCCTTCCTCTTGTCTTCATTTTTCAAAAAATTGTCCTCCTGCCTCGGGGCATCTTGTGCTTTTAATGGCTAAAGCAGCTGCTGGTTTGGGTAACCAGCTTTCTTTCCTGTTTTGAAAATTAATGCACCTGTGTAGTCACATACGTACTTGGTAGTTGCAACAGTAATTCACAGAAAAACTGTGGCAGGAGTGACTCCAACTCTTGCGTGGGTATGGTGTAGTTCCCTCCCACACTGACTCTGCGTTTGGCCAGGTGACTTGCTTTGGCCAGTGGGACACCATCAAACATGATTAGCAAAGGTTTGAAAAGTGCCTGTGCATTGGGACTTGCCCTCTCACACTGTTCTTGGGACCCTTACAACTGCCACCGTGTAAATATGTCTGGGTTAGGCAGGTGGAGGTATGTGGCCCAGTCACCGCTGCCACCCACCTGGCAACCGGCACCAACCACCCAGCAGACATGCATGAGGCCATCCTAGACCAATCAGTTCCCAGGCAACCTGCCAGCTGCCCACAGCCGCATGAGTGAGCCCAGGTAAGTCCCGCAGAACTGCTCAACTCAGCCCAGCCCAAATTGCAGACCTGCAGGCTAATAAATGATTGCTGTTTTAAGCCACTATGTTTTGGATTTTCTTTTTGTTGTGGTAAAATATGCATAACATAAAATTTACCATGTGACCACTTTTAAGTGTACAGTTGAGTATCATTAAGTACATTCACATTGGTGTGCTACCATCACCACCATCCATCTCCAGATCTTTTTCATCATTTGCTGTGGTTCTTTACATATGGAAGCTCATTGATTTACAAGCTGTGGGGTTGCCCAGGCCTCCCTCACTGTGTCACAGCTGATGAGGCTGACTCTGAATGGAGCCAGGCGGAAATGAGACCCAGGCCCATCTGAAAGAGAACACCATCCTGGGCCTCAGCTGTGGCCACAGTTAAACACAACACTGGCTTCCCTTGGGCACATTCGCCAATGACCCTGTGGGTGCGGGGCAGAGTGGATGGGGAGGACAAACTCACAGCGTTTTCGTAGCGGAGGTTGCAGACTACAGACAGCCTTCTGACAAGCTCCAGCGAGGGACATGTTGGAACTTGCTGTTTACAGAGCCACCGCCCAGGACCTGGCACCTGACCTCGCGCTTTGGGGTGAGCTGTGAGCTGCTGCAGCAGCCCTGCTGTCCTTGCCACTTCTAGCTGTGTGACTTGTGGTGAGTCACTTAAGCTTTCCGAACCTCAGTTTTTTCATCTACTAAATGAAGATCATCATAGTGTCATATCTTAGGGTGAGATGAGACGAGCCAGTGCTGGACACACTCACAGATGCTTAATTTATGTAGCTGGCCAGGATCCCCGTGGGGACCTTTCCTTGTCCTCAGTGGGAAGGGGTCTTCAGAAAAAAAAAGAGACAAGGACTTTCAGAATTTATGTCTGAGAGGCATCTTCAGTATTAGCTAGAGAAACACTCATTTGTCTGTAGATGTTCACTCCTTGATGTTCATGTTAGGACCCTGGGGTGGGCTGAGAGTGTAGAAATAAACAGGGGGGCGTTAGAGGAGGAGGGAGCGAGCGAGGGGACTGTTGAATGCCGTGGCAGACTGCTATAATATTCATAGTCTTCATCTTCTTACGTAATAGAAGCCCTGATTTTTAATTTGGCACATCTATAATAAAGACAATGTTTCCCAGCCTCTCGTATTGCTAGGTATGGCTACATGACTGAATACTAGCCAATATGGTGTCATGTCCTGAGGCACCCTCCAGGAACTTCCTTAAAACACAGCTGAGTCATGCCTTTTGCCCTTTTTCTTCATGCCTCCCAACATCATACTGTCTGGAATGCAGATGTGATGGGTGGTGCTCTAGACACCATTTTGGACAATGAGGCCATGGCCACCCCTCAGCTATGGAAGAGCAATGAGCTAGATGGAACCTGAGTTCCTGTCCCGGTTACTTTTGGTGTGTAACAAACTGCCCCAGACTTGGTGGCTTAAAACAATCATTTTATTTTATGCTCAGATTTTTATAGGGCAGGACTTTGGGCAGGGCTTGGCTGGGTGATTCTTTTGCTCTTGGTGGTGTTGACTGAGGTCACTCACTGGTACTCAGCTGACTAAAGGACTAGTCTAGAAGATCCAAGACAGCTTCACTTGCACATCTGGAGCCTGGAATTAGGATGACTCAAAGATTAGGACTGCCAACCAGGGCACCTACACATGGCCTCTCCATGTGGCTTGTGGTGTCCTCATAGTATGTTAGGCATAGGGTAGGTAGTTGGACCTCTTATGTGGCTCTGAGCCCCAAGCAGGAATGCTCCCATGAACAAGGTGGAAACTTCCCTTTTATGATCCACTCTGAAAAGTCTTGCAGTATCACTCTGCCAAACACTATTGGCTAAAACAGTCACAAGCCTGCCTAGATTCAGGGGGAGGGGAATTCAATGCCCCTTATCCACTGGAGGGCCATCAAACTTACATTACAGAAGAGCATGAGGGACAGGTGATACTGTTGTGGCCAGTTCTGGAAAATACTACCTGCCTCAGTCCTTGAGGGTTCATGAAGCAGAGCTACCACCCCAGCTCTAGACTGCATAGCTCAGGAATTTGGGTGAGAAATGCACTTTTGAGTCACTTAAGCCACTCTTATTTTTCGTCTTTGTTACTCAGAGCCAAAGCCTGAGCTAACTCACAAGGATGGGCTCTGCATGGACTTTCAGGGGCTCAATAGGAAAAGCGAAGGGCTGTTTAACCAGTCTCTGGGTTAATGTGAGTTAGTGTTTGGCTAAAATAAACCTCCTCTTCTAATAGTAATGGACAGCACTAATAACCCCTCACCCTGCCCTTCAAAACCTTAAGGCCAAAATTAAGACGACACCTGTGTATGTATTATCTGTAACAACATACACGTGTCAGAAAACTGTAGGGACATTTCAGGGACAATAGCCTGGAGAGGCACCTCACCTTCTAATTTAAGCTCAGGGTGACGTGCTTGCAGTTCTTGGCTGTGGGAGCACCGATCTGAGATTCCTGTGATGATCTTGGGAGCAGTTATGGGCCCAGGGCCTGCCAATGGTGGCTGCAACCGAGGGAGCCTACGGCCCTGGCAGGAGATTGGAAAAATGTTCATTTTGTTCTTTGCCTGGGGTTTCAAATTCCAGTGTGAGAGAGGGTGGGGCCCACCAAGAGGTCAATCCCAGATCCCTCCCGGGGGTGTCCTGAGGGCCTCTGAGGCAGGTTAGTGTGGTGGTGGTGAGCAGGAATGTCGCAGAGTCTTTGCCAGCTAGGGATTGAGACACCACACGGTTACCAGGTGGCCACAGTGAGGAATGTTCCCCTTGGCCTGGATCCCAGACCTGACTAGTGATAAGGTTCAAATCCTCACT
The DNA here is from genome assembly GCF_041146395.1 of Eulemur rufifrons. Classification (NCBI taxonomy): domain Eukaryota; kingdom Metazoa; phylum Chordata; class Mammalia; order Primates; family Lemuridae; genus Eulemur; species Eulemur rufifrons. Next base: position 110,418,570 of record NC_091012.1, read on the forward strand.
TGGCACTCCCTGGCTGTGTGAGCTTGATCAAGTAACTTCATTGTGCCCCAGTTTCCTCATCTGTCAAATGGGCCCCCCCTCGGAGAGCTGCTGAGTGCTTAGCCTGGTGCCTTCGCCACAGCAGCCAGAGAGCCAGGCAGAGCTGAGGGCGCATCCTCGGGGAGAAGTCTGGGTTGGCTCCTCTGACCTGCTCGAGGGCTGCACCCTGTTCTTTTCACAAAACTGGTAGAAGCATAAGAGGGCTAGCCCAGGCCGGGCGCGGTGGCTCATGCCTGTAATCCTAGCACTCTGGGAGGCCAAGGTGGGAGGATTGCTTGAGCTCAGGAGTTCGAGACCAGCCTGAGCAACATAGCAAGACTCCATCTCTTCAAAAAATAGAAAAATTAGCTGGGTGTGGTGACACACACCTGTAGTCCTAGCTACTCGAGAGGCTGAGGCAGGAGGATCACTTGAGCCCAGGAGTTTGAGGTTGCTGTGTGTTATCATGACACCACTGCACTGTAGGTGGGATGACAGAGTGAGATTCTGTCTCAAAAAAAAAAAAAAAAAAAAAAAGGCTAAGGCTAGCCCAACCTCACCGGCACACATTGCAAGGACCTGCTTGCTATCCATCTACTAACACCCCATTGGTCAAAGCAATCAGAAGTCCAGGCTCAAAGTCAAGGGGCGGGGAAACGTACTGCACTTCTAGTGAAAGAAAGTGCACGATCGTATGTCAAGGAGTGTGGGTGAATAATTCTAACGCAGGAGGGGATAGGAATCGGGGAACAATGATCCTTATACCACTCTATCCAACAGCCTGCAAACTATTCCTGCAAACCATACTAAATCTTCAAGAGCCAATCTCCTAAGTCTCTAAATTCCAGTGGTGGGCGGGGGTAGGGGGTGTGGGGTGGGATTGGGTGAACAGGGAAGAAGAGGGGCCCACTGTCCCTCCTCAACTCCCAGAACCCCTGTCCTAACCCAGGTACCTTATTACCTGTTGCCCTGGACTCAACGAATATTTGTTGACTGACTGACAAATACAGGCTGATATTCACAGGGACAAAGCGAATCTCACTGGGGCTTGGCCTGAATGTCCGTCAGTCTGAGGATAACCTCTTTGCTATGAGTAATGAAAAGTCCCCACCTCCAGGTTCCATTGCTGGCATCGAGTTTCTGGCGCTCCTTTTTGCTTTTTCAACAGCCTCAAACTGGCCCATCTGGTGGCTCCGGTCTGAGACATACTGTATTCCCTCTGTCCCCTCCCCCGCCCCAAGGTAGGATGTCTGGGTCTGGCACAAGGCTCCCTCCCACTGCAAGCTCCTGAGCTGTCTGCGCTGTTTCTGGCCTTCCATGTGTCGGGCAGCCGATGGGTAGGTGTGTTTTCAGCGGCTGTTATCTATGTCAAGACGCAGGGTGCTGTGGATGACGGCAGGATGTGTGTAAGTCACGGTCCGTGCTGAGAGCGATGGATGATTTAGTTGGGGATAAGACACACGTGCACAGATGCTGGGGCAGTGAAACCAGGGCGGTGCGTGGTCGGGAGGGAGGGGTGGCTCCGCGTGCGGGAAGCAGCTGCCTCCCAGCAGTCATTTCAGACCTGCGAGGTCTGGTCAAATACTGATGAAGAGCTGCCAAGAACAGAGCGGGGGACTTATCCCTCTGCTTCCCAAGGAGGAGAGCCAAGAGGGGGACCAGCAGGAGCCAGGAGGAGGCTGGTCTGAGGATCAAAGGGAAGGCTTCCAACTCAAGTCCAGTGGGTGAAGTTTTACTGGCCAGGGAGCCATTTGTTTTTATTCTTAGTTTTAAAAAGGCAGGCCCACACCTGTAATCCTAGTACTTTGAAAGGCCAAGGTGGGAGAATTGCTTGAGGCCAAGAGTTCGAGACCAGCCTGGGCAACAGAGTGAGACTCTGTCTCTATAAAAAATAAAGAAAAATTAGCTGGTCATGGTAGCACATGCCTGGAGTCCCAGCTATTCAGGAGGCTGAGACAGCAGGGTCGCTTGAGCCCAGGAGTTCAAGGCTACAGTGAGCTGTGATTGTGCCACTGCACTCTAGTCTGGGTGACACAGCGAAACCTTGTCTCAAAAAAACAATACTAATGATTATTATTTCTTCCCTGTGATGAAAGTAAATCATGCCCTATTGTGGAAAATTTGGAACATTCAGAAAAGTGTGACAAACACAATGAGAACCACCTATAATCTCTTGCTAGAGATCACTGCTGTTAACATTTTGACACCTCTCTTTCCAGCCTGTAATAAATGTGCACGTAGCTCAGTGGTTAAGAGTGTGGAACAGGAATCTGGCTGCCTGGGTTTGAGTTTGTTCCCTGTAACATTAGCTGTGCCATTTTACTCAAGTTACTTAACTTCCTCATGCCTCAGCTTTATCATCTTTAAAATGGAGATATGAATGGTGCAATTGACCATCTGTGCCTGTGGATTCAGCATCTGCAGATTTCATCAACTGTGCATTGAAAATATTAGGAAAAAAACATAAAAATAACAATTCAACAATAAAAAAACACAAGTCAAAAACAATACAGCATAACAACTATTTACATAGCATTTACATTGTATTAGGTATTATAAATAATCTAGAGATGATTTAAAGTATCCGGGAGGATGTGTATAGGTTATATGCAAATACTATATATGTCATTTTATATCAAGGACTTGAGCACCTGTGGTTTTTGGTATCCAAGGGGTCCTGGAACCAACCCCACTCAGCTACCACGGGATGACTGTACTTGGTTTATGAGGATTTTGTGAGGATTGAGCGAGATGATTCCTGTAAGTGCTGGCACATAGTAAGTGCTTAATAAATACTAGCTCTTATTATCATATTACCATATATCACAATTTAGACCAAACTCTAAAAATTTTGAATCCAGCTTGTTTTCACATCTAATATTCTACCATGAGCATTTTCCTATATCATTAAAAGCTCTTATATAAGCCTCATTTTGAATGGCTTCAGAATTTTTGCACCCCATGAATTCATCATCATTGATTAGTACTTAGCAAAGTTCTTGTTACGGGGCATCAATTCTGTTCTCAAGTTTTTGTTAATATAAATAATATTGCAATGAACATCTTTGTCAAGGGCTCCCTTAACTTGTTTATAATATTTTTTGTTATGAAAATATACTCATTACAGAAAAGTTGAAAAATATTGAAGAATATAAATAAGAAAATTAAAATTATCAGACAGAGAGTGAGAGAGAGAGAGAGAGAGAGAGAGGAGAGACCCTCTTACCAGGAAGAGGGTGTTCTGGGCCAGTCTGCAGTCTGTCTTAGAGGCTCTACCCAGCGCCTGACAGTATAAACACAGCCAGAGTTAAATAACAACCCGGGACAATATGAGGGACGTCACAGAGCTCCAAGTGATTAATTGCCAACTAAGCACTACAAGTTCCCTAACCAGCAGTGTTTGCTCCAAGTGACCAGCTGGGACATGGAGAGTCTTTAGGGTTTTTAAAGAACACTTTGTTCTACTGTGTGACAGGTTTTCTGGAGTCTTTACCAGCCAAGAAGCTTTCTTTCCTAAGGGCTTTTTCGACAAGGGGGGGCTCTAAATATCCGTGATCAGGAAGCCCCTCTCCCTCACCCCCTCCTCTGACTCTAATCAATTTGGGGGCTGCCTTAGAGGTTAGAGCCTGCTCTGGCCTCAGCCCACCTCCCCAGATCCCCTCCGGAAGCCCTCAATATTCCATGCTGCTCAAGTGATTCCCCCCCAACACCCACCGCACTGAAGGAGGCTGTATGGCAGGCCTAAGAGGAGTGTACCCAACCCCGAGTGGGTACAAAGGGAGAGATGACTTGGCAGAAGGAACTTAGAGGCTGTCTGCAGCTTCTGAAGGGATGTGTGGAGTCTGTAGCCTGCAGAAGTTCAGATACAGGGGCTGCAATGGCTTCTGGCAGACTGTCTGAAAAACTGGCTGCCAACTGCCAGCAATTTCTCCCATCCCTGCTCCTCCCATCAAAAAGAAGTAAGAGTCTATTTCCTGTCCTCTTGAATCCTGGCTGGCCTTGTGACTTAGTTTGGCCGGCAGAATGCTGTGAAAGTATTGCCGTGTGATATCTGAGTCTAGGCCTTAAGAGATCTGGCAGTGTCTGCTTTTGCTCTTGTGAATAGAACTGCCATGTAAGAGGTCCGGGCTATCCTACTGGAGAGAAAGGCCAAAGGGAGGATGACAGGAGCACCTTAGTCAATAGCTAACAGCAACTGCCAAAGAAGGCAATGAGGCCATCTAGGATATCCCAGACCCTGTCAAACTCCCAGCTAACTGCAGTTGCATGAGCTCCAGCTGCCAGGTGGAACAGAAGAACCACCCAGCTGAGCCAAGCTGACCCATGGAATTATGAGAAAAAATCAGTTGTTATTGTCTTAAGCTATTAAGTTTTGGGGGTACTTCTTAGGCAGCAGTAGATAAGCAAAATACAGTCATTTCAAATATTTGATGGGCCTTTGTTGGAAGAGGAATGAGTCTTGTCCTTGCAGCTCAGTATAGGTAGGAACTCTAAGACATTCAGAGCCACCTCAGAAGGGGACTACATGTGACTTTAGTACACTGTCTTCAGGGCATGGAGGAAAAGATGGAGGATGCTTGTTTTGGTATCCAGAAAGGGACCTGGGGGATCATATGGCTGACACAGTCCTGCCCTGAGTTTCTTTGCTTTTTTGTTCCCTTCCACATTCATTTCCTCCACTTCCCCCAAAGGGAACTCTTGACACCTTACCACAAGCCCCTGCTGGAAGACAGAACCATCCCTCTTTCCTGTTCCATCTCTGTGGGCTTTTGTCAGCCTATGCATTTTTCAAAATCACAAGCCACCTCCTTAGAAAGCTTTTGGGGAGCCGAGGGGGGCAGGGAAAAAGTTTTTCATGTGATCTTGGCTTCTTTGGAACATATGACCCTTACCATATTCTGCAGTACCTAGATCGCAAGCTTTCTGAAAATACGCACCCTGTTTTTTTTTTTTTTTTTGAGACAGAGTCTCACTCTGTTGCCCAGGCTAGAGTGAGTGCCGTGGCGTCAGCCTAGCTCACAGCAACCTCAAACTCCTGAGCTCAAGCGATCCTCCTGTCTCAGCCTCCCGAGTAGCTGGGACTACAGGCATGCACCACCATGCCCGGCTAATTTTTTCTATATATATTTTTAGCTGTCCATATAATTTCTTTCTATTTTTAGTAGAGATGGGGTCTCGCTCTTGCTCAGGCTGGTCTCGAACTCCTGAGCTCAAACGATCCGCCCACCTCGGCCTCCCAGAGTGCTAGGATTACAGGCGTGAGCCACCGCGCCCGGCCATACGCACCCTGTTTTATTTATTTTTATATGGCTCAGTGCCTGGCACAGGGCTGACGGGCTGGGCATGATCCATGGGTTTGGGCTGCATCAGGGAAATGGCACAGTTGGAGGCTGGATGTTTCCTCCCTTGCCATACCGAGGTGGGTGCTGCGGCTTTGGAGGGGACTGGCTTGGAACAAGTAGGTGAGAACAGGGTAACCCCACAAGGGACCTCCTGAACTCAACTGCCAGTGGCTGGTTTGTCATGCCTGTCCTTGATGTTTGTGGGCCCCCGGAGTGTTCGGGGTGGGGGAGCTCTGTCAAGCTCACTGTGGAGCTTGGAGAATCTTCCTTGGAGAAGCAAGATGTGCACGCACACACACATGCACACACAGACACACACACACACACACACACACTCAGCACTCAAGCACGGAGACTGCCTCAGGGGAGACACTGTCTGCAGGAACCAGACTCCACAGCCTCCCCAGGGACTCGTCATCACGTCTCTCGTCAAAGTGTCACTTGTCAGGCGTGGCTCTAGCTCAGCGCAACTCACCCCCTCGCTCACACAGTAGAAAGGGCCTCTGAGGGGAGTGGGCTCTGCGGAGTTTCCAGGCAGGCGCCGCCTGTCTTGTCCTTGGCAATTTCTTGGCCTGGCCCCAGAAACCCTAATGAGCCACGGGTACGAAGAACAGCCACCAAGGTGGTTATCGGAGGCGCCCATAGAAGGATTTGGGAGCCAGCCCCTCGACCCCTGCCGTGTTTGTGGCGTCATTCAGTCTAAATCTTAGCAATTCCTGGAGAGGATCAGGTGTGAGCAGGACTTGCCCTCCCCTTTTTGCATGAAGAAAAGGCAGAAAAAAGCAAAAGGCTCTTGGGTCAGTCAGGCAGAGGTGGGGCAGGGAAGGAGGTAGGGAAGGTCGTCTGAGGGTAGGCAGCTGGGGAATGGCCCTTGGCTTCTAGGAGCCTCAGACCTGCTCGAAGGGGTCTCTATAGAAGCAGAGCTCCTGTAACCACTTTTGGTGAACCTGTCATCCTAACTCAATAGGGGCCTTGTCTTCCCTGAGCAATTCTCTTTCCGGCCCAATACTGAAGCCCCCGCCACAGCCCAGAGCAGCCACACCTGCAGCCCCGGCTTTGCAGTCAGTGTCCCTGGGCACCTGCACTCCTATTGTCTCTGACAGAAAGGCCTGGATCTAAGCACACACACTTCTCAATTAGAAATGCAGTAAGCATCTGTCAGATGTTAAGCCCTGAGTTCTAGAGTGTCATCAGAAAGAGACAGAGCAAATGCTGGGCTGGACCATGCAGCGATACTCCGGGCTACGATGTGGCATCTGGTGTGACAGGCCCTCAGCTCAGCCAGTCTCAGCTCCTGGCCTCTGCCCCTTTCCTTGTGACTCCCTCTGCTTCCTGGCCTGGCCCTCTGGACTCAGGGGTCTCTGGCAATAAATGGGGAGCCATTTCTCATGCAGCCACGGGGCTGCACCCAGCGAGTGGTGTGTCGGGGCAGGCTCCAGCCCACAAGAGCTGAGCCAACTGCGCATAGTTCTTCCCACCTCTGCATTCAGTGACAAGAAGTCAGTAGCTTGGAATCGGGTTTGGTAGGAGGATTTGCTCTACAGAAACTGGCAAATGCTGGAAATTAAGACTTTCGCCCTGCCCAGAGAACCAGTTAAGTATCTACCAGCACACCACTGGTGAGATCCCACAGCTGGCAGTGGAGCGGAGCACTGCCAATGACCGCATCCTCTCCCCAGGGGGCTGAGACTGCACCTTCATCGGAGCACGTGCAGGGCCAGGCGCAGGCTCAAGCAGACCTCGAGTGGGCTCTTCTCTGCCCCTCTGCTACCACGCAGAAGCCTTCTCCAGAGGCGGCCTGGTGGGGCTGTTTACCTAAGCAGTCCCCAGGGATTCCAATCCCCTGGCTGTCAATGTCATCTTTCAGCCTTTTGAGCCCAGAGCACATATTACCTTGCAAACCAGAGGAAAAAGTTCACCTTTTTTGGCCGGGCGCGGTGGCTCACGCCTGTAATCCTAGCACTCTGGGAGGCCAAGGCGGGAGGATCGCTTGAGGTCAGGAGTTTGAGACCAGCCTGAGCAAGAGTGAGACCCTGTCTCTACTAAAAACAGAAAGAAATTATATGGACAGCTAAAAATATATATAGAAAAATTAGCCGGGCATGGTGGTGCACGCCTGTAGTCCCAGCTACTCGGGAGGCTGAGGCAGGAGGATCGCTTGAGCCCAGGAGTCTGAGGTTGCTGTGAGCTAGGCTGACGCCACGGCACTCTAGCCCAGGCAACAGAGCGACACTCTGTCTCAAAAAAAAAAGTTCACCTTTTTCCTTGGGTGCCTTGAACAGGATGTTAGCTGTGGCAGAGAGCCACAGAGATGCAAAAAGTAAAGGACGGCAGGACTCTTGAGATCACCTGGTCCAGTCCCCTTCATCTGCTTGGCCACTGTCTCCAGGACACGTTTGCCCCAACCAGCCCCCAAAGAGTCACTAATGCTGGGGTTGGGAGCCTGAGTTTTGCAGTCAGACACACCCAGGCCTGCTGTTTGGACTCCATTAAGCCATAGCTGTGTCGGTAAGTCATTTGTTCTCTCTGAGCTCCCGTCCTCATCAGTCACGTGAAGATAACAGTGGTGCCTACCTCGCCAGACTGCTGGGGGGTCAGCGAGACAATGCACAGAAGCCTTTCGCCTGGGGCTCAATGATGGGGAGTACTCGTGTTGGTAATTCCGCCCCGTGTCATGGGGTCCTCCAGGAAGCAAAGGCTGAGATGGAATTAGACGTGCAAGAGGTTTATTGGGGGAAACGCTTGTGGAAGATGGAGTCGGGGAGGGAGCAGGAGGAGGTGGGGAGACCCTTCAGCCCGGGAGGCAGGTCTGCCCCTGCGAAGGGAGAGGGGAAGGAAGGAGGGGTGGGTAGGGAGAGCCTCAGTCAGCAGCGCAGCTCTGAGAAAGTCTCGGCCGGGCTGAAGGGGAGTTCCAGCATGAAGATTACCCAGAAAAGAGTCCTGAGCTTGCCAGAAACGGCCATGGCCATGCTCAGTCACTGGAGGTGCATGGTCTCAGCCTAAAAGCCGAGGCAGAGCCTGAGGGCACCCACAGCTGGAGGCTGTCAACTAACTGCACTTCTCGTGGAAAGTTTCGTCTCTTGAAGAGAGATCTGAGCAGTGGACTCTGTGACGGCCATGGGCCCCACGAGGCCTACCCGTCTCGTAGAGTTCCCTTCTCACGCAGTGGTGTCCAGTACTGGGGGGTTATTGCTTCATGATGCCCCCACATGCAGTGGCTCCCCAAGTCCCGCTGCTGAAGCTGCAGCAAACTCCCCAGAAGTGGTCCCTCCCCCCTCCCCCGCTGCTCTGTGCTTGCTCACGCTTCTAGCTCCTCTTCTCTCCTGAGCTTTGCCCCGTGTCCCCACCTCTGTTCTCCACACCACTGCCTCAGTTATCTGCCAGAAGAAAGTCCTCGGAAGGCTTCGAGCAAATGGGCAACTGGAAAATCTCACAGCTGAATAGGTCATTCTTTGGTTCACGATCAAGTGCACGACCCGCAGGGCAAGCCCCTTTCCTCGTGACTCAGCCCTGTTTTTCTTTCTTTTTTTTTTTTTTTGAGACAGAGTCTCACTCTGTTGCCCGGGCTAGAGTGAGTGCCGTGGCTTCAGCCTAGCTCACAGCAACCTCAAACTCCTGGGCTCAAGGGATCCTCCTGCCTCAGCCTCCCGAGTAGCTGGGACTACAGGCATGCACCACCATGCCCGGCTAATTTTTTGTATATATATATTTTAGTTGTCCATATAATTTCTTTCTATTTTTAGTAGAGACGGGGTCTCACTCTTGCTCAGGCTGGTCTCGAACTCCTGACCTCGAGTGATCCACCCGCCTCGGCCTCCCAGAGTGCTAGGATTACAGGCGTGAGCCACCGTGCCCAGCCTCAGCCCTGTTTTTCATGGCCCTCCTGCTCTCACCCCCTTCGCCAAGTTTACATTTCTTCCTGCTCATCACTGTTGCACGTCTGGGCTTTTGCTCATCTTGTCCTTCTCCCTGGAATAATCTCCCAACCTGCCCACCCAGTAAACTCATTCTGTCTTTTCAGATCCCCTGGAGATGTCACCTTCTTGGTGAAGCCTTTGCCAACTGCCACTCCCTTGCATGCTCCCACCCCCACCCCCACTGGGTTCTTCACTGGAGCATCTGCTGCTTGCTTGTTTAGCTATAGTCCTATAGCACTCCCCCCCTCCCCCGCCTCCGAATTTCTTCAGCAAATATTTACTGACCACCCACTGGTGCAGGCATGGGGGTGTAATGATGGGTAAGGGAACTTGACTTCCACCCTCGTGGGGCAACCAGTCTGCAGGGAAGCCTGGTAATTAAACAGGCAATTGCAATAAATGGTGACATGTGCAGTCCCAGAGACCATTTAGACCACCACCGGAGCACATGGCAGGGACTCTGGGATGCAGCTGTCTGGTAAGGCTTCCTGGAGGAAGTGACTTTTTAAGTTGAAGCTTCCATGATGATCAGAGTTCATTAGATGTGAGGGGATGGAAGGGCAGGGAAGGCAGCGATACATGGAAAGAGCTTGGGCCCGGCAAAGGTGTGGGTATGGGAAAAGAGGCAGTAGAGACAGATCCATGAAGAAGTTGGGCTGTGAAGGACCAGAGAAAGATGCAGGGAGGGGTAGCTAGAAGAGAATGAGAGAAGGATATGGGAGGGTGAAGCCCAGGACACAGGAGAGGGTGCGACTAATCTCTGCAGTTGCATTGTACAATACGGTAGCCACTAACCACAGCTACTTAAATTAATTAAAATGAAATAATTTTGCTCCTTGGTGGTACTAGCCACATTTTCAGTGCTCAACAGCCACATGTGACAAGTGGCTACTCTACTGGAAAGCGCAGTTAGAGAATAGCTCCATCATTGCAAAAAATTCCCTTCCACAGTGTTGCCTCAGAGTTTGAGCGGCTAGGACCCAGAGCCCAAGAGTGAGATTGGCCACGAGATGGGTGGAAGGACACTTGGAACTGGAGGGTGGGTGGACAGGATGGTGGACAGACGTGTGGTGGCAAGATGTTGGGGGCGGGGCAGGAAATGTTCCTTAAAACACAGTGGCTGGGTTCCAAGGGTGACGGTCCCAAGAGAGAAAGAGAGTCAGAAAGGAAGCCGTACCACCTTTTGTGACCTAGACTAGGAAGTCCTCAGGCATCACTTTGATCACATCCTCTTTATGGAGGCAGTCACAAAGGCCCCTCCACGTTCAAGTGGAGAGCAAACAGACTCCTCCTCTTGAAGGGAGATAGTAGCAAGGTGCTGGAAGAGCATGTGGGACCACAAATATTGCTGTGGCCATTTCTGGAAAACACAATGCTCCACAAACGGAGCGAGAAGCCAAGGTCTTATCCTCTCCTGGGAGAGGAGAGAAAGAAGTTGGGCCAAGTTCAAATTCCTTCCATTTGTTCACGCAGCTAGTATTTATTTAGCACCTACTATGCTCTAGGCTCTGTTTTAGGAGCTGGGGATCCAAGATGGACAAAAATCCCAGTTCTTACAAGATTACATAGTAGTGGGGGAAGAATGACATTAAACAAACACGCAAGTGTTTATTACGTCAGTTGATGCTAAATGCTATGCAGGAATGACAGTCAGCAACAGAAAGTGAGCAGATGAAGGAGGGAGGGTAGGGGGAGCAGCTGGGGCTTCCCAGGAGCCCGGATTTTCTCCGTAGGGTGGAAGGGGGAAGTCTGTAAACCACAGGAAGGTTTGACCATTCCTTTTAATGTTGTATCCCAGGCGCCTAGCTTGTAGAGCTGGATAAACTTCTGCAAGGTGTTAAGAAAAAGGGCCCTTCGGATGCTGAGTCCTTGCCCAAGGTCACCAGCTAGCTAGAAGCCGTGCAGGAACAGGGCCCACAAAACAAGGGGCACGTCTAACCCCTCACTCCCAAGCACTCGTCCAGCCTGTCCAGTTTCTGAGCTAAACATTCTGGGGGTGCTTCTTGGAGACCAGTGCCCCCAGGGAACGTGTCTGTGAGCGCACAGCTCTGTTCCTTTAGAAAGCTGAAGAGTCCCAGTTGGAGGCGGTCTGAGCTGGAGAGGGCCCAGGGAGGAAAGAACGTGGGGATTTAATTGGACTCAGCGAACCCTTCCCGGACCAGCCGGCACAAACCCTCGGAGGCTGCCGCCTGTGCCTGGCGCTCCTCCCGGCCTGGGGCGCTCAGCGGAAGCGTGGTCACGGAGAAGGGGGGGGGGCAGTCCAGAGCCCGTCCTCCCCCTACACCTCCCTGCCAAAACCACCGTGGCTGAAAAGCCACAGGGACCAGGCTGATGAGCATAGTGTGAGGACAGGAGGGAAGGAGTGTCCGGGAAGGTGGGGGACGCTCAGGGGCGGCGTTTGTGTAAGGGCGGAGGGGTGTTCCAAGAGGGGAGCGCGGGCCTGGGGTTCGGGGAGGGCTGGAGAAGGAGTGGTGCTGGTGGAGGAACTCCCGGGCGGGGCCAGGGCAGCGTGGGGGGCGCGGCAGCGGCGGTGGTGGGAATTGGGGCCCCCGCAGCATCTCTGACCACAAAGGGCCGGAGAGCTCGGCCCGGCGGTTTAAGCTAGTCGTATTGATCGAGGGGCGGGCGCAGAGAGCGCGCCGAGAGCGGCTCCATCCATTAGGGCCGCTGTTCGCCTCCAATTAGAAAAAAAATCATTACTCAGCAGCCAGCAGCGGCCAGCGCGCCGCCCGGGACCGCCTGCGAGCGAGCGAGCCAGCGAGGGAACGGCGGGCCTCCCCCACCCCCGCGCTCCCCACCCCCAGCCCCCGGCGCCCCGCCTCCCCCGGCCCTAATGACAACTATTAGAACTGCCTCCCCGCACCCACCGCCCGGCGAGCACAAAAGCGCGAGATTCATTTGGTAATCGGGGTAATTACAGCGGGGCGCGGGGGCGCACGCGGCGATGGCGGGCGCGCCGGCGGAATGCTAAGGGGCCGGGCGCGCCGCCCGTTCCCACCTCGCCGCCCTCCCCGCCCGGCCCTTTGCCCGAGCAGCGCCCGAGCCCTTCCCCCTGCAGCCGCGGGAAGGGGGCTGCCCGGGGGCTCCGGGGCGCGGGAGGAGAAGCCTCCCCGACCCCCGCCCCTGGCCTGCCCGCAATCGGCCTCGGCGGCGCGGCCTGCGGTGCTCGGGACAAGATTTGCCCCGTCCGGGAGCCGGCGAGCCCCTCCGAGGTCGGGCGCATAATAAATACGGAGTGTAATATATTTACTCTGCTGCCCCCAGTTAATTTACACACCCGCGCCGCGCCGTGCGCCCTCCCCCGCGCGCGCCCCGGCCTGTCGTTCCTATTTACAGGCGCGAGGCGCAGTCCCTCGAGAGGGCTTTTTTTTTTTTTTTGAGAGCTTTAGGATGGATGCAACGTGTCATTAAACCTGAAAGGAGCTGTTACTTATCAGTAATGGTGTTTTCCACAGGCCTTTTTCCTCACCTGCGCGGGCACAGGTACCACCTGGGTGGTGGATGGGGGCGGGGTGCCCGAAGGCCTGGGTGGGGAGGCGGTAAACTATATGCGGGCCCAGCAGGAGGCTGCTGAGGTTTCGCTGGACCCCCCCCTCCCCCACCGCCCACAGCTAGCTCTCCACCACCTGGAAGCATGGTGCTGCACTGGGGGGTGAGGATGGGGGGCGGGGTTCTCCCTCCAGAGCCACCTAGAACAGCAGCGCGCTAGAGGACACCTCAGAACAGCTTCCCCCTCCTTAGCCGGCAAGAAATACAGACTCGCGGTGGTGCCATTCTTGCCGCAGAAAGGCCCTGTTGTGGCTTCGACACTCGGAGCAACCGTCTCATCTGGGGCGGTTTCCCATCTGCAGCTCCGGGCAGCAGGACTGTCTCCGTGCACAGGACTTATCTTGTTGGGAAGCCGAGGTGCCCGCTGAAGGCAGGCCCAGCTAATGGAATGCTCACTCGGTCTTGTGTGTTCTTAATGACCCATAACAGAGTCCTCAGAGGTGAAAAACAAAACCCTACACCCCTTAACCCTTTCTGTGCCCATCCTGATCCAGGACATTTCTTAATCCTGCAGTGGTGTTGCACAGACTCCTACCTGGATTTCATCCCGGGGCTGCTGGGTTAGTATGGCCTCCCCGCCCTGGCCATGGCCAGGGTAGGGAGTGGGGAGGCGGAGCCCCATAAGTAGGGAACTGCAACATTCTGGGTAGGTATGCGTTTTTCCGACGGGAGGGCTATTAAAAGGGATCTGAGACAGCCCCACAGGTTAAAAACTACCCACCAGCCATTTGACCTTGTTCAAGTCTGATCTCTGAGCCTAGCTTCATTGTCGGGAAGAACGAGGATACCCCAAAGCGGCCGTTGTGATTAAACCAGTGAGATAATACTTTAATATTTGTAAACTGTACAGGCTTCCACAAAGATAAACTATTAATGACGCCAAAGATGGCTGTGTATGTGTGCGCACGCGTGCATGTATTTGAGAGGCGGTAGTGCAGAGAAAGTGTGGGGGGGGTCACTGGGATTCCACTCTGTTCCTGGGCAGCCTCTGTCCTGAAACCCCTCATTTCTCTTTATCTTAGGACCAAATGGGATTGATGTAGAATGTTGCCCCTCCCCTTTGAGAATGGGGAAGCCTGGTTGGTTGGGTGGGGGATGGGCAGCAGGGTCTTCCTGCTCATGTCCCTTGGTCCTCAGGAGACCCATGGCCTCCCTTGGGCACATAGTAGTCATCTGCAAGAGTGGGTGCTCAATACATCTTTGTGGAATAACCACATCAATGGCTGGGTAGCTCAATGGTCTTGGGCCAGCCAGCCTGACATTCTTTCCTACTTGCAAACAGAAAGGGACTTTGGACCCTTCCCAACTGGAATGTATTTGCCTCTGGTGGTGGAAGCCCTTCAGTATCCTTTCTGACTCGGTGTCTACCTTCAAGGAGCTCAAAGACTAAAATAACCAGAATCCAGGGTGTTAAGCATGCCCATAGGAGATGGGGACAGATGAGGTGACAGTTTATTCTCTTCATTCACACGATAAGAAACTAAAATGGGGAAAAGCTTGGCTGAGGTCATGAGACCAGGATTAGGAGTGGCGCTCCCTGATACATCCCCGTTGCCTCCACACAAAAGGACAGTGGCAGCCATGGCAGGGCACTGCCCAGACCTCCTTTCAGTGGAGATTGTTCTGGGAGGAGAGCCATTGGCTGACAGCTTCCAGCTGCTGCACCTTCAGGACCGCTACAACATTCTTGTGGGGAGTGGTGGCTACTAGAGCTGGGCCATTCCTGCCTGACTCGGGACCTCTTTGATGGGCAGTCTGTGCTCTGGCCTCCCCATCGAGGAGACTTTCCCAGAGCTGTGCTCCTGGCTGAGGCTCTCCCTACCCACCCCTCCTTCCTTCCCCTCTCCCTTCACAGGGGTCAGACCTGCCTCCTGGGCTGAAGGCCCTCCCCACCTCCTCCTGCTCCCTCTCCCCTTTATCCGTCTCAGAAATTTCCCCCAGTGCATCTCTTGCCCTTCTGATTCTGTCTTGGTGCCTGCTACCCTGGAGGACTCGGAATGCCATGCCGCGGGGACCCACGCGCAGAGTCTCATGCTCTCCGCTATTTTAGCGAGGACCTGTGACTGCAAGGAGCATGTGGAGAGCCAAGGGTGGAGCCATGGGCCCTTAGCCACTCCCCTGCCCCATTCTACAAGGTCCCAGGCTGTAGTCACTCTCCTATGTACCACTCTAGGGCTAGGTGGCCAGGGGACACAGTCTGGTGATAATGCCGCTTGTGGTCTCTGCCCAGGGCCCCTGCCATCAAAAAGGCTGGCTCTCACCCACCAGCTTACCCTGTCACTCTGGAAAGTCAGTCCCAAGGCCAGACCTCACACTGAGACGGGGCACTCTTTTCACATGGCTGCTCTGACATGAATCTGATGGCCGAATGCCAGCCCTGCAAGCGTGTACATTGAATCCGAGGCTGCCCAGACTGGCTCCCAAAGACGCATGAGGCAGGGGTGAGCCGGGAGGCTGGGGAGCCCTGCTCCGTCACAGACTGACGTGAAGGACAATGAGAAATCAGATTGAAAGGAGGGGGACCGAGGAGCAAAAGCATCATCGGAAAACAAAGGAACTGCTAGAGTCCACGCCTGCTCGCCTGCTAGAGAAAAGGCAGTCATCAGCCCCAAGACAGATGAAGCAGAGGGCTGTTTTTTTAAGGCGGGGGCAGAGGTCATTAGCTTGGAGAATGTGTCATATTTGACATCAGGAGGGTGGTTGTTTGAAGCTGGAAAGCAAAGCCTGGTCCACTCCCTCTCTGGCTTGGGAGATACTATTCTCTGGGGAGAAAGGACTGGCCCTCAACTAGGGGGAATGACAGGGAGGGACGTGTCCCTGAGGTCTGATGCCCTGTTTATCCCCCAACCTTTCTAAATAGGAGAAATCTGTCAATTCTCACTTCTCACTGGCAGCTGTGAAGACTCATGGGACTAAGGCCAGCACCCAGTGGTGGCCTGGGCTGTAGAGCTTCAGAAACAGTCAGTGCCACCCCTGTAGGCTAATTGTTTTTTTTCCAGAGCCAACTTTACTTGGCGGTGCCAGGCTGCAGCTCCATGGGCAGGCGTTTTGGGGACAGTGCCTTTGGTCATGAGGAATCATGGTTATCTACAAACTCTTCTCTCTACCTGGGAAATCAGCCTGAGGCGCTTATCCGAACTCCGGGGTGGGGGTGAGGGGCGGGAGGTGGCCAGCAGGGTTATCTATTGCCTGGGGGCCACTGGGCACTGTGGTCTGTCAGCTCTGGAGTGAGGAGAGTCAGGGAGTCTGAGGGAGAAGCTATGAGGACAACGCCTGCCCACCCCCCAACCTCACTTTCAGATGGAAGGATGCAAGGAAGCAGCAAGCCAAGCCTCCAGGGAGCTGGGAGCTCGGCCTCTGATTCCCTGCAGCTCTGATTCGGAGCCCTGAGCGCATTGTCACCCCGGTGGCCTCAGGATGAAAGGCCTGCTCGTGGGTCTCCTCCAGCCCATCCCTCCCTGCTCCGCCGCCTCCAACTCTCCCTCCAGCTGCACGCAACCACTCCCAGTTCTCCAGGGTTCGTGCGGCCTCCGCCTGGGCTGTGCCCTCAAGCCCAAAACACTCTCTTATCTGACTCCTACTCACCCTTTCGCTTTCAGCCTAAGCTCCAGGAAGCCTGGGCAACCCCCACAGTAAACAAAGCCAAACGTTTTCTTTATCTGGAGCCTTTACTATGCTAATGTACATTGTGAATCTTCCGGAGGTTGGGGGGAGGGGTGGGGAGGCCGCCAATCTTTCCAGAAGTGTTTGGCCACAAAAGCCCTCACCTACCCACATGTCTATTAACCCCTTCCCAGGACAGGGTGAAGAGGAGGAGCTTGGGAAATATTCCTCTGAGAGAAGCAGAGCTGAGTAGAAGCCCCTCTTGGGGGGAGGTAGAGTCCCTTCTGTCCTCTTGGAGCCCGTAGATGGACTTACCCCTGGAGGGAGAAACCAGAGTATCAGCCCAAACCCATCTTGTCACAGCTATAGGGTCGGATCCCAGTTTGGGGGCCTAAAACTTACATGAGTTCTGGTATCTTCTTTAAGGAAAACGATGCAGAGGTACAAATTTGTAACTGCTACGGCCCTACCAGGGCCTTCGAAGGGGACTGTCCGAGCCACGGCTCCAAACATTAAGCTTTATTAGTGTCAGGGTAAACTCTATACCTGTGCAGAGGCTTAATTATGGGCATATGTGTGACTAAGACACATCCGTATCCACACCCGTGTGTGGGTCAAGGAGATGGTCTTGGGCGGCTCTCCTTTGACTCTTGGGCCTGCAAACTGGTGGGGGGCAGCAATGGTATTGGTTCCACAGATGTTTGCCCTCCCCCCTACCCGCTCCACTTTCTTTGCTCTGTTCTGTGCCCAGGAGGCTGATCCTTGATCCTTGTGGACTGAATCCCTTGGGCTGCCTTGGCCACTGGCTTCCAGTTGGGTTTGGCCAATGGGAGGCACGGAGAGGCCATCTGGTGGGTAGGAGGAGTCAGAGGTTGGGTTATTCTGCAGCCGGGCTGCCTGTGTTGGCAGTGGCTGCATTCTTCTGCCCACAGGAGCCCTCGCCTGCAGCTCCCTCCAGGTTCTGCTAATGCCCCCACCCCTTGCCCCTTCAGTCTAGGGGGTGGTGGCAGCTTCCCACTGTTGCTAGTCCCAGGGTACTTCCCTATCCCTTGTGGTTTCCTTAATCGGCCCACACTTCTGTAAATAGTTCCTTTACTAAACTCTTGTCAATTACCCCTCTTGTTGAGCTGCCATCCCTTCCTGCTGGGTCCCTGACTCATACCAACAGCAGGAGTGGTACCTGTGGGCAGTCCCTAAGTCATCCCGGCAATCACAGACAAGATATCTTGAGTTCCCCATTGGATAATTTGAATATGCAAATGTAGGCATCTATTACGTGGAGTAAGCTTTCCACAGCAGTCTAGAGGCTGACGGTGGACTCCTTGTCTCACCCACCTCCGCCATGGCGTTTAGCACTGAACTGGCTTATCTGTGTGGGCTCCTCCTTCCTGAGTGTCCAGATTAGGTTGTGGGAGGAACATAACCCCTTCCTCCCCCAACTTTCTGGGCTTTTTTGGGGGGTGGGGCAGGACATCATAATTTTGGTGAATGTGATAGAACTGCCCAAAGCATATGAAATAAGCCACATTAATTATGAAACTTAAACGATGGTTGCAGTGATGTGCTGGTAAATACTTAACGACTGGCTCCCTGCCCCCACCCCAGCCTTGACTTACAGTATCTGCTGGTTTCCATGGTGCACATACTCCCACCACAGCCAGGCTAAAGCTGTCCACATGATGGTGCTGACCATGGACTTGGAAAGAGATGGGCACACCGTTACATAGTATTTCCATCATGTAAATAAGATAGAGTAACTGTAGCACAGTAATTAGGAAGCTGTGAGTTTTCAGTATTTATTACCTTTTTTCTAATATGATTTATTCCATTTAAATTTTAATTATTTAAATTTAAATTTTATTTTTACTTTAGTTATTTTAATGTTTCGTAATGGTTGTGTTTAACAACCAGCTTGCAAAATTCCTGAAAATCTGATGATCCGCTCTCACAAACCAGTACTCTTTGGCTCCAGCTCACCATGGAAGGGTTCTATTGGCTCTGTGGCAATGGAAAGAAAAATCAGTTTTCATCAAGATAGAAAACAAAAACAAAGAAAAGCTACGAGTATTTCAATTGCGCCACCTCGTGGCACCACCTAACGGTACCACGCCCCCATAAGATGAACTCCCCCATTTTGGTCATGCTGTATTCTGTCTGGGGTGACCAAACGTCCTAGTGTGCCTGAAACATGTCCTCATTTATACCTACTATCCTGGGTTAACGATAAATAGCACTCCTTTCAACTTCTCAAAAGTGTCCTGGTTTGAACGATAAATGACATAGTCCCCTAACCTATACCCCAGTAGATTGTAGCTTGCTTGAGGGTAGGGACTGTCCTGTTTACCATTGCATGCCTCAGGCCAAGGACGCAGTCAACTGATATTTGTCAAAAGAGCAGTGGAAGTTAAGTCTACGGAAACAGTTTCCCTGCCTTGTTGGTTACACTGATAACCACTGGGATTTGGAAATCTTTACTCTGTGCAGAGATTTTTTTTAGTGTAATGTGATTGGCCCTGTAATCCCTGACCCTGCCGTCCTCGTGCATAAAAAGCCAGGCTGATAGACGTCAGAGCCTCGTCTCCCAGGGAGCGTGCGGCAGCCAGAGGGTGTTGGTCTGGCCATCTGGTGCAGGAACAGTCGAGCCGTGTGGGAGCCCAGCTGGCACGGGAATCCTTGGCTGTCCCCAGCAAACAGCATGGGGAGGAGAGCTGTGGGATCAATAGTAATTTCCTTCAGAAGAACGGCGATGTAGTGCGGTTGGCAATGGCATTGGGCTTTCCCTGGCACGGAGGTCTCTAAATGCACTTGGCCCTCTTAGCTAGGAAATGGACTTGCAGCAGAACGCTGGACAGGGAAAGGAACAAGGACGGGACTTTCTTGGCCTGAGCCCAAGAGAGGTTGCCAGGTTGGCTGTTGAAGCAAGCTTTCTGTGTGCTTGCGTGTCATCGGCATAAGCCACGTAGACACTTTGAGGCACTGACAGAGAGGAAAATCGTGGAAGCTGGAACATTCCCATGGGCTTGCTGGCACCTCCCATACAACATCCATCTACTCAGCACTTAGGGAGAGACTTCTATGTGCTGGGAACAGGTGGTAAAGGTGATCTCCATTTCTCACTGTCTAGAGATAGAGGGGAAGGCGTTATCCGACATTTCTGAAGCAGTGCCCTTATTGCAGACCAAAGTAGTGGTGAGTCCGAGGTGCTCAGGGAGTGGCTACGAGTTCAGAAAGAACGGGTCAGGCTCAAACTGCCGATGGAAGGATGAGCAGGAGTTTTGTTGAACTGGGTGGTGGATGCCGTGGTGTGCCGCCTGGATACCCTCTTCAAGGGTGGGGGGCACTGCTGCTCGCTTGGAATTGCCCTTAGCTGTTGGGTGCTAAGCTGCCTTGCCAAGGGTGATGCCCCCTCCCTTCCTGGGGGGGAGGGCAACTCATATTCAACGACTGGTCTGTTGGGAGAGGGTGTGTACGAGGGCTCACTTGCTTGCCTCGATTTGGGACATCTTTGAAGGGCCAACTCCTCTCTGGAACTTTCCATGGGGTCGGCTGAGGCCTCTGTTGCAACTGTACAGTGGTTTAACTTCCTCTGCCCCATCCCGCAGCCCTCCCTTCCTCACAGGCATTGTTCCCGAGAGCACCCTGCGAGCTAGCTCCTGCATGCGGGTCTCCATCTCAGGGTCCATCTCCCAGGCAACGTGACATTAGCCAGGGCAGGAGGGGGGGATAGTTCTTCTCAGGGAGAGAAACAGAGTGCAAACAGAAGTGGAGGGTGGGCAAGCAGGCCAGGAGGAAGTGTCCTTTTCTATGGCCCAAGCACAGAATGCAAAAAAAAAAAAACATCATCCTGGGAAGCAGATTCTAAATCTCTAAATTTTGGTGGTGAGGGAGGATTCATGGCATAGAGGTCTTGCATTCCTATGGTTACGACTGAGGCGTGGTCTGAAAACGTTACTTTTAGCTGCCAACTCAGACTGCCGGCACTTCTTAATATAATTTATATGTTCCTGCAACGGATCACATTTCCTCCCAGCCTCTTACTTTCTTAGGTCGCTGCTGTGTCCCGGTTTGAGCTGGAAAAGGGAGGAAGAGCAAGTGCTTTGGAACCAGGTAGGTGTGGGTTTGCCCCCCTCACTCGCTAGCGGTAGAACTGTGGGCGAATTCCTCAACCCTTCAGATCTTGTGTCCTCATCTGCGAAGTGGTGACATGAGACAGCGCATATAAGCCCTTAGCCTGGAGCCCGGCACGTAGTCAGCACTCCACAGATACCTTTATTTTCTTTCCTGCCATTTTTGCTTCCTTTGCTCGAATTTGCACTGCTTTATCAGAAATGCAAATGGGGATCCATTTGGTGTGTGGGTAGGTGGGGGGACAGGGGCGAGAGGAGGCGGCAGGGGGTGGGGTGGGTGGTGGTGGTGGTGGTAGGAGTAGAATTCACAGACAGACTCTTCAATTTAGTCTTTTAGAGATTCAGCCCTCTCCTAAAGCTAGCCCATGTATGGGGCAGGCTAACAGAGGAAGAAAGCTTGCCTTCATCGCCCCTATTTTCCATGGGGGGAAACTGAGGTCCCGAGGAGAACTGACTTGCCCGTGGTTCCCAAGTGACAGCTGGAGACCCTGAGCCCTAGCCTTCCAGCGCCCCAGCCCTTGGCCTGCCTGGTTTCCCTGAAACGTATGGCAGAGGGCAGTGGCTTTGGGGCGTGGGCAGGGCTATCTTAAGCGGCCAGCCACTGTTCCTGTTTGTTCCCAAGCTCGCCAGCAGAGCACCTCCCTCCTCCCCACTGATGTCAGCCGATGACGTCTGGGCCGCATTCAGGCCATGCTGTCATTTGTCCCATGCTCATTCAGCTGATTAAAAGTCATCAATTGTTTTTTAAGCCACCAGCAGGCGAGCCACCAGGCACCATTTGTTATTGCTCGGCCATGCTGTGAGATGCTGTTTAAACTCACTGAGCAAAGCTTTCGGAAACCAGAGGGCAAAAGCGTTTTTTGGAGGAAAGAAAATAGGAGAGAAATGAGTGGGCCCACATCTTTGCCAGAAGGAACAATCAGGCCAGGCAGCTGAGGGGCTGGTCCCCCTTTTAGCAGCTCCCACGCGGTTCTTTTCAGGGGCCTTTCTCTTGCGGCCAGAGCCACAGGGAGCCCCCTTCATCTCTCTCCCTGCCGAAATAATCTCCACTGTGGCTAAAAAACATTATGTGGGAACCTTTTACCTAGTCTCCCTACTCCTAAGTTATCCCCTTGCTTTTGGCCAGGTTAATGTGCCTACAGCACTACTCAATGTCATCCCTGCTCACACACCTTCAGTGGCTCCTCATTGCCTCTGGAATGGAGAAGAAAGCTGTCGCCTGGCATTCGAGTTTTCCACAGTCTGGCCCAGGTCCCCCCTCTGATCTTCCTAGTCACCGTACTTCAGCGAAATCAGACTTTTTGGCCTCCCCGGAAATGACCCTTGCTTGGCTGTCATTGGTCACACTGTTCTTTTTATTCAAAATGGTGCACTACTCCGCCACCCCCAGCTATCAGTGTTTTGAACGCTGAGGATCTTCCGAGGACTGTATGAGAACCCGTCTCTGTCCTGGTGTTTTTACTGAGGTCATTTGTCCCCTTTCAACTACTACGTCGTAGATGCCACGTCCCCTTGCACTTAGCATTTCTGTGCACACAGCTGCCAGCACCTGTGTCCCTATGCCTGGGGCCTGTCTGTGACCACCTGAGCCCTCTTTGCCCGTACACGGCAGGCAGGAAGTGCCAGGGGATTAACGCCCCCCGGGAGCAGCCCTCAACAAATGCCCGATGCGAGCTGGTGGATGAGCCCCCCAGCTCCCTCACTTAGTGGCTGGAATACTCCGGGGTCATTGTTCTGTACCTGCTCCTCAGCTGCCTTCCCCTCCCTGCCTGCTCCCAGATACACCGCTTGTGCTCAGATCCTTGTCTCGGGGTCTGCTTCTGGGGGACCCGAACTCAGACAACATGTCACCTTGTTTGTTCTGGTCCTTTGTCTCACTGACCAGGCTCAGATCCCTTGCAGGTTCCACAAGGTGCCTGGTTCGTAGCAGGTACCCTGTCGTAGGTGACCAGTAAATGGTGAATGACTCGAATCTGTAGAAGAAAATCCTCTAAATGAAATAAGAAAATCCTGGTTTTCTGTGGATTCTTTCTGCCCACATATGCACATATGCCACATAGGCATTCCCACTTCTGTGCTTTGGCCCTGCCGCACCCTGCCTGGCCCTCTCCTTCTATGGAACTCTCCTTCATTCAGGACCTAGCTTTAGCCTCAGCGCTTCCCCCATTCCCCCCCAAGCCTCCTCCCCTCAGCCCCAGGTCTGCCTCCCCTGATAGCTCCCTGCTCTGAATTGCTCCTGAACTTAAATAGCGCCGCCCAGTCTTGCCCTTGCTCCTTATTTTGTTACGTGCGTTCATTTTTTCTCCACTGGGCTCTCCCATTCTCAAGGGTAAGTCTCACGATCCCGAGGGCTTCCTGTTAGTCACTTCTATCCCTGGGAGGAATCCGAAGGTCTGACTCCATTATGAATCAGGGAAGGTCAGTGTCATCAGCAGAAACAGCTGTTTTTTTCCAGCCACGGCTCAAGCAACTTGCAAGTAAATGCAAGGCTGAGTTTTGTGAGGATGGGGGCAGGCGTGGTGGGGTGCACAGAGATGGGGGTAGGGCAACTTGGTAGAGATCTGGTGGCCATGACCTGCCTTGGCCCTGTGAGCTTGCCAGCCCTGTTCTTGGACTTCAGTGAGACCCACAGTGGGGGGGGGTCTCTTCCCCAGCTGAACTTGTCTCCCCTTCAGTGGTCCTGCCAGAGCCTGTCTGGATCAGGCGACCAGGAAAGCCAGCAAACACAAGGGAGAAAGCCTCACATGGACAGTGATTCCCAAATGTCCCCCCGCCCAGCCTCCTTCCTCATTTCCAAGTCTCCTTATCAGATGGAGGAAACCGTGTCTTGTTCAGGCAAGAAGAACACGGGCCAAGGTGAAAGGGGCACAGTCAAGCTCTCAGGGCCTGGAGTCCCTCAAGCCCCCGGAGAGAGAGCACGCTCTCCCTTAGAGACAGTTTTCATTTCCACCTTGCTCAAAACAAAAGCCAGGCGGCTGGCCTCGAGCTGTAGCATGGAAAAACAAGCACGGTGTAGCGGTTCCTCCCACTTCTATGCTGACTTTTCCAGACCACAGATTGGGACGTGCTGACGGACAGGCATGGGTGGATTTATGGCAGACATAGGCGTGGGATATTGGAGCAGGAGGTGTGGCCCTCCAGTGCACAGGGGCTGGTGGCGTGTCCTCACGGTGGGTGCTGGGCAGGTTGGGTAAGGGCCACAGGAAGTGTCCCTCAGGCTCTGGGCATGGGTTTCTCTTCACTGGCCTGGACTCCAAGAGGAGCGGAGGAAGGGAAAGGCTTCTTTATTTAGTATGGAGTTGCTGTTACCCTGGAAACGGCCCCTCTGGCCTACAGGGCCTAATAACATTCCTGAGTTTTCAGGAGTTGTGAGTTTTGGAATGATTACATAAACGTGGCTTTGTGGGGGCAGAACTGTGCACGGGTAATTCTCTGCCTTCGGAGTTGGGCCCTCGAAGGAAAACACAGCAAAACAAAGGAGAAACTGCAGCCTGTGGTTTAGAAAGACTTTGGGGTTGTAGAATCGTAGCTGCCCGACGGGAAACTTCTGTGCATCTTTTTCCTTCTTAGATGGTAATGCCTTGAGGTGTCCTAGCAGAGCCGGAACTGGGGTACTGATGCGGGTATTTTACAATGCCCTTGGCTATGTACAGGGTTTCTTATTCTTCAAACGTTTGCTCTCTGGGTCTCTGCAGTTATGTGGTTGGGTAGGAAAGCAGAAATTGTCATATTACAGAAATATTCAGGAATGAACTGACCACATGAAATTTGTCCCCACCCAGACATCCTCCCTCCTTACCAGCTGCGTACGTCCTGCCCTCAGGTCCCCAGGAGGTGGGCCGCAGCCCAGTACAGCGCAGTGCAATTGCAAGGTGAAGTCAAGAGCTGTGGACTTCTTGAGGTCAAACAATGATGATGCCAGAGAATTGCTCCCATCTCACAAGGAGTCACTAATTGGGATCTTGAGCGAGTTAGCTCAGTTCTCAACAGAGAGACCATCCACAGGCAGGAGGCATGATGGGAGTTTCCAAAAGCGGACCCTTTGAAGAACAAAGAATCCAGAGAGACCCTTAGGACAGATGATAAAGGCCTTGAACTGTTGTGCCAAAATGACCCTCTTTGCGATGGTGTGTGAAAGTCAAGGGTAAATTGGAAGCTGTTGTGTCACTAGATGATTTGGTGGAGCGGGGGAAAAGAAAAGCTTTGAACTCCCAACCAAACTTGTTAGCACTTTGTCACTGCTCAGAATGAGTGCACAGTGGCACTTAGAAGCTCCGTTTTCTTGAACTAAAGATAAAATGACCTTTTCGATTCTAGCTTCATTGAGGTATGGCTCAACACAAAAATTGTACATATTTAAGGTATATAATGTTTGATGTATGTATACATTGTGAAATGAGTACCACAATCAAGCTAACTAACATATCCATCACCTCACCTAGTTACCATGCTTTTGTGTGTGGTGAGAACACTTGGTATCTATTGTCTTAGCAAATTCCAAGTGTAATACAGCGTCATTAACTATAGTCATCATTCTGTCTATTAGATCTCCAGAACTTGTTCATCCTTCATAACTGAAACTTTGTACCATTTGACCAACATCCCATCTCCTCCACCCCTCCACCCCTCAATCCCTGGTAATCACTATTCTACTCTCTGTTTCTATGAGTTTGACTTTTTCAGATTCCATGTATAAGTCAGATCAAAAATAAGTTATTTTTGGCTGGGCGTGGTGGCTCACGCCTGTAATCCTAGCACTCTGGGAGGCCGAGGTGGGAGGATTGCTTGAGGTCAGGAGTTCAAGACCAGTCTGAGCAAGAGTGAGACCCCCGTCTCTACTAAAAATAGAAAGAAATTAGTTGGACAACTAAAAATATATAGAAAAAATTAGCCGGGCATGGTGGCGCATTCCTGTAGTCCCAGCTACTCGGGAGGCTGAGGCAGGAGGATTGCTTGAGCCCAGGAGTTTGAGGTTGCTGTGAGTTAGGCTGACGCCACGGCACTCTAGCCCGGGCAACAGAGTGAGACTCTGTCTCAAAAAAAAAAAAAAAAAAAAAAATTTATTTTTATGAATCAAGTGTCATTTTTGAGATCGAGTCCCAGTGAAACTTTTTTCCCTAGTATTTACTTGGAAACTTTGGTCTCGATTTTAAGTGGTTTCACTGTGAGTGGGCATTCGCCATGTCGGCTGGCCTCAGGTGGCAAGAGTCTCCAGGATTTCCCAGAACTGACCAGCTTGGGGGCTTTGTTTTTCTTTGGTGCAGGGAGAGGGTAAAGATTCCAGAGGATGAAGGGCGTGGGCTGCCTGTGCCCTCACCCCGGATGGGTGCATGGAAGCCTGTCCAGCTTCCTTCGCATCTCTGACACTGGACGTGGACATTGGGAAGGCTCTTCCAGTGTCTTCTGACAGCTCCCTCCCCCACCTCCTCTTCCGCCTGCAGCCCCTCCCCATCTCAGTGCATAGCTACTTCTTCCTCCCAAGCCCTTGGAATGCCCTCGGACCCTCCCCTCTTTCATACTCCACATCTGGTTGGTTAGTAACCCCTGCCGGCCTCACCGTCAAAACACTCCCAGACTGTTTGCGTGGGTGGCTGCCACCAGCCTGGGCGGAGCCCTGCTTCTCTCTGGCCTCTCTGCTTCACCCCTGTCCCCTGAAGTTGAGTTTCAATGAAGAAGCCAGCATGCCCCTGTCAGGTCATGTCACTCCTCAGCTCAAAACCTCTAAGGATTTTCTGCTCACTCAGAGTGAAAGCAGGACTGATGGCAACACTATTATTGTTCCATGGCAGTGTCCTTTAAGGCCTACATGACCCAGTCTTCATCACCTGTCTGGCCTCATCCTCTATTCCCTCCTTCTTGCTCCCTCCCCTTCAGACACCTGGGGTAGAACAAGCAGGCCTGCTCCTGCCTGCCTCTGCCTCAGGGCCTTTGCACTTGCACCTCCCTCTGCCTGGAATCCTCCTCCCTTTAGGCCTTTATGCAGGTGTCAGCTTCTCAGGGACAACTTCCTTCCTATACCCCTCCACCCCACAACCACGTACCCCCATCCTCCTCTCCCTGTTCTCTTGTAGCCCTTGGCACTCATTGCCATCCACACACTACATAGTTTACTTGGTTATCTTGCCTCTGGCTTTTTCCTCCCACCACAATGGCAGCCTCCATGAGGGCAGGGATTTGGTTTTAAATCTGTTCTGTTTCTTGCTGTTTTTTCAGCATCTAGTTCCGTGCCGGCACACAGTAGGTCCTTAATATTTGTTGAATATGTAAATGCATGGGGCTTGGGGAAAATGCTGGAATCAAGCCCTGCTAATAAGGTGGGGACAGAGCAGGAAAAGGAACTCTTCTCCCCAAACACTCCTACCCTCCAAGCCCCCTCTGTCTCTGACCAAGGCCTTGCCACCCTGAGGGGCGTGGGAACCCCATAAGCCATGCATGGTTGGAGGGCTCAATGCTGGGCCCCTGGGGAGGCTTCTCAGGGGTTTCAGGAAATATCTGGGGGAACAATGGCCAGCGGCTCAGCCGAGGGGTAGAGTAATGCCTTTGTGGCGCATTGCTGTTGCTGCTAGGGTATTTTGCTTACGCACACTGGTAAGGCTAAACTATACAGACCCTTTTACATCCACCACAGCCCCTGACCAGATGCTCTGGCCCTCACAGATGTTTTATATACATTTCTGTTGAGTGAAAGGGAAAAGACCAGCAGCAGGTGTCTACACTGGCCAACGCCAGTGTGGGCGGGGACAGGCAGTCTTACTTCAGAGTCCACAAAACTTCCTGTGTCCCATGGCCTTCTCCCTTTTGACCCGGGTCTGCTCTGCAGGTTTCTGCTGTTGGGAGTCATCTTGCCCAGGAAGCGCCCCTCCCATGGCCTACAGGGTGGAAGAGGAAAGTTGTTTTTCCAGCCCGCTGCTTTGGGGACTTTACCACCCAAACCAGTGGTCCTCCAGTCCTGGCTCAACTTCTAAAAACTCCTGCATACCTGGGCTCCACCTCAAATTGAATCCAAATCTCTAAGGATGGAACCCCGGCATTGCTAGCTTTAAAAAAGCACCCCCTCCCCCACGTTGCTGTTGTGTAGCCAGGTCAGGGGGCCCCAGGACAGTGGGACTGGTTGAGAGACGTGCCCTGGAAGCTGACCTCCTGACCTATGCCATCTGGCACCCTCCCCTTGGCTAGTTCAGCTCCCCTTGCCAGCTTTCGGGGCCTATTACTCGCCCTTTCGTTTGCAAAAAACCTTCTGAACACAGGGCCTGGCTCCATGGATCTCGCTCTCTTGCTGTAGGCTTGTTTTTGGAACTGGGTGTCTGGTAATTAATCACTCCTTCCTGGGCCCATTATCTGATGCTTGCTTTGTTATTTATCTTCCCCAGTGTTTACTGCTTTGACTGGAACCTGGATTATATACTCCCTCCTCTCACTTAACCCGGGTTCCACTGGGTACAGAATCAATGAGACAAAGAATTTCGAAATGCAAATGTCCAGGCTCCAGTGTGAAGGAGGTTGAGAGACAGGGAGATACTCTTGGGCATTGACTTTGGGGTTTTCGCTGGCCCCCAGGTTGGGAAGGGGAGGCCCCCCGCTGCATTTGGGAAGCCCCGGGGCTCCCATTAGGGGTTTCCAGGCTCCCAGCACAGGGTGAGTCATAGGAGACATTTGTTGATTGGCTGAAGACTGCTTTGGAGCCAGCCGAGGAACTTCTGGGCACAAGCGCACAGCCAGGGACTGTTAAAAGTGCTTAATTCGGACCTCCTTCTACAGAGGAGGGGACCAGAGCCAGAGAGAGGACATGAGCTCTGGAAGGCCACCCACCCAGCGAGCTCCTGCTAGAGCCAGAACCTAAACCCAGCCCAGCTGCCCCTTCTCCTCCCAAGGCCTCTGGCTGCTTCCTGGAAGGCAGAATTATTAAACTGATAGATGTCAGGAGGTCCGTGAACTTGGATGAGAAAAAAAAAAAAAAATCACATCTTTATTTTCACTAACCTCTAACTGAAATCGAGCATTTCTTTTAATGGATGTAGGAAACAAACCACAGTGATATTGGCAGTAGCTCGACACCAACAGAGTTCACAGATATTTTCATATCACGTTACAGTTACTGCAGGTATCTCAACTACCATGTACGCTCATCACTGTTTTGAAATGACAGCAGTTCTTTCACCTCATTATTTAATGTATTAAATAAGCACATTGTATGGCTCCATCACCAAATATTTTGATGCTTATTTCAAGATAACTGGTTTGCTTTGCAATTCCATGGTGTTTTATTGTATACATTTAGAGCATTAGTCTGGGAAGCAGCCTGTGAAGGGTCAACGGCACAACAAAGACTACAACCTGTTGGGGCTCAGAACACAATACCCCACATATGGCACCATGGCACACTGAGTACTTTGAACTACAGGAGATTGGAAGCCTCAGCAGCACAGGCTCTCTGATCTTCTGCCATTCTCTCTCTAGCCCCTCTTTCTTGCAGGAAGTGAGTCATAGGAACCAGAATTCCTCTCCCCTAAGGTGGGGCATAGAAACCAGAACCCCTCTCCTCCAGAGCAAACCATACAACCTAGAAAGGTCGGTCTCTTCCTTCTCCCTTGGAGGCCCTCATTCCAGAGGGGCCTGCCCCACACCCAGGAGGAAGGAATGCTGCACAGAGAGGCCAAGGAGAATCTGAACAGACAGGCCTCCCTGGGTCCCCCTCTTTGTCTATTACCATTAGATCACACCCTCTTGTCCAATCACATTTCTGCACGGCTGTCCATTCTTCATCAAACCTAAGTATAAAAACAGACAGATTTCCCTGGGTCTTTGTGTCTTCATCTCTGAAACCTCCTGTGTCACGTAAAACTTTGACTCAATAAGTTTGTTATGCTTTTCTCTTGTTAGTCTGGCTTTTGTTATAGGGGTGTTGGCTGGGACCGTGGTGATGGGTGAGGAAAGGGATCACACCTTTCTGCTCCTCTAACCCCTTTGAAAGGACTGGTCTTCATAAAACACACAGGACATCTGCTGTAGACTCGGTCTGATGTATAGTTAGAGCTCAGCCTGGGTAACAACAGGGCTGAGTTCCCTTCTCAGCTGTTACTCAATCTCTCTGAACTCAAATTCCTTGTCCATAAAATACATACAACCACAGCCCTCACCTTTCAGGGTTGTCATGAGGATGAGAACACACATGCAATGTTTGGTCCAGGGCTTGGCCAAGGGTACAAGTTCAATACATACCAGTGGTATTGGTCACACACCAATGTGTTGGGGGTACTGGTTGGCAAGAACCATTTCTTTTTTTTTTGGCCAATTTAAGAAGGAGAATAAAGAAACTTCCCTAATTTCTCAAACTTTTTCAAATCTCAGTTCCCAGGTATTCAAAACTATTGGCCAGGTGTGGTGGCTCATGCCTATAATCCCAGCACTTTGGGAGGCTGAAGTGGGAGGATCGCTTAAGGCCAGGAGTTCAAGATCAGCCTGGTCAACATAGCGAGACTCCCATCTCTACAAAAATTTAAAAAATTAGTTGGGCATAGTGTTACGTGTCTAAAGTCTCAGCTACTCAGGAGGCTGAGGCAGGAGGATTGCTTGAGCCTGGGAGTTCAAGGCTGCAGTGAACTACGATTGTGTCACTGCACTCCAGCCTGAAAAACAAAAACTCTCATCTGAGATCAGATGGCCTAAAATGATGCTTCCAATTAAAACATTTAAAAAAATCAAAGTGCAACTTATATACCATAAAGTACGCAAATCTTAAGTGAACAACTCAATACATTTTTACATATGTCTAGATTCATGCGATCACCTGCCAGATCAAGATATGGAACACTTCTAGAAGTTTCCCTCTTGCCCCTTCACAGTCAATACTACCCCTACCTCCTTAACCACTATCCCGAATTCTGTCTTCATTGATTACTTTTGTCTGTTCTGGAACTTCCTGTAAATTGAAAAAGAACATAGGTACTCTTTGGTGACTGGCTTTTCTTTTCATTCAATATAATATCTGTGAAGTTCATTTGTGTTTTCGCACATATCGGTAGTTCTCTTTTGTCATTGCTAGGTAGTAGTCCATTGTATGCATACGCCATAATTACTTATCCATTCTCCTGCTGATAGAAATTTAGGTTGTTTCTAGTTTTGGGCTCTTCTGAATAAAGTTGCTATAAACTTTCCTGTACATGTTTTTGTGTGGGTATATGAACTCATTTCTTTTGGGTATTCCTAGGAGTGGAATTTCTGGGTCAGGATATTTGTATATGTTTAGTTTTAGTTCTAATTTCATCTTAAAAGAGTTATTCTATAAAGAATAAGGCTTAGATAGTGTAGTAGGTAAAATAGTTGCTCTGTGAACAAGGGTTTCCCCAAACTTGCCTTCCAAGGCAGCAGGAATTCCAACACCAAAGTTTTTTTTTTTTTTAATTTGATATCATTATTACTATTTTTGAGACAGGATCTTGCTATGTTGCTCAGGCTGGTATCGAAATCCTGGGCTCAAGCAATCCTCCTGCCTCAGCCTCTTGAGTAGCTGGGGATATTATTATTATTAACAACCAGATTTTGTTTGCCAATCATGGCTTCCTATTTTGGTTGGAGAAAGAGGCTGTAGAGCGGAAGTGGATGAGGGTGAATTAGAAGAAGGAGGAATGCAGGCGAGAACCTATTGAGAGAGTGTAGAAGCCAGGCATTTTTCCTGCACGCCAGCCAATTCTCTGTGGACACCAACTGGGTGTCCAACAGTGTAATTCAATTCTGACACTAACTACCCAGAGTGAGGGAAGACCCCACAGGTTAAGGGCTCAGTCCCACAAGACTGCCCTCACTTCTGATGCCAGTCACAGGTCTGGGCCTCTCATACTCCTGACTGATCAGCTATAGATGGAGGGTTCCCACAACCCCTTCCTTGAGTTCAATAATTTGCTAGAATGGCTCACAGAACTCAGGAAGGCATTTCACTTACATTTACCGGTTTATTATAATGGATACAACTCAGAACAGCCAAATGGAAGAGACGCATAAGGCAAGGTATGGGGCAGTGGGAGGGGGTGAGAGGGAGAGAGACAGGGGAGGGCATCAAAGATCACTGATCACCGATTACTATAATCGATATAATAATGAGAAAGTTTGAAGCGTTGTGAGAACTACCAAAATGTGATGCAGAGACACACGGAGATGCTTTTGGAGTGAATTAGACCAAGCCCAAGTGGCCAGCAGTCCCTGGAGAGGGAGACAGACTGGCTCCCTGTCTCTGCTTCCTTCTCAGACAGCCCTGCCTGGCAGCAAGTCCCTCAAGGTGACCACCTACGGCTGGCCACTGTCTCCATGTATGCATTTTTTTTTTTTTTTTTGAGACAGAGTCTCACTCTGTTGCCCGGGCTAGAGTGCCATGGCGTCAGCCTAGCTCACAGCAACCTCAAACTCCTGGGCTCAAGCGATCCTACTGCCTCAGCTTCCTGAGTAGCTGGGACTACAGGCATGCGCCACCATGCCCGGTTATTATATATATATATATTTTTTTTTAGTTGTCCAGTTAATTTCTTTCTATTTTTTAGTAGAGACGGGGGTCTCGCTCTTGCTCAGGCTGGTCTTGAACTCCTGACCTCGAGCGATCCTCCCACCTTGGCTTCCCAGAGTGCTAGGATTACACAGGCGTGAGCCACCGCGCCTGGCCCATGTATGCATTTTTAATCAAGCAAGTGGCACACACAGCTCACTTGCCTTCAGTTGTAAACCCCAACTCTGGGTCCTCCCATTAAGTAAGAGCTTTATACCTGGCACCTTCTTAATCAGCACGGTTGGTGCTAGGCAGGTGTTTTCTAGAACTGCAGATCTCAAAGTGTGGTGCCTGGACCAACAGCATCAGTGTCACCTGCAAGCTTGTTAGAAATGCCCATTCCTGCACCCCATCCCAGGCCTCAGAATCCGAAATTCTGGGATGGAGCCCAGCAATGGGTGTTTTGACAAGCCTACCAGGGGATTCTGATGCACATCAAAGTTTGTCAACTACTGATCCACTCTGGTTTACAACCTTGTCCTTGCATTGGAATTACCTGGGAATTAAAAAAAATACGGCTGCTGGTCCAATCCCAGAGATAATAGTGTAGTTGATCTGGGATGTAGCCTGGGTATGTTGAATTTCTAAAGCTCTGCAGGTGATTCTAAAATGGAATCAAGGCTTGCCAAGAAGGAAAACCTTCCATCCAGGAGGAAAGTGCTTTGGTTCTATTATCTCTACACCAGGGTCTCCAAACCGCCGAGGCTACTTCCTCTGTTTCTTGTCCTGGTTTAATGCCTTGAGGATTCAGAGCCTGTGTTGTGCACTGGAGCCAGCTCCTACCTCCATACGATTGTCCACGCATCTTTTCTCGAGTCCGCATTCAGTGGCGTCATATCAGTGGCTTGAAATTGGCTATGGTGGGAGTATTTACACCACAGAAACGGGCAAATGCTACGGATCAGGGCTATCAGCCCCTGGAGAACCTTATGTTAATCATTTACCAGCTCGCCGCTGGGCGGGTACCCTGCTTGGGGCACTCAGCCAGTGCTCTGGATGGGAAAGGTCTGGGCTGAGTCCTGAGCAACACTCACTCCCCAGGCCAGAGGGCCTAATACAGATGAGAGAAGGGCAAATGATCCAAAGGATGAGGGACAATCTAGGATCCATGTTAGCCCTTAGAAGCAAAATATGGGTAAAACATGGTATGACAGGGCTAGCTACATAATTTGGGGGACCCAGTACAAAATGAAAATTCATGGCCCCTTGTTCAAAACATAGGGAAAAAAGTGCCATTTTTTTTTTTTTTTTTTTTGAGACAGAGTCTCACTCTGTTGCCCAGGCTAGAGTGAGTGCCGTGGCGTCAGCCTAGCTCACAGCAACCTCAAACTCCTGAGCTCAAGCGATCCTCCTGTCTCAGCCTCCCGAATAGCTGGGACTACAGGCATGTGCCACCATGCCCGGCTGATTTTTTCTATATATATTTTTAGCTGTCCATATAATTTCTTTCTATTTTTAGTAGAGATGGGGTCTCGCTCTTGCTCAGGCTGGTCTCGAACTCCTGAGCTCAAACGATCCGCCCATCTCGGCCTCCCAGAGTGCTAGGATTATAGGCGTGAGCCACCGCGCCCGGCCAAAAAAAGTGCCATTGAAAGTACTAAAATACAAAACCTTTTCTTCTTTTCTGCTTTCTTTCTCAACTGGTATTTGGTACGTGATGTCATGTTCCCTTGGGTATGGGGTACTCCTGGGGCAAGTGTGGCCCCTCACAGTTGCCTGGGGGTCCTGCCTCAAGATTCTGTGCTTGAAGCCCACCAGCTGCCGGGTTCCCCCTTGCTCCAGCCAGACCCACAGGTGGTGGCAGGGAAGTCAATTTCCTCTTCCCGTAGGAATACTGCCCCCACCCACAGTGGGGTGACCACTAAGAGGTTGCAACTCCACCGCTAGGGTGAGGGTGGGTGAAGGGCTTGTCCCTGGCCAAGTGGCCTGCTGAACACCATCCCAACCCTTCCCCAGGGGTAGAGAGCCCTAGCAGTTGCTGTGTGGCTGGGTGGGAGGGTGGGGAGTATGAGGCTGGGCAGGGCCAGGGCACTAGGAGGTGGGGGACAGGCTGCCAAGAACCTGTCCTAAGGAGGCTGGGAGGCGTGGGAGGTGGGACGGTGTATGAGCAGAGGCTCCAAGCCCCCAGCTTATGTTCCACTACTCCATTGCACTTCACTTACAAAAGATAACATTATTCACCACAGAGTGTTAAACCCCAAGCACGGGACCCGTCTGCACATGGAGCCTGGTGGGACTGCACTGTTGGCATGCCCACGGAGCTGGCCCTGCACGGTCGTGTGGCTAATGCTCAAAAGGTTTAGTTTTGCAAGACTTGCTCCTAGAGAGGGTGCCTGTTTCTCCTCAGTGTGTGTCCTCCAACTCAGAATGCCAGCCCTGCTAGCTGAACACCCACCAGGGTGGCGGGGGTCCAAGGGAATAGATTCAACTCACGCCTGCACAAAAGTAGGACACGATGTAGCCATTATTGATTTTCCTATAAAGAGCGAACTTTCTATTAAAACAATCACATAAATTATTTAACTAAACCTTACATAGCAGTCTAGGGTAGTACATAACCAAGAGGGACAAGATCAGGCAGGCCCTTGAAAAAGGACTAGAGAGCCCGCGTACCTTGTGGCACATGACTCAAGAGGTTTGAGGTCACAATTTAACTTAATAAATCTTTTTTTTTTTTTTTCCTCTAGAGCTTTGGGATTATACATGATCGTATCCCTTCCATCTCTGCAACTGCTTTCATGGCAGCTTGGACATCGGAAGTCCTTCTGTT
Organism: Eulemur rufifrons; assembly: GCF_041146395.1. Lineage (NCBI taxonomy): Eukaryota > Metazoa > Chordata > Mammalia > Primates > Lemuridae > Eulemur > Eulemur rufifrons. Next base: position 110,453,429 of record NC_091012.1, read on the forward strand.
GGAAATTAGGACATCTTCAGTTTTATCCTAGTTATCCACTCACACCCTCGCCACCCTTATTTTACAAAGAGCAATAGCCAAGCTCTGTGCCCAGGGACTTTCTCAGCTGCCAGCTGTCTCCACGCCCTTTTTTTTCTGCTTTGGTCAGAGGGGTGGGACTAGGGTGGGGTGGGGGCCATATAACAAAATGCCACCCATTCCAAGATGTTGCCTAGACCCCAAAGACAGCTGTTTCTTGGAAACTATGTTCTCAACTTCATTTAGGAACTCATTCCCCCACTGTTCTGCTGGCCGGGATAGAAAAGTGATTTTTGCACACTCCTAGTAGCTTAAAACCTGCTTCAGGTCTTTCAAGTTTTTAAAGGCATTTTTACCACTCATCCTTTAAACATTTAAAATGACAGTACATTTGAATGAAAGAGGATGGGCTTTTCTTTTCTTTTTTTTTTTTTTTAATGGTAAGTTATACAGTAGTTCCATGGCATGTGTGCTTCCTTTTTTGGAGATCCTGATGGAAAAGAAAAGCCATTTACTTCTGCCCAGGAGGAGGGTGGAGGCTTGACTCTGTTGACCCCAGAGAGCCTGTTACCATCTCTGCCTTTTGTCTCTAGCTGTCTTGGGTGGAGGGCTACCGCACATGGGGTTAATTGCCCAGTCGTAACTCTGGTCGTTAAAATTCAAGAGGTGCGCTCTGTAAGACACTTGTGGTAGATGAACTGTCCTGTAACTTTTTATATATGGCATCCCTCACCCCCTTCGTGTTCCCACACTACTGTTGGCCTAAGCCAATTAGAACTTTGCAAGGAGGCCAGGCCATGTCTCCTAGTGCGGGCTCTGCTGGGAGGCCCCAGCCACGTCCTGTCTGGTCCCGTGTTAATTCTTGCTTCCAACCACAAAGTATTCAGTTTTTTTAGTTGAAAAAACAAAGCCACCTCCTCCTTTCTCTGTATTCACAGGACCAATATAAATTTAGATCTTATTTTTTTATTATAAATTTTTTCTCTTTGCCAGTTCCTTTCATGTTTTTTTTTGAAAGGGGCTTCTTTTGAAGTTTATCTCCTTTGGTTCAATAATTCACAATGGTTGAACCTGAAGATTTTTCTTTAACTAAATATAAAACAAAAGCCTCCCCCTCAAAACCAAGAGAAGCCCAGCAGCTTCTTTCCTTCCCACCGGTCAGCAAACGGCCTTCTTACTTGCTCTGTCACTTGGTGTCCTCCATTTCCCTTGTGTTGCCATCTTGTGAACATTTGGGAGAAAATGGGGAAAGATGAAACTTAATCTGCAGTGCCTTCGAAGTGCAGCGTTGGAGTCGGTCTCGCAGCTGCAGGGAAGCTCTAATTTCACTGGCTGTCTCCCTGCCATCATTCAGGGCTGCGATCTACATAGATCAGATTCTTAGCATCGAGCAATAAGCCAGCAGAGCCCACAGGTAAGGTAGTAAGGCAGCCGCCAATGGGGGAATGTTGCACAAGAGTGGGGCACTTGCTCTACTTAACTTGGAAGAAACATGGCATGCTGAGTCCTTCTGTCACTTCCAATCTCTGACCCCACTGCCTCTGACATGAATTGGGTATGATCTGTTAGCAGTGGTGTGCTGGAGCTGGTTTGTACACATCTCTTCCCAACTCTGAGAACAGTGACATTACTTTGGTGGCTTGAAATCAGCCATCATGAGAATATTTACACCATAGAAATTGGCAACTGCTCCAAGTCAGGGCTTTTTTGTTCTTTTTGAGGCATGGGGGTGGTTTAGCAGCCCCCACCTCCATCCGTGTGTCTTTCTGTAGAGCAGAAGCTGAAAGCTAAAAAGCCACTTTCCCCAGGCTCCCTTGCAGCTAGGGTTCAGGATGTGAAATAGTTCTCGCTAAGTAAATGCGTGTGCTCTGATTGCTCAAGATTTGGAAAATGGGGCCAGACACGGTGGCTCATGCCTTTAATCCCAGCACTTTGGGAGGCTGAAAGTGGAGGATCGCTTGAGGCCAGGAGTTTGAGACCAGCCTGGGCAACACAGTGAGACCCCATCTTTAAAAAAAAACAAATAATTAGCTGGGTGTGGTGGTGCACACCTGTACTCCCAGCTACTCAGGAGACTAAGGTGGGAGGATTGCTTGAGCCCAGGAGTTTGAGGCTGCAGTGAGCTATGATTGCACCACGGCATTCTAGTCTAGGTGACAGAGTGAGAACCCGTCTCTAAAAGAAAAAAAAAAAAATTTTTGGAAGATGGAAGTGAGGTGAAGGTCACATTCCTTTGCCTTTGCCTGCCTTCTGTATGCAAGCAAGGCTGTGGCAATGTGGAATTTTCTGTGGCAGCATTCCGATGTTCAGGGTCCAGCTTTGTGAGTAGTGAGAAGTGGTGGCAGCAACAGGGCTCCACGTTCTAATTTCCTGAACTGGGTATCAACAGCTTTTTCATTCTTAGATTGCAGCTCTGGCTATGTCTTTGAACTCAGTAGTCCCAGTGGAACCTTCTGATTCCTGCTTTTCTGACTGTGGCTAGGGAGTAGCTGCCCTGAAGGGTCAGTCCTGGGGGTCATTTCTGGAGGGCCAGCATGAGCGTCTTCTCCATAGCCGTTTCAATGTTGTTAACATCCAATTTCCTGTATTAAATCCCTTTCTGTTAAAATACCCAAAGTGGGGTCAACTCCCTGCAGTGAACTCTGCTATTCCTCTGCTTCTGGATTTTGCTCCCATCATCCCCCCCCTGCCAGAATGTTCCTTTGGACACACACAAAAATATCTCCCTTGATAGATTATAATTTTTTTTTTTTGAGACAGAGTCTTGCTCTGTTGCCCGGGCTATAGTGCCGTGGCATCAGCCTAGCTCACAGCAACCTCAAATTCCTGGGCTTAAGCAATCCTCCTGCCTCAGCCTTCCGAGTAGCTGGGACTACAGGCATGCGCCACCATGCCCGGCTAATTTTTTTTTCTCTATATATTTTTAGCTGTCCAAATCATTTCTTTCTATTTTTAGTAGAGACGGGGGTCTCACTCTTGCTCAGGCTGGTCTCAAACTCTTGACCTCGAGTGATCCTCCCACCTCAGCCTCCCAGAGTGCTAGGATTATAGGCATGAGCCACCACACCGGGCCAGATTATAAATTTTTTGAGGGCAAATTTCTTTCTCAAAGCATAACACACCAGAGGTGTTTAATAAATAACTGAATACATAAGCGAGTGAATTGATTAATGGGTGTATGAATGATACCAGAGTGTTATCAGATCTCTGACCTAAAGTTTCTGCCTAGCTCTGCTCTGATCCCCTCTCCCCTCATCTAATCATTGCCTAGCAAAAAACAGTACCAGCGCTGGACTCAAACTCTAATTCTGCACTCATTTTTATGAGTCCTGGGGCAAGTTAAGTCAGCTATCTGAATCTCCATTTCCTCATCTGTAAAATGAGTGAAACAAACAAACAAACAAACAAAAAAAAAAAAAAACAACCCTTCCTCACTCAGGTGGCTATAGGATTCAAGGTGTTCATGTGTATATAGTATTTTATGTGTTTGTGTCAGCAGTGTCAGGAACCTGTGACACCTATTAGCTGCTTGATGAAAGTGAATTACACTGACCAAAGCCCTGTCTTGGGGAGATAGGGAAACTAGGTATTTACAGAGGAGGTTTTAGGACCCAAGGGTCATCTGTTGTCTTGCGTTTGAAAACAACTCCCTTCCCCCACCCCAGCTGTCAGTGTCCATAGGGATCGGCAGAGCTGCAGAACCGGGCTAAAGTTCCACAAGAACTGTCTTCCTGATGTAGCCCTGGGAAAGAGAATGGGCAGGTGATCGAAAGATATGAGAAAGTTCCAGAAAGGGCAGGTGACAGTGAGCCAGGCCAAGTACGCTGTTTTCCCTCATGTTAACCCTTGGGGCAGCTTGACTGCTGACCTGAAGGGCTTAGGAAAGTTAGTGGGGCAGGCTTCTGAAAGCTATTGGAGACCCACCGTTCCCTGAGAGTTATTTGTTTGATTTATTTATTTATTGACAGAGTCTCAGTCTGTCACCCAGGCTAGAGTGCCGTGGCGTCACCATAGCTCACAGCAACCTCAGATTCCTGGGCTCAAGTGATCCTCCTGCCTCAGCCTCCCGAGTAGCTGGAGACCACAGGTACGCGCCACCACGTCTGGCTAATTTTTTCTATTTTTTTGTAGAGACAAGGTCTTGCTCTTGCTCAGGCTGGTCTTGAACTCCTGGTCTCAAGCGATCCTCTCACCTCATCCTCCCAAGGTGCTAGGATTACAGGCGTGAGCCACGTGCCGCCTGGCCCTTGAGGGTTATTTGAAACTCCACCTAGCCTACTTTGAGGGAGAGAACGCTTCCTGCTGTTGGGTTGCCACTAAGCTAGCACAGGTTCAGGACCCTGTTTTGGTAAACGAGGGACTTAACTGGTACTCGACGTCGTCTACCAAGAATCAGAAACGCTGCAGACAGGTTAGTGACGTCACCTCCTGTGTCAGTTAGCGCTGTTTCAGTTGCAGATGATGGGGAAAAACCTACTAAAGCTTCTTGGGCACAGAGGGGAATGTACAGCCCTGCCGTGAGTTAAAAGTAAACATGTAGAGTGGGGTCCCAGAGTGGCCTGTCAGTCCTGCAACAATGTCCCCAGCCCTGTTCTTGGCTTTGCTCCCCTGGGCGGGCTCCCTCTCAAGCTCTCTGTGGTTGTCCCTGCTAGCTTCCAGCCCACCTCCAGTGGCCTTCAGATAGTGATGTCTCCAGACTTATACCCAGATAGCACTCGATCCTGTGGAAGAGAAAAAGTTCTTTCCCTCAATCCCAGACAAACATTTTCTTCTCTCGTTGGCTCTGACTGAGTAACACGGCAATCCGTGTACTACTCACCGTGGGATGAAGCCGGACATCGGAAACATTCGTTAGCTTAAGACTCTCAGGGCCTACCCCTGGGACTGGGGTGTGGCAGGCAGAATTTTGAAGAACGGGCCCCAAGGTCCCATGCCCCTTAATTCTTGGAAGCTGTAAATGTTAAATGTGATGAGATCTCGCTCCTATGGTTGTGTTATGTTATTTAGCACAGTTGGTCTTAAAAACGGGAGATTATCTGAGCAAGCCTGATCTAATCACACGAACCCTTAGAAGCAGAGAACTTTCTCTGGCTGGTGGCAAAAGAGAAGGGAGAAGGGAAAATCATAGAGATTCAAAGCACGAAAAGAACTTGATGTGCCCTCGTTGGCTTAAAGATGGAGGCCGTATGGAAAATGGGAGTAGGAATTGGATTCTGTCAACAACAGGAATGAACTTGGAAGTGTGTTCTTCCCCAGTGTTTCCAGAAAGGAACTCAGCCCTGCTGACACCTTGATTGTAGCCCAGTGAGCTTCTAAGCAGAGAATCTGGCTGAGCCACTTGTGACCCAAGGAAACTGAGAGCTAATAAATGGGTGGCGTTTTGAGCTACTAAGTTTGTGCTAATTTGTCACGTAGCAAAAAGAAAACTAATATGGACGTCAGAGCCAACTCCATGCAAACCACATAGTGGAGAATGGGGGAAGAATGGCCCCTTAGGTAAGGTTGCCAGATAATAAAAATACAAGACTCTCAGTTAAATCTGAATTTTAGATACATTACAAATCTTTTTAGTGTAGGTATGTCTCCAATTTGAATTTCAGAAAAACAATGAATTTGTTTTTTTTTTTTTTTTTTGAGACAGAGTCTCGCTCTGTTGCCCGGGCTACAGTGAGTGCCGTGGCGTCAGCCTAGCTCACAGCAACCTCAAACTCCTGGGCTCAAGCGATCCTCCTGCCTGAGCCTCCCGAGTAGCTGGGACTACAGGCACGCGTCACCATAGCCGGCTAATTTTTTCTATATGTGTATCTTTAGTTGTCCAGGTAATTTCTTTCTATTTTCAGTAGAGACGAGGTCTCGCTCTTGCTCAGGCTGGTCTTGAACTCCTGACCTCAAGCAATCCTCCTGCCTCGGCCTCCCAGAGTGCTAGGATTACAGGCGTGAGCCACCGCGCCCGGCCAACAATGAATTTTTTTTTTTTTTATTGTGAGTGTGTCCTGTGCAACATTTTGGATAAACTTACACTAAAAAATTATTCATTGTTTATCTAAAGTTCAAATTTCACAGTCCAAGTCACATGGAAAGTCCACACATAGACACTCTAGCAGACAGCTGACCTCCCAGATGACAGCTGGTATCAACAGCCAGCCCTGTACAGGACCCATCTTGGATGTCCAGCCTGGTTGAGCCTCCATAGGACTTCAGCCCCAGCCAGTACCTAACTGCAAGAGCCACCCACCTGAGCCCAGTCAATCCACAGAACTGTGAGAAGCCACCATAAATTGTTGTTTTATGTGACGGGGTTCAAGATACACTACCCCAAAATATGGCACCTTGGCATTTGAGAAAACTGTAGAAGCAGGAAGGTCTCTCTGACCTTCTCCCATCTTTCTTTCCTTGAGCAGGCCATAAAATATGGAGAAGAATTCTCTGACCTTCCCCCGAAGCAGGTCATAAGACCCTCATGTGAGAGGTGCCCTCCCTATAGCCAGAGGAAAAGAATGTCCTTATCTCCGAAGACACAAGGACACAGAGAAGAATCTGAACAAACAGGCCTTGCTGGGTTCTCCAGTTCATTACCATTAGATCACACCCCCTTTGTCCAATCACACTTCTGCAAGACTGCCCACTCTTCATCAAACCTAAGCATAAAAATACACAAGTTTACCTGTTTCTTTGGGTCTTCATTTCCGAAGGCTCCCATATCATGTAAAATTTATATGAAATAAATTTGTATGCTTTTCTCTTGTTAATATGTCCTGTTTTAGGTGTCTCAGCCGTGAACCTAGTGATGAGTGAGAAAAGAAATCTTTTTTCCCCTACACATGGCTTCACGTTTTTGGGGTGGTTTGTTACACAGCGATAGAGCACTGAAACAGGGAGAATGGCCTCCTAATGGCTATGACAATTTTGTCCAGGGGGCTAAAGCAAGTCTTTCTCCTTCCCTATCATTGCTCCCTCCCTGCCTTTTATTTTATTTTATTTTTATTTATTTATTTATTTTTTTTGAGACAGAGTCTCACTCTGTTGCCCAGGCTAGAGTGAGTGCCGTGGCGTCAGCCTAGCTCACAGCAACCTCAAACTCCTGGGCTTAAGCAATCCTCCTGTCTCAGCCTCCCGAGTAGCTGGGACTACAGGCATGCACCACCATGCCCGGCTAATTTTTTCTATATATATTTTTAGCTGTCCATATAATTTCTTTCTATTTTTAGTAGAGATGGGGTCTCACTCTTGCTCAGGCTGGTCTCGAACTCCTGAGCTCAAACGATCCGCCCACCTCGGCCTCCCAGAGGGCTAGGATTACAGGCGTGAGCCACCGCGCCCGGCCCCTCCCTGCCTTTTAAACTCAGTCCTTAGCCATTTGATACCATTGTTGGTGAGCTGAATGTTTCATATTTGTAAATGTTACAGCATAGTAGTTAAGGGTAAAGGCAGGTAAGCCAGACAAATCTTGGCTGACATTTTGACTTTGTGCAAATTTCTTCACCTTTCCAAGCTTCAGATTGCCCATCTGTAGAATGGGAATGATGGGCTAGTCCCCCAATCAGAGCAGTGTTGTGAGGACCATATAAGAAAATATAGAACTAGGCACTTAATATATGCTTAATAAATACTAGTTATTGCTATCATCAGTAATAACATCCAGGGACGACTTTCATAAGCAGCTTCTATCTAATTATTGACAGAAAGGAGAACTACAGTTTACTTGTCCTGGATCTGAATCCATTGTCTGTGGTAGGAATTCATCAGCTGGTACTTGGTGCTTGGCTTATAACCCCAGCAACTAATCACCTGGGTCACCTTGGTACACATTTTGCATGAGTTGAGCTTAGAGAATTCATTAGAAAGTCACACAATCAAAGATTAATGACCTTTAAAAAAATGATTTAGGTGGGTGTTTAGTTATCCTTGTCTTAAATTAAAAAAAAATTCTCCTGGTAGAGATTACTGTAGCCCGGTTCGGTGGCCCAGAACCATGGTGGCACCTCCATCACTCTGTTGTTGCAAAGTTACCCAGCCCCTGGGGGCTCTCCCTGGCCACTCTCTGAGCAGGGGTGGGGGCCTTCTAGTTGGACCCTGGCTCTGATTCTGCTCTCCAGTCTCACAGGAGAATTCCAGTCCTACCCTCAGGTTCATTACATTTTTTTTTTTTTTTTAAGAGACAAAGTCTTGCTCTGTCTCCCATGCTGGCATGCAGCAGCATGATCATAGCTCACTGCCACCTCAAACTCCTGGGCTCAAGTGATCCTCCTGCCTCAGCCTCCTGAGTAGCTGGGACTACAGGCATGGGCCACCAGGCCTGGCTAATTTCTCTATTTTTTGTAGAGATGAGGTCTTGCTATATTGCCCAGTCTAGTCTCAAGTTCTTGGCCTCAAGTGATCCTCCTGCCTCGGCCTCCCAAAGCGCTGGGATTACAGGCATGAGCCACCACACCTGGCTTCATTACATGTTTTTTTTTTTTTTTTTTTGAGACAGAGTCTCACTCTGTTGCCCAGGCTAGAGTGAGTGCCGTGGCGTCAGCCTAGCTCACAGCAACCTCAAACTCCTGAGCTCAAGCGATCCTCCTGTCTCAGCCTCCCGAGTAGCTGGGACTACAGGCATGTGCCACCATGCCCGGCTAATTTTTTCTATATATATTTTTAGCTGTCCATATAATTTCTTTCTATTTTTAGTAGAGGTGGGGTCTCGCTCTTGCTCAGGCTGGTCTCGAACTCCTGAGCTCAAACGATCCGCCCACCTCGGCCTCCCAGAGTGCTAGGATTACAGGCGTGAGCCACCGCGCCCGGCCTTCATTACATGTTAAACCTACATTTCCACCCTGAGTAGTCATGTGCCAGGAATTAGAGGGAAGCTGAGTTTATGGAGAGGTTTTGAAGCATGTGCTGTCTCTTTTCCTCCACGTTGGTGGTTCTTCACTTTTCTTGGATTTGCCGACACCTTTGAGAATCTAATGAAAGCTACGGACCCACTCCTGAAAAAAAAAAAAAAAATGTATGTATGTTCACATTTTTGCTCTCAGTGCCAAGGATTCCTGGCCTCCCCTGAATCCTGGTGTATGGCTTCTAGGTTACAATTTTTTTTTTTTTTTTTTTAAGACAGGGTCTCACTCTGTCATCCAGGCTAGAGTGCAGTGGCATGATCATAGCTCACTCACTGCACCCTCAAACTCCTGGGTTCAAGTGATCCTCCCACCTCAGCCTCCCGAGTAGCTGGATAAGACAGTCTTGTGTATTCTATTACTGTGTGTAATGTGAGGATGTTGCTCATGATACTGTATTTATGATAATATATGGTGAAACTTGCCTCTCTGATCTGCATGTTAAGAATAGTTGTGCTTCTCCTGACTGTCTGCTTTGTTTTTATATCACTGACTCTATAAATCACAGTGTGACCCGGCTTCCTTTTTCACCTGGGCTGCTAGGGAACTTAGCCTCGGACCCCGTGTTCTGCCTGCAGCGAGTGCGGTGGGTTTCCCGGCAAGCATTTTGTGCAGTCACCTCACTCTTGGCTCCATCTCACTTTCCTATCCTTGTTTTCCCTTTACCTCATTTGTTCTTATTTACTTGTAATTTATTTTGTGCTGTTCTATTGTATGCATCTTTGTAAACCTTAAATACATCTTTGGAACAAGGCAGATATAAATCAATAAAAACGCATAGTGGCTAATGGAAGCTCTGGACAGCTTTCTTCTTGTGAAAACAATTGTCCCTAAATGTACAGGCTGGTTTCCTGGGGATGTGGAGGGCAATTGTGGGGGGAGGTGACAGAAAGATTAAGGGGTCTTTAAGCAGAGAAGCAGGCCTGGCTGGGAAATCTACCCTTACTGCTATAGAATAAAATACAAGAATATTATCCCCCCATTTTTCAATTAAAAACAATAATTGCAACGGTCCCCCACCCCCATGGGAGAAAACATATATTTAAAAAATAAGGTCACCTAAAAAAATTATTTTACTATGGAGAATTTCAAATACACCCAAAAGTGGATTAAACACTATAATAAGCTTCTATGTACCCCTCACCCAGCCCTGGTAACCATGAATCCATGGCTAAGCTTGCCTTCTCCACACCCCTTCTCTGTGATTATGATTTTTAATTTTTAAATCAAAGTATAATATACATACATACCTGTGCACATATCGTAAGTAGACACGGAGCACATTTTCACGCATAGGCACAGCTAGGTAACCAGCACCCAGGACAAGAAACTGAATAAGATCCGGCCCCCAGCAGCCCCCCTCCCAGTGCTTCTCCTCCCCCTCCCCCAAGGGGGACCGCTATCCTGACTTCCAGCCTCATAGATGAGTTGCTTTTGACCTTTATATAAATGGAATCATACAGCATGAACTCTCGAGTCTGGCTTCTTATGTGCAACGTTATGTTGGTGAGACCCACCCAGGTTGTGTGTGTATCAGGAGTTCATTCCTTTAGTGCTGAGTAGTATTCTGTTGTATGGATATGTCACAGTTTATCCAATCTCTTTTCATTTGGCTTTTGGGTAGTGCCAGTTTGGGGTCATTATAAGTAGCTGCTGTGAATATTCTAGTACATGTCTTCGGGTGAACACACGTGGGTGTACCCATCTTCCTTTGTTATTCTGAAGCAAACCCCAGGCACCATAGCATTTCACCCGTAATTATTTTAGCATGCATCTCTGGAAGAGGACATAGAGACAATTGCATTTAGGTGGTAAAACAGTTTGGGTGATAAATACCTAAAAATTAATACTAAAAATCAATAACTCCATAATACAATCAAACATCCAGTGAAGGTTTAAATTTCCAGTTGTGAGATCAATTTTAAGGCCTTGGGGCCAATGAAGTATAAGAAGGGCAATCTGGAAATTCCTACTAACTAGTGGGTTCGTAGAGTCCCTGTTAACTAGCAGGTAACCTTTTTATTAGGCAAGGAGAGTAGTGTGGGGGTGACAGAAGCCACTGGAGACAGGAGTGGAGGCTCTGCCCCTTCAGTCCTGCGTCCACATTGTTCTCCAGGACAAAGCACGCCACTCTGAAAATCGTCTCAGGAAACACCGTGATTATCAACGATTCTTTCCAACAGGAGGAAGAATGTGCGACTCTCCCCAACCCACCTTTTGCGAATCACTGGGCTCTAAGACAGCCAAAGAAGTGTCTTGGAGAAAATGCTTCATCCAGCAGCATTCATTCCTTAAACATTGATTTTTGCTTTTAAAAAACTCTTAATTACGGAATTTTTCAAACATACTCCCAAGTAGAGAGGATAGGGTAACGAGCGCTCACGTATCCATTAGTCAACGTCAATAATCTCTCCAAGTATTTATGAAGAAACGAGTTTGTGGCTCAAGAATGCTGATTTGTCATTTCTCTTCCCCTTCAAACGCCACCAAAATGATAGACGAAATAAGAATAAATAAATACATGTGTGTCAGGGTGTGTGGGTGGGAAGCGAGTGTGACTGCAGAAGAACCAATTGGTATTTGGTACAGCTGGTTGATGGACTCTTTATAACATATATGTATATTTATATTTAATTGGGGTAAAATACACATAACATGAAATTTACCATCTCAACCATTTTGAACCATACGGTTCAGTACTGTTAGACATATTCACATTGTGGCACAGCCAGTCTTCAGAGCCTTTTCATCTGGCAAAGCTGAAACTCTGTTACCCCTTAAACAACGACTCCCATCTGCCCTCCCCCCAGCCCCTGGCAACCCCCATTCTACTTTCTGTCTCTATGAATTTGACTACTCTAGGTACTTCCTATGGGGAGAATCATATAGAATTTATCTTTTTGTGACCCGTGTGTTTGACTTAACATAGTGGTTACTATCATATTTAATCTACTGTTGTATATATGTGACGTTTCCCATACTAGAATATGATGTGAAACCAAAAGCCTAGCTGAGAAGCTGGGAAATAGTGTTATCTGTTGGCCTGAAATTTGAGAAAGAGGTAAGTGAGATAGGCTCCCCGCAGCGGCTCTGAAGATCCCAAAATTCTACACAGGCAAAAGAGAGTTCTCCCTCTCAGAGGTGAGTTTTCTGGAAAAATCTGGAAGAATCCCAAGACCAGAGGCAGCCAGGGCTGGAGGAGGGAGGATGGGCTGGGCTGCGGGGCTGCGGGTGAGACTGTGAGTTAAAGGTGCTGCCACTGACTCCAGCTTTCAGGAAGCTGGTTCCTGATATTTGCACCCAGGCTACAGCCATGAGAATAACCCTCTGACGCGAGGGCTCTGACCCAGTGTGTGCCCACACACTGTGGCGGGAGGAGAGGACATGACCCCAGGTGGTGGCCATTAGGGAGGGGAGTCCTCACCTTTGGAAGACAAGCTAATTGTCATAGACCTAATGCTTGTGACAATCCCAAAATTCATACGTTGAAACCCTACCCCCTAATGTGATAGAATTAAGAGGTGGGGGTCTTTGGGAGGTAATTAGGATTAGATGAGGGCATGAAGGTGAGGCCCCCATGAATCGGATTAGGGTTTTCATAAGAGTCCCAAGAGAGCTTGCTTCCTCCCTCTGCCATTCCAGGACACAAGAATGGCACAAGAAGGGCCCACCTGAAAGAGGGCCCTCCCCAGAACCTGACCCTACTGGCACCCTGATCTTGGACTTCCAGCCTCTAGAATTGTGAGGAATCAGTTACTGCTGTTTATTTATTTATTTATTTTTTGAGATAGAGTCTCGCTCTGTTGCCCGGGCTAGAGTGCCGTGGCATCAGCCTAGCTCCCAGCATCCTCAAACTCCTGGGTTCAAGCGATCCTCCTGCCTCAGCCTCCCGAGTAGCTGGGACTACAGGTTCACCACCATGCCTGGCTAATTTTTTCTATATATTTGTAGTTGTCCAGCTAATTTCTTCCTATTTTTTAGTAGGGACAGGATCTCGCTCTTGCTCAGACTGGTCTCGAACTCCTGAGTTCAAACGATCCGCCCGCCTCAGCCTCCCAAGTGCTAAGATTACAGGCGTGAGCCACCACGCCCGGCCAGTTACTGCTGTTTAATACACCACCCAGTCCATGGTACTTTGTTATAGCAGCCCAAACTAAGACACTACCCAACCGTCCAAAAGGAAAGATGGCTTGGTCCAAGCCCTTCCTCACCAAAACAGCCATGGGTTTGGGCTTCTGTAACCAGAACTTGCTTTCGCTGTCATGAGAACAAGCATTTTTCACTGGAGTTTAGAAAATACACTCTAGCCTCTACTGTAGATAAGCTTGGCCCTTCATCTCTAACAGGAACAGAGAGTAAAGAGTTATCAAACATATTTGAGGAAAACCAACATCATGAAAGAGAGGCACCAAACTAAACAAACAAAAGATCTAATCCCCGCAGAATTCTCCCAGGATCTAGAGAGATATTTTAAATGAAGTAAAAGTACTATCCATAAATAGAGAGCTGACTGCTGTCAAAAGAATATGTCAAGAGTTCTTGGAATTTAAAAAAGTGCAATTGCTAACATAATAAGCTCATTGGAGGGACTGAATAGCTGAGTGACTATGGCTGAAGACTAACTGATGACAGGGCTGAGAGAGTCTCTCAAAAAGTGCAAAACAGATAAGAAGATTAAAAAAAATGTAAGAGAAAAATTAAGAGACATGGAGCAGGACATGAAATTTAACTCTTTATCTAATAGGAATTTTCAGAAGCCCAAAACAGAGAGCCTGTGGGGGAGGAAATAAAGTAATGATGGGGGCCCATTGTGGTGGCTCACACCTGTAATCCCAGCACTCTGGGAGGCTGAGGTGGAGGATTGCTTCAGGCTAGGAGTTCAAGACCAGCCTGGGCAACATGGCAAGACCCCATCTCTACAAAAAATAAAAAAATTAGTCAGGCATGGTAGCATGCACCTGTAGTCCCAGCTATTTGGGAGGCTGAGGTGGGAGGATCGATTAAGCCCAGGAGTTCAAGGCTGCAGTAAGTTATGATGACACCACTGTACTCCAGCCTGAGAGACCCTGGAGTGAGACCCTGTCTAAAAAAAAAAAAAAAAAAAAAAAAAGAAAGAAAAAGAAAAAGTAATGATGGAATAAACAATTCCCCTGAGCTGGAGAAAAACTTCAATCTTTAGATTTAAAGAGCAGACTAAATGCCAAGCAAAAATAATAAAAGACCTGTCCAGGAAGGCATCAAAATTTCTGAACTCCAAGGGTAATGAAAAAAAGAGGGTCCAAATCCTCCAGAAAGATAAAAAGTAGTAACCTGGTCTTAAAGACCTCAGCTGGAATGCTAGAAGCATGGAGCAAGATCTTCAAATTTCTGCGGAAAATAATTTTGAGATTTGAATTCCATACCCAACTGTATCAGTTGAGGTCCAATCAAGAAAAGCGAACCCCCGCCCCGCCCCATCCCGTGCCTCCTATTGGCAGAACCGAGCAGGAAGGCAGCTGGGAAATGTAGTCTGCAGGCTCCTAGCCCGCGTGCTACAGAGCTGAGTATAGTACCAAGAGACAGCAGGTAAATACCAGCCCACCTCCATAGCTTAATATTCAAGCGTGAGGACAAATTAAAGATGTTTTTGGATACGAAAGGACTTGGGAAGGTTAACATTTTCTGAAAGAATTCTTTGAGATGTTCTCCATCAAAGTAAAAAGCGAATGAGTTGAAGGAAGAGAAAGACAGAGAACTGTGAGACTTTTGTCTGTGTCATCCCACGCTAGGGACCAGTGTCACTCAGTGACACTCAGGAGAGGCAGAACATCTCCGTTGAACTCCCTAGTAGTTCCCTGTGGAGAAGCTTGGAGGGCAATCGAGGAAAGGCAGGGCAGTGAATGTATGGGGAGGTGGCATCTAAATGTCGTTTTGTCAAACGTTGGGATGGGGCAGAGGGACAGAGGCTTTCCTGGGAAAATTTCGATCCTGACTTCCCACATTTTCTTTTAGCAAAGCAGGATGGGCCTGCAGTGCTCAAAGGACCCCTCTGCTGGTGGCAGCCCCACCTGGGCCTTCCTTGCCCTCCTCTGGCCTCCGGCTCATTGGTACCCCCTTCCCAGCCGTCTCCCCGGCCCTGCCCCATGCCTTCCCTCCATCAAAACCTGCTCTGGGCTCATCAGACCTAGATCATTTGCCAGTTAATTTGCACTTTCATGGGGATAATGGATTAGCCAAAGGAACTAAGCACCAACTTTAGACTTTCAGGCTATTTATGGCCAATGGAAGTGAGGGAGGGCTATTTCAGTACTTCTCCAATCATTCCAGAGAGGCCACAGTTTTTATACAAGCATTTCGAGGGAGAAAGGAGAATCGTGTCAAGAGAAGAGAGAGACACAGGCTGGGGAGAGCTGGCTAGGGAAGGGTGGGGATGGTGCAGCCCTCTAGATACCACCTGATAAACAGTATCTTAAAAAAGAACTTTTAAAAAGTATGCTAAGATACTTTAAAAATATCTTTAAAAGCCCAGGTAATAAAGACCTGGCTTTCCCAAATGTGCCAGGTCTTGCTAATTGCCGACCCAGGGCCATTCTTCTCGTCTTCCTTGCTATTTGGATTAATGTGCTGCGGCTGCCATAACAAAGGACCACTCGCTGGGGGGCTTAAACAAGAGATGGATTTCTTCGCAGTCTGGAGGCTAGAAGCCTGAAATCAAGGTCTCTGCAGGGCTGGTTCCCTCTGAGGCCTCTCTCCTTGGCTTGCACGTGGCTGTCTTCTTGCTGTGTCTTCACATGGTCTTTCCTCTGTTCATGTCTTTGTCCTAATCGCTTCTTCTTATAAGGACACCAGTCATAGTGGATAAGGGCCCAGCATGAAGGCCTCATTTTAACTTAATCACCTCTGTAAAGGCCCTGTCTCCAAATATAGCCACATTTTGAGGTACTGGGCATCAGGACTTCAGCATATGAATTTTGAAGGAATACAATTCGGCCCATAACACTAACAGAACCCCAATTTAATGCATGGTGGCAATGTGCCCAGCTAAATCTTAGATTTCCCAGCCTCCCTTGCAGCTAAGAATGGTCCTATGACACAGACGTCCCAACAAGGTATGGCTGGAGTTCTTGGGTGGGATTTCTGGGAAGTCTCCTTACAAGAGAGGTTACTTCAGCTTGGGAGTCTCCTTCTGCCTTTTTTTTTCTTTCTTTATCCTGCCCAGAATTCCAGTGTGATGGCTGGAGTTCCAGGGGCTATCTTAAGAGCATGGGGTGATGGTCACATCCTAAGAATGAAGGATAAAAGGGCTGGGTCTTTGGTGGCCTCATGGAGCAGCCCTAGTCGGCCCAGCTCTGGTCTGATTATTACAGGAGAGAAAAATAACCCCCTCCTTTGTTTAAGCCACCGGTTCTCAGGCTTGTGTTACTGCAGTTGAACATAATATCTAATTGTCAGGGCAATAAGTACTTTGATTTTCCCGTCCCAGAAACGTGTTCCCCACAGCCTGACACAGCAATCGGCGGGCTGGGGCCTGGCTGGAGGAGGAGCGGGTTGGGGGAGTCTCTGGCACTGACGGAGAGAGAGGAGGCAGAGAGAGATGCTGCACGCTGATGACTCTAGCTGAGAAATTGGCAGGCGGTGTTAGCCCCTCTGAGGATCTCGAAACAGACGGTGTTTGAAGTGGGGTGGGGATGCCATCCTGCGTCTTCTAAGAAGCACCTGAGGATAAAAGCTCTGGAAGCTGAGGTGTCTGTAAAAGTGACATGCCGAGAATCACTAAATGGCTGTGAAGGCTCCTCGGGTCCTTTATTTTCCCTCCACGTGGTGCAGAAGGCCCCTCCGCTTAGGCAGACGGTGTCCTACCCTCGAGGGGTCAGAGTGAGTGGCATTTGTCTGGTGGGGTGTCACCGGTGGGGAGGGAGGGCTGTCGCGGCGCAGAGCATGTGGGCAAGCCTTTCAGCCCATCCTCTCCCTGGGCACGCACTCAACATACCAAATGAACCTGAAGCTGGGATTCTTACATGACAGCAGGGAGATAAGCAGGGAAGAAAAGGCGCGCGAGGTGGATGATGAATATTCTATTTGTGACATTTTTCCTGTATTCAGTCAAATAGAAGAAAGTGTTCAAATAACGAGCAGTCACTTTGGTGGCTACTGTGGCAGTTCCTTGGTAACGCAGCACTTAACTCGCTTCCCTCCGTGGAGGGGTAGCCTCTCATGGAGTGCTGGGGGCAGGTGACAGGGCATGGCAGTGGGAATAGGGTAGAGATTCCGGGAGAATTTTCCACGCCCAAGTCTGCCTTTGGCTTCTACTGGAGGGGGTCCCTGAGCCTCTCTCATTCTGCAATTCCTCCCGTGGAAGGAGGGGAAGGGAAGCTGTTGTCTGGTGGGTGGGAAGAGCCAGATAGGGCAAGAGGGTTGTGAATCCCAGAGATGGACACAGGGATGCCTGGGTCCGCCTGCTCTGGCCCCGGGGCGGTAAGAAGGCATGCACGCTGGCTGCGAGCTGTGTCGGGGTGTTGTCTTGGATTGGCTTCTCCTAGGGGTATGTTCTGGACAGGGATTCCCGTGCAAGGAGTTTATTTGGGATGGGAGTGGGTATGAGAGGGAAGGAAGGGAAGTCGACATAGAATATGGTAACACGCAGATAGCACTATGGGCAACTGGTGCCCAGTCCCACTGAGGACCTCTTAGAGACAATGTAGAGCATGCTGGAGGGGTGAAGGAGCTGGGGTAGGTAGCCACCAACTCCTGCTCTTCGCCAGAGGAGGGCTACCCCCAGGAACAGCACCTCCCCAGCGCCTCAGTGTGCCCAGCGCAGCTCAAGCTTGCTCCTGTGAGCAGGACAAGCCCTCAGGCAGAGCTGCAGGCGCCCCCCCAGTGAGATGCTTCTGTGTGGGCCCAGCCAGTGCCAAGGGAATGTGGGTGGGGCACTGACAGTGACCGATAGAGTCCGTGGGCAGGGCCTTGCCCGGGTGCGCACACAGGCCTGGGCCGAGCGAATGCTGTTCCATTCACCTGCTTTCTCCCAGATCCAAGCCTGCCCTTTCCTACCCTGCCCTGTCTCACATTGTCCCGGCTCACTTGTTCTCTGGCTTCCTGCTATGTCTGGCCAATAGGAGACACTGATGGAAGTCTTAGGCCAGAAACAGGGAAGGAGCCAGGATATTTCTTCCCCATTCTCTGTGTTGAGTGGCATTTCTGCAGCAGCAGGGTCTCCTCTGTGGTGCCAGCTTTTGCCAGGTGGCCCCAGCTTCTGGGCTGTACTTCCACCATCTCCTCCTTTCGTCCTTCTAGCTTGAAATGTGGCTGTGTGGTTGGGCTTGCCCTTTTGTACCCCTGTCATTGCCATGAGAAGCACTTGCCTCTGAAGAACTGAAATCCAGTGGCATTTGGGGGCCACCATGTCTCTTGCGGGAACGAAGATGGAAAGGAAGAGTCTGATGTAGGCGGAAGATGGATGGTTTCCGTGTCTCTCTCAACTCCCATGCATGGTCCTATGAGTAAACTTACTTTGACTGAATCGATAAGAGTTGGATGCCTTTCCATGCTTAACATGTGAGAACAATAGTCTGTCTTTTCCTTTCTCTGTTGTTTTCCAAATATATGATGAGGACAGTCTGTGATGGATGCCATCGCGTTCTACAGTTAGGGTTGGGGCAGCTATGGGAATCTTCTGACACTGACGACAACGTCCCATTGCCAGCATGGAGTAATACCCCATGAAACAGTGTTGGGAAAACTGTGGTCCACCAAAAGCCTGCCTAGGATCATGTGGGGGCTTGCAAGCCTACGCATTCCTTGGCCACATTCCAAGGTTACTGACTCTGCATCTGGGACACTGGAGTCAGAGGAGCCGCATTTTTAATGCAACCCTCCCCCCCCCAACCCTGCCCGGTAAATCTCGGGCACACTAAACTTTGAGATCTATTCTTACTATTTCATAATATTTGCTACTTAGTGTTCTGATTTCCTGGAAGAAATAAGTCTAGAATTTTCTCTTTAAAATCTAAAAACAGGCCGGGCGCGGTGGCTCACGCCTGTAATCCTAGCACTCTGGGAGGCTGAGGCGGGAGGATTGCTCAAGGTCAGGAGTTTGAGACCAGCCTGAGCAAGAGCGAGACCCTGTCTCTGCTAAAAAAATAGAAAGAAATTAGCTGGACAACTAAAAATATATAGAAATATTAGCCGGGCATGGTGGTGCATGCCTGTAGTCCCAGCGACTCGGGAGGCTGAGGCAGGAGGATCGCTTGAGCTCAGGAGTTTGAGGTTGCTGTGAGCTAGGCTGACACCACGGCACTCTAGCCCGGGCAACAGAGTGAGACTCTGTCTCAAAAAAAAAAAAAAAGTAAAAAAAAAAAAACTTCTAAAAACAGAGGTTACGAAAGGGGAGGAATACTATTCCAGTTATCTATTGCTGCTGAACAGACTATCCCAGAGCTTAGTGGCATTAAATAACAGTTTGTTATTATCTCTGATGATTCTTTGGGTCAACGGAACTCAGCCAGGTGGTTTTTGCCTGGGGTCTGTCCTGCAGTCGCAGGTAGAAGGCGGCTGGGGCTGGAGTCCTCTGAAGGCTCAACTGGGTGGGACTCGCAAGGTGCCTTCTTCCCTCACGTCTGGCATGCTGTGTTCCTCCACTCTGTCCCTCTGTCCAGCAGGGTGGTCCGGACTTTTTTCATGGTGGCTCAGGGCTTCAAGAGGCAGGAAGCAGAAACCTCTGGTCATCTTAAAAGTGAAGTACACAACCGACAAAGCTCAGTTCTACAGAATTCTACTGACCAAAGCGGCCACAGGTCACACTGGATTCAAGAGGTAGAGGAATACACTCTGCTCCTCAGTAGGGGAAGTGGCATGGCCAGGACTGGCTTCATAATTTGGGATCCCAGTGAAAACTGAAAACACAGGGTCCTATGCTAAAACAAACAAACAAACAAACACAAAACAGGAAAAACTGCCATTTAAGGCACTTAGTCGGTTTGTGCTGCTAAAGCAAAATACCTGAGACTGGGTAATTTATAAAGAACAGAAATTTATTTCCTACAGTTCTGGCGGCTGGGAGTCCAAGGCCAAGGGGCCAGCAGGTTTGATGTCTGGTGAGAGCCCTGTGTCTCTGCCTCCAAGGTGGTGTCTGGTCGCCGCATCCTCATGCTGTGTCCTCACATGGTGGAAGGGACAGAAGGGGTGAAAAGGGGCAAACTCCCTCTGTCAAGCTCTTGCATAAGGGCACCTAAGCCCATGCATGAGGGCAAAGCCCTCATGACTCAGTTGCCTCCGAAAGGCCCCACCTCCCAATGCTATTGCATTGGGAACTAGGTTTCAACATGAATTTTGGAAGGGACAAAAACATTCAAATCATAGCAGACACTAAAATATAAAGCTTTTTCTTTCTTCCACGCACTCTCTCTTGACTTATGGTGTTTATTTGCTATTTAATGTGCTTCTAAGTAAGGAAAAATTAAAATTTTAAATTATTAACATGAATGTACCATTCGTCTATATATTGCTCAATGTCAGTTTTAAATGCAAATATAAGAGCATTTAACTAGTGTGCAGAATCACCGAAATTACACAATTTGTGTTTCTTAGCTCGTACATGGATGAGTATTTCGTTCTTACTAGGACAGTGGAAGCTATTTTATTTGATACGCTCACATTCCACCAACAGTGCCTGCAGCTTACCGATGAGTAAGGAAGGAATGGAAGGACGGGGAGTTATGGGTTGCCCTATTTTCCCTTTCTTTCTGTCACCATTTTTAGTGTAAGTGGTTGACTAAGACACGGAAGTAACACAAGAAAGAATATGAGGGAGTTCCTTGGTCATTTGTGTTTTCTCAAACGCCATTGCCTTCTTTATGCATCTGAAGCAAATGTTGCAAATGAAAGACTTGGCCTCCGCGGGTTGTCAGCGGTCAAAGATGTGACACGTTTACCTCACACTTGCTTGGTGTCTCACTGAACTCCCGTGCACTGTGGGCTCACCAGAATTCTGTGCTCAGGGTCATTAACACCATATGTTAATGGGGCCACAAGAAACTCGGACATACCTATTGTCTGTATCTCTTCTGCTCACACGCACGCTCTATTGTCCCATCAGACTTGACTTACAAAGCACAGGCTCAAACATAAAATTATTAAGAATTTCGGGCCGGGCGTGGTGGCTCACGCCTGTAATCCTAGCACTCTGGGAGGCCGAGGTGGGTGGATCGCTCGAGGTCAGGAGTTCGAGACCAGCCTGAGCAAGAGCGAGACCCCGTCTCTAGTAAAAAAAATAGAAAGAAATTAGCCAGACAACTAAAAATATA
The DNA here is from genome assembly GCF_041146395.1 of Eulemur rufifrons. Taxonomy (NCBI): domain Eukaryota; kingdom Metazoa; phylum Chordata; class Mammalia; order Primates; family Lemuridae; genus Eulemur; species Eulemur rufifrons. The sequence continues at coordinate 110,474,604 of NC_091012.1, forward strand.
TGTAGAAAAAATTAGCTGGGCATGGTGGCGCATGCCTGTAGTCCCAGCTACTCGGGAGGCTGAGGCAGGAGGATTGCTTGAGCCCAGGAGTTTGAGGTTGCTGTGAGCTAGGCTGACGCCACGGCACTCACTCTAGCCCGGGCAACAGAGTGAGACTCTGTCTCAAAAAAAAAAAAAAAAAAAAAAAAAAAAGAATTTCAAGATAGAGACAGCAGAGCGTTAAAGCAGATGTGAGGCCATTCTGATCATAGGGCCCTGTGTGACTGCTCAGGTCGCATGCCCATGAAGCTGACCCTGGGCATCTGGAGACACAGTCGCTTGCTGGTAAATGTTTAACAACTGGATGTCTGGGAAAAAAGCAAAACCAAAACAAAACCCTGATTGGTAGCATTTTCTAGCATGGCTGATCTCAAGCCACCAACATGATGTCACTGAATGCAGACTTGGGAAGAACACATGCAGTCGGCTCTGGAGAGCTGATCTGATATTGCTCCAGAACACAGCAGTGGGGCTGGGTGGGGGGGGCTCCTATACAAGGAGGGAAGGAATTGCTGGCGGCCTCCTTTGGGGACAAGCTAGCACATACAGTGACACTGAAAAGAAAGAGAGAACGAGCTGTCCGTGTATATGTGGATGTGTATAGAATGCAAAAAGACCGAAAGGCTATATAGTAAAATGTTAATAGTGATTACTTCTTGGTCATAGGATTAAAGGTGATAATAATAAAATAATTATTTTCGCTTATCTGTAGTATCCACATTTTCTAAAATAGATAGGCATTACTTTCGTAATAAAAAATGAGAAAAAGCTTTCACAAAATTTCTAGAAAAAGTTAGTACAATCTTTAAAGCATAGGTTTGGGTAGTGCAAGTCTGTAATAGTTGCTACATGCCATGAATAATTTACAAATTAAATTGATTTTAAAGCACAGCTAAAATAAATTTGATAAGATGGGGCACAGTTATGTTCTTTCTTATCATTCACATTTGTACATTTTATAGTCAATGAAGAGTGACAGCCACTATTTAGAATTCCAGCAAAGAGCAACCATAACTATTTGTCACCTGCTCAGCATTTAAACAATGGCTTGATTGTTCACCTGCCCTGCCTGGCAGGAGCGAGGAGAACCAGGATCCACACTAAATAACCGAGTTTATGACCACGGAGGCAGAAAGGAGGAAAGGATGGTCTCTTTGGAGAACTGATGAGAACAGTAAGGAGAGGTTGAAATATGTCAGCGACACGTAAGAGGAGGGGAGAATGAAGGGAGGGTGCCAGCGTGTATCAAAATCTGGGCACTGAGGGCGTGAAATAGAGTTTCATAAAGATGAGGAGACAGGAAACGTTTTGGCCCAGGAGCCAGGGAAGGAGAAACAAAGCAACGAGGGTGGGAGGGAAGGACTTCAAAGGACAATTCCCAGAGAGACTTGGAGTAACTGTTCTCTCTTGAGTTTGCGTCCTGCAGCCATGAGAATGTCGGATGATCTTACGACGAGTCAAAGAGATTCCTAATGATTCTGGGGTGGGTAGGGAACTGCAATATTCTGACAAAATGAACCGTGGTCAACAAGAAACCCAACTGGATGCTTCTAGCTTCCTTTATTCACAGGGAAGTTCTCAGAGTAAGGCCCTCAGTGGGGGAGGGGCTCACTCCTGGTTTGTTTGCAGGAAGGAGTATAAAGGAGTCTGTTTGACTTATCTGTGGTGCTTTTGGTGAAACACCCAGGACCCAGCCCCACTTCTCAAACTCAAATGTTAATAGGCACACAGATCACACAGGGATCGTGTTAAAATGCAGATTTGTGTTAACATGCGATTCGGATTTTGCAGGTCTAGGGTGAGGCCGGAGAATTTGCATTTCCAACAAGCCCCCAGGTGACGCTGACACTGCTGGTCCATAGACTATAGTTAGTAGCTGGGTCACAGAGGGCAAAACGGCAGATAGGACTGTTTCCCTTCCCCAGGTTTGGTTTCCCATACAGCCCAGGCCCTGGTGGCTGCATCTTCCCCAGTGCCGCTGGCTCTTGCAGTGGGCCCGGCTGTTGGTCAGGAGGAAGCAGCCAGGGCTGTTTCCCCACGTCCCTTCTTCCTGTTTGGGTATTTGGGTATTTGGTTTCTCTCCCTCCCGCTCTCTCGGCTTTGCCTCCCTCCGTCTTTCCTTCCCTGCACGCCTTCCTCTTTGCAACAGCCTCGTCATTATCGCAGGAGATTTATTTTTAGAGTCAAGGCCACAGAGTTGCAGATTCTGCAAGGCCTAAAACAAATCGACAAACGGAAAGTGTTTGTCTTTGAAGCGGTGTGAATGAAGGGCCTGCTAGCCCGGCCTGTCAATAAGCTCTTATCTCGGCTTGTTTTCTGAGTCGCCCACGTGGGCTGCCTTCTCCCCCTCCCAGATCAGAAAGGAGGTTGAAACACAAGAAGCAACTGAAATCTCCTCGTCTTCCCCCTGTGAGATCTTGCCAAATCCCACTTTTAGCTGGCCACCATGACAGGGGTGGCGGGTTCCAGAAAAGCGGCAAAGAAAAACAAGACAAAGTTGGGCTATGTCTTGGCCCCAAATTCCAAGCCCGGGGGTCTGGGTCAAGGAGCAATGTTCCTAAGAGTGAGTAAGCATGAGGTCGCAAGCTTGCATATGGAAATGATGGAGGTTGTGAGGATTTTTTTCTTTTTTCCATGGGGTTCCTCAGTGGGGACTTGAAGGACATATAAGAAATGGCCCCACTGGGTGACAACGATGATGCAATAACCTTTCCAAGCTCTCTGGTTGGGAACTGCAGGGCGAACATACCAGAATAGTGGTTCAGCTGACTCTAATTCATCCTCCCAAAGGCCTGATCAGTGAGGTTAGCCCTGATTCCTTCCTCGGGGTTCTGGGACTGGGAATCCCTAGCTCCATCGTTGTCCTCACCTTAGGTGACAACCACCTCTTTACTGTCAGGTTCTTCTAAACCTGAGAGACCCCAGGGACCAGGTCAAAACCACCTTTTCATTGCCAAGGCCTCCCATGTGCCAGGCCCTGTGCCATATGCACCCTGGTAATAGGGAAAAGAATCCTCAGCTAGCATTTATTAAGCACTTACCATGCATAAGTACTATGCTAAGTGTTTTTAATGTGAATTTAATTAGCTCCCTTAATTCTGACAACAGCGCTTCCAGGTAAGTATTATGCCCATTTTACAGATGAGGAAACAGAGGCTGTGCTGGGGTTAGAATGGGTTCATTCCAATTTATGGACGTCGACTGTGTGTGTTTTGGACTGGGGATACAGAGGTGAATTGGTGTGTTTCCTCCACCCCCTGCCCCTGCCCCTCCATTTCCCAGCTCAAGATTCTGAGTTCCTGGTTTGCACGTTGCCTTCCTTTGTGGCCCCGACCCGAGAGTCCCAGAGGGCAGTGGCTACGTAGGTTGGTGGGGTATGTGGGATGGAGTTGGAAGTAGTTTTATGGGCTTCCCTTTATAGAGTCTGAGTCCGCTACCTTGAAAGAGCCACCCTCTCCATGTCCAATTTCCTCTGCTTTGTATGAGGAGGTGACTATTCCTAAAATTAAATTATGAAGCTGGTGAGGGTGCCCAGTCTGTTCATTTGACCAATATTTCCTGAGTATCTAGTACATTCCAGGCTCAGTTCTGTCTGGGTAAGGGGGTTATCTTAGTCCCCTTGCATTGCTATAAAAGAATACCTGAGGCTGAGTAATTTATAAAGAAAAGAGGTTTATTTGGTTCACGGTTCTGCAGACTGTACAAAAAAACGTGGCACCAACATTTGCTTCTGGTGAAGGCTTCAGGCTGCTTCCACTCATGGTGGAAAGTGAAGTGGACATCCATGTCCAGAAATTGCATAGTAAGAGAGGAGGCAAGAGAGGAGAGGTGCCAGGCTTTTTTTTTTTTTTTTTTACAATTAGGTCTTGAGGGACTCTTGCAGGAATTAATAAAGCAAGAACTCACTTATTACCGGATGGCACCAAGCTGGTCATGAGGGGTCTGCCCCTATGACCCAAACACCTCCCATCAGGCCCCACCTCCGCCACTGGGGATCAAATTTCAACATGAGGTTTGGAGGATCAAATATCCAGACTATAGCAAGGATTGAGTGGTGAACAAAGCAGCAAAGGTCCCTCTCCTCAGGATGTTTCTACTCTAGTGGGGAAGCCAGGCGACAAACAAGCAAATGAATGAATGCCTCATGGAATTTGCACAGAGAGATGCCAAATTGGGCAAGGAGAACATGTGGGGGGCTATTTAAGACAAGGGGGTCAGAGAAGGGCTCTTGAGTAGGGACCCAGACAAGGTGAGGCAGATGGGGAACAGGGAAGAGCGATCAGGTAAAGGCAAAAGCCAATGCAACGGCCCTGAGGCTGGACCATGCTTGGAAAGTTCAGCAAAAAGGCCAATGTGGCTGGCACGGAGGGTGCAGAGTGTGCAAAGAGGTAGATATGGAATCTGACTGATAGGCAGGGCTAGGTCAGGAATGTCTCATGGGCCTTGGTGAGGAGTTTGGGTGTTTTTATTGAGTTACAATATTTGATGGGCATCACTCACCTAGGAGGCATGTAATAAGTGGCCATTGCAGCCCCTCTGAGGAAACTCTGAACTTGAAGGTCTGTGGAGCTGGGGGAAATAGAAGATGAGTTGTATTATGCACTTTATGCATGCATTATGCACTGGTGATCCCTGGATGGAGGGTCCTAGACCACACTTGGAGGAGGCTGGCTCTGAGCTTTGCACCTTGGCATAACGGTGACTGTTACTTTCCCCACCCAAAGCTTCCCAAGTCTTTCTGCTTGAGGGCATTCTGTGAGTGGCTCCCTACAGGGCAGGCCTGGAGCTGTGGGGGAGTTAACCCCCGTCAACAAATGACCATCAAAGAGTTGATGGATAAATGTCAAGCTTCTTGGCCCCTTGGTGGGCCAGTTCAGAAGCTTGCTCCACACAGTCTCCCACAAGTGCCCAGTGGGACTGTGTTCTGGTTGCCCACAGTAGTAACCAGCTCATACACTCACTCTTTATTGGCTTTTCTCGTTTCTCCATCTCACGTTCTCAGTTCCCTACTGGTGCTTCCTGGGATCACTTCCCAAATAAACCACTGCCACCCAAGTCCTATCTCTGGGTCTGCTTTGGGGGGAACCCAAATTAAGGCACTTGGCCAGAATGATGAGTAGGAGGCCCCCCTGTCACAAATGACTGCATAAACCAGTTGTCCAGGCATCTTGGGTACAGAAGATGGGGCTGCTGGCTGGGGAGAGGGGCAGATACAGCAGTTATGGGATGGTACAAGACAGCATGGTCCCCCACAGTCTGGCAGGAGGAGGGCAGGCAGTGCCAGCACCACTACACCCTGCACAGGGACCACAGCAGTCCTTAGGAACATGGGTACAAAGAAGAGGTCAAACAGTTCGCAGAGAGAATGCACATAATGTGGGCGACATGAGGGCTGGGACTTGGTCCATTTGGTTCACTGCTGTGAAGCCAGGCCTGGCATACATTAGGTGCTCAATAATATTTGTTGAATGAATGAATGGAGCAAAGAAAAAGAGCTTAAAACCGTGGGGTCCCATAGAATGAGAAGCTATTTTTTTTTTTGAGACAGAGTCTCGCTCTGTTGCCCAGGCTGTAGTGCCATGGCGTCAGCCAACTCAAACTCCTGGGCTCAAGCGATCCTCCTGCCTCAGCCTCTTGAGTAGCTGGAACTACAGGCATGGGCCACCATGCCCGGCTAATTTTTTCTATATATTTTTAGTTGTCCAGCTAATTTCTTTCTATTTTTAGTAGAGACGGGGAATCTCGCTCTTGTTCAGGCTGGTCTCGAACTCCTGAGCTCAAACGATCCGCCCACCTCAGCCTCCCAGAGTGCTAGGATTACAGGCATGAGCCACCGCGGCCTCGCCAGATGAGAAGCTATTGATGGTCTCCACTCCCTCCTTCAGCCCTCCTGAATCTGCTTGGTCAACTTTGCTTTGGATTCGGTGAGGCACCCAGCAACCTTTTGGTTGTCTCCATCCCATACTTTTCTGTCCTACATAAACGAGCTTGTCACATGCAACAAACAGAACTTTTTACTAAGGCAATAGTATGACATTGAAGACTGTGGCAGGGTTACTCTCTTCCCACCACACCCATTTTTTTCTGGTTTCCTGGGTTCCCAGGTAGACTACTTTTCCCAGACTTCCTTGAAGTTAGGTGGGGGCCACGTGACTGAAGTCTAGCCTATGGAAAGGTGGTCGAAGTGATGTGCCTGAACCACAATACCTCCCCCTCACGGTCCTCCATTTTTTTTCTTTCTGTTCTTTGACCTTGGAAGCCACGTATTGAAGTTGGTAGTGCTGTTTTCCATGAGAAAGAAGATGCCTGAAGCCTGGGTCCCTGAATCACCACGAAGAAGGCTGCCCCTGGAATGCATGATTGGAATATGAAGTGAGCAAGAATTTGCCTTTTGCATATTCCATTAAGCCTTGGAGATTTAGGAGATGTTCGTTCCAGCTCCTTGTCTGTCCCAACTAACTGAAGGATCTTGTGTCTCAGGCACAGTTTGTTGACATGAAAGGCTGGGGCAGGGGGGATTCCCTGGGCGAAGGATCGGCCTCCTTTCTTTTTATTTCAGCATATTGTGGGGGTACAAAAGTTTAAGTTACGTATATTGCCCTTGCCCCCCTCCCCCCCCCCCAGTCAGAGCTTCAAGCATGTCCATCCCCTGGACAGTGCGCATCGCACTCACTATGTATGTATACACCCATCCCCTTCCCCCAACATCTGCCCGACACCCTATCAATGTTATTCCTAAATGTGCTCTTAGGTGATGATCAGTGAAACCAATTAGATGGTGAGCACATGTGGTGCTTATTTTTCCATTCTTGGGATACTTCACTTAGTAGAATGCGTTCTAGCTCTATCCAGGAAAATACAACAGGTGCTATATCGCCATTGTTTCTTATAGCTGAGTAGTGCTCCATGGTATACATATACCACATTTTATTAATCCATTCATGTACTGATGGGCACTTGGGTTGTCTCCACATCTTTGCAATTGTGAATTGTGCTGCTATAAACATTTGAGTGCAGATGTCTTTTTTATAGAATGTCTTTTGTTCTTTTGGGTAGATGGCCAATAATGGGATTGCTGGATCGAATGGTAGGTCTATTTGAATCTGTTTAAGGTATCTCCATGTTGCTTTCCACAGAGGTTGTACTAGTTTGCAGTCCCACCAGCAGTGTATGAGTGTTCCTGTCTCTCCGCATCCACGACAACATTTATTGTTTTGGGACTTTTTGATAAAGGCCATTCTCACTGGAGTTAAGTGATATCTCATTGTGGTTTTGATTTGCATTTCCCTGATGATTAGAGATGTTGAGCATTTTTTCATACGTTTGCTGGCCATACTTCTGTCTTCTTTTGAAAATTTTCTATTCATGTCCTTTGCCCACTTTTTGATAGGGCTGTTTGATTTTTTTTCTTGCTGATTTTCCTGAGTTCTCAGCCTCCTTTCCGGAAGCATCTTTGAGGGATTGTCCATGATGCTGATGGAAATGGGAGGCCTCCTCTCTTTACCCCACACTAGTTCTAGGATTTCTCAAGGAGTCTTTGAAAATAAAAACAAACAGGAATTCCGCTACAGACCTTCCAGTTGTGCCGGTTCCAGAGGATTCAGTGTGAACAGAGACCCCTGGAAGTGGGCAGCTGCGGTGGCCCTGGTTCTCCCCACTTAATCAAATGGGGACCTGGAATAGGGAAGAATTGGTAGTTTAATTTTCCACCAGTCCTTACCCTGAGACAGATGGTTATGACGCCAAAATCTTACATTATTTATGAGGCTGTGCAATGCTGGAGAAAGGACTGCTCTGGCGGTTTGGAGCCCTGGATTCTAGTTCTGGGTCTGTGCCCCACGGGCGGGCCCTGTTCTCTCTCTCGGCTTGTTCCTTGGTTTGTAAAGTGAAGGTGGGGGGAATGTGTGGAACGGATGATTTTTTGAGGTGCCTTCCGGGGCTACTAGCCTATATAATTCAGCGTCTGCATGCCTAGAGGAAGGAGGGTGGACGTATTTTGAAAATGAAATGAAAACAGCCCCCCAGATGCGGCAGTCAGCTATCCACGAAGCCCGCCTCTCCTTTCGGTTCTTGGGGGACAGCACGTTGGAAGGGAAAGGTTGCCATAGGAAAAAGAAGAAGGCTGGAGCCAAACACTGAGCTGCCGTGTCTGTGACCTAGACTGACCATCGCTGCGGAAGGGCCAAACCGGGGAGGTCTGGCGCAGGGCCAGAGCTGTCACCGTCTGGGCATCTGAGCCCAGGGAGCCCCCGAGGTCAGCTGTCTCCCCAGAGTGGAGAGCAGCCAATTCTCACTGTCTCAGCTGCCAGCTGCCGCCAAATCACAGCAAAGAATACGAGGTACCAAAGACCGTCCATATTGCCCACACCCGCCTCTCTGACTGAAGCCAAGGCCAGGAGGGGCCCTGGCACATGGCACTTGTTATCAGCAAACCTTGGCAGGGGGGGTTAACCATTTGTGGGCCATGCACCCCTTTGGCATCTGGTGGAGACTGTGGACCCTTTCTCAGGATGATGTATTTAATTGCATGAAATAGAATTACAGAAGAAACCAATTATATTGAAATGCAGTTATCCAAATATTAAAAAACAACTTTGGGATGCAGTAATATATGTGCTTCTTTATTAATGCATAAATAACAAGATTTAGTGGCAGATCTAATAACCACTATCATTTCATACTAGCGGGAAGTGTAAGTGATCTTTAGAGATAGCAGCAGCAACTCTGATGTGCTCTGAAGATAGCTGTGGTTTCTACTGGTGACAGTCACAGGTACTGCTGATGCTACTATGGTTTGTTGCCTTACATTCATAATGGAAGGACGTGCTTGATTGCAGGTTAGCAAAACTGAAGATGGAATTTTTTTTTTTTTCCCATCCAAGTTCATAGACCCTTGAATACTACGCACAGACCCCTTGGCCTGGTAGGGGATGGCTGCTAGGGAACAGGAATGTAGTGGGGTGTTGCTGAGAGCACAGACAGAGCCATGGGCAGTTCTTTCCTCCTCTGTCAGTGGGACGGGTTGGACTAGATCGGGATTGGCTACTCTGAGCAAAGCGCTGCCTCCCCCGCCACCCCCCTGCCAGTGGTAAATGTCACTAATTGATCGTGGCCAGCTCCTCAAGGAGCCCAGAGACCCACAGAACACTTCTCAGCCCAGCGCTTCAGGCAGCCACCACTAAATGATTGTAGCTGGCACCAGAATGAAACCGATTTGCCATTCCAGGGCTGGAAGCTCTCTAAGGCCCATTTCAGCCCTGACATGATATGATTACCCATGATTAAAATATGCTCCCTGCCCTCAAGGAACTTCTGAACTGGTGAGCATCTTAAAGGTCGGTGCAGAGCGATGGGGAGCGCGTCTCTACACAGTTCCTCACCAGGCATTCAGTCATTTCACAGTCAGGGCATCGATTTTACTTTTCGACTTGTAATTTCCACCTCCTGGATTCCATTATCACTCGCTCAATATATGACGATTCGCCATTTCTCTGGCCACCGCTCTGAGACCCATGCATTGCTGAGCATAAGCAGAAGACATTGCCTAAAATGCATTACTACCTGGAAGTAATGATTGGGTTTTAACACAGTCAAGACCTTGATGGTTTCTGTATATAAGCAATCATTCCACCTTCCTCCTGCCCAGTCACGTGGACTTCCCAGAAGGGATTCAGAATTAACCCCATGTGCTCAAGCCAAAACCTGGGCTACTCCAGCCTCTGTAGTCCAAGCTCTTTCCCTTCTGTGTGAAATACCCGGCAGCTGGAGGCTGCTGCTCCTGCCTTATGTTTCAGATACACTGCTATTAGCAGACTCTTTGGAAAAGACCCAAATTTGTCCATCCATAGCTGCTGGAAACATTTCTTCATTAACACAATGAGGAGGTACGATGTAGTGGCAAAAGTTTCAGGCCTGAGATTCTCAAAGCGTGGATTCCAGCCCCACAGGATTGGCATCACATGGACGCTTGTTAGGAAAGCTAATTCTTGTTCCTAATGGATCAGAACCTTTGAGGGTCTGGCCTGGCACTCCGTGTTTTAACCAAGCCTCCCCAGAGGATTCTGATGCACTAAAGGGCGAGAACCACTGCTTTAGGCTAAGACTTATAATCCTTGACTTGAGACCCAACTTGACCACACCTGTGCCCACCTATATGCTCACCTTTTGGGGCCTCAGCTGCTTCCTCTGTAAAATGGGTGCAATAATGCCTGCCTTCCTGGCCTAACAAGAGGATTGTTCAATTGACGAGAGCAGTGACAACGGTTTGCAAAGCCCAACGCAAGGCCAGTGATTATTATTATTAGTAGCCACTCCATGGCAGTTGCAGGATGTTTGTGGGTGGTGAGGGAAGAGTTAGGAACGAAGGGGAGATTTGATTTTAAGCTGGGGGACTTGAACTTCACTCAGTCAGAGGGACATAGGGGAATCATTGTTTTCTGGTTTCTACGATGCAGAGACTCTGGGCTCGGCCTTGACCCTCATTTCCCTTCAAGGTTTGCCTGGCTGAGGTGATGTCACCACCCCTCACTGACTGGCTTTCTGAGGACTTGACTCCCCCGCCTGAAAGTCGCAGGTATTTGAATCCCCCTCTAATTCCAGGTCAATTAAAATTCCTGGGTCTGAGCTGCCTTGGGGGGAGGGGGATTCCAGGGCGGCAGCAGTTGTGGCAATGGAGACCAAGTGACAAAGCAAGCAGGGTTGTTTTCATCTCCAGCTGCCCCCTTGGGTGTATAAAAACAGAGACCACAATGACGGGCTCTTGGCAGGTGAGCAGGCAGATGGGATGAGCTTACCTTCCCAGTTTAGCAGGCCAGGTGGTCTGTCAACCTCAGATCAAAGCAAACAGAAGGCAGAAGAGACAAAAGCTGGCGGAGAAGCCCAGCGAGCCCAGCAGGCTGGTCCTCCAAGCAGAACCAGGCTGTGACCTGTCTGTAGCCCTCTTTGGGCACGACCAGAAAGATACTCATCTCATCCTCCTACTTCATTCACTCCAAGAGCTTGACTTAGATAAACTTAGATATACTCAGGGTACCATTTAATCTTCTCAACAACCCAACCAAGTGGGGACTATTATTATCCCCATTTTACAGATGAAGAAGTTGGGGCCCAGAGAATTAAATGACTTGTCTGTGTGACAGAGCTGGAATTTAAACCCGGGAGTCTGCCTACAGAGCCCATGGTCTTAACAGCGACACTAAAAGACCTCCCCGCTAACACATCAGAGGGATCTCAGGATTTCTTAGGAGCTGGAATATTTTCCTCTGAAGACTCACATCTTAAATCCAAGTTCTGCCCCTTGGGAAGAACTTTTAAAGTTTGAATGTGATGGAAGAAATCAGAAAATAAAAGTTAACTGTATAGATAATCAAAAATGCCTAATACAAAGGAACAAAAACCCAACAACTTCAAACCACATTCCAACCAAATTATAGAGAGAAACCAGACTGAGGACAAAAAATACGGTTGATACAGTAATTTTATAAGGGAGCTCATCTGAACTGATAAGAAAATATTAATAAATGAGCATAAGCAAATATTAATCAATGAGCAAAATACAAAGCAAGTTATATATTTATATTATGCAGACATGGTATAAAAATATAAAACAATTTTATGTGTAGTTACCCCCAAATTTTAAAATACTGTAATGATATCCGATGTTTGAGAGCTCATAGTAAAACTATACACACAGAGCTCATGGGGGTGTAGCAACAATACTGTCTGTCTTCTTTGTCCTGGTGATCTTAATCCTGGGAATTTATCCCAAAGAAGGAAAAAAGTAGATCAGCTGATATGACATGCCTCTCTTCTGTCTGTGCACTGCTCCTAACCACGGTTCTGGCCCCACACCCTAGGCCCTTGAAGCCATATAGGTGCTATGACATCTGGACCAAGGGGATGAAGGCCCAGGACATTCTGGAATCCCCCCTGCTATTGACCTCACTCCACTCTTGTGTATTGGTTTAGTCTCAGGTTAATTATTGCTGGAATGATCAGCATCTTAAAAAAAAAAAATGGGCCAATAAACACATGAAAAGATGCTCCGCATCATTAGTCATTAGGGAAACGCAAATCAAAACCGCAAGGAGACAACACTCCACATCTTTAGGATGGCCATAAAAAAAGAAAGAAAAGGGAAATAACAAGTGTTGGCGAGGATGTGGAGAAACTGGAACCCTCCTGCATTGCTGTTGGGAGTGTAAGAGGGTACAGCCACAGTGGAAAACAGATTGGCGGTTCCCAAAAAGTTAAACATAGCATCACCGTATGACCCAGGCTTTCCACTTCTAGGGATATACCCAAGGGAACCGAACACATACATCTACACAAAAACTTTACACAAATGTACATAGCAGCACTATTCATAATAGCAAAAATGTGGATACAACCCAAATGTCCATCGATGGATAAACGAAATGTCGCCGAGCTGTACGATGGAACATTGTTCAGCCATAAAAACGAATGAGGTACTGACACATGCTATGACACAGGTGAACCTTGACAATGTTATGCTGAGTGAAAGAAGCAGACACAAAAGGCCACATATTGTATGATTCCATTGGTGTGAAATGACCAACGCAAGCAAAGCCATAGAGACAGAAAGTGGCCGGGTGGTTGCTAGGGGCTTGGGGGAGGGGAGAATAGGGAGTGGCTGCTTCATGGGTACAGGGTTTCTTTTTAGGTGATGAAATGTTCTGGAATTAGATAGTGATGATGGTTGCACAACATTGTAAATGTACTTGATGCCACTGAGTTGTACACTTTAAAATGTTTACGATGGTCAATTTTATGTTATGTGAATTTTACCTCCATAACAATAAATATATATATGGCCAGCTACCTCTGCTCCGGACCAGGCACTGTGGAAGACCACCCTATTACTTTGAACTCTTAGAACAAGCCTTAGAGGATTGAGGTGGGTACTAATATCCTCATTTTACAGGCACTAAGGCGTTCAGCAACCTGTCCCCTGAGCAAGGTTGCACGGTGGTAAATTTGGGAATTGGATCCAGGTTTTCACTCCCAAGGCGTGGGGCCCTCTTGAGAGGGTCCCCCCTGCCTACACGGTCCAGCTCACAAGCCTCAAGGGAATTCCCATTCAGAGGCCCACACAAAAGGGCAACCCCATTCAAGTGGCACACACAGGTACATGTGTGCGTGGGGACAGGCTGTTTGTCCCCCTACCTCCCCCCTCTCCACCACAGCTACTGACAGGCTGACTCCATCACAGACTAACCGGAGGGCCTTGAAGGTTTTAGTCTCAGGTACCAGGCGAGGGGCAGCCTGGTGCAGGGGAATCCAGCAGGACTCTGGATTTACACAGAACTGTGGGCATCTTCTGCAGCACATGTTCTCGGTGCCCAGCCCAAATTCCTTTGGCACTCATCAGTCCAGAACATTCTCTGAGGGCATGAGAATCTTGCCCGAGGGCTTGGCAGCAGTGCCCCTGCAAGCATCTCCCAGGCAATGATGGATGGGAACTAGAAGGTAAATACCCCAGCTCCCCGACTCCTCAAGTGGGGTAATGCTGAGGTGTCTTTTATGGGGTTTCCCTGAGAAGCCCAATGGACGTGACCCCCAGGGCCTCGCTCCAGTGAATTGCTTGATAACATCCCCTTTACTGTTGCTTCCCTTCCCTGCCTCCCTTCCCCACCCCCAAATAAATCGCTTGACCCCAAATCCTTGTTTCAGGGGCTGCTTCTGGGAGAGCCCAGCCTAAGACACCTTCCGTCAGTCATTCTTGCTATATGATCTTGGGCAAGGCTTTTAACCTCCTGGAGCCTTTCAGGGGTGTTGTATGTGAAGAGGCTGACCCAGGGGAGGTGCTCAATGACATCTAGATTATGAATCTGACCAGGAAAGTCTTGGAGGGAGGATTAGTTATTATATATGCTATTCCCACACACCTGAGGGATGCCACACAAGCCAGATTGCAATAGCAGTGGGGAATGTTCCAAACCAAATCTGACCACTCAGGGCTGGGAGACTGAAGTAATCTAGAAAATTTCACCGGAAGGTACATCTTGTCTCCCTTCCGCCCCTGTCTCAGCCCGCAGGGCAACTTCTTGGTCAGCCCAGCGGGTTAGTTGGTAAGGGGGTGTAGGTGGAAATAGGTATGAAGAGTGCCTGGAGAGACAGAGCCCTTTTTCTGGGATCCCAGGTGTCCCCGTGGCCAAAATCACCCAAACAAAGGTGACCTTTGGACTGGCTCTGCCTGGGCTCCCACTGGGCTGCCCAGAATGTTCTAGAACAAGGAAGACGGGCCTGGGGGCTGTGGGTGGACCTCCAGTTTGGCAGATGGTCTTCACCCTCCCTGGGCCCCGCTCTGCCTCCTTTGGCTGGGCCGGCCCTAGGCTGGCCGGGGGGCTGGGGCAAGGGTAGGGGCCTCCGGGGCATCTCTCTCGCGGGGAGGCAGAAAGCTTCTCTGCTTTCTTCATCTCCAGGCTCACTGCAGGCCTGGCTGTTGGCTTGTTTGCTTTCAGTCCTGTGTGCTTTTCCTCATACACACAGCTGACTGGTTTCCTTCTCAGAGTGTGCGCGTGTGTGGTGGGGGTGGCGGGAGGGGGGGCGGCGCGGTTGTCTGTAAATGAGAAAGAAGTAAATAAAATACCTCAGGTGGGTGGGCCTCTGTCCTGTGTGCCCAGGCTGCCAGCCTGACACCTGCCCGAGGACTCTGGGCAAAGCCTCGCTCCACAGAGGCGCGGGGCCGTCTGGAGGGTGCGGGTGTCCCTAAGCCTGTAACCTTGGCATCGAGGCCCTCGGGTGACTCCCCTGGGTGGCTGGCTGGTTTTGGTGAGCTCTGGAGCTGCTGAGGCCGCCTCCCGCCTCTCTGCCACATTCTTCTTCTCAGACAAACAGATTCCTTTGCTCACTGGAACAGCCGAGCTGGAGGAGCAGCTGTGAAAACAAACACGCGGCAGCTGACTGGAGGGCTGCGGGCTGTTTTCTGGGGTCTGCCTGGGCCCACAGCTCCCTCCCAGCCACAGTGGGCGCCCTGGCTCAAGCCCAGGAAGGGGAGGGTAGGCCCTGTCCCCTTGCTGCCTGGGAGTGGGCCAGCCCTGCTCCCTGGTTTTCCTCACAAAGGCTGTCCTCAGGTGGTTCTTGGCAGGCCTGCCTCACTCTTTGAGCCCCCGGACTGACTGTGACTGTCTCCAGCCAAACCTGGAGAGAAAATATTTAGAGAAGGGGCCCCTCTTCCCTCCTGAGCAGAGCCGGCTCTCAGGGTATTGGGAGTGGTCCTGGGCCTCCCTTCGGAGACACCCTGGGGTGCCTTGGGTGGGGGTGGGGCCCCTTTGCAAGGGGTATGGCAGGCCGTGGCAGGGTTGTGGACACTCCCTGAGTCTATGGGCTGTGTGGACAACTTATTGTATCTCTGATTGTGTTGTGATGAACCGTTTGCCTATTGGGACTGGGGAAGACCCCTCAGAAGCAAGGAAACTGGGACCCAGACAGTGGTGGTGGCCCACGGCCTGTCAGGATCTCCTCTCTTCTCCCCTTCTGGGTGTAGCACACCCAGGCCCAGCGCGGGGCTGTCGACCATGCTGCCAGGGCCCCAGCCAGCAGCTCTGCGATCAGCCTGTCTTCCCTCGGGGCGCAGCTCCTCCAGCACTCGGCTGGCAGGGTGGTAATGGGAGCCATGGATGCTGAGTTGTCCCCAGGCGATGCCCTTGCAGTAATTAGTCCTTGGGGCCAGGCAGCAAGTCTTTCCTCGAAGGGCAACCTGGGTGACATATCACAGCATCACCATAGGGGATAGTGGTGATGTCATTACCCCAAGCTTGTGAGCGCTTTGAAAACAGGACCTTGACTGCCTGGTTCACCTGTCTTCCTGGTCCCCCACTGGTGCTTGACATGCAGTAGGTGCTCACTAATTATCTGTGGGGGGACGGAGTCATCTGAGTCCTCAGCCGCAGGCCTCCCTGATTCCTTTGCTCAGAGCACAGAAGTGTGTTCTGTTTCCAAGTTGCCAAGAGGATGGCCTTTTCTTAGATTCTTGGGGCTAGAGAGAGTTGCCCTCATCTCACGTGGAGCAGGAGTCATTCTTGGTGGTATTTTTGTGTGTATTTCCAGCGGGTCTCAGAGCGTCAGGGAACAGCATCCAGTGCTCACCAAGGAAGTCATTGCTCAGCTGTGGTCAAATTAGATTGCCTTTGACTCCACAGGGAGGAAATAGGGTTGCAAGCCAGGCATTGTCTGGAGAGAAAAGGGTTTCCCACATTCCTTTAATTCCTACTCTCTGTATTCAGAGGGATGAGAAGAGGAATGGGGAGAGGCTGTTCCTTCTGGTTTGGCCTGACTGTGGGAAGATGGAGCTGGGGGAAGCGATCCCGAGGAGCTCTGATCTTCCACTCTGGGACCTGGCCAGAGGGAAGTGTCTTCGAGAAGAGAGGGGGGCGTGCCTCCGGCAGGGGTGTGTTTGCCCTTGGTTGTATCTGGGGCTCTGGGAGGACACAGTTTGGATGCGGCACCACACATTCATCTGGTAGATTCCACTTTAAAGAAAACTCAGTGGGCGGTACGGTGTGGTGAACAGAGCTGGTCTTGGTTCCTTGGGGCTGCGATGGCACCCCTGCATGGGGATAGCAGAAGGTGGCCATGTCGAGGGCCAATGGACCTAGGCTGAGGTCCCAATGGGGGACCTCCCAGACCCCAGAGTTGGACCAGGAGTCCTCCAGCCTCAGACTTCAGTCAGGGAGGGCCGCCTGCACCTCAGCAATCACCATTCGGGGGCAACCGAGACCAGCCACTCCACTGCAGAGAGAAACTTCCAGGGGGTCCTTTGTAGGGGGTAGGAGGGATGGATGATAAGGGTGTTCAAGGACCTGATTCCTTTTCCTGTATGAGGCTCCATAAGCCCTTGCAGTACAAAGTGTGGTCTGAGGGTCAGCAGCCTCGGCATCACCTGGGAGCTTGGCAGGAAAACAGAATCCCGGGCTTCCCCAGACCTGCTAACTCAGCATCTGCACTTTAACAAGCCCCCCAGGGGACTTGTGTGCACAGTAAAGTTGGACAAGCACTGGCGTAAGTTCTATTCCCTCCTCCACACACCCAAACACCATCTTGTAGAAGAGAGGGGCAGCAGGGCGGGAATCTGGGCTAGCCTGGGTATTTGCCTAAAGGGACCATTTAAACCACTGAACTACACTTAGTCTGCTCCATCCAGCCAAAATGTCATCACCCCACCCCATCCTGCTATGCTCAAGAAAGAACAGATCTGCTATAGACAAAGTAAAGAACTGGTGTCTTTCCTGGCACACGTGACTGTCGTGTGAGTAGATTGTGAATCCGCTACACGTAGATGAAGGTAGTGTGGCTCAGAGGGGGAAACCATGCAGCCAGTTAGCGACAGAGGTGGCATTAGAACCCCCATGCTTTGACCTTGACTTTTTGCCGCTGCTACTCAAAGTGTGCTCCAAGGGTTAGTGCCAGTCCACAGCTGTCTGGCACCTGTCCTCGGTGAGCTGACTACAGAAACTGGGAGCAAGCGTTTAGAAACTTTTATAGCAAGTTGACACGGTACGTGTATGTTTGTTAAATCTAATGATAGAAGTTTGGGCTTGCATTTTATGTGTGTCCCTTTTTCATCTCATTTTTCCAGCAAATCATTTTTATTGTACTTTACAAAAGTATCTGTCCAAGACAGAGTGAAATGAACAAACAAACACAAACAAGACTGGTCCTACGTCCAAAGCCACTTTGAGAAACAATGCTTGATGTCGCCGTGCCATTTTAAGTCAAGAGGAGAGATTCTGAAATATAGGGAAACATAAGATTTGCCCCAGCTTGGGAAAAACGTGTGAGCACTCAAGCCTGAGGGGCCAGGCTAACTTGGAAGGTGTGGGTTATTGTTCCTTTGTGTTCCCAAGTTTCCCAGAATTCACTCTGCCATAGGAAAGTGGGGAGCAGGTATTAGTGGGGGCTTTGGGCTAAGTCATCCCATCTCCCAGCGCCCCAGTTACCTCACCTGCAACTGGGTCACCTGCAAATGGGTCAGAGGGGCAGTCCTTCCCTGACGTGGCTGCCGCCTGCCCTGAAGAAGCGGCGGATCTTCGCCAGTGCCCCCACCTGCAGGAGGACACTGTGTTGGGCGTGAATATCCCGGCGGCAGCAGCGCCTTTCTTCTCTCCCCACCGGACCTGGCGCATTCTTGTCTGGCAGAGGAACAAGTGATTTCTTTTTATGAGCCTGCAAACCTCCAGCCTCCCAGCCTCCCAGCTGGCTGGGCGCCAGGGCCGGGGCCTGACACACAGGCCGACATCCCCACCCAGACTTACAGCCCTGGCTGCTCTGAATTCTAGAGCGTCTGAGTCACCACGCCTTGGCCGGCCGGCGTCTCCATGAAAGAGTTCAAAAGAATAAAGGAACAGGCTCTCCTAGGGGCCTGCTGATCGCAATCTATCAGCACGACTGCATTTTGGCCTTCTTTTTCTGCCGCCTCTAATCCAGCAAAGCAGTCTGGTGGGGAACTGCCGAGCCGGGGAAGGAGTTCCTCCAGAGTCCCCTTCCCACAGGCCGTCACGTGAGGTGTGCAAACGTCCCTCTGTCCCTCCACACAGCGCGTTTCCATGCACGATACAGGAGGGTGGGAGAAGGAGGCTTTTCTGGCACATTTGGGATCCTAAGACCACCCGGCATCCCCGAGACGTGTGCAGGCCTGAGGCATACCGTCCACCTGCAGGCCCCGGGCGTCTGGAGGCGGCTGGTCGGATTAGCCCTGCGGCTGGCCCCTATTTAATGAGTGTGGCGCCTGGTGTGCAGCTCAACCTCTGCTTGTTTAGACAGCCTTGCTGGCTGCGCCACGCGTCCCCTGCACCAGGCCAAGGAGGGGCAGCCCCCTGAGAAAGCCTGTTCCTTTATTCTTTCAGAACCGAGCCCTGGCTGCCCCGGCTCGGGTCACAAGGGTCTTGGCACAGGCCTGTTGGGGCCCAGAGAGCCATATTTCCTGAGGGGCTGAGGCTGGTCAAGGGGATGATGGCTGTTGGGGGACACTGGGGGATACAGGTGATCAGGCAGCAGGGGCAGCAGTCACTTTTCAGCGTGGCTACAAAGGAAGGTCGCAGAAGCCATTTTGGGGCCACTGGCCCGGGGCCCTTGTTGGCAGAACCGTGGGGGACAGAGTGGCTCTCCTTAGACGGGAAGGCTGTTGAGTCTTATTTCTTTACTGTCTAAAGCCGTGGCCCTGTCTCCTAGCAGGGCGTCCCAGGCCATCCTTGGCCCTGCTTCTCCTTGCGCTGCTCCCAATAATCCTGCCACTCAGCCGCCAGCGTGGACTTTCAAATTCTTATTTTATGAACTTTTGATTTTGAAATAATTTCAGACTTGAAAAGTTGCAGAAGTGGTGCCAAGACTTCTTGTAGTCCCTGTACTCAGATTCCCGCAATGTTAACATTTTTACCAATTTGTGTGCACTTTCTCTCTGCACGCGTGCACACACAAACACACACACACACACGCACACACACGCACACACAAACACACACACTCTTATGTTTTCCCTGAAAATTTTGAGGTTAAGTTGCAGACACGATGCTCCTTTACCCCTAAATATTTCAGGGTGTATTTGCTAACAAAATCAGCAACAGCAAGGACGTTCTCTTAAATAACTGCAGTACAGTTTATCAGAATTGGGACATTTACACTGATGTGACACTATTACAGATCTACAGATCTTATTCAAATCTCATTAGTTGTCCCACTAGTGTCCTTTAAAACAAAAGAAAAAAAAATTTTCTGCTCCAGGAGCCAATCCAGAAATGCACATCGTATCCAGTTGTTGTGTCCCTTTAATCGCCTTGAATCTGGCATAGTTCCTTAGTCTGTCCTTGCCTTTCATGACGTGAACACTTCTGAAGAGTCCAGGCTGGCTACTTCATAGGCTGTCCCTTAGTTTGGCTTTGTGCAATATTTCTCACGACTTGATTCAGGTGCTGCAAGTTTGGCAGGAACTCCACTCAAATGACACGAGGCCTCTGTGCATTTTACCAGGAGGCACGTGATGTCCATTTGTCCTGCGGCTGGTGATGTTAATTTAAGTTTCATCACTTGGTCAAGGTGGTGTCTTCCAGCTCTCTTCCCTATGTTACTATTTTCCCCTTTGTAATTAATAGCATCTTATGGGCAGAGCAATCATTTTAAGAACAGGCAATCTGATGAGGTCACCTCCCCTTCCTAACACAGTTGAAATCCTAACGCCTCATCTTGCACAGCATGGCCAGCCCTATGTGATCTGGCACCTGGTGAACTCTGTGGTATTATCTCCTATCACATCCCGCTTCCCTACCCGCCTTGAGGAACTCCAGGCACACTGGCCTTCCTACTCTTTCTAGAATACACCTAGCTCATTCCTGCCTCAAGGCCTTTGTACTAGCCCTTCCCTCTGCCTGGAATGCTCTTCCTCCAATAATCACATGCCTGGCTTGTGTCCTCCAGATCTCAGCTTACAGGTCACCTGCGAGAGCTCCTCAGCCATTGCCCCACAGCAGCCTGTTTGGGTTCTTAGCAGAGGACTTGCTACCAACTGCCATTTGCTCATTTCTTTGCTCTTTGTCTGTCTCCCCCAGAAGAGGAAAGCAGGGACCCCATGTACCTTGCTCAGTGCCCTGCCTGTGCACAGGGCCTGGCCCACACTTGTGGAATGAATATTGATCGAAAATTTGTTGAATGAATGCAAGACGAAGGATTGTTCAGTAATTTGTTGCAAGCTGGGGTCCTAACCCAGAAGTCTTGGAGTCCTGCCAGATTGTCCGTGTTGGCTGCAGTGCAGCTCTGCTGGGCTTGTGCTCAAATCGGGCAGATGGCAGCAGAGTAGCGAAGGGCTTCCTGCACGGTGCCCTTAAGGGGGAGATGGAGGAAACAAGGATAAGGCATGACGCGAGGGAGTAGGGAAGTGGAAGCGCCTTTGAGTCCCAAAGCACAGATCTTTCCTACCAACTTCGTTCGTTCTTTCTTTTTTTTCTCCCCTTACAGAGGTGGAGGCAGGGGGTGGGGGTGGGGAATGAAACATAAATACACTGAAGTTCAAAGCGCAAAGGTAGCCCAGAGAGCAGACCTACAGATGTTGGCAGCTGCAAAGCAGCAGGAACTGCCGGGCCAGCCTGGTGCCAGGGTGGAGGCGGCTGGGCTCGTTCTGAGCCGGGGAAAGGCTGCCAGGTTGCCAGCTGCAGGGAAACAGGTGCAGGGGGAGTCAAGGCCGTTGTCTTCAGATGTCGTATGCCCTGTGCCCTGGTCAGAGGGTTCTTCCAGACACCCCTAGCTCCTGTTACCTGGCAGGTAAACATACACACATAGAGAGGGAGTGTCACCCCTCTGGGAGAGTTTGTGTCTGACCACAGGGCTGCAAGCAGAGGGCAATGCTTAATACCAGGGGGGATTTCAGGGGGAGAGATGCAAGGATGGGGCTTTTCTAGCAAATGTCCCTTGACATGCTGCCTGCAAGGGCTCCCTGCATGAGACTGTGCGGCCCAGAGCGCCCCAGGATAAAGCTGTCCCCTGTGTCACTGACAGTGAAGCACCGATGGCCTGGGGTCTTCTCTCTACCCCACTCCCTCCCTTTTTGTTTCTTTCAGGGAATGTATTGGTCAGCTCTGGCTGCTATGACAAAAGACCACAGACTGAGCGGCTTCAACAACAGAAATTTATTTTCTCACAGTTCTGGAGGTTAGAAGTCCAAGATCAATACACCAGCAGGGTTGGTTCCTGGTGAGGCTTCTCTCCTCGGCTTGCAGACAGCCACCTTGTCTCTGTGTCCTTACATGACTTTTCCTAGGTGCACGTATAGATAGAGGGGGTGGTATCTGGTGCCTCTTTTTATAAGGACACCAGTCCTATGGGATTAGGGCCCCACCCTCGTGACCTCATTTAACTTTATTTACCCCCTTAAAAGTCGTATCTCCAAATGCAGTCACATTGGGGGTTCAGGTTTCAACATAGAAATTTGAGAGGGACACAATTCAGGGAGGGACTTTTGATACTTAGCAGAGATCTGCAGAGATTCTCCTATCAGTGAGGTCCCCTGGGAGGTGTCTCATCCCTCTCTTAATGCTGCTCTGCCTCAGGCTTCATTTTGAGAAATTCTCTTGGGAATGTCAGGGTCCCCCTAGGTAATGCTGCCAACCTTCATGGAATAAAATCAGGTCCTCTCAGGTGGGCCCTACCAAGAGAATCTTGTGGTTGCAAGATGGGGAGTGAGTAGTGCTGCACTTGGACGCTGGCGTCCTGGGACTCTGGCCTGGGGCTCATCTTCGTGCGTGTACACACCCACGCACACGCACATGAGCACACTCTCTGATTAGAACCGCCAGGCA
The DNA here is from genome assembly GCF_041146395.1 of Eulemur rufifrons. NCBI lineage: Eukaryota > Metazoa > Chordata > Mammalia > Primates > Lemuridae > Eulemur > Eulemur rufifrons. Next base: position 110,496,947 of record NC_091012.1, read on the forward strand.
GGGAGGGACAGCTGGCTCCCTCTGCCCTGACCTCTCCCCCTGTAGACACTTGGCACCACCAACCCATGCTCCCTGTAGCCCTCCAGCCCAGGTGTGATCCAGGACCCCTGCCTTCTTCTCAGGAACCCACTGAAATGAGGTTGGAACTTTCCAGAGGACTCCCTGGTAGCTGAGGATCTACATATGCTGGCATGACAGATGTGGGCAGAGCAGGCGGCTGTTGCAAGGATCTCTTGCGAGGTAACAAACCATTTCAACACTTAGTGACTTCAAATAATGACAGCAGTAATTTTGCTCACGAGTATATAATTTGAGCAGGGCTCAGCAGGGACAGGTCTTCTCTGCTCCACTCAGTGCCAGCTGGGGTGCCTGGAAGCTGAGGGCTGGGTTATCTGAAAGCCTACTGGCCGCCATGTCTGGTGGTTAGTACTGGCTGCTGGCTGAGATGTTAGCTGGACTTGTTTATCAGAACACCTATACCTGGCCTCTCCAAGTGGCTGCTTCGCTTCCTCATAACAGGGCAGCTGGGTTCCAAGAGTGAGTGTCCCACGAGAGGGATCCAGGTGGAAACCATTATATCTTTTCTGACCCGGCCTTGGAAGTCACCCAAGATCACTTCCACCATATTCTGTTTGTTAAAGGCAGTCACTAAGGCCAGCTGTATTCAAGGGGAAGTGAGTTAGACTTCAGCTGTTGACGGGAGAAATATCAAAGAATTTGTATCCATGTTTCAAAACCACCACGGTGGCTGGCTGTTTCCTCCCCGATCATGCAGAACTTGGGACTTGGGACCCTTCCCTTCCCAATGCCTGATTTCTCTCTTCACGGCGTCACCATCATACCACTCACCACCCGGCAGTGCCTTCATGGAAGCCAGAGCAAGAGAGAGAGTCATGTTTTCTCGGATCAAGTCCAGACCAAGACTCAGCAGTACTCTATACAGGGCAATAATTAGGTGCTTCTTTATACAGGGAAAAACAGATTTCCTATTAGAACAGCATTTGGCTGCAAATGACAGAGAGATCTAAAACAAGCCAATGGTTTATTCCTTTCTCACATAGCAGTCTGGGGTTTGGCAGTCTATGGCTAACATGAAAGTTTCGCTCTATGAAGTCTGTAGTGACCCAGGCTCCTTCTATCCTGTTGCTCTGTCATGCATGGCCTCCAGTCCCCAGGTCACCTTATGTTAGAAGATGCCTGCAGCTGCAGTCAGCATGTCCGTGTTGTAGCCAGCAGAAAGAAGGAAAGGATCAAGAAAAAGCAGAGGGTGCGCACAGCCATTTTGTAAGGAAGGCGCTCAAAATTGTCACGTAATAATTCTGATTGTATCTCATTGGCTAGAATGTCTCCATATGGTCACCCCTAGCTGTGGGAGGCTGGGAAATGTAGTCTTTATTCTGGGTGGCCATGTGTCCAGCTAAAATTGCTGATTCTCTCAGCATGCAAAAAGGAGAGCAAAGACACTGCCGGGCAAGAAGCAGACTCTGCCAAACTTATTAATTAAAAAATTTTATGTGCAGACAGATTTACTCACTAATTTACCTCCTCCGGCTAGAGAAAAATTAATGGTCTTTAAAAAATGGCAAAACGTCTTATCCTTTTTGTAGTTCTTTCCCTCACATCGGTTTTCTTTGGCAATTTCTCAAGAAAGACGATTTGGGGGGCCATTTTGAAGAGTTTACAAATTATACAATAAAATGAATCTTTGTTTGTGGGAAATAGGAAAGCTAAACCATGCTTTATTTGTTTCAGAATTTCAGCTGATGGCAGCTATATGTGTGTAATACAAAAATACCCAAAGAGAGGGGTCAGCGTCAGCCAGGGGTGTTTTTAAAATTTCCATATAAGGCTGCTGTTTACTTTGGTAGAAGCTTGTGGAAACTTGCGTCAACTGGCAGGGGTATTTCTATTTATTCCAGTGGTATTTTGGACCCTCTAACAGACTGGTGCCCTGGGCAGCTGCCCAGCTGGCCTGCCTAGCTAGCTGTGTGTCTGAGGACACTTGGGGGAACTTTACAATTTAGAGGAGACCTGAACTCTACTCAAAGATAAGAGTTTGGGCTTATGGTCCTCAAGAGGTGAATTGTGGCCAGGTGTGGTGGTTCATGCCTGTAATCCTAGCACTTTGGGAGGCCAAGGTGGGAGGATTGCTTGAGGCCAGAAGTTTGAGAGCAGCCTAGGCAATAGTGAGACCCTGTCTCTACGAAAAATAAAAATTAGCACATGCCTATCTATACTCGGAAAGCTGAGGCAGGAGGATTGCATGAGCCTAGGAGTTTGAGGTTACAGTGAGCTACGATGACGACACTGCACTCCAGTCTGGGCCAAAGAGAGAGACCCTGTCTTAAAAAAAAAAAAAAAAAAAAAGGTGACTTGTGCCTCCATATACTACAACAACCCTGATATTTATGTAAGAGACTGAATTAGTTTGCTAGGACTACTGTAACAAAGTGCTGCAGACTGGGTGGATTAAACAACAGAAATGTATTGTCTCACAGTTCTGGAGGCCAAAAGTCCAAGATCAAGGTGTCAACAGGGCCGTGCTCCCTCTGAAGTTGTTGGGGCAAGATCTATTCCAGGCCTCTCTCCCAGCTTCTGGTAGTTTCTTGGCTTGTGGCCACATGACTCCAATCTTCACATGGTATTCTCCCTGGGTGCCTGCCTGTCCGTGTCTAAATTTCCCCCTTTTATAAGGACACCAATCATATCATATTAGGGGCCCACCCTACAGTATGACCTCATCTTAATTAATTATATCTGCAGTGACCCTATTTCCAAATAAAGTCACACACTGAAGTAACCAAGGATTAAGACTTTAACATATGAATTTTGGGGAAACATAAATCAACCCATATTAGAGACATCCACATACAAGGTGATTATGTGTGCGTGTATGTATTGTCTCTGTGCACTGTGGCCTAAAGCTTCCTGAATGGGGGAGGGGGGAAGGTGGTTTCCACCGGTGATAATGGCTGATGGAAAAGTGGTTCACAAGGGGGCCCTCAGTTCTTTCCCAGTACAGACAGGGCAACTGGAGCTGAGATGGGGTCTGACACTGGCCAACCACATGCAATATCTAGAGCAGGGGCATTGCCACTTATTAGAATGGGCAGCAGGAAGCAGTTTTAGTTTTAGTTGGCTGTAATGTAGCGGGGCGATTGCAGCTATATTCAATGCCTTTAGTTCTAATAACGAAAAGCTCATTCCAAATGGTGTAGATAACAGGGAGATTATTATCCTCTGTAACCAAGAAGCCCAGAAGCAGGACAGTTCCAGGCTGGTGAGTCCAGTGCTCATTGATGTCATCGAGGCCCCAGGTTCTTCCCATCTTTTGCCCTGCCATGCTCAGCATGCCTGTGTTGGGCCTCTGTCTTGCCTCTTGTTCACAAGAGGGCTTCCGTGGCTGCAGGTGTCACATTCCAGCTCAAGTGCAAAGGCTTGATGAAAGAATGCTCCTTTCTGGAGTCCTTTTCAAAGAGCCCCAGCAGACTTTGTCTCACACCTCATCGGTCAGAACTGTGTTGCTGGAACAGGAAATGGAGTTGCCATGATTGACTTTGACTGGTCAAGCTTCACCCTTTGAAGGTGGGAGGGGGCCGGTTGCCATTGATGCGTACAACTGCCGTTTCCCTGAACAAAATTGGGGTTAGGGTGGCAGGAAAGAAGGGGTGGGAGCAACCCCACTGGGAAGGAACCCACAAAGTCCGCCACACATAGCCTGATTAACGTGGAGGGACAGGAGCCTTTCTCTGAGCAAGGTGGGGGTGGGGTGGGGTGGCAGAGATGGGGAGAGAGAAGGAATGCCATGTAGAGCCATCAGTCGATACCTTCTTAGAATAACAGTTCTCATCAGGCACTGGGTCTGACTTTAAGCTGACAAATGATTTTCCTTCACAATAAAAGTACAAACAGAATCCTAATTAATGAATTTGCCAATAGCTGTTGCCTATTTTATGGGCCTTAGCCCAGATTCAGTCTGTGGACAGGATGAGTGAGTGTGTGTGTGTGGATGTGGCCATAAATCACCCAGCGTCCAGGACAAGGGCTGTCTGGTTGGGATCTTCCTAGGCAGCCCTTCCTGAGCGAGCTCAGGTTTGCCACGACAGTCATGAAAGCCACAGTAGCTATGACAGCCGTGGTCCCCATGGGACACTCAGCAGCCTGGGCAGCCCCATGACAGTGTAAACTGACCCTAGCTCACTGCTGCTGCTTCTGTGGCTGAGAAGACGCATTTACCTCAAGAGGTCCTTGGCCCAATCTCCTGCTGCCCCTGAATGGGTATTTCTCCTTTTACTATGTCCACCTACAGAGAGGCCCTTTAGTAATCTACCTGGTTTTGAGGAAATGCCTAGAAATGATTATTCCAGTTGGGGCGAGGAATGTGTTTGTGTCATTCATTCAACAACAGCAGTCTGCGTACTAGGCTCTGTGGGGGAACAAGGACAGATGGGGCTGTCTGGGTCTTGTTCTCAGAGGCTCAACACTGTCTCCTGCTGCTGGTCGGAGGTACCAGAGGGGAAGAAGAACTCTCTGCCGGCTCTTTGTTTCCCAGGGAAGCCAGCAGAGCAGGGAGGTAGGGTGAAGCCCACTCTAATGACATGAAAATGGCAGCTTTGACAAGACTGTAGGACAACAGATGTCAGATAGCAAAGTGAGCATGAGCTAGACATCCTGAAAGATTTGCTAGAATTAGAGGAAGCATGGGTCACCTGTCTTTTGAGAAAGCTCCCCAGGTAATTCCATTGTAATCGCCCTTCCCTCTTCACCCTTCCTCACCTCCCACACTGCCTCAGTAATAATCACCAAATTATGAGAAAATAACTAATAACCTTTCACATGCTTGAAGACAGTTGATCATCCACCCTTTCCAGAGCCTTCTCGACCCCATTTCCTTTCATCTGCCTGCACAGGCCTGTTTCCCAACTATTGTTAATGATTAATAATTTGTTTAGCATTAACTGAGCTTTCCAATTTTTTTGGCCCACATTTTCCCAGCCATTTGTTACGATTCTTCAAAACCAGCCCTTCGCCTTCCACACGGCATCAAAAAATTAATTTCCTTTCTGTTTGTCCTTGATGTGGCTGGGAAAGCCAGGTGTTCTGTTCCCAATACCCGGCCCTTTGGTATTTCTCCTGTCTTGCCAGGAGTGAGATGAGCTGTGCAGTTTGGCACTCAGTGGGACAGCCCCTAGGTGAACCCCCAAAGTGAACTCTCTCAGGTGACACTCTTCTCACCCTCAGGAGCAGGCATCGTTGAGTAGATTTCCCATCTCTGTTTCATTTCCTTCAGAATCTTGGAATTACTGTCACTCAGTCCTGCCGACACCACTATGGTTTTTCCAAGAGTTCCCTTGGTCTGTCTTCATTTCCTCTTGCTACTTGGGGCCGGAAGTTTCTGCGTCTCACCAATGCCCTGCAGACACCACGATCCCATGGCTTTTCAGCTAGTTCCACTGGCAAAGTGGGTTTTGGTGACCTGTCCCCCTTTTAGCTCTAAGGCTGTTTCCTCATCTTTAAAATGGCTCTTGTGGGCCGGGCGCGGTGGCTCACGCCTGTAATCCTAGCACTCTGGGAGGCCGAGGCGGGTGGATCCCTCGAGGTCAGGAGTTCGAGACCAGCCTGAGCAAGAGCGAGACCCCGTCTCTACTAAAAATAGAAAGAAATGATATGAACAGCTAAAGATTATATATAGAAAAAATTAGCTGGGCATGGTGGCACATGCCTGTAGTCCCAGCTACTCGGGAGGCTGAGGCAAAAGGATCACTTGAGCCCAGGAGTTTGAGGTTGCTGTGAGCTAGGCTGACGCCACGACACTCACTCTAGCCCGGGCAACAGAGTGAGACTCTGTCTCGAAAAAAAAAAATGGCTCTTGTGAGGATGGAGCGTGATAATACTTGTAAGTATCAAGGAGTGTGGCCGGCACATAACATGGGGCTAAAAACATAGCATTTCCAGTCCGCTTCCAGGCATGGCTGCCCATTGCCAGCTGCCACAACCTGCTTCTCCTTGCTTGAAGGCTCTTTGGCCACCAGAGCCCTTTCTTCCTGTGTATGTGGTAACCTAGAAGTCCTGAGGGATAAGTGGTCCCCCAGGAAGAGCCACAAGCAAGGACTGATAGGACTCTATGTGTAAGTCCCCCAGCCCTCTGCCCCTCAGCTGGGCTAATTGTGACATGCGTGTTCTGTGCCGTCTCCCAGAGCTCTCCAGCAGGACTAAGCGCTGGTCTCTCCCGGTGCTCGCTTGCTTGCAAACTCCCCCTTTATTGGCTTCCTTCTCTTCCCTGTCACACCTCCCCGCTCCCCTGTCAGTGTTTCTGGAGATCACCTCCCCATAAACCACTAGCACACAAACCCCTGTCTTAGACTCTGCTTCTAGGGACACTCAAACGAGGGCGAATTCTCTAACTGTTCTCGCAAATTCAGGTATTCATCTCCAAATTGCCTTCTGGACAACCTGTGCTCACGTCAAACTTGACATGCATAAACTGACACTTGCTCTCTTCCCCATCACGCTAGCTGGCCTTCCCTGTGTTTCTCAGTAGTCAAACCATTTCCCCCTCGTCATTCAAGGCAGAAACATGGAATTTATTCCACCCTATCCAGTCACTGTTGTCAGCAAATATTTACTGAGCTCCTTTAGTGGGAGTGTGACTTTGTGCTGTCCCCCAGCCATGACTGTCTTTGCTTAGCGGTATAATTTTTTTTCCAGCGCTCATGCCCTCCTCACCTCACACCCAGCCTACTGGCCTCCTTGCCACTGATATCGTCCAGAAAAGACTTCTGACCCTTATCACTTCGTGTCTTTGTTTAAAACCCATCCGTGGCTCCCCACCGGCTGCTGGAGAAAATTGGAGCTCCACAGCTGGCTGTACTTCTCTGATCTTGGTATTAACCCTCTGACCTAGCCGAGCTGCTCCACCCCTTACAGCTCACTAGAGTCACTGGAGCTTCCCATGGCCATGACTTTGGTTGTATTAAATTCTATCTGTAACTTAAGGTTCAGGTTAAATCCCATGTCCTTCATTGCAGCCCTGTCCCCACTGGGAAGGAGGCCCTCCTGTGATTCCTGTAGCATGATTGGAAACACTCAGCCATCTTCATTTATTCAATAAAGCACTATGTCCCAGGCACGATCACGAGGGGGGTTATATTGATGAACAAAATAGGCATGATCCCTATCCCTGTCCTTATGGAGCATCCAGTACAGTGAAGGAGAAGACAGAAACCCCAAAATTTCAGAGATGTAAAATTACAAATTGTGTTAAGGAATATTAACAGTATGAAGGAGGGACAAGATATCAGAAAGTCAAACAAGGGGGAAGCTAACTTAGATAAAAGGAGGTGGACATTTGGATGAGGTCTTCCTAAAACAAATTATGAGGTAGAATGGGTCTCGTATGGGAAGACTATAAACCTTTGAGAGAAAAAGGCCATTGGGGCTAGAATTTGGTGAAGAAAAGGGCAGTGTAAAGAGAGATGGGGCCGGAATTGTCATCAAGGGCCAGATCACTCAGGGTTTTAGAGGCTGTACTAGTCAGGTTTCTGCTGCGATAATGCTGCTTAACAGACAGCCCCCAAATCTCAGTGGCTTGCAATAGCAAGCGTTTATTTCTCACTTATAGATACTTCCATTGCCTGTAGTCCAGTGTGGTTCAGCTGTAGCTCTATAGGCCAAGGCCAGGCCGTGGCTTCAGGTTGGCCTCAGGACGGTACCACATTTCTGTCATTCTGGGACCAAGACTGAAGGAGAAATAGCTACCCGGGGCAAGCTCTTCTCAGGGCTGAGGGTCAACTCAAGAGGGCACTGGAAACAATGCACCTTAAGGCCAAGGTTTGGAGCTGGCACACTGTTGCTTCTCTCCCCATTCCACTAGTCAGAGCCAGTCCTAAGGCGAACCCTAAGTCAGTGGGACATGGAAATATACTCTTCCCAGTCTGCCAGGACACGTGCATTCAGATGGCAAAGGGTGTGAGTGTGATTCCATCTTAGGTAGAGAAGGAAGGTGGGCACAATAATTCTCTACCACATGGCACATGTTAAGGATTTTGCTTTTCATTCCAACATCAACTAGAAACCATTGTATGTTTCTTTCTTCCTTCCCTCCCTTTTATACTTCCTCCTTCTATTTTTAATTATCCAACTGATACAAGCGTATACACTGTAAATTATTCAAGCTGCAGGAATAAAGCCAGAGTCCTCTTTGGTATTCCCAGTGGCCCCCAATCCAAGTCCCTTTTCCAGATACCACCACTGTTAATGTCCCGGATGCTTCTTCTCTAAGACTTTTTCAAAAATGCATTACTATACACATATATGTACACAAAAACGCAGAATTTTTATGAATGTGTTTTAATATGAAAGATATCATATATAACATATTGTTTTGCAGATGCCTTGGATTTTATTTCTTAATAAATAGTTTCTTGAGCTTCAAGTCAATACCTGGGAAGGTTGTGCCATCACATTTTCAGTGCTAAGGGTGCCTGCAAAGGTCTTACTTGGGCGTTGGTTAAAAGGTGTGAGTGTGGTCCCAAATAATAAGTCCTGTGTGGCCACAATAATATTTCCAGTCCCACAGGCTATTCCAGAAACTTAACACCCTCCATCAAGAGATAAAGTCTTTGTTCCCTTCCCATGGAGCTGGATGGGTCTTTGTGACTGCCTAGACTAAAAGAGTATGGCAGAAGTGACACTATGTGACTCCTGATGCTGGGCCATGAATGGTGGTTCAGCTTCTACCTGGCTCTCTCTTGGGGTTCTCACCCTTGGGCCCAGCCACCATGCTGTGAAGAAGCCCAGGCTATATGCAGAGGCTCACGTGCAGAGGGACCAAGGCCCCTGGCTCCCAGCCAACCACTAGCCCCAACTTGCCAGTAGTGTGTGAGCCATCTGGGAGGTGAATCCTCTAGTCCCCAGTTGAACTGCCCCAGATGACGCCATGTGGTACAGAGGCAAATCCTCCCTGCCCCCACCTGCCCAAAGTGCAGATTCATGAGCAAAATTAATGACTGTCATTGATTTAAATTTAGGGGCAGCTTATTGTGTAGCAAGAGATGACTGGAGCATGTACTTACAGGACCGGAGTTCCCAACGGAAGAGGAAACTGTGGCAAGGCTGAGTCACCATGCTATGAATTCAGGAGCCCCTGGGTTTCCCCTGAGGAAGGGTCCATGCCCCCACAGCCTGGGGCTGGGCTGAACTTGTGAACACTGGGGGGGGGGGGGGGGGGCGGGCCTCAGCAGCCTGGCTTAGTAGGGCACAAGAAATACGACATGCAGTCCCTGTCCTTAAGGAGTTTGCTATCTCGCTGGAGCCAGAAGACTTGCAAGTTCTAAAGTCAGCCAGTGAGTGCCCCAGGTACTATGCATCGTAGGTCAGTACTCGTGGACAGAAAGGGCCAGAGGACTTCAAAGAGAGGAGTGATGGCAGTTGGTCACAGGATGAGGTGATATTGGCAGCCGCCAAAAGTTGGGAGGGCTACTAGTTTGGGGAAAGTGATGGGTTTGGCTGTAAACATGCAGAGTGTGAGGAGTTCCGGGAGGAAATGCTGCTGGTAGAAATAAAGGAAGAGTCAGGGATCCTGGGCCCAGACCTCTGACTCTGACAAACCACCAGTGGCACCTCATATGTGACTTCGCTTCTGTGGGCCCCAGTGGTAGGGGTGCCAGATCAAACACAGGCCACCCAGTTAAAGTTGGATTTCAGATGAACAAATAAATAGCTTTTAGTATAAGTAGGTCCCAAATATTGCACGGGCCATACTTGTGCTAAAAAAATGGTGCATCATTTATCTGAAATTCAACTTTAGCTGAGTGGCATGTATTTTTATCTGCTATTTCCAGCCACCTTAGCCAGTGGCCATGTTTGTAAAGGTGGGAGCTTACACAGCCTGGCTTCCAAGGCAGTGAAGGCTCAAGGCAAACAGGGTCTGGATCAAATGCCCTGCTTGGGTGGAATCTCAGCTGTGCCACGGGTCATGGTGTGACCTTGGGCAAGCTACCGTCTTACCTCCTCCAAGCCTCAGCTGTAAAATGGAAGTAACAGTGGCCTCCCCTCTCAGGCAGTTGTGTGGAGTTGGTGAGATCATGCGTACAAAGTGCTTGCTATGGCTGGGCATGCAGCATGTGCAAAATTAAAGTGAGATATTATTACTCTTTCCGGTGCCCAACTGCTACTGGCCATAGGAAACGGTTTATTAAGCAACAGATGCCTCATGCCTTTGTGGGTAAGGCTGTGCGAGTGTGGTGGGGGGAGGCATGCAAAGATAAAGAAGTTGCTGTCTTCATCCCTGAGGAACGGGCACCTGGTGTCCAGCCGGCAGTTGTAGATGAATCCCCCTACCCACTGCGCTCAGCTCCCACAGCTAATAACATTGCAAAATGAGGGTTGTGGATGCATTCTCCCTTCCTCGGCATCTTTGCAGGCAGGTTTTTAATTTTAAGCAGGAAAAAACCCATCAGGTATTTGAGGCTCCTGGGGGGCAGCTAATGCTTCCTGTCAAATGTTCACCCTGGGGTGCTTTGTTACCCTGACACCTCCCGAACTCCGAGTCAGCGGCAAATCGCAGGACAAAATTCTTATGCTGCAAGTTTATTGCATATTCATAGAATTTAAGCCATTAGGCAACATTAGCTTTTTTTTTTTTTAACCTTTTATTGAAGTCTAACCTACATTCAGAGACATGCACATATCCTGACTATGCAGCTTGCTACATTTTCGCAAGCTGAAAGCATCTTTGTGTAAGCGCACCCAGGTGGGGACACAGGACATCAGCAGTCCTCAAAGAAGTCCCCATCCTGCCCTCTCCCAGTTATTGCTTTCCCAAGGGAGGACCCCACTTTACACGGAGAGTGTCTTTGCCTATCCTTGAAACTTACATACATGGATTCACACAGCTCATCCTCTTTGGGATCTGACTTCTTTTGCTCAACATGGTGATGGTGCGATTTCCCCACCTCATTGCATGTGGTTGTAGTTTGTTTCTTCTGATTGCTGCGTAGTGGTTCACGTGTGACGATTCCACTGCTCCTTTATCCATTGCTGCTGGTGGGCTTTTGGGTAGGTGTAGCTTTGCTATGGACATGAATAGCACATGCATTTCGGTGGATACGTGTGTCTCCTTTCTGTGGCTGTGTACCCAGGTGTGCAGCTAAGCGTATGTGTATGTTCGGCTTTAGTCGATAAGGCCAAATGGTTTTCCATAACATCAACTTTACATTCCTAAGGCCGAGTGTTTCAGAGAAAGGAAAAATATACAGTTAAACATTTTTTGATGCCCTTGACATTGGAAGAAATTAGCAAAATGAAAGTGGAATGAGAAAGGAAATTTTTACTTTTAACCTGTGTGATGAAAAGCTTTGGAAGTGCTTTTTAAAAAGTTCTACCCACTCTGCCAGCTCCTGCTATCAGAAACTTCTGGTTCGTCCTTGTGGAAATAGGCACCTAAAATCCAGACTTTAATGTGCACGTGAATCCCCTGGGGAATTGGTTAAAAATGCAGATTCCAGGGGAAAAAATGCAGATTCCGGTTAGTAGGTTGCTGTGGGATCTGAGAGTCCGTACACGCTCCCAGGTGACGCTCGTGCTACTGGCCTGAGGACAACACTTCAAGCAGCAAGGGCCACTCACTGGTGGTCACTGTCAGACTGTTTGTGGTCACACTGTCTGACCCTCATCTGGTCCATCCACTTCGCAAGCATGGATGGCATCTCCTGGCAGGCACTGCGGCTGGAAACGGGCAGACCTCACAGCAGCAGCGCAGCGTGACAAGAAAGCAGTAAAAACGCCAGGCTCTGGAATCTAAAAGAACAATGATCGCGTCTTGGCTTAGCTTTACTAGTTGTGTGGCCTCGGGCGGGATGCCTGACCTCCCTGAGCTTTAGTTCCCTCCGTTGTGAAATGGAGGAATAGTCCCTACTCTGCAGGGGTGTCGTGAAAAATGACCCGTTGGGTGCTGGGCACACACTGGCCGCTGATGAATGCTGCTAATCACTGTTGCTGATGCAATCACAAATAACTTCTGTAAGTAGGTGGGACAAAAAGTATATACGATCATGTAAGTATTGGTGCATACAAAAAATTATAGTTTATATCAGGGAGTTCACAGTCTAATAACACAGTCCAAAATACATTCTTCCAATGAATATAAATGCCACAAGCGGGTGTGTGTGTGTATGTGTGAGAAAGAGAGAGAGAGAGAGAGAGAGAGAGATTGTGGAGAGACAGAAGAGGGGGTGAGAACTGGAGGGAATCAGAGAAAGCCTTACAGAGGAAGCCAAACTGGGTTTTGAAGGTTGAGCAGGAGCCCGCCAGGCAGATAAGGCTGAGGATAGGGAAGGGGAAAAGAGATGATCATTCTGTTCAGGAAACAGCATGTGCAAAGGCACGGAGGCACAGAGTGGGCTCGTTCATGTGCGGTGGGAAAAGGCCGGATGCTGGGGTGAGAGGGCCTTGGCTGCTACATCAGGGGCTCAGATGGGCACCCCAGCAAAACTGTAAAATAGACAATGGGCCCCCTAGCTGTCCTTTCGGGGCCTCTTTTCCTCCTTCAAAGAAACCCTATCCCTACTTCCAGCTTTGGCATGCCTAACATGCTAATGCTCTTCCTCGCCTATAACAAAGTGTGCTGTTAGAAAACCATCTATGATGTCCTCCTGTGACTCAGCCTGGGGTCCCTGCCTTCTGGTCAGGGACCCTAAGATTGAATTTAGAATTGGGGACTGGGAGAGTTGGTGGGGGTGTCAATGCTCACATCACTTCATGAGGGTCACAAGGGTGGGCTCAGTGGGCCCCACACCATACCCTTGGCCACCCACCCACCCCAGTAGGACATGCTACCCATTGAGACACCCCAGGCCTGAGCCCAGAACGTGACTCCAAGCTGCCCCTTGGGGACCAGCGAGACACCCGTCTGGTGCGCCGGAGCCCGGGCAGAACAGCATTCCTCCTGCCTGCTGGTCACCTCTCCTGCCAAGCAGTGTGCTGGCACAGGCCAGGAAGCCAAGGAGACTGTTGGGTTTGGCTCCTGAAGGTGGGCCCGGGGCCAAGGCATTGTGTCCAGCCAGCCCTTGCTGGAGGATAAACTGTGACGCGCGGGCCAGGCAGTCGCTCAGGAAGGAAAATCAGCGAAGCCTCCGGACCCAGCCCTCTCCTCTAGATCCAGAGCCCGGGCCAAGCCAGCTCCTCCCGCCTGTCCTTGGAGCCTCCTAAGACAGAAGACACTTGCTGGGGTGACGGGGAGGTGGTGAGCAGGGAGGTGGCTGGAGTCCCTCTACTGAGGGGCTTTATACATTCTTGGGTTTGAAGTAGCCCCTTTGCTAAACAAGATTATGTTTATCTGTAACCTTAGTTGTCAAATCAGCTAAAAAAAAAAAAAAGGCAAGTTGGCTCTAGGGGAGGCAGGGTGGACACCCACACCCAACTTTGGCCTCCGCCAGCCCCCGACCCACCCTTGGGCCCCCAAACACAGCTTTCAAAACCACAACGTCAGCCAAAGCCCTCACTTTTCAGTTGAGGAAGTCGATGCCGGTGAAGAGGATGGGGGTGGTCAGAGAGAGGCCGAGGCAGTGCCACCTGGGTCTTCTGTCTCTTGGGGCCAGCCTCGTGGATAGCAAAGCCCCTTGGGCGGTGCTCCTGAATAGAAGCAGGTTCAGGTTCCCCAAGCCTGAGAAGGTCCCCAGTCCTAAAGGCATCTGAGGCAGAGACTGGCAGGACAGTGCCCACACTGCAAGGGCCCTGATGGAAGGGAGGCCACCAGGCCAGGACCCTGGCCTCACAGTGGTCCCCGGGGGGCTGCCTTTTCCCAGAGCTCACATCGGCTCTGTGCCTCTCCCCTCTGAGCACAGAGCCCCCTTCACCTCCTGGGGGTTCCTCACTGACAGGCGCCTTCCCCCACCCCAGTGCGGCCAGCATCCCCTCTCTTCGGCAGCCCTCCCCTCCCCCTCCTTTCCCCTCCCTCTCCCCTGCCATTAGACGGGAAGCTGCTATATTAATGTCCCTTCTTCATTCTGAGCAGGCCAGTGGTATCACTGCCAGGTTTTCCCCCTCTCCTAATGATTTGTCCTGGCAGCAGAAATATTACAGTGATGATTTCATGTAGAATTTCATTTGCTGTTTTTTTTTTTTTTTTAAATCCCTTGAAGAAGGGGCTGAGCGATTAATGGGTCTTTGAGAGATCAAAGCTGTATGTGGCAAAGAGCGAATAATAATCATAGCTAACATTGATTGGGAACTTTGCCTGGGCCCAGTACTGTCTCACCTTCGCAACAACCCTCTGAGGTAGGTACTGTTTAGCATCCCCGTCACCGTGACACAGAGGGCCAAGCCAGGGCCAGTGATCACACATCCCCAAGTGGTGGCATCAAGATCGGCAGCCGTGGTGGTGTGGCTCTGGTGTTCTCAATCACCTGGTTGTACCGCCTTGTGAAGGTGTGGAGAGAGCACTGGACTGGGAGTCCAGGAAACTGGACTAAATTAGCTCTCAGGCCCCGTCCATGCTGTGAGCTGCAGCCAGTCAGAGGTCGAGCCTGAAGGGTTTCCTCAGGGTTGCTGGGTGCGACCTCCGTGTAGCTCACAGGCCCCATGGGAAGGAGCCTAGACTTGTCACTCTTTCAGAGTCTGAGCAGGTCATTCTGTGCCTCAGTTTGTCCACCTCCTTTCACAAGAGATAGAAATGGCTACCATTTGTTAAGCACCTACTAAGGACTGGGAGTTTTACACAGAATTGAAATATGCCTCATGGCAATCCTAAAAGATATGCATTAATAGTCCCTTTGGTAGATAAGGGGATTGGGGTTCAGAATTTACTACCTTGGCTCAAGGCCATGCAGTGCATGGTTAAGCAGGTTCCAATCCAGACTTGTTTAGATGCCAAAGACTAGGCTCTCTTTTGCCATCTCTAGCTCACTTCCTTAAGAAGAAAATATCGGCCGGGCGCGGTGGCTCATGCCTGTTATCCTAGCACTCAGGGAGGCCGAGGCGGGTGGATTGTTTGAGCTCAGGAGTTCGAGACCAGCCTGAGCAAGAGCGAGACCCTATCTCTACTAAAAATAGAAAGAAATGATCTGGACAGCTAAAAATATACAGAAAAAATTAGTCGGGCATGGTGGCGCACGCCTGTAGTCCCAGCTACTTGGGAGGCTGAGGCAGGAGGATTGCTTGAGCCCAGGAGTCTGAGGTTGCTGTGAGCTAGGCTGATGCCACGGCATTCACTCTAGCCCGGGCAACAGAGTGAGACTTTGTCTCAAAAAAAAAAAAAAAATATCTACCACATGGCAGGCACTTCTTGAAAATAATCTCTTCTCTTGCAACATCCCTGAGAGGTAATGATTTTATACATTTTATACATGATGAAACAGGTTCAGAGAGGTTTTGTAGGTTGCCCAGGGTCACACAGCTCAGTAGTGTTAGATCTGGTTTTCAAACCTGGGTCTGTCTGTCTCCAAGGTCTCCCTCTTTCCATGATGTCATATGTACGGAACGGCAGTTAACTAAACATGCCAATTTCTGACAGGAGGTTACCTGGCTCTTTGTTGTCTCCCAAAGAGTAGAAAGAAGGGAATGTTTTTAAAGTCACAGTTGGGAGAAAGTAGGTAAGACACCTGGAAAACCTCCTGATTATAAGAGCTATAAGGCTCCAGAGCAAGAAGCCAGCAGGGGCTGGGGGACTAGGTCCCTCCATACATTCATCCACCTATCCACCCACTCAACTCATCTGTCCATCCATTCATCCATCCATCCATCCACCCATCTACCCATCGATCCATTCATCCATTGTCACCTACCCATCCACATATCCATCCACCCAATTTGTCTATCCATCTATCCATCCATCCATCCATCAATCCTCCCACCCACTCATCCATCTCTGATCTTTGAGGAGAGACCAAGCACCCTGGGGTGTTCTGCTGGCCTGTCTGCTTGGTAAGTCTGTGTCACCTGCTCCAGCTGTGATCTCAAGGAAGGGAGGTGCTTTGCAGTGCAAGGGGTAATTATGCAGGGGAGCCTCAGGCCCCATCCACGGGGGACGTTCTCCTCACTGGTTCCCAGCCCCTCCACGGGGCAGAAGGCAGGCCTTACAGAGCATTCTAGGGATTGTGTGATCACTTTCAGCTCAGGAAGATACCTGAGGCTGGAGAACCTGGAATGGGGAGAGAGGTTGGCGATTTGCTAAGGTAACTCTGAGATCCTCCCACCCTTCTGGGCCTAGAATTTCCACGGAGGGAGCCCCCACCTCATCTCTCTCTCCCACACTCACGTCTACGTGGCAGATGAAAATTTAGTGTGTGGTGGGGGAAAGGGAGAGGAGCAGGAAGGCATTTTGTTCAGGAATCTCACTTGACATTTGTGGCTGGTTCCACTTCATTGATTGGATTTCCCCCAAATCTCCAGGCTTGGACGACTGATCCAGAAGATGGCTCAGAGCGTCTTGGGGGATCCATCCTTCAGCCTCTGCACAAGAAGCTCTGTCCCCTTCTGAGTTTGGTTCCAACCTCCACAAGGGCTCCAGCCTCTGCAGCGTGAGCTTTTTAAACTGAGTTTTTCCCCTTTCCTAACCTGTTTCTACACTACTGGCCCCGGATTCCCTTCGAGAACCTTCCATGGCCTTCACAGCTTAATCTGCTACTTCCCCAATGCTGCTCGACAGCGAGGCTTCTGTGGTGGCACTGGTGTGATTGGGTTCAGCAAATATTTACTGGGCCTGTCCTGCGCCAGGCACCATGCAAGGCCTGGGAGGCAAAAGCAGCTTGCAGCCGGCACTTGCCCCTGAAGCCCAGCAGTCCTGCTACTGCCTGAGCAACCCAGGCCCGGGGAATCCTGCTCATCACCCCCACCTATGAGGGGGCGGTGCTGTGAGTCCCTTTCACCTGTGCTATATCGCATTTAGCCCTCACCAGAGCTCACTTAGGTCGATTTAACGCCCATTTTTCAGATGGCAAAACCAAAGCCTTGCGAGTTTCCCATTTACCCTAATCCACCCAGCTCGTGAGGCGGAGATGAGATTTACACTCAGGTGGATTTGATTTCAAAATCTATATTCCCACCACACTCCTTTGACTCACTTGGGCCAGAGCCTCAGTTTCCTCAGGTGCGAAATGGGGATAATTTTATCAGCAACTTTGTAAGAATATTGTGAGACTCCAAGAGGGCTTTGGAAAATGCTGCCCAGTGTCATTTTCTCATTGTGATTATGAAGTGGAGTCTGGAAAGGTGCTCTGCTTTGTGGGGGAGTTAACTGATCGTGGACCTCGTGGCGGCCTCGGGAAAGCCCTTGCTGAGAAGGCACTTAGAATCGTTGCAGGGAGCGGTGCTGGCAGGCCCTTCTCCTCGCCACCGGCACCCCGTCACAGCACCTGGAGTCCCATAACTGGACGTTACTTCTATGCTCTGACTCTTTAGAGTTCCAGGAGGGTGTCCTGGGGAGGGGGAGGGTCAGGTATATGACAGAATGTCAGTGGAGGCCTTGGAGACGACCTGGTGCAAATGCAACCCCATCATGATATGCGTGTGGAAGCTGAGGTCCCCCAGAAAGGGACTAGGACTTGTCCAGGGTCACACAGCTAGTTAGTGGCAGAGCTCGGAAGACCAGGCAGCTGTTAGGATGATCCCTGTGGGGATGGGGGTTTGTGCATCAAGTTCACTTCTCAGCTTTTCCAGCATGAAAATGCAAGGTCTCTGGGAAAGGCCGCAGGGAAGGTGCCCGCAGGAGGGGGAGGGGAGGGAGAAAAGTCAGGAGGGACTGGGGGGCCCAGGCACTGCCTTCTGAAGACCGTTGAATGTGAGAGTTGCTATCATTCAGGGGACCCCCAAACTGGTGGGGCACCCCAGGATGCTCACCTGTAGCGAGCTGGGAGTCTGGCACCAGAATCCGGTTTATAAATGACTCCCTGGGCTCCAGAAGTGCTCACTCTGGCCCCGCCCCTCCCTTTGACAGAGGATCACCTGAGGCTTGTGGGGCTGAGCTGGTTTGTCAAGGGAGGCAGGTCCCACTGTCCCTAGCAATGAGGTCGGTCCCAGCCCCCCGCCACATCCATTTCTCCAGTTGACCAGGGTCCTCTTTACCCACAGCCATCGTGGACCCCATGACAAACACTCGGGGCTCAGGCCTGGAAGATCTATTAGTGCCACTCCTGTCACCGCCTGCCGAGCGGGAGGAGAGGCAGCCAAATGCTGTGCTAATTATTCTAGCTTCCAGCAGGGTCTCAGAGGTCCCAGCCATGGTAAATCTTAACTTTCATGCTATGGTGCACCGGGATGCAATTTACTTCAAAGAGAGCATAAATCCCCACTGCGGCGTGTATCAGAGGAGTGTTACATAAAAGTGGCCCATGTGCTTCCCACCCTGGCTGCCTTCTCTCTCTCCCCTTCCCTCCCTCCCTCGATCTCTCCTTGTAAGTTTGAAAAAGCCAGCCCGCGGTTGGCTACACATCGCGCACGCAAAAACATTTACACACACGTCTGCTCCCAGCCTTATAAATCACCAGGCTTGGCGACTTGGCAGTGGGAACACAGGCGAGCTCTATTTCTACCAGCACAGTCCGCAGACAGCCCCAGGGGCCCCTCCTTTCCTACAGTGACACCTACTGGTGCCAGCTCTGGCCAAAGGCAGCCTTGCAGCTTCGGACCCATTTCTCAGGCTTTGGAGGACGGTAACTGATCAAGGCCTGGCCCTTCCCCAGCTCCCTTTCTCTACCCCCCCCTCCAGCCTCTGGGGAATTCCTCCAGCCACAAATTCCACCCAGGAAGCCCCACCCCACCGCCATCGCCCCCCAACCGGGCTTGACATAATAATTACCTTCCACGGGGCTGCTGCGGACTGTGCCAGGCAAGGCCAGCGCTGCTCATTAGGATGTCAAAGGATCATGGGAACTGAGGAGGGGGCTGCCTACCAGGTCACCCCCCATCCCCCAAAGCAGGGCTCCCTCCCTCTAATGGAACCTCCTGGGGGGTTGTCCAGTTGTGTTTCAAGCAATTACTTCCCCGTGAAAGACATCTGTTATCTTCGCTGACACACACGAGACTGGCGGCCGATGTGGTTTCTGCGAGGGGCTTGTGAATCCTGGCATTGTCATCACAGCCCCGGCTGGGAACGAAGGGGGTGGGGTGAGACAGAGGCGCGTCTGTCTCCGTCCCCAGGCCCCGGCCCTGGCCTCCTCTCAGCGACCTCTCCGGAGGCAGCTGTGCCAGGTCTAATGCTCCTAATGTCATCTTTGCAGATCCATTTGTGATTCCTTGATGCTGTAATTATCGTGGCTTCGCTCCCCTCGCAGCAGCTGCCATTAGCTGGGCAGACCGCAGGCTGCGGTGACGTGGCCCTGGCAGCCTGGGGGGCCTCTATGGGTGACTAGGGGTGGGCAAGACTCTCCCTGCAGGCCCAGAGCTGCCCAGAGGCCCAGGGCCGCTGGCCGAGCTGGCCAAACGCTGGCGATTAGTGGCTTTCCCCTGAGTGTAACCCTTGGCGGTCAGCCAGCTGTGGAAAATGCCCCAGGGTGAAGGGCAAACTGCACAGTTCCAACTCAGTCACTGACAGACTGGTGACCCTGGACAAGTCACAGCCCCTCTAAGCCTTGGTTCCCTCAGCTGTAAAAAGGACGGAGTGGGGGGAGGGGATGGATTCCCGAATGCCAGGAACTCACCCCTCTTCTGTTACCTATCTTAGCACCTGGAAAGCCCAGAGAATATGCGGGGTGATTTTTAGAGGCCCAGGCAGGTTACCAGGTACATTCTTGGGACTGGAGTGGAAAACACCCTAGAACCCTGCCCTGCCAAGAACTCTGCCCTGCCAAGAACTCTGGTCATAATCTCAGAGACTCTATCACTTACTGTTCTAACACTTTCCTTTTCAAGATGGAAGCCCCGGGCTGGAGTAATGGGCCAACCTCACCTGCATTCAGGCTTTGAGGGTAGGTAAAGAGGGACCTTTGTGGACTCTCAGAAAATGAAAGAGTAGAATTAGACACTGGAAAAAGACAAACCAAAGTTTTGCTGCTGGCCCTTCACTCTGCCATTCTCCACCCCATCCCCAGCGTTGCCCTAATGTCTATGCTACTGATGGGAAAATATTGCCTTAAATGTTCAAGCCTGGCTGAAAGTGAAAGCGGGCACTGCACACAAGTCAGCCCGTGGCAGTTTTGAAAGACGGCAGCAAATTCTTTGATACTCTTTCCATCCAGAGGTAGCTTGTATGGTCCTTTCCTTTGAATCTGGGTGGGCTTGTGACTGCATCAACCAAAATACTGCTACAAGAGTGATGCCGTGTGACTTCCAAGACTAGGTCATAAAAGGCCATGCAACTGCTGCCTTGTTTGCTGGAACACTCATGCTTGGAACTTCAAGATGCCCTGTAAGATGTCTGACTACTGGCTGCCATGCTGTGAGGAAGCCCAATCCACAGGAAGAGGCCACATGTAGGCACACCGGTCAACAGTCCTAGCCTTCGAGTCATTTTAACCCAAGTGTCAGACATGTGAAGGAGCCTCCAGATGATTCCGGCCCCTAGCCATTGAGCCCCCCTCAGCCATTCAAGTCTTCCCAGGCCAGGTCCCAGACACTGCAGAGCAGTGACAAGCCACCTGACAGACAGGTACTGTGCCCTGTCTGAATTCCTGACCTAGGGAATCTAGGAGCATACTAAAATGGTGGTTGTTCATACCTCTAAGGCTGGGGTGGTTTGTTAAACAGCAATAGATAGCGGGAACATCCCCTTAGCCCAGGGCCCTGCCTGGCATCCGGCCTAATGCATGAAGACATGGACACCTGTTTTCCATAAAGGAAGCAGGAAGTTTTCTAGAAGGCTGAGAATGGCATTGGGCCAAAGGATCTACTGTGTGGGCTGTACGCTTAGCCCTGAGCTGCAGAACTCTGCCCAGTTCCAGAGGGAGGCAGAGCTCTGGGCGTGCCTGTCTTGGTTACCTCAGGTGTTAGCCTCAGTGTTTGAGCAAGTTGAAGGCTTCCCTGGGGCTGTCCGAGTCTGATTTTCTATGTGGCCTAGAAGCCTTCTGGCTGAGGTTGGGAGAAGGCATGAAAGTCGATCCTTTTACTCTCCCCTAGATTATAACTTGGGCCTAAGGCGGATGGTTTTAAGAGGGAAGGAGAAGGGGGAAGCTAGTGCATGTCGTTTTGTGGTTGACCTGTCAAAGGACAGAGGACAGATTCCCACTTGGGCCATCTGGCAATGTGGCGTGCAAGGCCTTGACTGACAGTTTATAGTTTCACAAAGGGGCGTAGGTGGGGGACACATTTGGTTGCCTGTGACCAGAGTCAGCCTGCTGGTCTATAACTTCTACAATTTACAGGGCAATCAAATCGGTTTTCTCCATCTTTCGGAACCATCAAAAGCCTGACCATGCATTCAGTTGTGGGCTATCCCACGATACACTTAAACATTTGCCAAAATTTATAATCCTGGCTCAATTTCATACATAAAATTCAATCAACGACAAATTTCAGTTTACTGTCTCGAATTTGACAATTTTGTGCTAGAGTGCTGTTTTCCATCAGAAAAGCACTCGGGAGCCTAGATTGTTAAATAGTTGGCTGCAGGGTGAAAGAAAGCAACCCTGAGGTGAAAATACAAGTCTTGTTCTTAAGCTTGCTTTGCCTTGCTGTTCAATGCAATTTAGCAATTCTCATCTTTGAAGGGACACATTTTAGCTGAGTGGTAAACTTGACCATGAACAAGACTCAAAAAAAAAACCACTGAAGTTTGATTAGTTGGCATAAAGATTTAGGAATGCAGCTTCAGAGAAGAGAAGAGGAACAATTCAAGGTCCCTAAAGAAAGTACTTTGAGGACGTGGACACCATCCATGTCTAGGTGGCCCAATCGAAGTGGCCTGGGGGGCGGGGTTTAGGCCCGTAATACACTGGTGTCCTCTGGGTGTCCATCCTCCCCTCTCACGTCCTAGGAAGCAGCCACCTGTCTCCCAGCTGTCTGGGACTGTCTGCTGGAGCAAGTGACATCACAGTGACCAGAAACCACCTCCCCTTTGTCTGGAGCAGTTATGATGTCATTCCCTCTGGCAGCAAAGCAGGATGTTGGCAGCTGGGATTCCTCCGGGTCCTCCTGAAGTGATAATTGCCTTAGATTTTGTTATAAAGTGCAGCTGCTAATTATCTTGTTAAATCACAGCCATATACTTTTTGGATTTTTTTTCCTTTGCAATCCATTTAAACAGTCTGGGAGATTAAATAAAACCACATACCCTAAACAAAAACAAAAACACAACCCAGACACACGCACACACACAAATCTCTTCTTCTTTAAAACACCGTAAGAATAATTTTTTAAAAAATGAAAAGGGTGCAGATATGGCATGATTAGATTGCTTCCATTAAAAAGCCATCATTTCAACATCCTCATATAAATATCTGCATCCCGTTGCATATTTTAAGCAATTGCATGATAAGCCCCCAAGTGAAAAACAGAGTAAAACTCATTTCCTGACCACAAAAGGAGAAAGGAGTCACTATGTGCTCTGAGTTCCAAGGAGAACTGGATTACATTCCTCCCACACAGACTGGAGGGAGATGGAGTTCATTGCTCCAGGGGAGAGAATTATGACAACACTTAACCGCTGTGACCCACGCTGCTCCAAGCTGCTCCGCATCTCTCCACGCCATTGGCCATTAGAAGCGTGCAGCTCCCACTGAGGTCACAAGGAGGAAGAGGAGGACCTGGCCCCCTCCGTTTGGCCCCGGGTGCTCCAGGCACACGGGAAAACCTGTCCCGGGTTTCAGCATCAACAGGTGAATGAATGTCAGGTGTGGGTCAAGCCCCCCTGTTACCTGTGACAGCCATTACCAGGCTTCTGATTTTTGTGGCCCTGCTGCAAGTTTGCCAAGCAGGAGGAGAGAGGCGGGCGTGGGCACGGCCTGCGAGCCCCGGCGCACAGGGAGGCTGAGTGCTGCAGCCCAGACCTGGGTCTGCATCTTTGCTGAGTCGCTCCCAGCTCAGGCTCGGTTTCCTCATCTGCAAAGGGGGAATCGTGCTACTTTCTGCCTCCTAGGATGGCTGCGAGGGTTAAATGGGATCATATTCGAAAAGTACCCATGCAAGGATGGCACTTAACCAGAAGCAGAGTCTAACCACGGTGGTGGATATGTTGTAATAGGGCCCCCAAATTATGAAGGCCACCCTTTGGTACTCCCTTTTCCAGGGCAGGGCTGGAGGTGGCTGACCTTGGGATGAGGTCTTGTTTGCCAGAGAGGCTAAGATTGGGGCTGTGTTGGGCCCCAACCAAGGTTGTGCTCAAGCCCAGCCCCTTCTATTAGAACGAAAGAAGGAGACTAGGAGACAGGGCTGAGACTGGATGCTTGCTTGGTTTACTGGAGTGTCCTGAAATTCTTTTCTCCAGTGATCACCAAGAATCTGAAAATACCTCCACTCGGAGGATGGTAACACTTCCACAGCTGCCCTGGGCTGTGACCACCTTTGGCAAGGTCACCCCTTCCCCTTCCCTGCACCAGCTCCTTCAACCAGAACTGTACCTTGCTCAGCCAATCCCTCTTGCCCTGGGGCCAGTAGAGTGGCCACTTCCTTGCGGGTGGGCCCACCGCCCAGACCTGCACCTGGTCTTCTGGCTGGCCTGAAAATATGTGGCCCAGGCAGGCCAAGATTCCCATGCGTGCACATAGACACTACAGCTGCTGGGGCAGCCACACTAGCTGAGATTCCCTTGTAACTTTTTGCTTGGGGGCTGGAGGCTCCTCACCAAGCAAACAGCTGGCAGGGAGCTCTGTGCGTCCCAGTGCGTTACCCTGCCCTGGCCCCTAGGCCAGCCTTTGGGTGGGGAGGATTGGCAGGTTGCCAGGATCAAATGACTCCCCACCACCCCAAAATGCAAACATAGAGGCACAACCCCAAGGATAGAAAACATCCATTTGTGTACAGAGGGGATGTGGGGGAGGGGCAGAGGAGTATTTACAGATTGGCTTGTATACACATACACATGCTATCCCTGTAAAGAAAGATAAGAACCCAATAATATTGGCTATGTAAAAATAACCAAGTAGAAGTAAATACATATAAAGTCATATACAAGTATACACACACACACATATATACACACACATACACATATACATAGTATTGTATATCTGTTATTTGTGTATGCCTAGCAACCTGATTTTCTTTGGGGTAACCACTACCCCCATTTGGTATTGACCTTAACGCTCGCTCCCCAGACACATACACACTTTGAGGGTAGGTATATGACCCAGGACAATCAGAGCTCAGGATACCTTTGGCTGCAATGATTAGTTCAGGCTTGGGCACATGACACAAGCCAAACCAATGCCAGCCCTTTCTGGAACCTTTGCTACTGCTATGGGAAAAGTGACATTCTCTGGTGTTTGGTATTGCCGAGTGGGCAGCAACTGTCTTTACTGGGAGCGAGGGGAGATCCTGCCTTGGAATAAAGTCAACACAGAGCAAAACAGGGTGGGGCTGGGGCAGGGAAGGGCAGAAACAGAGACAAAGGCAGATGGAGAGAAGTAGAATGTGTTCTTTGACAGTGCTTGAAGCTCTGGATCCAGCCATGGTGGAAGTGGGCTATATTCCATGAACTGGCAAGTTACATGAACAGATAACTTCCACCCCTGTATTTTTCAGTTTGTTTGAGTTGGGTTTCTCTCCTTTACAACTAAAGAAGTACTGAGTGTGTACATATTTACACAAAGCTGAGTTAGGATGAAAGGAAATCTCCAGAGCGGCCCAGAGCAGCAAAAGGAGTGGTAGGGAAAGCCTTCTAAGAGTTTCTGGGCAAGTTCCACCTTTTCCCTTGAGGATATGGCAATGCTGTACATTCAACCTTGGATCTCCTTGCTGCTTTGTTTGTCACTAGCCACCAGCCCCTCTGAGCCACTGTCCAGCTGTCTGGTGTGGTCAGAGCAGAGTCCTCATCCATTTGACCAAGAGCATTTGGCAGCCTTCCTTTTCCTTCCATCCTTTTGGCTACCATCTTGGCTATCTGGCACGATGCTTAAATCTGGGCAATCGAGAATACATACCTTCCATGCAGTTTGAGAAAGACGCAATGAGAAGAGCTTGGACCAGAAATGAGAAGACCTGGGTTCAAGCCTCTTTTCACCGTATGACCTTGGACAAGACTTTTAAGAGCTTCATTTTGAACTTAAAGAGAGAATCTATCATGTCTGCTCTGAATTCCATGAGGACAACGACCATGTTTGCCTTTTTCTCCATGCTTCCTTTCCTCTCTTTCTTTTCTTTTTTCTGTCCTCTGGCCTTTAGATGCAGACTTGAGTTAACCATACACCTCATTGCCATCCTCATTGACCCCAGCATAGACTACTCTTGTTTTGTTTTCTTATTTTTCCTCTCCATCCCTGCCCCTACTCCATTCTGATCTCTCCATCCTACCCCCAGGTTTGACACTCAGTCTAATATATTTCCCTTAAAAGATATATGGTGTTTTTTGGGGGTATACATCTGCTTCTAATTTATAAGAATAGTAATTTAATATAAAGCTATAAATCTTCTTCCTTTTTCACTCAACACGCTGTCTAAAAGATTTGTCCATGTACTGTATGTAAATCTGGTCTATTGGTTCTGACTGCTACATGGAATTCTGTCATATGTGTCTACCACCATCACATGTATCTCTGGGGTAAAGACCCAGGGGCTTTCTGGGCCATACGGTTTACACAGACTTCATTACTAAGCACTGCCAGACAGCCCTTCAGAATGACAGCATTGCTTTGCATTTCCACCAGCAGTGCACGAGAGTTCCCATTTCCCCACATCTTCTACAGCACTTGGTTTTATTCAGCTCTGTAAGTTTTGCCAATGTCTTAGGTTTGAAGTGCTGTTTTAATTTGCATTTCTCGGATAACTTATGGTGGTTGACTATCTCTTCATCTTCTTTTTTTTTTTTTTTTTTTTTGAGACAGAGTCTCACTCTGTTGCCCGGGCTAGAGTGAGTGCCGTGGCGTCAGCCTAGCTCACAGCAACCTCAAACTCCTGAGCTCAAGCGATCCTCCTGTCTCAGCCTCCCGAGTAGCTGGGACTACAGGCATGCGCCACCATGCCCAGCTAATTTTTTCTATATATATTTTTAGCTGTCCATATAATTTCTTTCTATTTTTAGTAGAGACGGGGTCTCGCTCTTGCTCAGGCTGGTCTCGAACTCCTGAGCTCAAACGATCCGCCCACCTCGGCCTCCCAGAGTGCTAGGATTACAGGCGTGAGCCACCGCGCCCGGCCTCTTCATCTTCTTGTTAGTCATGAGAGGTTTCCTATTTATGAATTGCTTGCCCGTATTATTTATTTATTTATTTTTGAGACAGAGTCTCGTTCTGTTGCCCGGGCTAGAGTGCCATAGTGTCAGCCTAGCTCACAGCAACCTCAAACTCCTGGGCTCAAGCAATCCTTCTACCTCAGCCTCCCGAGTAGCTGGGACTACAGGCATGCACCACTATGCCCGGCTAATTTTTTCTGTATATTTTTAGTTGTTCAGCTAATTTCTTTCTATTTTTAGTAGAGATGGGGTTTCGCTCTTGCTCAGGCTGGTCTCGAACACCTCATCTCGAGCAATCCTCTCACCTTGGCCTCCCAGAGTGCTAGAATTACAGGCATGAGCCACCGCGCCCGGCCCTGATTGTCCATATTATTTGACGTTTTGTTCTCACTGTTTTTCCCTGTGGGTTTTTTAAAATATAATCTCTGAGTTCCATATCTATTTTGGTAAAGGTGAACATAGACGATACCTAATGAACACCATACACGATGGCAACTTACGACAATCTGTAACTTGAATATTGTATATGTTTTTCCTTTAAAGTCTGGTTCACTTGTTACATTTCAAAATTTAAAAATGAAGCAGAATTGTTTCGAAGCAAATGAGTCAAAAAAAACTGTCCTCCAGTTCCTTCTCTTGTCTAGTTTTTTCAGAGATGGGGGAGAAGAAAAAGAGAGTGAAGGATGAAAAGATGGAGAGGTTAAAAGAAGGGGGGGGGGCAAAACAATCTAAAAGGGGAATCCAGAAAGGAAAACAGATAATGAGGAGGGAAGGGGTGAGGCAGATAGAACCGGACAGAAAGAGGAGGAAGAGGAGAGAGAGAGAAACACAGAAAATGGCAAAATAAATAGAGGCACAAAGACAGACAGCTAGAGAGAGAAAAAATGGAATGGGTTTTGAATCTGTTCTGAATCACTCTGCCCCACCAATCTGTCTCACCATCTCCTTCGGCTTCCACTCTTTCTAGATCTTATCTGCAATGCCCTCCGGTGTGATGAGCCCAGAGGAACTCATTTCTAGCCCAGTAGCTGGCGTGGGCTGCATCTGACTTTCTCTATACAACGTTCAGGGCTTTGATGCTGCTGTTTCCAATTCCTTCTGCCTCCTGGCTAAAGCTTCACCACTTCTAGCCTGCGCATTATTCTCTGGTGGTTGTTTGGGAAGGAATTTGCTCCCTGGCCAGACTGTGAATTTCCTGAAGGCAGGGTCCGCTCCTTGCCTTGGCATCCTACCTCCCCCTGGGGCTTGCGCCTCAGTACTCAGTCAATAAACATTTGCCGAGTGGATGAATGAAGGGATCCCGCTGTATCGACCTGCTCAGCACACATCACACTGCGATGACCCGCTGTCAGCCAGCCCTCTCAACTTCTCAGGGATATTTCTCATGAAATGGCCTGTCAGAGCTCCAGCCTTTCAGCTAAGCAGCGAAGGGCCGAGTCGCCTCCCGACATCGAGTCTGTGGAATGCTGATGGGAAGGAAAATGCTGTCGTCCGTGTTTAATATGGATGCGTTTCAAACCTCGCAAATGATCCGCGCAGAGGCAAGTGCGGTCTCCGCGAGGAAGCGTGGCATGCGTTTGGAAGGCAGTCCACATTCCGGCGGAGCACTGGTTCTGGAGTTAGGTCACAGGCACCTCTGCCAAGGAACATAAGGCACTTTCATGCTTTTGATAAGATGCGTGAGGGTTGCCTGTTGGGACAGTCTCGAGGCTTTATAGAACCTTTGCCAAAGAATGAAGCCCTGGAAAAAGGCAGGACGCTTCCCTGGTGTTTGTTTAATGTCATGGGAGGAGAACTTGTGTTTCTCCTAAACTGTGGGATTACACTTCACGATCGAACATTCTAGAAACTGTGGCAGGGAGGGGAACTCCGTAGAGTTCACAGTGGTAGCCCCTGCTGGTTCCTAAATCAAGTTCCTTTCTTACTTGAGTCCGACAGTATATGGCAAATTTCAGATTGGCATCTTTAATGAGACAGGATAATAGCTGAGACACTTAACGTTAGATAACGCCCTTCTGGTGAGCCCCAATGTGATGCTCTTTCCTGTTACTTAAGAACTGAATGAGCGAGAAGTGGAAGAAGAAGGGTGTCTGGGCTTTGGGTCTCATTGCCCCATGCAGTGAAGTCAGGCTGCAGAAGGCAGGTGAAGTGCTGAACTTGGACCAGCTTTGCCGAGTGGTGAAGCAGCGAGAGATAAGCGAGCCTGTGGTTTGTAGCGATGGCGGTATTCTTTTCTGTTCTTTTGAATTAAAGCTGTGTTGGGCTCTACTCCCTTATTTTGGATCCAGGAGAATTTTAGAGCTCAACTCATCTCCCTTTTGCTCCCCCCACCCTCACTCTGGTTCCCCCGCCCCACCAGCAAGGAGTTGAAAAGCCAACCAACCACAGGGACAGGGTTTTTGTCTTAGGTGGGGTTGGAGGAAGGGCAGGATTGATTCTACAGTGAGTGGCATCTGTATCCATCCATCATCAGTTGCTAAGTGCCAATGAGGGCTTTGTCCTGTCCCCAGTGTCACGGAGCAGAGATTGGTGTCATCTAACGTGTCCTTTCTTCCCTCCAAGACCTGGTGACCTAGGTGGAAAAGCCTTCACTTCAGAGGGTCACGGTGGAAAAGAAGGCAAGAAAAGAGCTATGGTAGCAGTTTTAGAACATCGTAGAATAGTGGCTTCAGGAGTTGACTGAGGGCAGAGGGATAAGGAAGGCTTTCTGTAGAAGGTGTGTGACCGGGGTTTGCCTTGAAGAGGAGGTTTGAATAAGGGTGAGTGGAGCGATCTGATGAGGGGAGGGCACTGCAGTGGGGAGGAACCTAATGTGTGCCCTGCCACCCTAGCCTGTATCACTTGGAGAGACTTGACAACCAAGAGTCCTGGGCCCACCCCAAACCCACTGGGGTAGATGTCTTGCGCAGAGGGCTGCACTAACTCTCCCACCCCCCAGGCCCCGTGGTGAAGCGGCATTACCCATCCTTCCATCAAGAGGTGGAGTCTATTTCCCCTCTCTTTGGATCTGGACTGGCTTGTGACTCGCTCTGACCAATAGAATGTGGTGGAAATGATGCTGTGTGGCTTCTGAGACTGGGCCTGAGGAAATCTGGCAGCTTGAATTTTCACCCTCTCGTGGCCCCTGAGACCACCACGCTGCGAAGAAGCCCAGGCTAGCCAACCAGAGGACGAGGGGCCATGTGGAAGGGAAGCAAGGCACTCTAGCCAATAGCCAGCAGCACATTCCAGACATGTGAACGAGGTCATTTTGCACCCTCCAGTCCCAGGGGACCCATCAAGTGACACCAGCCACATGAGTGAGTCCAGGCGACACTAGCAGAAGAGCCATGAGAAATAATAAATCGCCGTTTTAAGCCACTAGGTTCCAGAGTGGTTTGTCATACAGCAAGATATACAGAAGCACCTACTGAATTAGAACCTTTAGGAGCGCCTGGCATCTGTTTCCTCTTTGTCCTGAAATAATATTCCGATTTCCTTGGGAGAACTATCCCTCCTCCTGTCCAAGTGGTCTTGGTGGGGCTGACCATTGTTGTGTTCCCAGGCCATCGCCCTTCTAGCTAGTCACCCAGAGCATTCTATTCCAGGGTCACAGTAATTGATTCAGGGACACACAGGGGCAAACTGGGCCAATCCACAGCTTCCCTGAGGTTCGCTACATGAATGCCATGAAAGACTCTCTCTTCCTCTGGGATCTCAAGCTGTAAAGACCACAAAATCCTCAGGCCCACTAGTCCAGCTTCCAACTACACAGAAAAGCAGGACAGAAAGATGGAGAGAGAGTGACTGAATCCTGACAACACTGTTTGAGCCTTTGGAAATAGTCAAACTGGAATTCAATAAACCTCTAGACTTCCCTGTTATGTAGTAAATACACTTGTGTTTTGCTCAAGTGAAAGGGAATTTGAGTCTAGTGCCTGTTTCTCACCTAATAAATATAGTAGCCACACCCTGTTTCCTGGAGCAGCTCTTAGTGCTTGTATAAACCTGCATTCTTCTCTTTTCTTGGCCCTGCCCGTGACATTGATGGTAGATTGCATTTTTGCTCCCATTTTTTTTTTACTTCATCCCAATGATAGGATTGTACAACCGTACCAATGTGACTTTGCAGGCCCTTCTAATAGAGTAGGCAGAGTGTACTTCTCTGTGCCATTCATGCTGTTCAGCTATGTGTGACTTGTGGTGGCCAATGGGAAGTCAGCAGAAGTGACATGACTAGAGGCTTTAAATACATTCGTGCAGTTTGTGTTGGTCTCTTGCTTGCCTGCTGGTTGCTGTGGGAAGAGCCCGTGCTGGTGCCTGCTGGGCCTTGAAGGCAGAGACACGGTGGAGCAGCCCCGAAACCAACCTGCAGCCTGGACCAAGCTCAGATGAAGAAAAAGAAACGCTTGTTACCATAAGCCATAGAAAATTGAGGGTTGTTTGTTACGCAGCAGTGTGGGCAGAAACCTGACTGATACAAGGCATGAGCCAGGGGAGCTGACAATAGTCACCAGATTCCCTGCTTCCCCCTTCTCCTCAGACCTCTATTTCCCCCAACACTTGGTGCAGGTGTCTTTTCTGGAGTGCCTCGTGGTGTTCGGGATTAATGGTGTCTCTGTGCAGCTCTCTAGATAACGTGTGAGATCCTCAAGGGCCAGAACATAATGCGTGCTTAATCCAGGCTTGGCTGCTGACTGAGCGTGTGCCTCAGTTGTTCCTTTTGCTATTTGATGGGGGTGGGGTGAGGTCTGGGGTGCGGCCAACTTACCTCTCTGCCTTCTCCTCCCCTGTAACATTTTAATTTAGTTTTACATAAAGGCCGACTTGGAAGGAGAAAGATGGCAAGTAGCAAGTAGCACAGACATTTGATTCTAGACATAAAATGTGATGCTGAGTCCTTACCTCTTGGGTAAGTTACTTTGCCCTTCTCAAACATCAGTTTCCTTATCTATAAATCAGTGCTACCCCTGAGGACTGTAGTGAGGAGCAAATAATGACAATAATAGAAAACTATATATATATATAGGTCTTACTATGTGCCAAGCACGTCATGCAGAGTCACTGTGGTGACTGCCCTATAAGGTGAGTATCTTCTGCTTCTTCTTCTTATTTTTATTTAGAGACAGGGTCTTACTCTGTCACCCCCGCTGGAGTATAGTGGCATGATCATAGCTCACTGTAGCCTTGAACTCCCGGGCTCAAGCTATCCTCCCACCTCAGCCTCCCGAGTAGCTGGGACTACAGGTGTGCACACCGCGCCTGGCTAATTTTTTTAATTTTTTGTAGAGATGGAGATCTCGCTCTGTTGCCCAGGCTAGTCTTGAACTCCGGGCCTCAAGTGATCCTTCTGCCTCGGCCTCCCAAAGTGTTGGGATTACAGGTGGGTATTTTATTATTAATATTATTTCTAATTTATTGATTGGGGAACTGAGGCACAGAGAGGTCGAGTAACTTGACCGAAGTTACACAGCAGTAAGCGGCGGAGTTGGGATTTGGACCCAGGCAGTCTGGCTTCAGAGTCTCTGCTCTCAAACCCCATATGTAAAAGTACCTCACAGAGCAGTAATAGATGTATCAGAAACAAGACCCACATGCTGGTCACTCAAGGCTATTTTCAAATATCCCAATGTAATATCACAAAGGTTTAATCAAGTCATATCTGTGTGATGAAAAACATGGGTTTGAAAAATGGTGCCTGTGATGTATCCGGCTGTCGTGATGATGGAGCTGGATTTCCCGCACAGCCGATCTGATTGTCTCTAGAAATCATCACTCATTAAGGCCTTGGGAGAAAAATGAATCGACCCCAGAGGCCACATGGCGAGGCAGCTCCCGGGTGAGCTGCTCTAGGACACAGCAGAACGAGGCCCCAGGCAGCTCGGGAAGCCAAAGAGAATTATATTTAACATGAAACGTAAACACCGTCTAAAAGGAGGATGGTGCAGAAAAATATAAATTTGATCATTGTCTGGTGACTCAGAAATCCAGTAGCCTTAGAATCCACATCCACACACTTTTCACGCCACGGCATTCCAGACGATGAAATGAGGTTCTTCATTAGAGAATGTTGCAAGAATGGCGAGATGTTAATGGTGATATATCTGAGACGGGGACCAGAGAACGGAGGGTGACAATATCACAGCAGAGAACCATGGGTGTTCGCTTCTGTAAAAATGGCCACAGGACCAGCTCTGGGCCCTCAGAGCACAGCCACAAACATCTAACAAGTCACTCTGCTTTTGGGTGGCTGCCCACCCATCCAAGCCACAAATGTTAAACCCCTGGCTGCAGGTACTTGTAATTTCTCTTTTTCCAAAGGCTCCTGAGTTTTCCAGAAGCAGAATATTTATATATGCACCAGGCAGGAAGCAAGCGCGGCCCTCTTCACTTTAATAGATGCAGAAATGTCCACGCTGAGAGAAGCCAAACTCTACCCAAGGTCACACGGCCACAGCATGAGCTGGCAAATGGGGCATTAGGTCCTTGGCCCAAATTTCCAGGGGCGGCAGGTCCTCGCTGCTCAGCCAAGCCTAGAGAAATGGTTTTTGAAAGTGCAGGCTCTGTTCCAGCCTGCCACATCACCACCTCTGGGGCAGTGCTTTGTCTTTGTCGGTGTTTTACAAAGGCCTCAATCTCCTGAGGGCTGCCCCCACGCCGGTTATAAACAGCTCCCTCCTCACAGCGCTTCCTCTGCCATCCAGGCTCTTGCAGGGAATCTGGCCACCTCGCTCCAGCCACCCTCATGGAAAGAAAGCTTCCAGACCCCTGCACGGGAGCACGGAGACTGACTTGGGAGCACGCATTGCACAGTTCAGTCCGTCAAGTCAATCAGCAAACGTCATTGGAACATATGCAATGAATTAGCTACCATAGTGCACAATGTCGGTGTCTCTCATCTCCTTGGTTACATTGTTACCACATTTTGCAAAGCCAGCCCCCCACCCCCCTGCAGAGCCCTGTCTCTAGTCAGCACCGGGGGCTTCTTTTCAGAGGATTGCCCTCAAGCTACTATTGGAGCCACTTTGCTTGCCCTGAGAGCCCGAGGAATCTTGGGGTGTCCATCACTCTGTCTCCTCCAGCTCCGGGGCCACGTTAACCAGTGGGGAATCTGAAAGCCCAGTTCCCTTGCGAGGGCGTAACTCACACTCCAGAGCTCCCCTCAGTGTCAGGCTGAAGCTCCCCTGTGCCGGGACTTGGCCTGAAATTGCATCTTACTTGGCACCTTCCCCTTTCCTGCCTGGCTTCCGGGATCTCTTTCACACCTCCCCTGGGAGCGTGCCCTTAACCAAGCACTTGGACATGGATTCCCACCTCAGGATCTGCTTCTGGGGATCCCGATCTTTCACAGCTCTGGGTTCTGGGGATACGAGGCTGGGTAAGCAAGGCGTTGACAAGGTCTCTGCCCTCGCAAAGGTCTTGTGGCTGGAAATATTTTCAGTCTAGACGGTGGACTCCAAGGTGGGGTATGACAACAAGGTGATCCCTTGGGATGTGGGAAAACCCATTTAGTATACCTATTAAAAGTTATGTTTCTCTCGCCCTTAAATATTTTCTGTTTTCGTGCATGTTTCATAATGAAGATCATATCAGTACAATGATATATTTATATAAGTTAAAATTAAATAAATGAGCACGACTGTGGGTTGAGTGCTCAATATGTTTTTATTAATAGAAAAGTGAGATCAAAAAGTTCGGATGCAAGCAAGGGGCGGCCAGCCTGCTGGTAGAGGTTAAGTGTCCCTAGTGGAAACGGAGTTCCCATGTTGTCATGTTCCAACCCCAGAATGTATTGAGGATTGTAATTAAGCCACCCCCAAAGTCTTTTCTATTCAAAACAAGCCCTACCTCTCTAGCTTTTCCTACTAGCTTTATCTTTCTGCCCCTTCATCATTTCTGTTGCTTTTCTTTGGCCCCTCTCCAAGTTCCACAGGCCTGGCATTAATTGTAAGGCCCAATATTCCTATAATTGCAGGGTAAGTATTTTTGTGCAGATCGCAAGCCTGACCTCCTTTGTTATTTAGTTTGAGCTGGATTCTCCGTGGACAGAGGGAGAGGCATGAAATGAGTAAATATTTAATTCAGGAGAAGCCTGAGGCTTCAAAATGTTTTCCCATTTGCTCGGCACTGGCCCACATATTGAAGTTGCGTCCATGGAGTTCTGGGTTGTGCCCTGCAGTGAAGGACTGGCCTGCCCCGGGAACTCCAGTGCTCCTCTCGGCAGTACCTTGAAGAGGGCTCTGAGCGCTCGGGCCAATGGGAGCCCAGGAAATGACTGCACAGCAAATTGAAATCAATGAACAGAAATAAGTGGCTCGACATTTGCAGGTACTCTTCACAGGCACATTAGCAACGCAGCCATCAGCAGCCCCTGAAAATTTCTCTTGCATTCTCTTGATGCTACCGGTGGGAGGTTCTGGGCCAGGGAGGGTACGTTCCCAGGGTAGCACAGGTGCCGAGGTTAAGGATTGAGCGGGGAATGGAGGGGATAGGAGGACAGGTGGCGGATAGGAGCATCATCAGACAGGTGAGAGTATTCAGAGCCTGGAGGCAGGATCCGGGTTGCAATGAGGGAAGTGGTGGGTATCAGAGAGCTAAGAAGCATGCCTGAAAGATATTAAGAGGCAACCAGTGCTTGGGAAAACATACTCTGCCCTGATCTGTGATGCTTCGGGTCATCATCTTCATCTGCATGTGCTCAGTGTGTGAGTTTTCCAGCCATCATATCCTCTTGGTGACCAGTGGCTCCAATGTGACAGTGGGCTGGCTGGGGCTCCAGTGCACTCTGTCATCGTGGGGCAGAGAAGCTGTTTTCTGAAACCATTTAGTTCACCTGGCCCTCAGTTGTAACATGCCTGCATCAATCGACACCTTAGCATTTAGACTACAAAAAATATAAATTAATGAGACTGAGCAATGACATATAATCAAATGTATGAATACTGTTGCAATTTAAAAACTGCATTAAACATTCCATCACACAGTAAGGTCCTAGATGCCAGAGCATTTGTTTTAAATGAGTTCTGTTAGTTACTAGCTAGTGGATGAAGCTCCAAAATATTATTAAATGACAGTAGTGATTTAAACATATTTGGGCACTTACAATATACACAGATTTAAGAACTTTAGATGAACTACTTGCTCAATAGGTTTATTTCCAAGCAAAAATGCTTCTATTCTGTATAAATCTACACATCCACAAATTCACAGTGAGAATTCACATATTCACCCATCCATCCACCCGTGCATGCATGCACACATGTATCCGTTCATCCACCCATTCTTCAAACATCCAGCCATCCATTCATCAATCCCATCATCTGGCCATCCACTCATGCATGCATTCATACATACATACATTATCCAAACATACAACCATCCATCTATCCATCCATCACCTGACCATCCAACCATCCATCCATCCATCCATCTATGTAACTTGGGCCAGGCACTGTACTAGACACAGGAGATGCAGGGAGGAGTAAGACATTCTTACACTCAAGGAGTTCAGGGTCTAGTGGAGCCACTTTGAATTATGCCTTTAGTCCAAACCCAAGTAACTTCTGGTTGTATACAAGAATCACATGCTTAAACCCAATACAGTGCTGAGTGCTCCAGTGGATGAGAGATCTTAGAAGAGAAACAACCGCAGGCAAGAAGACCCACCTGTGTTCCCTGATTTTATCCCCCTGAATTTCTGCCTTTTCCTCAGCAATGTTTTTAAACTCATTTCCCCGACTGTGCCTGGACCCCAGGAGTTTACTATTTCTCTTTCTCTTCAGGCCTATTGTGGGCACAGATCTTTCTCTTTCCCCTTTGGCAAAGCTGTCAGGTTACCACCAAAGTGAAGGACAAAAAGAAATCCTAAAGCATAAATGTTTAAAAATGCATAAGACTATCTGTTTATGGAGTAAGAATTCCCTATCCCAAGAATTCTAGTAAGGTACTCTGAGCTTTTCGGCACACAGAACTTCTTTGTTCTAAGATCATATCACTCTAGGTGCTTTCTGGAAGGCCACCGCCTACAGGTGGGATGCCTGGCTTCCTTCCCTTTCAGCTCCTGGTCTTCTTGTTTGTATAGTCTCTTGGCCTGGCCATGTGTATCAGTCAGCTGCTATTGCTGTGTACAAAGGAACCACAAAATCTCAGTGGCATAGTCATAAGCATTTATTTCTCTCACACATGGGGTGGCTCTGTTAATCTAGACTGACTCCGCTGGGCTTGGCTCTACACCGCAAGTTGGTTCCAAATTTGCTCCATACATTTCTCATCCTTCCTGGACTAACAGGGGAGCCAGCCAATGGCAGAGGCACAAGAAGGGAAGCGGAAACAAGTGAGGCCTCTTAGGGTCGAAGCTCAGAACTGACTTGCTCCTAACTAAATTCCATTGACCAAAGCAAGTCATATGGCCAAACCCAAAGTCAAGTTAGGGAAGGTAGAACGGACCACCAAGTTGCATGACAAAGGAAGTGGATGCAGGGAAAAGGGAAGAATCAGGTTTAATAATTTAATTTACCACCAGCAGAAATAGAAAATTTCAAAAATGGCCAGGCATGGTGGCTCACGCCCGTAATCCAGCACTTTGGGAGGCTGAGGCTGGAGGATCATTTGAGGTCGAGAGTTGGAGACCAGCCTGAACAAGAGTGAGACCCAGTCTCTACTAAAATAGAGAAAATTAGCCGGGCAAAGTGGTGCATGCCTGTGGTCCCAGCTACTCGGGAGGCTGAGGCAGGAGGATTGCTTGAGCCCAGGAGTTTGAGGTTGTTGTGAGTGAGGCTGACGCCACGGCACTCTAGCCCGGGTGCCAGAACGAGACTCTGTCGCAACAAGAAAATAAAAGAAAAAAAAGAAAGTTTCAAAAATGAATACAGTATATAGATTTTCTAATTCTCAC
This sequence comes from Eulemur rufifrons, assembly GCF_041146395.1. Taxonomy (NCBI): domain Eukaryota; kingdom Metazoa; phylum Chordata; class Mammalia; order Primates; family Lemuridae; genus Eulemur; species Eulemur rufifrons. The sequence goes on from NC_091012.1 coordinate 110,534,074, forward strand.
AACTCCAAATACAGATGGCCCCAACTTATGATAGTTTGACTTACGATTTTTCAACTTTACTATGGTGCGAAAACCGATACACATTCGGTAGAAACCATACTTTGAGTACTCATATGACCATTCTGTTTTTCACTTTCAGTGCACTATTCAATAAATGACATGAGATATTCGATGCTTTATTATAAAATAGGCTTTGTGTTAGGTGATTTTGCCCAACTGGAGGCCAATGTAAATATTCTGAGCACAGTAAAGGTAGGCCAGGCCAAGCTGTGATGTTTAGTAGGTTAGGTGTATTAAATGCATTTTCGACTTACAATATTTCCAACGATGGCTTTATCAGGATATAATCCCATTGTAAGTCGAGGAGCGTCTGTATAGGTGATTAGTATGCCTCGTTTTAAAAAGCAACCACTGAGCCATAAAGTAACTGGGTGACTTGGCCAAAACCCCCCAGCCCATCCGCATGGCTGTCTCTCCCTGGCACAGCATCCTGGTCCAGGAGTAAGTCCCCTGTCCACTCAGCCTCCTTCCTGAACACATCCAGATGCCACTTTCCCATTTCAAATGGCCTCATCTCTCCCCTACCCCCACCCCACCCCCACCCCCACCCCAGGGCATTTCCTGTTTTCAGTCTGGGAGCCCACCTGCTTCTTGGTGTCATTTGCATAGCTGAGCTGATTAACCTCTGCTGAGCCCAAGGAGAGAGTAGCCGTGCAAGGCTTGGTTTCTTTGCTCTCTTCTTTCCTGCAGAATTTTGTGTAGCTCCTCCAAGAGGAATGGTTTGCAAAGCTCCAACATTATTATCCATAATGTATAAAGCCCTCAAACATATATTGATTGACATTAATACAACATGTAGTAAAATGGAGGGTCATTCTCTCACATGGGTGGAAATGTTCTGAGTATAAATTACCTTTATAACTATCAGGCAAACGCCTGCTAACATTATGGTGGCCTTTCATCAGCCCCCCAGGCTATGTAGCCTGGAGTCTTCACTTCTATTGGAGGCCTTTTAGTTTTATCTACATGTATTTGTATAAAATGTTACCTTTTAAATTTATTTTTATTTGTTCATTAGTGAGGGAAAAACACAGCTTTTAGCATTGGCTTTGGGTTGCAAATGGGAGATTGTATTGTTATGTAAGAGAGGTGGTTCTAAATAAAAAGAAATCTTTACAACCACAAAAAGAGAGGTAGTGCACCTTCCTTTCAAAATACTAGCTTCTATTTTTGTCACACTATCCGTGCAGTGCATGCAATTTAAACTGTGCATTAGTTCTACAGGGCTTTTTGCGACAAACAAAAGTCCCCGGCAAACCCGCCCCCCTTCCCTTTTCATTTTCTTTGGCTAACTCTTTAGGTATCTACCTCTCTAACTCTAAATAACACACTTCTACTGTTGCTTTAGGATTATTTTCAGTCTTGGGCCTTATCTTTTAATACCTATTGACTTCCTATGATGGAGAATGAGTGTTTAGTTCTCTTTCACCACCCTCACCTGTACTCATTCTTCCCTGTCTCACTTTCTCTCAAAATGCTTGTATTCTAATTTAGGTTAGATCAATATTCAGCATTCACATTATTATGACTATGCAAACAATATTCATAGCTGAGCCATGCAGTACACAGTTCTATTTTCTCACTTCTCCCTGGGGTAGATGATTTGCAAAGATAGCTGTAATAATTCCTCCCCTGAATGCAAACCTCTCGGCAATGTGACTTTGCCACTCCTCCACCTCTTGGTTGGTCTCTCCACGTCTTGAATCTGAGCTCAGCCATGTGAATTGCTTTGGCCAATGGGACATTGTATTTAGTTTCCTGTCGCTGCTATAACAAACGGCCACAAATTTAATGGCTTAAAACGACGTAGTTTTATTGTCTTACAATTCTGGAGGTCAGATGTCTGAAATCAGTTTCACTAGGCTAAAGTCAAAATGCCGGCTTTTAGAGGTTCCTTTTGGAGGCTCTGAGGGGAGAACTCGTTTCTTTGCCTTTTTCAGCTTCTAGTGGCTGCCTGCATTCCTTTACTTGTGGGCCCTTTCTCCACCCTTAAAGTGCATCACTCCAATCTCTGCTTCCATCATCACATCACCTTCTCCTCTGACTCTGCCTCCTCCTATCTCCTTCTTACAATGACTCTTGTGATTCCATCAGGATGCCCTGGATAATCCAGGATGTATAACCGCTCAGTCTCAAGATCCTTAACTTAATCACATCTGCAAAATCTATTTTGCCACATCACAGGTTCTGGGGATTATGTGGACAAATTTGGGGGTGGGGATCGTTATTCAACCTGCCACAAACATTAGCAAATGTGGTGCAGTTTGCAATCTGAGATCATGATGTGATCAAGTCTGAGCTATCCTGCTGGCAAGGACGCATGGAGGACTTCCCAGCCAACAGCCTGGCAACCACCAGACATGTGAGAGGGGCTATCTTGGACCATCCAGCCGCAGCCGAGCCACCAGATGACTGCAGCTACATAAGGGACTGTAGACAAGATCAGCAAAACCAGTCAGAAAAGCCCAGCCCAAGTTGCTGATCCACAAAGTTGTGACCAAATAAAGTGAGGGTTGTTTGAATTCACTAAATTTTTAAGTGGTTTGTTACACAGAAATAGATAACTGAGACATTTTTCTATGTACCTGTTGCAACTCAGCCCCTAAATCTCCACTTGCTCTCTAAATCTCCTCTTAATATAATCAAGCACACAGAACATTCTAGTAATTCTATCATCTTGAAGACATCACTTCTAGAATCTTCTGGCCTACTCTAATCTGGACTCTTTTCCCCCCACCCCCACTTAGATTGAGTGTTGTACGACTGTTATCTGAATCTTTCTTTACCATCTTTCTGGGATCCCCTTTCTTATCAGGATGTAATAATTCTCCTCAAAATTAGATTTTCTATTTCCTAGATCCCATGTCTTCCTCTTTCTTGGTTTACTCCCTTGTTTTGGTGGAGCATATCCTCCTTCAGCTTCCTGAGAAAGACTGCGTAGAATATGAATTATTAAGGAGCTTCATGGTTGCAAATGGCTTTGTACTTCCTTATATTATTTGTATATTTTTTTTCTGGGTATAGGATGCTGAGTTGGAAATCTTTTACTCTTACCGTTTGGAAGGTGTTTCTCTATCATCTTTTAGCTTCCAGGTGCTGTGGAGAACTCTGACACAATTCTGATTCTTCAACTTTTTAATGCAATCCATATTTTTTCTCTTTAGGAGACTTTAGGGCCTTCTCTTTTTCCTGGGTTCTAAACTTTCACAATTTGCTTCTGCTGGGTCTTAAAAAAAGAAAAAAAGAAAAAAAAAAAAACCAAAATAAATAAACTTTCACAATGGTGTGCCTTCGTGTACATCCATTACCCCTGGATCGGATACTTAGGAGGCCCTTTTAGTCTAGAAATGTATATTTTTCAGTTCTAAGAAATTTTCTTGAATTCTTCTCTTGGGAGATGTCATCCCCTTCATCTTCTTTCCTCTTTTTCTGGAAAGGCTATTATTCAGATGTTGGACCTCCTGAACTGATCCTTTAATGTTTTATTGTTTCTCTACTAATTTCTATCTTTGTCTTTTTTGCTCTATTTCTAAAATTTTCCTTAAGTTTATCTTCCATCTTAATGACTTTTAATTTTTTCCTTTTTAATTCTCAGGAAGTTGTTTTTTTTTTTTTTTTTTTTTGCGGGGTGAGGGGGGTGGTTTCCAAATGTTCTTTTTAAAATATCACCCTGTTTTTGCTTCACGGATGCAAAATTATTTGGTAGAGTGCAGATTCTGAAGCCAGATTGCTTGGGTTTAAATCCAACCTACTAATTGCATAAACTTAGGTAACAACTTTGGTCTCTTTAGGCCTCAGTTTTTTCATCTTTAAAATGGGGATAATAATTCTACCTACCTTATAAAGTTGATAGTATTTTTTTTATATATATAGAGTCTTGCTCTGTTGCCTCAGCTAGAGTGCAGTGACATCATCATAGCTCACAGCAACCTCAAACTCCTGGTCTCAAGCGATCCTCCTGCCTCAGCCTCCCGAGTAGCTGGGACTACAGGCATGCGCCACTATGCCCGGCTAATTTTTCTATATATTTTTAGCTGTCCATATAATTTCTTTCTATTTTTAGTAGAGATGGGGTCTCGCTCTTGCTCAGGCTGGTCTTGAACTCCTGAGCTCAAACAATCCGCCCGCCTCGGCCTCCCAGAGTGCTAGGCAGAGATCTTCATTTTTATTCTCTCTAGAGGCCATGCATCCCATGAGAAAGACAGTAGCCTACCTGTGTAAAGTTAAATAGGGAACCTAGGGTGGTCTTCTAAACAGACTTCCAACCAATTCTTTTGTCTTCAACCCACATTTACCTCTACTTCTAGAGGCATCTGGTGTCACCCATTTCTGGGCATTTGGGCAGTTCTATGGCGCATGTGAGGTTCGAGGTTCTATCCCACCCCAGTGCTTGCTTAGTGTTGACTTTCTCAAGTCTGCTAATTAGTTACTACTCATTCATTGGCTTTTCATATTCTAGAATTTTGTTGCTTTGCCACCTCTCCCATTTTTCTCTGCTTTTGTGGGTTTGTCTTTTTAAAAAATTCACTTTCCGTTGTTTAGCGATGTTTCAAGAAGAAGTGGAGATAAACGTGTGTGTTCAGTCCACCATCTTTAAATAGAAGTCTCCATTGAACTATTCTGTTAAATGCAAAGGTATACTTAGAACTTCTACCTCAAATATCTTTAGTCAATTTGCACCTTTGTTTAGCTCTTTTTACCTCCATTAAACTGTAAACAGTTTGCATTCTCTAATTTAGTTTTTGTCATCCAGAGGTAGTGCAAATGGTCCCAAAAGTATTCACGTAGAAGTTAATGGAAGGAAGGAAGGAAAGATGGAAGAAAGGGATGAAGGAAAGGTGGGAGGAAGGAATGAAGAAAGAAAAGAAGAAGAAAGGAAGGCTTTAAGATCTTGAAGTGGGAAAAATTATGCCTGATTAAGACAATCGGTGATCATTTGATGAATTAGTTGGGCCTCAAGGGGTGCACTGATGCCTTACTTTTTGCAACTCCCAGTGGCTAGCACATTAGGAGAGTCAGATATCCCACCAAATCCCACTTTTACCTCTTTGATTTCTGGTGGTTTGCTGGGAAGCAAATTTCTCCAAAGCCTAGCTTCCTATGGCTATATTAATGTGAAATGTAATAATACATAACTGTAAACTAGTTTATGTGATTCCCAAATGAATGAGTAGGGGAAGGTAATTTATTATCAATTTGCATCAAATTTCAGTTAATGTAAAAAATGCAAAGCTTATTTTAATATACTTATTTCTGAGAAAGGCTTTCCATTAAATAGAGTGTCAAGTGGGGGTAACGATTTGCCTGGGGAAGAGTCTTTATGGTTTTGATGTCTGGGCTCCCTGGGAGAAACCACAGGCATTTGGAAAGCTTTTTGGTCAGGCCCCAGGTTCAATGCACAGTAGAGGGCTGAGTTTTTCAACTTCCCCGCTGGCTGGTTAAAACAGCATGATGGATGGCGACAATAGGTCCAGTGGTCTCTTCTGGGATGATAGCAGGATGAGGGCAAGGACTGAGAGAAGGAACTGGGCTTGGGAGAAGGCAGAATGTGTAACATTGATCTACAGCAGGAGTTGGTAAACTATGGCCTGAGGGTCAAATCCCGCCCACCACCACTTTTATAAATAACTTTTTATTGGAACATGGCCACACCCACTTCTTTACTCATTGTCTGTGACTGCTTTCAGGCTACAGTGGGAGAGTTGAGTAGTTGCAATAGAGATCACATGGCCTGCAAAACCAAAAATACTTACTATCTGGCCCTTTCCGTAAAAACATTTGTAGACCTCTGGCCTACAAAACAGCTCTGCACCTATTTGAATGTAGTTTGGTTGCAAGGGACAGAGTGTTTGTTCCAGTAACCTACTGCTATATAATAAAATACCCCTAAATATAGCGCCTTAAAACAACAATAATGGTTTATTTTTCTCATGAATCCGCAATTTGAACAGAGCTTGAGGGGGAAGGCTTGTCTCTGCTCCATGCGGCATCAGCTGGAACTGCTCAGCTTAGCGGGGAGGATCCACTCTCAAGGTGACTCACTCAAATGGCTGCCAACTGGGAGGTCAGATGGGCTGCGGGCTAGGGACCCCAGTTCCTCTCCATGTGGGCTTCTCTACAGGCCGCTCAGATTTCCTCATAGCCTGGAGTCTGGCTCCAAGGGCAAGCATCCCAAGGGACAGGAAGGAGAAAATGGCCCCTGTTTCTCAAGGCCTGGGCCCAGAAATTGGCACAGACTTGCCCTATATTCTATGGATCAAGTAGTCACAGAGTGCAGACTCATGGCGAGGAGACAGAGAACCCATGTCTCAATGGAAGGGAGGTCAAAAATTGGGGGCGGGTTGTCATGTTTTTTACAAAATGCATTAATATTTTTGATTGACAAATCATAATTATATACATTTATGGAGTACAGTGTGATGTTTGGATATAAATATACAGTGTGGAATGATTAAATCAAACTAACACCTCACTTACCTATCATTTTTTTTATGGTGAGACATTTGAAATTTACTCTCTTTAAGTTATTTTGAAATATACATTATTATTGACTATAGTCACCCCGCTGTGCAATAGATCGCAAAACCTATTCCTCTTGTCTACCTGAAACTTTGTACCCTTTGATCAACAGCTCCCCACTCCCTCCCTCCCCACCCTCCCAGACTCTGGTAACCGTCATTCTACTCTCTGCCTCTATGAGTTCAACTTTATTAGATTCCACATATGAGTGAGATCATGCAGCATTTGTCTTTCTGTGCCTGGTTTATTTCACTTAACATAATGTCCACTGGGTTCATCTATGTTGTCACAAATGACAGGGTTTCTCCCCTTTTTAAAGGCTGAAGAGTATTCTATTGTGTATACAGTTGGGCCTCCGTATCCGTGGGTTCCACATCCATGGATTCAACCAACTACGGATTGAAGATATTTGGGAAACAAATTTCCACAAATTTCCAAAAAGCAAAACTTGAATTTGCTGCTCACTGAGTGCTATGTTAAATCCACTCGGATGAAGTGATGTGTAAGCTTTGTTTTAGGTTTTATAAGTAACCTAGAGATGGCTTAAAATATATGGGAAGATGTGTGCAGGTTACATGCAAATACTACACCATTTTATATCAGATACTTGAGCATTTGCAGATTTTGGTACCTGCAAAGGGGTTCTGGAACAAATCCCCTTGGATAACAAAGGCGAACTGTATCTTCCATATTTTCATTATCCATTTATTTGTTGATGGTGGGGTGGCATGTTTTAAAACTGCCACACAGAATAACTATGTAAGAGTGGCCTAGTAAGACAGACTTTTATTTGGTCTCCCATGCTAAGAAGTATGGAGCTAGGTGTTTACATGGTGGGTAGAGCTGTCCAGTAATTTTTAACAAGGGCTACTCTTGTTTATCCTTCTGCTCTGCAATCTTTAGCATGTTTTTTTGACCCTTAAATCTGTCACCTTATGGACATGAGATGGCAGTTACAGCATTAAGCTTTATGTCCCCACATAATAGCATCCCAAGCAGGCAAGAAGAGAGTGGGTAGAAAATACTCTTCTTCCCGAAGTGCACTCTTTCTCTCTCTCTCTCTTTTTTTTTTTTTTTTTTTTTTTGAGATGGGGTATCACTCTGTTGCCCAGGCTGGTCTCAAACTCCTGGGCTCTAGCAATCCTCCTGCCTCAGCCTCCTGAGTAGCTGGGATGATAGGTACTCACCACCTCGACTGGCTTGAAGTACTTTCTCTTATATCAGGAGGAAAAACTCTCTTTCCAAAATGCCTGTCAGACTTCCAGTTATGACTCCCTTATTCAGAATTGGGTCATGAGATCGTTTCTTTCCTAATCATTGGCAAAGAAGATTGGGATTCCCCTGGCTGGATTAGAGCAATGGTCCTCTGAGGCTGGGGGACAGACCTCCCTTTCCTGCTTGGTTGTTGCCTGCCAGCAAAACCAGGCTTCTGTTAGCAAGGAAGAAAGGAAGAGAGGTTGGTGAGTAGTCAACCAATAGTGTCCACCATGTTGGATATTGCCCAAGGTTGTCTATCTGGCAATGGAGGCATCAGGGTTGAGGCCAGGGGGCTGAGAAATGTGGTGGAGCTGGAGCCTGCACGCAGAGGCCTTTGCTGACATGGTGGACTTTCAGTTCTGGGACCAACCTTCAACTAAAGACCGTCCAGGTGAAAGCCACTTACGTTGCAGGTTTACATTCTCATGGCAAAAAACCCTTCATTAACACATCTCTCCTGAGGGTCTTGGAATCCAACTATCTCAGCTGGTTGAAGCATCCCATGAAGGCTCTGAAGTTGAGCAGTTTGGACAGAGTTTCCTAAATCCTGGTCCATAGACCAGAATCCCCTGGGGATGCTTGTCAAAAACATATATGCTCAGACCCCACCCTTAGAAATTCTGATTTAAGAGGCCTGGGATGAAGCACCTTAGGGTAGACACAGTGTAGCCTTGGGCTTCTTTAGCAAGTGCCCTCAGAGAATTGAGGCCCAACCAGGTTTGGGAACCACGAGTTTATGATTCTAGATGCAATTAAAGCCATCTGAAGATGATGAGAAACAGCTGGGGTGGAATTTCTGGCTAGCACAGTAAATCCCCAGAGGGGAGCTACTTGCCAGTTCCGCAGAGGTTAGCCCCTGGGGGATGCAGGCACTGGGAATTCTCTTAGGCCCTGGTATTTCCTGGGAACCTCTGTTGTCTGTCTCCCAAGAAGTGGGGACCTTCTGAAGTTTTCCCCGGGACCTCTCAAAGGGGTAATTTTGGGGGTACTGCATCCCCACAGTGTTCACAAGGGACCAGAGCAGCCTGTCAGCTTGGGAGCTCCCGGGGTACCTTGGTCTGTTGGTTTTGTTTTGCTGTGGGAACAAGTCACCACACACATAGTGGCTTAAAACAACACAAACTTATTATCTGGAGGGCAGAAGTCCGAAGTAGTCTCACTTGGTCAAAATGAAAGTATCAGCAGGGCTGTGTTCTCTTCTGAAAGCTCCATGGAAGACTCTGTTTCCTTGCCTTTTCCAACTTCTAGAGGCTGCCCCCAACCCTTGGCTTGTGGCTCCTTTTTGCCATCTTCAAAGCCAGCAATAGCAGGTCGAATCCTTCTCACAATGCATCACTCTGATCTCTTCTGCTTCCCCCTTTTCCTTAGAAGGACGTTTGCAATTACACTGAGGCCACCCCGATATGGCAGGCTAATCTCCCCATCTTGAGGTCCTTCACCTAATCACATCTGCAAAGTCCTTTCTGCCATGGAAGGTAATACAGTCACAGGTTCTGGGCATTAGGACACAGACATCTTTGGGGGCATTATTCCGCCTACCACACTTGGCAATGCAGCACTAATAAGAGTCATAAAGGAAACAACTTGAACTTTTATGGTTCAAGAGCCATTCCCTTAGTTGAATTGGCTTTTTTCCCTTTGAGATAAATGAGTTCCCCTGGAACATTCTGCGGAGAGCGTCATTGTTTTGGGAGTCAGACCAGTTCCAGGGAGGGCTCTCATTCAAGGCAATTCTTCTTTCCTGCGGTTGGGCAAAGGTGGGTTTGTGGCCCTGGGCATGGTGTGAGCAGGGCATTCCCTGGCGGAAGGTCATTTTGATTACCTCTCTTTTTCTTTCTCAAACCTGGAGACAGCTCTTTAAGCACAGACAGGGCATTTTGTTGATGTCGTTGTTGTTTAAGTAATCAAAAGAATTTTAAAACATTGCCCTCATGGTCTGGAACTTTCTTCTATTTAAGGCTTTGTCACATTGTAGCAAGCATACAGAAAAACTCTCTCTTTTCAATTGTGTTATTCCTATTTTTTCTGTTAGCACTATCTGTTGCCTTATCTTCCTTAGGACATCCCAAGGGGACCCAGTAGCCCCCCAAAAATGTAATCCTAGGTTGAGGGGGGTCTTCTTGATCTGGTTTAAAGTGAGAAATCTTTTAGGGGCAGAAATAGTGCTGCCTGTCCTTGCTGTCTTGAGATTTCTGGTTACTATGGCCCTCATCTATAGACAACCAGACCTCCATCATGTATAACATTATAAAGCTTCTGCTTCCTTATCAATACGACGAAGATAATAATACTATTGCAGGCACAATTGGCACCTTGCTCATATTCCCTACTCCCTTATCCTTCAGTGCACTCAGGCCTGTATTCCAACTGCTAGCATCTGCATCTCTGGGCTTCCTCGGGCACCGGAGCCCACTCTGCCTGCATGCAGCAGGCTAGGGGGCCGGCCCTCAACTAATGACCCAAGAGAGTTGGTTGATACATACCCTAGCCTCCGTGTCCCTTGAACATGGTACATGTTCAATGTCTCCCCAAGCTCCCCAGCGGGATTGAGCCCCAGTTGCCTATGGTGGTAACTTTCTCCACAACTCACCTTTAGTGGCCCCTTCCCTTTCCTTTCCTTCCCTGCTTCACTTCCCCACTCCCCTACTGGTGCCTTCCGGAATCCCCTTCCAAGTAATTGACTTGCATTCACATCCTTATCTTATGGTCTCCTTTTGTGGTTTGGGGGCTCAGAACACAACACCCAAAGTATGGCACCTTAGCACTCTGAGTACCTTGAACTACAGGAGATTGGAAGCCTCAGAAGCAAGGTGGCCTGACCTTCTCCTGCCTTCCCAACCCCAGGTCCCTGCCCCTCTTTTTCCCCTTAAGTGAGTCACAGAAACCAGAACCCTTCTCCTCCAATGCAAACCATACAACCTAGAAAGGTCGGTCTCTTCATTCTCCCTTGGAGGCCCTCATTCCAGAGGGGCCTGCCCCACACCCAGGAGGAAGGAATGCTGCACAGAGAGGCCAAGGAGAATCTGAACAGACAGGCCTCGCTGGGTCCCCCCTCTGTCTATTACCACTAGATCACACCCTCTAGTCCAATCACATTTCTGCACGGCTGTCCATTCTTCATCAAACCTAAGCATAAAAACAGACAGATTTCCCTGGGTCTTTGTGTCTTCATCTCTGAAGCCTCCTGTGTCACGTAAAACTTTGACTCAATAAGTTTGTTATGCTTTTCTCTTGTTAGTCTGGCTTTTGTTATAGGGGTGTTGATGGAGACCCCGATGATGGGTGAAGAAAGGGATCACATCTTTCCTCCCCCACAGGGGGAACCCAAAGGAAGACAAAGGCTACTGCATAGAACATACCGAATAGAAGATTGCACAAGAGAAGCAAGTAAAGTTTACATGACAACCCCTAGCAGTAGCCAGTGCTCAATAAATGTTGAGTCTGTTGAGGGCCCTGGTTCAGCACGCAGGTGCATGGTGTGTGCCCTGTGCTGCCATTTACTAACCTGATAACTCTGGGCCAGTTCTGTAATCTCTCTGGGCTTCACTCTCCTCATCTGTCAGATGGAGATAATCGTAATGCCCCACGGGCTGTGTGAAGGTTAAGGGAGATAACATACACAGAGCTCTCTGCACATTATAAAACTCAACAAATATTAGCGATTTTTGTTGGGTTCTTTTTCCTACCTGTGGGCCAAGTGGGTACTCCAGTCTCTTTTGCCTACAAAATGGACTGAAAAAGAAAATCTCAATTCTGAAATCCTGCAAGATGACAAAAGCGAATCATTTTAGTTTAGTAAAAATGTTAGGACATCCTAAAAACTGCAAAGAATTTACCAAGTAGAAAGAATGTCAGTGGTCAGCTTTGGCTCTGATAAGCTCGAGTACTTCCAGAAAGAGCACTCTGAACAATATAGGTGGCAGAAATATCAGCCTGGGCAGGAAATGGTCTCTTAGAACCAAGCTAGAGACTAATGGACAGACGATCTTTGTGGGGAAAGGCGTTCAGTAAAATCAGAGTGTGCACTATCAACAACACCTTTGCTAATTTCCTTATTTCCCAGCCCCTTGTGGTAGCTAAATCTGAGAGGCAGCAGTGAGGACAGACTCTCAGCTGTTGATGTTTCCCCAGGGAAAGTGACAGCGCACACAGGCTGCCAGCTTCTCACTTAAGCAGAACCCCAAAGCCCAGTTGAGGCTGCACGGTGATCAATCCCAGAAGAGGGGAAAGAGGGAATCAGTGTGGTCAGCACCCCAAATCAAAACCAAATTGACAAGCCTTCCCCTGTGCTCAAATGTCTAAGTTGGGTACAACTTTCTACCTCGGTGCCACACACTATGCAATCATCCGAGCTCCTTGGTACTTGGCCTTGTCTGCTTTGTCCCAAAGTAAAGGAGAACTTTTCAAGTAGACTTTGTATTTGACTCAATGTGGTTACTTAAAATGGATAATACAGACCCCACAGAACATCCAGCCCTAGAGAGCTCCTTTTGGTATTTGTGCTATAAAAAATCCATCATTTATTCATTCAACAAACCATTTATTGAGCATCTATTATGTGGTTCTAAGTTTGGCTTCTCCAGAAGTTGCCCCTGAGACACGGATTTGAATGGAAGTATAGGCATACTTCATTTTACTGTGCTTCACTTTATTGCACTTAGTAGATATTGTTTTTTGTTTTATTTATTTATTTATTTTTTACAAATTAAAGGTTTGTGACAACCTTGAATTGAGCAAGTTATTTGGTGCTATTTTTCTAACAGACAGCATGTGCTCACTTCATGTCTCTGTGTTATATTTTGGTAATTCTTACAATATTTCAAACTTTATTATTATTATATCTGTTATGGTGATCTTTGATGTTACTATTGGAATTGTTTTGGAGCACTGTGAACCAAGCCTATATAAGATGGCAAACTTAATTGGTCAATGTTGTGTGTGTGCTGGCTATTCCATTAACCACCCATCCTCCATCTCTCTCCCTCTCCTTGGGCCTGCCTATTCCTTGAGACACAGCAATATTGAAATTAGACCAACTAATAACCCTACAAATGGCTTCCAAGTGGTCAAGTGAAAGAGTCACACACCTCTTACTTTAAATCAAAAGCTAGAAATGATTGAGCTTAGCAAGGAAGGCATGTTGAAAGCCAAGATAGGTCAAAAGTTAGGCCTCTTGTGCCAAAGAGTTAGCCAAGCTGTGAATGCAAAGAAAAGGTTCTTGAAGGAAATTAAAAGTACTATTCCAGTGAATAGAAGAAAGATAAGAAAGTGAAACAGTGTTATTGCTGATATGGAGAAAGTTTTACTGGTCTGGATAGAAGATCAAACCAGCCACAGCATTCCCTTAAACTAAAGCCTAATCTACAACAAAGCCCTAACTCTCTTCAATTCTATGAAGGCCAAGAGAACTGAGGAAGCTGCAGGAGAAAAGTGTGAAGCTAGCAGAGATTGGTTCATGAGGTTTAAGGAAAGAAGCTGCCTCCATAACATACAAATGCAAGGTGAAGCAGCAAGTGCTGATGTAGAAGCTGTAGCAAGTTTTCCAGAAGATCTAGCTAAGATCATTGATGAAGGTGGCTACATTAAACAACAGATTTGCAATGTAGACAAAACAGCCTTGTATTGGAAGAAGATGTCATGTGGGACTTTCACAGCTAGAAAGAATTCAATGCCCGGCTTCAAAGCTTCAAAGGACAGGTCGACTCTGTTGTTAGGGGCAAATGCAGCTGGTGACTTTAAGTTGAAGTCCATGCTCATTGACCACTCCAAATACCCTAGGGCCCCTAAGAATTATACTAAATCTACTCAGCCTGTGCTCTCTAAATGGAACAACAAAGCCTGGATAACAGCACATCTGTTTACAGCATAGTTTACTGAATATTTCAAGCCCACTGTTGAGACCTGCTGCTCAGAAGAAAAGATTCCTTTCAAAATATTACTCCTCATTGACAATGCACCTGGTCACCCAAAAGCCCTGATGGACATGCACAAAGAGATTAATGTTGTTTTCATGCCTGCTAACACAACATCCATTCTCCAGCCCGTGGATCAAGGAGTAATTACAACTTTCAGGTTTTATTATTTAAGAAATACATTTCATAAGGCCATAGCTGCCATAAATAATGATTCCTCTGATGGATCTAGGCAAAGTAGATTGAAAACCTTCTGGAAAGGATTCACCATTCTACTTGCCATTAAGAACATTCGTGATTCATGGGAGGAGGTCAAAATACCAACATGAACAGGAGTTTGGAAGAAGTTGATTCCAACCCTCACGGATAACTTTGAGGGTTTAAGACTTCGGTGGAGGAAGTAACTGTAGATGTGGTGAAAACAACAAGAGAACTAGAATTAGAAGTGGAGCCTGAAGACGTGTCTGAATTGCTGCAGTCTCATGATAAAACTTGAATGGATAAAGAGTTGCTTCTTTTGGATGAGCAAAGGTGGTTTCTTGAGATGGAATTTACTCCTGGTGAAGATGCCGTGAACATTGTTAAAATGACAACAAAGGATTTGGAATATTCCATAAGAATAGTCGATAAAGCAGAGGCAGTGTTTGAGGGGATGGACTCCGGTTTTGAAAGAAGTTCTGCTGTGGGTAAAATGCTATCGAACAGCACTGCATGCTACACAGAAGTCTTTCTTGAAAGAAAGAATCAATCAATGCGACCAACTTTATTGTTGTCTTATTTTAAGAAATTGCCACAGCCTCCCCAAATTTCAGCAACCACCACCCTGATCAGTCAGCAGCCATCAACATCAAGGCAAGACCCTTCACCAGCAAAAGGATTACAACTCGCTTAAGGCTCAGATGATTGTTAGCATTTTTTAGCAATAAAGCATTTTTAAATTGAGGTATACAGATTGCACATAATGCAATACACGCTCACTAGACTACAGTATAGTGTAAACATAACTTTTATATGCACTGGGAAACCAAAAAATTTGTGTGACTCACCTCATTTTATTGCATTATTTGCTTTATGGCAGTGGTCTGGAACCAAACTCGCAGTACCTCCAAGGTATGCCTGTACCGTAGTTTATTTGGGAGGTGACCCCAGGAAACACTGAGAGGGGAGTGAGTGGGCAAGTGAGACAGGGAAGGGAAGAAAGGCAGGCAATAAAGAGCGAGTTATCAGGCCGGGCACGGTGGCTCACGCCTGTAACCCTAGCACTCTGGGAGGCTGAGGCAGGAGGACCATTTGAGCTCAGGAGTTCGAGACCAGCTTGAGCAAGAGTGAGACCCCGTCTCTACTAAAAATAGAAAGAAATTAGCTGGACAACTAAAAATATATAGAAAAAATTAGCCGGGCATGGTGGCGCATGCCTGAAGACCCAGCTACTTGGGAGGCTGAGGCAGAAGGATCACTTGAGCCCAGGAGTTGAGGTTGCCGTGAGCTAGGCTGACGCCACGGCACTCTAGCCCGGGCAACAGAGTGAGACTCTGTCTCAGGAAAAAAAAAAAAAAAGTGAGTTATCAAGCCCATTACCACTGATGGCACCACCGAGGAATTTTGAAGCCAACGTTGAACATAAGCCTCAGTTTTCCCATCCAGGGAGGGGCAAGGCCATGCCGACTCATTTCAGGCGTTGTTGAGGGCCGATGGGAAAGGCATTACTTTTCTAGCACTTCCAGCCTTCTACAGGAACAGCAAGGTAGGCTCTGGAAGCCAGAGAACATAGGCAAAGACGCAGATACTGCCTGTTGGAATTGGAGAGATTTGCACTGAAGTGGTTAACAGCTGGGGACCACAGGTAGACACCAACAGCATCTGCTAGACTGAGCCTCACACAGGGTTAGGGGCCGAGAATGCAGGTGTAGAAGACACAAGCCCTGCAAACTCAAGGAGCTTGCAGTTTGCAGTTGACAGTTACAATACAATATGACAAGTATTTTGGCAGAAGCAAGCCCAGGATGCTGTGGGGACAGGGTATGACAGGTGGGAGTCCAGAAGACAGGCAAAGGCTTCCTTCCTGGAAGAGAAGAGACTGATTTGAGTCTTGCAGGATGAGGAGGAGGTGCTTGAGAGAGAAAGTAACAAAAGAAAAAAAAAATGTTCTAGGTAGGAGGACTTGCTTGTGCAAATGTATGAAGGTACAAGAGGACATTTTGACAAATGTCTTTTATGTCTTGTTTTTCATGGCGTGCATTCCCTTTTACCAAGAGAAACCTTTCTTCAGCTCTACACACTGTCCGCCGTGCCCATTATTGGATGTCTAATGCACTCAACAAATTCTATTATTTTATGCTGGATGTATGGGGCTATCCGTTAATATCTGACAGTTATTACCCAGAAACTAAATGAACCTTGGAGTGAATATTTTCTTTTCCTTAAAAAAAAAATAAAATAAAGAGAAAAGGTGAAATGTCAGAGAAAAGAAAAAATATTTTAAGCCATGAATCTTCACAGATGCATGGCATGCTTTTAAAAAAAAAACATGAAAAGATGTGAATTTGAGATGTGGCTAGGATGCATTCCCAAGACCAGCGTGGATGTCTCCCAGACGCCTGCAAATGGCTTATCAAAGGCTCCAGCTGCGGGTCGGACTCATTTGTCAAAAGGCCTGACATCTGATGACGTCATAGAGCCAGAAGCTCTCCTGGGCCTGATTTGGAAAGGTGTGTTGTAAAACCAGGGTGGGGCCTCACCCCAGCCTCCCCCCCACCCCCAGGATTCATTTTTATTATCATCTGCTCCTTTTTTGTGTATTGGACGACTTGATGGAATTGCTCTGGTTGATGGTGGCTTAAGTCCCTTAAACACCAGGTGGCTTAAGTCCCTTAAACACCAGGTTAAAAAACGTGCTAAAAGTCTGAACCGCCTTTGGGCCAAATTGTGAGCCGGTAAAGTGTATCTTCCTCCATCCATGCTTCCCCCTTTTCTGCAGCTCTTTGCTGGTTAACAAGGTTCTTTGTGCTGGGAACCAGCCGAAAAAGGTTGACCAGATATTTTTTCTATGGGACTAGGGAATTGCTGTTACTCCAACACAGATGGATTTGCATTTTAAAAGAGAACTGTGGGTGAGGAGCAATGCTTAACACAATGGAATGCCTCAATAATGGAGGAAATTTAGGCACAGTGGGAGCTGGATTTTCTGGCTCCTTTCAAATCACACCAGATAGATGACTATCTTGTTCGCCAATTGTGCAGGGGAGTTGGCTGGCGCGAATGTGGTCAGATACTAATCTAGGGTGTTAGAAGTCTGAATAGTCTTGGGGGTGGGTAGGAACTGTAAGGGGGCAGGGACTTCTGGGTGCTGGTGATGTTCTATTTCTTGCTCTGGGTGCTGATTGCATGGCTTGCCTTGTGAAAATTCCTCAATATAAAAAGTAATTACATGAAAAAGTTTACTTTCAAAAAGTAGCTTTGGAGTTGGGGGAAAGAAGACTCGGTTCTGGGAGTGTCTACTCTTTCCCTTACTCTTGCACCAGATGTTTATGTGTTACCACCTTCAATCATCACAACAACCCTACGAGTTGGGTCCAATAATTATGTCCATTCTGCAGATGTGGACACCAAGTCACAGAGAGGTTTCACCACTTGCCCAGGACCACACAGCCAGTTAGCAGCAGAGCAAGGATTCAAACTCAAGTTTTCTAACTAGAAAGTCTGTGCTCATTCAAATGAAGTGTAAGGGTAGAGGCCAGACCCCCTCCTCAAACACCTTAGGTGGTTGTAGGAATATCCTAGTTTGGTCAGGGATTCTAGAGGGTTCTGTGTTTTTCTGAGATGACTGTTAGAAGGAAAAGGCCTGGATAGGTGGCAGTTGGGGTTGGGGGGCCAGGATGGCAAGGTTCAGGTTGGACGTCCCAGAGTGGTGACGGTGCCCAGAGCTGGGAGAGGAAGTGATGTGGGTGGGCAGGGACCCAAAGAGGAATGATGAGCTGACACAGGGGACTGTGCAGGGTGGGCCCAGTTGGGGCATGCCAAGGGTGTGGTGTTAAGAAGGCTCAGTATGGTGGTTTTGACCTGAAATGGAAGGAGTCCTGGGAACCTTGTGTCTTAAAAGACCAAAGAGGTGGAGGGATGATTTTGGCATTCTTGGACCTAGAGCTGGGAGCAACGTAAGTGGGCAAAGAAGGTGTATGCTTCAACTATAGTTGTAGCCAAAGGTGGCTACAACTATAGCTGCCATCCCACATGGTCTTGTGCAATGTGACCTGCCACTCATTCATCAAGTCTTTTTCTGCACCCCTTTGAATCTGGTGAGGCCCTGTGACTCCTCTGACCAATACAATATGATGGAAATGAATCTAGACCTGTTCCTAGTGTAGCTCTTAATTGGCCTTGTCAACGTAAAAGAAACCAAACCCTGTAAAATAATTTTAAAGAGATTTATTCTGAGCCAAATTTGAGGATCATGACCCGGAGCCACACCCAAGAGGCCTTAAGCAAGTGGACTCTCTGTGGCTGGGTTCCAGTTTGGTTTTATACATTTCAGGGAGACAGGGGTTACAGGTAAAGTCATAAATCAATACGTGGGAATCATACATTGGTTTGGCCCAAAAAGGTGGGCCATCTCAAAGCGGGGGCTTACAGGTGGGTTTAAAGATTCTTTGGCTTGTTTGTAATTGGTTAAAGACAAGAAGTTTTGTCTAAAGGCTTGGAAGGTTTTAACATAGTCGCTGTTTATCAGAGACAAGCCACCATAGATTTGTTATGTAAATTGAGGGCCTATAGGTTTGCCTTGCATACCCTTAGGCTTGTTAATGAGTTACAAAGGATGTCCCCAAGAAGGGAGGGGGGCATGATGAGGCATGTCTGACCTCCCTCCTCCTGGCAGGTAATTTAGTTTTAGGATATTCCTTTGGCCACGAGGGGGTCCATTCAATCAGCAGGTGTGTGTGTGTTGGGGGGGGGGTGGTGAGCCTAAAATTTTATTTTAGTTCACAGCCTGGGAGCTTCCCCTTCCTGCCTCTTGAGATTCTTGCTCTTGAAACAGGGACACACCCTCTGAGAATGCAGTGCCATGCTGTGAGAAGTCCAAGCCACCTGGAGGTGCTCCAGTTGACAGCCTCAGCTGAGCTGCCGGTCAACAGCCAGCATCAGCCACCAGCCATGTGTGGTGCACCATCTTGGATGCCTGGTCCAGTGCAGCCCACAGATGACTGTAGCTGCAGCTTCTTGAGAGACCCCAAGAACAAACCTTCCAGCTGAATCCACTCCACTCACAGAACAGGAGAAAATAATAATTGTTTTAAATCATTAAGTCTTAGGGTGGTTTGTTACATAAGAAGAGATAACAGGGAAAGGAAGACAAGGGCCCCAAAAGATTGGAGCTGTAGAGTGCCAACTTGGGGTGTAAGAGGGAGGAAATTAAAGGAGGCTTACATTCATAAGAATGCCAGCAATGCCATGACCTGAGTTGCAGACTTGGTCCGGCCACTCGCTAGCCACAGAATCTTCAGCAAGTCGCCACTTCTTTGTGCCTTGGTTTCCTCATCTGTAAAATGGAGCTGATTCATTCCACAAACACAGAATGTTGTATCTGGGTTCCTGTTGGGGCAGGCAATACAAAGATCATTATCACCCAGCCTCTGAGATCTTGTGCTCCTTCTAAGATGAAACTCGGCACTGTGAGAATGTTTGCAATACATGCATGTAAGTAAATGTTAATTACATGCAAATCCCTTACAGCAGTACCTAGCACAGTCTAAGTGCTCAATATATGTCCCCTGTCATTATTATGCTGTGCTGTAACTTATTTCTCTGAAAAGCATTTGTGCCCTGATTGTAGCTTTAAAAAGCTAACCGGGCACTACTACTTTGGAAAACTATTTGACAATCAAGTTAAACATAGGAACAATATTCAGAACCACTTTATTCATAACAGCTCCAAGCTGGAGACAATTCAAATGTCCATCAGAAGTCAAATGGATAAATAAATTGTGGTATATTCATCCAATGGAATACTACTCAGTAATTAAAAAGGATGAACTACCGTTTCGTGTAATAGCATGGATGGATCTGGTAGACAATGAGTGAAAGAAGCCACACACCAAAGAGCACAGGCTGCATGATTTCGTTTATAAAAACAGGCGCAACTAATCTAGGGCCACGGAGATCAGAATGGTTGGGGGATGTGGACTAAGAAAGGGCATGTGGGAACCTTTTGGGCTGCTGGCAATGTTCCACGTGCTGACGTGGGTGGTGATTATACAGTATACAAGTTAGTAAGGATTAATCAAGCAGTGCACCTAAGATGTGTGCACGTCACTGTAAGTTATACCTCAATAAAAAGTAAATGAAAAGGGGAAAAAGCTCTCTGTGGGTGGGCTGCTCCCAGGTGGCCACTGTGGGGGTAGTTGGGCAGGAAAGGAAAAGGTTCTAGGTGGGGAGTCTTCCGAAGAAAATGTCCTCTCTTCCCTGAGATGTGGCAGTCCCCATTAAGTCAAGGGACTCTGGAGGCCACTGGGGCACTCTCCCCCTGGGGCCGTCCTGAGCTGCTGGTGGTTCCCTAAGGCTGTGCTGAGTCCAGTGTGGAGCTCCCCCATGGACCCCCAGTCCCTGAGGCTTGGGCCCTTCCTGCCACAGACAGAGTCTCAGCCTCCAAGTCTGAGAAGCCATATCTGAAAAGGCGGCCGTGAAGAATCCTGTTAACATGAAGACATTAGTGACTGCAAGAACCCAGAGGCAGCCAGGGATCAAAGCACAGGCGGGAGTGGAGACAGAGCAGGGCTCCGTGGAGACGAGCGGGAAGTTGGGCATGGGGCCACAGGGCCAGTTTGCTGCAGAA
The DNA here is from genome assembly GCF_041146395.1 of Eulemur rufifrons. Lineage (NCBI taxonomy): Eukaryota > Metazoa > Chordata > Mammalia > Primates > Lemuridae > Eulemur > Eulemur rufifrons. The sequence goes on from NC_091012.1 coordinate 110,554,648, forward strand.
TTCCTGACCGTTGGGGACTGCACCCCAAGAAGGGGCCCGGCTCCTGGAGCAGGGGGCTCAGGCCAGTGATGGTAGCGGGTGGGCTTCCCAGAGGGGTAGGATTGGTTGGAGAAAGGCTTCCCTGTGTCTCCCCATTCCCGCCCCTATTCTCCTTAAAACTCCGATGGCCTCCGTCACTCCTCGAGCAGTCTTGGAGAAGGGGTTTCTCAGAGCCAACAACACATGATCCCCCACCCCCAGCGAGATGCCACCGCGCCCTTTGGTACAGACTGCTCCACGCCCGCCCTACCTCGGGCTGGTAGAACGCGGCGGATTCAGTACAATTAATTTAGAAACCAGGGTGGATTTTCTCGCCATCTACGGTAGAGCAGGTTTCGCTTCCCTAGGAGAGCTCTCCGGCATCGGACCCAGGGGGCGTCCCCTCCGCTCCCCCGCGCGGCCGTGCCCCAGGGGCGCCTGGGCCGCCCGGGTCCCCTGCAGCGCGGCGAAGCCCCCAGGGAGCCTCCTCCCTCTGTCCTCTCGCCCGAGCGTTCGGTCCCTGGCACTTCTCCGGGGACGCGGGGGCGGCCCGGGGGCAGCCGGAGGCCTTGGCACGGCCGCAGGGTAATTGGAGCGCGCCGGGGACCGCATGGGGGAGGGGGAGGAGGAGGGCTTGTCCCTCGGGGCACCGCTCCCCGCCTTAGCCCGGGAGGGGGCGGCTGGGACCCGGAGGGCCATTCCGGGTCCGCGCGGCCACGGAAGCCCCCTCCCCGGCTCCGCGCCAGGGCCGCGCCGCGCCCTCCCCGCGGCTCCGCCCGCTCATTAGCGGAGGCCCGGCCGGCCCGCACGCCTCCTCCGGCCGCCAATTACCCGCCCTGCTGGCTCCGAGCGCGCCGCCGGGCCAGACAAAGGCGCGGGCGGGGGAGGGGAAGGGAGGGAGCCCGGGGCGCCCGCGCCTGCAGAGCCGCGGCGGCGACAGGAGGCGGCCGGGACGCCGCTCCACATGGAGATGAGCGCAGCGAGCAGGGCGGGCGGGCCCCCGGTGTGGGCGCGGAGGTCGGACGCGGCTCGGCCCCATCGGCCCCGCGTTTTTAACGCGACGACACCCGGTAGGGGGCTCGGGTGCCTGGTTGGCCCCCTCGGCCCCCCCACCCCCACCCCAGCCACCCTGGTCCTGCGCCGCGGCGCGTTTGGAAAGTGCTGGAGCCAGGCGCGCCACGTGCCTGCGCCTCCAGCTCGCAGCTCCCTAAACCTCGCTGTAGAGTTGAGCTCAGCACCGCGCTGCCACCCCAGGCCTAGGCGGGTCGGGTCTGGGGTATAGTCAGCGTCGCGCCTTGGTGGCCTTGCTTCCTGCCATCTCCTTTGATTAGGCAATTTTTTTTTTTTAATATTTGGAATAAGAGGCGCGGGAAGATGATTTGTTAACCCAGATTTGTGGCAGCATCTAGGGCATAGTTCATGGTCTTCTAACATCTTAAATATTCCTGAATTTTTCAGGGAATAAAAACCCCACCAAAATCTTGCACTCTGATGTTTTTAGATTCTAAAGCCCCTCTGCAGAGTCCTTCCCAGCAGAGTCTCTGCCTATGAGAGAGAAGACAGCGTCTGGGAACCTTCCGACCAGCCACAGTGATTTTGAGATTTAGTTCTTCAATTTGCATTCTGAAAACCATAGGTACTTATTTTTTTTCATTATCCAGATCTGTGATTATTATGTTGCATATGAGTTTTGAATTTCCAGAATCGCCGGCCCAGGAGGACCCAGGATTTTGCGGCTGAGTTTGTGAGGTGCCCACATCTGCCCTAAGTCTCCTTTCCCTGGCAGGGGGTGGGAGCCTTCTGGGGTGCTGTAGGGAATTTCGTGTTATTCTTCCCTGACATCTGTCACCCTGGCTCTCAGGGGCTTTAAGAGGCCACTACCCCTTCAATTCAGCTCGGGGGACAGCAGTTGTAGTTGCAGGGACAGTTGGGGTAGGGGTCAGGGACACTCGGGCCTCAGGGCACGCCTGTGGGATGAGATGTAGACTGCCCCAAATGAAGACAAATGTTCCTCAATAAAGCGCCATTCCCAAGGGGCCCCCTTGCTGTCTGCTGTCAGCGGCAGCTTAGGGCTCCAGAGGTCAAGGTCTTCCTCCCAGCCCCCCAGGCTACTTAGCTTTGCACAGAGAATAGCCAGTGGAGGCCTTGGCGGCTGCTGGCTGCGGCTGGCCGCGGCGGCGGCGGCGGCTGCTCCTCCTCCTCCTCCTCCTCCTCCTCCTCACAAATGCCTCAGAGACCAGGCTTTGGGGGGCGGGAGAAGCTTGCACGCCTGGAAGGCTCAGTGCAAATCATTCTGTCCTCCCTGTGGGGAACACATCTCCATGAGCCAGCCCTACAGGCTGCCTGCCATGTGTCTGCAGTGGTGGTGGCAGAGTGTCTGCTCTGGAAGGGACCCTCTGTCATGTGGGCTCCTTCCTGGGGGCCTGGGAGAAACTGCTTTACGAAATAGTCATCTGTCCCCCCCAGGGCTCCCACCAGAAGGCCCTGTCCTGCGTCATACTCAGCTGGCCTGCTCCAGCAAGGCCTTAGCAGTTGTTAAAATATCAAAATCCATCTGTGCTCCTTGGTAAATGCCCCAGCTCCCGAAATGCCCCTCTCCCAGGCCCTGTCCCCCACCCCACCACAATCCAGCAATGAAACGGTTAACAGCAGGTATGTGGGGGCAGTTCAGGACTCTGCCCCTGCCTGCCTCCCTTCTGATTGGCCAGCGGGGATGACAGGCTGTCCCTGGACCTGGCTTTTACCAAAAGTGTTAGGTGGCTAGTTGGTGAACTGAGAAATTTCATCCTCAAATATCTCTTCCATGATTTCATTGTTTTCGTATTAATCTTTGGCCTCCCCTGTGGTCCTGTTTTCAAATGTTCTTTGCATCTTAGTCTTTGCAAATCTTGTGCCCGTGGGATGGGCAGCCAGTGGGGAGAGGGGTGCCCAGATAGAAGGGATGGTGTACCCACCTGCCCTCACTGGCCTGCGCAGCTGGAAGACACACTGCCATTTGTCTGGGAGGGCCCTTGGGGGCGGGGGACTGTGGGCGTGAGGTTGGAGTCTCACAGCGGTGCAGAGTGGCCGGCCTGGGCCTCAGCACCCTAGCCTAAGTGCTTTGGGAACGCTGGAGCAGCTTCCACACCCGTTTCCACGGTTAAATCATGGCTAGCTGTGGGTGACTGTGTTGAGAGCAGTGACTGGCTCGTGTTGCCTTCCCACATACAGACGCTGCAAAAGGAAAGCAGAAACCCTCAGCTCATCGCTGCTGAAGGTTTCCTGAGCTGGAGAATACAAAGCCGTCCCCGCCCCCCACTCCTTTGGAGGATTTCCCGTTGGAGCCAACCAAAGAAAGCCACAAGGCCAGTTCCGGCCCAGAATGCACCCTTTTCAGAAGCCCACTCCGAATGCCCCTGCCTCCCTAGGATTCTTAGTGGGTTAGGGGGCTCAGCTCCTAGAGGCTGCCCTGAATTCTTCTAGGTTCAAACCCCCATGCTGCCACTTCCTAGCTGTGTGCCCTTGGGCCAATTGCCGAACTTCTCAGAGCTGCAGTGTTCTCATCTGTATAATGAAGATAATAAAAGTATCAACTTCCATTGTTGTGTGAGGATTAAACAAGTTAATGTGTGTATATTTAACACTGCCCAAAACAAGGTAATTGCTCATTCAGTATCAGTTGTTACTTCTTTCTTTTTCTTCCTTTCTTCCTTCCCTCCCTCCCTCCCTCCCTTCCTTTCTCTCTCTGTCTCTCTTAAATTCTCACTGTTCTTCTGGACTCAGTGCAATAAATTTGGCTGTGGGAGAGTTATGGACAGTTTGAGTTAAATCAGGCAGGAGAGAGACAGAGTGGATGTTTAATACAGAAACTACACTAGGTGTTTCAACTGAGGGGATTTAATATAGGGAATTGGCTACACAGGTGATGGAAGAGCTGGGAAGCCGCCCAGGTGAGGCAATGCAGAGATTTGTACTAGTAGGAAGGTGCTACTACCTTGGGGCTGGAGGGCTAAAGGGAGGAGATAGTGTTTTTGGAACGCAGAAGCCAGGTCCATATGGTTGCTGCTGGGCAGGCCATAAGAAACAGCAAGAAATAAGAAATACCCTGGCCTCTCCCTTCCTCCTCCCCTCTAATCTTCTGCCAGTGCCTCCCTTGGGCCAAACCTCCCTAGAAGCCTGAGGGCAAGGGGGCCCAAGAGCTGTGATTCTTGCAATACAGGGTAGGCCAGGAGAAGCATGGGGGTGGAGCAGACTGGCACTTGACCAGCTCAAGGACCAGGCCTTGCTGTTGGCCTGCTGCCGTGGCCAAAACTGGGTGACACAAGTCCTTTGTGAACCTCTTCAAGCTGAGTTCAGCTCCAGCAATAGGTTACAGGTTTCTTCTATTAGTAGTTATCCTGGAGTCCATGGGAATGGCCTTCAGCCTCTAGGAATGCTGGATTCCCACCTCTACTCCCCTACTAGCTATACCCGGCTGGTGAGTTGCAAGTGCCACTTGTGCCACCGAGGTGGCTGCAGTTGTGCTGTGTGGCCCAGGTCATGATGTACGGCAGCTTCATTAATTGTTTCCTCAAACTTCCTGCTTATGCTTCTTGGGAACCAGGGAAGATCAGTGAAGTCAACCCAAGCAAGAAGGTGGGGAGAAGAAAGACTTAAGACGACTTTCTGAGCACCTACGTTGAAACATTCAGGTAAGAGGCACTGAATTCTAAACACACCTCACACATGGGGCCCTGCACGTTTCTTCTATCCTGGGATCATATGTGTCTCAAGAAAATAAATAGAATGATACTTCTTTGGGGGCTTGGGAAAATTCTAGATGGACAATAGGCCTGCCTCGCAATAGGCCTTTCTTTTTGGAGAGGTTCCTCGGAAGTTGGGTAAATTTGGAAATTGGGTTAATTTTTTTTGGAGCCCCAAACAAACTCAAACCAAAAAGTGTGTCGTTGCTATCTCATAAATTCATGCATTTTCTTTATTGAACACCTGGGTTAGGTGCTGTGTGATTCATGGTTTATTTCTTGAGCTTGATAGGAAGGTACTAAGTGACTTGTGGCATTTTAATGTTGACAGCCATCTTGGCAGTGTTTGGGATGTCTGGCTTGAGCAACCTTCTCCTTCCACACCAAGGTGGGAGCATGGCAGGGCCACCTGAGCAGTTCTTTGCAGGTTGATTGATGCTTTTGTCCCTGGTAATCACTGATATTTTAATCTTACCCAGGCCTCATGAAAGATAGGCAATAATTGATGGAAGGGACAAGAGACATTTGGGACAAGGAACAAGTGATCAGATTTCAGACACTTGCTTCCTAGAAAGAAAGAGGAAAGGGACAGCAAGGTTTCCTCAAGTGTTCATTTGGGGGTTGAAGGAACCCGCTAGGAGAGAGAAGTGTGCCAAGCAAATGACTACATAAACAACTTTCCAGGGGGCCTATTTAAAATGCTCAGGGGAATAAATTGTTTTAAAGCATTTAAAAAACACCATTTACATACAATTAATATGTTGATTGCACAGCGTCCTTATTCATTCATTATATCAAGGACTTCCACATTGCAAAACAGCCTTTCAGTACTTAGCTTAGTTTGTGATATAGCATGAACCAAGACATTATATATATATATAATCACCATATGTGTGTATGTATGTAAAACTTAGAGTCTTTAGTATTTTGAACTACATTTCTCAGCAACTACCCAGTGCCTTATACAAACACACCCTTTGCCACACAGGGTGGAATGAAGGAGATTTTATTTTGCATGCTTATAACCCCAGAACCCTGGTTTGTTATCATAGTAAAGGTCCATGGCTGACTGAGGCACTTGATAATCAAGATTTACTGTGTGAGAAATGTAGATACTGTGGGTTAGCAGAAACCCTACTTTTGGTGAGTAGTGGGAGTGGGAAAAGGGTAGCAGTTAGTGGGGACTTAGAGTTGATTAGTGGATGCCACCGACACACCTCGGAGGAACTTTCCTAAGAGTTCACCAGGAAATGTGGTCTTGACCTTGAGGCTGCTGGAGAATAATGGAATGTTTTGGCTCTTCGTTGCTGAGTAACAAACTTCCCTAGAACTTGTTGGTTTAAAGCAAACATGGTTTTATTTTTTATGATTCTGTGGGTTGACTAGTGCTCAGCTGGGTGGATCTTCTGCTAGTCTTGCTTGGGCTATCTTGTGCAGCTGAAGTCAATGGTAGATGGTACTGGAATGTCTGAGATGGCTTCATTCATGTATCTGGCTCTTTGGTGGGGATGAATGGAAGGCTGGGGCCTTCCACATGGTATCCCCACATGGCTAATGTGGGCTGCTTTGCATGGTGGTTGGATCCAAAGAGTGAGTATTCCTAGAGAACATTGTGCACATGCTTATCTGATCTCTGCCTGCATCACTCTTGCTAAGGCCGCATTGGCCAAAGCAAGCCACATGGCCGGGCCCAGAGTCAGAATGGGAGGTGTAGTTCACAGGGAACCACAAAATAAACATCTACACAAGGGGACTGCTTTGTCCTCTTCTTATTTTCATCCCGTGTTCCCTATTCTCCCATCCCTTCCTCTCTTTGCTTGCCCCACACGTCCATCAGAGGCAGATGTGCAGGGAGGAAGACAGTGCTGTGATCAGTGTTTGACGGTGGTGGTGGGGCCATTTCCCCCTTCCCCACCCCACCTCCTCTGCCAGCATCTGGGACAAGCTGTCCTTATTTCTGAACTTATTCTGCCCCCCTCTCTGAATATAAAGGGTTATGCAATATACAGACTGAACAGGCAGGATGAATTTTTCTTAAGATTCCAAGTCAGATGTTTTAATATTTCACTGAGGCGCTGCAGAAAGCCCTTCATTATGGGATGGAAATGCTTGGAAAATGGCCTTCTAATTAATGTGAAATGAGAGAGTGCCCCTCAGAGCAAGGGGGACTTGGCAGCTGTGAGGGTGATGTCAGTGTGCCAGCACTTCCTGGGCGGGGTGATTGGATGGGGCCCGATCCCAGGATATATTTGCCTAGTGGAGCCCATTCAGCATAAATCCTGCCATGGGGCCAGGCTGGAGACAGCAAATTGAGAACCTTCCACAGCTCGCTGAGTTACCGCTTCCCAGAAATTGCTGAAGCCATTGATCTCGACCTTTTTAAATCATTAGATGATTTTGGTATTCAGGCACGCTGCGAGTCTGTGCTTGGTGACCTGAAGGAAGCAAGAATGGGTTCAACAGCGGATCCTGGGCTCAGACTTTCTCTGGGTACAGGTTCAGTCACATGGGCCACATTACGGTGACCTTTACGCCAGTGTGCAAGGCTACTTCTAAATAAGACACAAAATGGCTCGCTCGGCAGCCCTCCCTCTTTCCTCTGAGAGTCTCAGTAGAGCAGTGCGTTTATGAGAGACCTTAAAAACAGCTCACATCCTGCCACAAGAGCCCGGGTGACAGTCACTGGGTTATGTAGATCTGTCTTCTGGGGTGTTTCCCTCACTGAATCAAGCAATTGACAGAGCTGTCATGGAGTAAAGGGAATTGAAAAGTTGGCTTCAAGCTTAGACCATTGTGTGGGAATAATAACAACAATAATATTATTTAATATTTACTGAACACTTTCTATGTGCTGGTGTTGTGCCATGTACTCAACATTTTCTCTTTGCCTGTGAACTTGACCACAAACCTATGAAGTAGTTTATTATTATTATTATTCCTGTTTGATAGACCAAAGACGATAAGTCCCCTGTGTCCCACAGCTAGCTATTTTTAAAAGATTTGCTGCCCTCCTGGCCACATGGCTTAGTTCTGTGCATCTTGTGATATTCAATTTAATCAATATTGATTGAGCGCCTGAATAATGCCAGCACTGGAGGAAGACAGGGCTCAGGAAAGAGAAAGAATAGTGTCTGTGTGCCTGCAGGCTTATGATCCGGTAGGGAAGGAGAGCCACCATTTTCAGAATGGTTCTGAATGGTCAGCCACACTGAAGTCAACTACTTCCGCATGTGAGTATACTGGAGGCAGCGGAGCACAGTGGGAAGGTCGTGGGTGCCAGTGTACACTACCTCAGATCTGGGTTCAAATCCCAACTCTGCTGTGTGGCTTGGGGCAACAGAATTAACCCTTCTGAGCCTCAGATTCCTTTTCTGTAAAATGTGCCAATACCTACTTAGTAGTACTACAGGTAGAGTCTGCCATAAAGTAGGCTGTCCAAGGTGTTCTCAGCAAGCGTGGTCATTAGGGGAAGGGCACGAGAGATGGGGGGTGTGAGGTAGAAATGATCTGGAGAAGAACATAGAGGGGGAAGGGGCAAATGAAATGGATCCATCGAGGTTGATTTTGTGCCTGGTTGTTCACACACATGCACACGCACACATGCACGCGTGTGTACACACTGGACCAGAGAGCTGGCAGAGAGGTTAGGCATTAGGGAGGGAGGCTCAGTGAGAAATGCCAGGGAAGCTGGGTGATCACTCAGTCCTTGACAGGGACCTGGTGCCTCATGCCTCAGGGTCCTGGCTTTGGTTCACTCACTCCAAGCCACTGGTTTTCTGCTTAACTAAGGATGAGAGAATATTTAACCACCAGTAAGGCCGGGCCACCTGCCTATCAAAAAGGCCCTTGAGTGCTCGATCCAGGCTGTGGCAGGGCTCCAGAGTTAACCCTGCAGCTGGTGGTGGGTTGTAGGAAAGTTGGAAATCTGGGTGGCAGGGAGACAACGCTTTGGGGCTTTGGGGGCAGTGGTGATTACCTAACATTTGCCTAAGTATGTCAAGATTTTGACACTTGGTTCAACTTTACTAGTGTGCCTGAACTTCAATTCTGAGCTGAAAGGTTGCTTTCAATTTTGGCAGCATTGTCGTAGTGCCTGCCGTGTGCCAGGCACTGGGAGGGTGTTGGTGTAGAGAGAGCTCTCATTGCTACAGGGGTCTTTTGCTTTGTAGTTGGGGAAGCAAATTCCAGCCCCTTGTTAGTAGGGTGAAAATGCAATACTCAGGCCCAACCTGCCTAGGTAAGCAGGGAGCCCAGCTCTCCCGGGCCCCGTCTCCTGGCCTGCCCAAGGTGCCTTGCTCAAGTCCTGTGTGGTCCCGCTTTGTCAAGCAGCCAGAAGTCAGCTGCAGCTCCTTCAAGCAGGAGGACTAGTAGCCGGCCCCGAAGGTGTCGCTGGGAGCAGCTTGGGGCCTGGGCTGTCTGAGGATATCCCCATGTTTTGTCACCTTTGTCGGGGGCACTGGAGTGAGCTGCTGCGAGCATGCTCGAGGTGATTTGGTGGGAGCTGTGTGCCCAGACTTGGCAGCTGGCCTGCTACCATCAGTGCAGAACCTTGCCCAGGCCATGGGGCAAAGTGTGAGGGCGATGGGCTCCTCCCAGGGCTTTTGGGACCACAGCTGATCAGAGATCCTGGAGTTACATTTCTTCCCATTGCCAGTTGGTCAGGGACATGCCTGGTCACAGGCTGGGATTGGCGCTTCTGGAGCAGGTACAAGGCTGGCCAAGCTGCCCCACAGGGACCTGAGATGTATATTGTGGGTCCATCACCAAGGGCCGCAAATGCCAGCCTGAGAACTTTATATTTGTTCAAGGAAGAACTATGAGTCGGTCTTGGTGGGGGGCAACAGAGATAGAGAGAGACCCAATTCCAACCAACTGGAGCAAAACAGACTTTATTGGTGTACGGGCCTGAAATATCCAGCAAATAGCTTCAGACATAGCTGGACTAGGGGCTCAAGCACTAATTTTCTGGCTCTGTCACTCCATTTCTTAGCCAGCCTCAAGCCACATGGTGGACAAGATGGCTGCTGGCAGCTGCAGGACTCATCCTACCCTTGTGGAAACAGAGAGTCCTTGTCTCTGGGAGAAAAGTCCCAAGGAGAGCTCTGATTGGCCGAGCTAGCATCAAATGCCCAATGACTGTGCCGGGGTATTGGGGTGCCTTGATTGGCCAGCCAGGGCTGGGTCCTAGGGTCTTGTGTAGAGGGGGGCGGTAGGAGGCTCAGACCCTTTAATGGAATTGGTTGCCCACAGGAAAGAAAGATTCTTTTACTAGAAGGTGGGTTACTTGGCAGACAAAAGCAACAGTTACCTGCTGCCGGTTACCGATTGAGCTTTCTTAACAATTGGCAGAAGGGCGTTACTAAGGCAGCTCCAGAAGCTTCTTCTGAAAGCAAACTTGCTTTTCGTATTTCCCCGTGGAGGTGCCTGGGGTTGCCAGCCAAGGGGGCCTGGCTTCCCTCTTCAGCCCCGCCGCCCCCACTGTGCCCAGCTGCATCCATTTAGCTGGGCCATTTGGACCAGGAATAAGGGCTCTCCTTTGACTGTCGGTGGCATTCAGGACGGCCTCGTGCTCAGCCAAAGGGCTGTGCCTTGTCCAGATGTCCAGAGGGGCTGGTTTCATGTCTCTGACAAGGCAGTCTTTCTGGGCAGGAGGATCTTAAGGAGGGAGATGCCTGCAGCCTGGGCACGGGGTGATAAATGTCCCCTCTGGAATGCAGAGATGAACTCTTAAAAAGAAAAAAAATGGCTTTCATCATTATTGCAAAGACCCCAAACAAGGGGGTTTTCTCATCCTGAACTGCAGGATGGCGGTGGAGGAGGGGTGTTAGGGAAACAGGGAGTGAGTGGAGGGTGGCCAGGGCTGGTGACACAGACACTTGACTGTGAAACCTCTGTGGACGCCCACCAGAGCAGCGACCTCGCTTCCTCTGGAGCAGCCCACAGGCGGTGGCCGTTCCAGCCCGAGCGCGGCCTCCCGCTGGGTGTGCGGTGGCTGTCTGTTAACCAGCCCCAGCCGGGAGAATAGGGGTTGTGTTTGCCTCGCTCTCTCCACCCCCACCCCCTGCACCGCCCCAGAGCTGCCCCCGTACAAATGGCATTGTACAGCTGGGGACAAAAACAGCCGTTCATTCCCCATCCATGCGTGGGGACAAAAAGCTGAGTGTGGCTTGGTTTGCTCTGGTTTAGGAAAGATGGGGCTAGCGGGGACAGAGAAGGCTGGGAACTCAGGGGCAGGGCAGGGAAGACTAGAAGACACAAATTAGCTCTGACCACGTGAAGGGACCGCGTGACCCAGATCCATCCAGCAACAAGGGCAGTCCCTTTGGTGCCCCTTGACCTGCTGGCACAATAACAGGTCACCCATGGTGGGAACTGATGGCTGCGTCTCTGACAGCTTCCCCGTTAGGCCTGCTTCCCTGGAGAGAGCCCTCTGGCCTTTACAAATCTCCAGAGGTTTTCATTTACTCAAATAGCATTCATGGAGTCAGCCCACTGTGGCCAGTGAAACATGGGCTTGGGAATCCGACAGACCTGGTTTCAAAATCTGTGTCACAGTTCCGGCTGTGTGACCTTTGGCTTGTTACTTGCCTTCTCTACATCTCACTTCCCCCATCTGGAAAATGGAAATAACCACAGTACCCATCGGTTTGTTGGGAGGATCCAATGACACGATCCACGTAGAATGCTTAGCGCAGAGGCTAGTACCTAGGAAGTGCCAAGTAAACATAGCTAATTAATAAGTAATATTGGGAGCTGTGCTCACAGTGCTAGGCAATTGGGGGTGGGGGAAATGAGAATTCAGGAAGTCCCACCTTATACATGAGTTGTGTTCCAAAGTGAACTCGTAAGTCTCTTATTTGGACCTAAAAACAGAGTTCCCATAGAAACACCGCTAAGAAGAGTCTTGAAGTTCCTGGTTAACCCACAAAAGCCTATTCAATTGTCAGTGTACCAGAAATAGCTGAGTGGTGGATTTAAAACATGGCAGAAAATTCTTTCATGCTTCTCCCATTGAGAGGTGGGGTCTATGTCGCCTCCCTTTGAATCCAATGGGCTTGTGGCTGCTTCGGTCACTAGAGGATGGCAGAAGTGACATAATGTGACTTACTTCAGAGGCTGGGTCTCAGAAGGCCGTATGGCTTCTGCTTTGTTTGCTGGAACACTCACTTTGGAGGCTTGAGCCACCAGGTGAGATGCCTGGCTATCCTGAGGCCACCATACTGAGAGGTCCTGGGACCACAGAGAAGGGGAGAGAGAGAAAGAGAGAGAGAGAGAGAAAGAGAAAGTGTGTCTCGTGAGTCCCTGTAAGTCCACAGTAATTCAAGTCACTCCTCACTATTGGAGTCTTCCCAACTGAGGCCCCAGATATCATGGAGCAGAGACAGGCCATCCTTGCCGTGCCCTGTGCGGATTCCTGACCCACGGCATTGGTGAACTTAATAAGATGGCTGTTTTCTCTTTGCCACTATATTCTGGGGTGGTTTTGTGCACAGCAATAGCTGTCCGCAGCACCATGCCTTTGTAATGAAGACTCCAACGACTACTAACAGTGGCTAACGGTGGTGAGATCTCGCTGTGCATTAGGCCCTGTGCCAAATGTATTCTGGCTGAACTCAGTCACTCCTCCAAAGCCCCCTAAGAAAGAAGCTAGTAGAAAGTAATCATCATCCTCAAATCAAGTACAAATACCACAAACAGGAACTTTAAATGGAGAAAGTTTCTTATAGCTCAATACTGGGGCTTAAAGAAAAACAGATACTAATTAGTTAGGTCTGAGGAGGCACATGGAGGCTTTGCAGTGATTACGGATGGCACTTCTAGACAATTTCAAGGGTTGTTAGAGATTGATGACATTGACTCTTTATTTTATCTAATTTCACTTCAAAACTAATAGCCTGTCTTTTCCTTGGATCAGTTGCAGAATTTCGCATGGCGTCACATGGTTTGGGGCTCAAATATGGAATAAGGAAATAGAAGTTTTTTTCCCCATGTGATTACCAAACAAGAATTGGAAGAGAGAAAAGGGGGAGGGAGTCTAGGGATAAAATTGAGATAGAAGTAGCCCGAGATCCATCAACTGAGCAGTCAAAGTTGAAGAAAGAAAGGTAGCAAGAGGCATGGGCTCTCCTTGGGTGGCTGATGGAATGACAGGGGACATGGTGGGTTGAGTCATTGGCCTCCATTCCTCACCCCTCCCTGCATTCATGTCCTTGCCATGGTTTCATCACAGGTGGAATGTATGTTCTCACCCCTTGACTTTGGGCTTGGCCATGTGACTTTCTTGGCCAATGGAAAGATAGTAGAAGGGACAATGTTCTGGTTTGGAGTCTGGGCCTTAAGAGGCTTCAGAGTTTCTGCTTGTCCTCTTGTGTCTCTGCCATCACCCCAGCTTGCACGGGTCCCAGAAGGAGGGCGAGAGACTTGTGGAGACAAGCCCCCCAGCCAACCCACAGACGTATGAGTACGAAATACGTGCTCATTGTTAGATGCTGCTATGATTTTGAGATTGTTACGCAGCAACAGTTGACTGATGCACCAATAATCCAGTTTCTTTACTATCTGGAGCAAATGCCAGTGACAGGGGGCACTGAGTATGTGGGGAAGTAACTATCCAGTTGATGGCTTTGTAGTGTGTCAACGTAACTGGACTGAATTATGTTTCCCAGAATTCTCTTTCCTGTATGCTTCTGGGTTGGGGTTGGTCAGAAGAGAAATTTGCATGCGATTTGTGGGTGGAAGCGAGGCAGCAGCCATTCCCAGCTCTGACAGTCGGGAGCAGGGCTGGCGGGCGCTGTCACAGCTCGCACGTGTCATCACTGATCTGTGGGCTCTCCTTGCTGGTGTAGGCGGCGGCCCCCCCCCAGCACCCGCCAGGCCTCCCCTCTTGGCTTCTCAGGGCCCCGGGGCCACGTGGTGCACACACCAGTCTAGCCTGCAGGTCGCCCATGTCTTTGAGGCTGGAGGTGGTGAGAGACAGATGCCTGGCCCAGATTGTCCTCGCAGGTTGTTTGTCCTCGGTCCCCTCCACTTCCATGTTCATCTTCCCTTCCTGAGTGCTGGCCTTGCTGCCTTGAGAGCTGTCACCAGGCACAGGAGCAGCAGCCTTCCTCGCTGCTTCAGGGCTGAGGTCCATAATAACTCCCCCTTCTCTAGATCGCTCAGAGTGGTTCTGCCTCCCTCATCAAACTCCAGCTGATGCAATCACTTAGGCAACTGTGCACAAAAAACATTTACAAGCCTGTTGTCCCTAACCACAAAGGTGCCACATCGCAGCATTTAAGGAACTTAAAGTCTTACTGAAGGGAAAAAACAGAGCCCAGGGTGAGATGTTAGGCACTGCAAGCTGTGTTCAACAGTCCCCCAGTGGGGTAGCCCAGCCCTCTGCCCTGTGGACCATGCAGAAGAGGACGAGGCAGGTGGAGGAAGATTACCGCTTAGAGCAGGGAGAAATTTCATGTGGATTTTGCCTTTGGCAGCCTTAGGAGAACTGGTCTCTCTAGACTTCCAGGCAGGGCTGTTCCAAAGACAAGAGAAGGCCAGGGACAGGAACGTGGGAAGGAGAGAGAATGAGAAGGAGAGAGAATGGCTGTCACTCCCCCTCACCTGGAACCTAGATGTAAAATTTGTTTTTTCCTTCCCACCTGCCTGCGGCCTAAAAACTTCCACCCCACAGCCTGTGCCAGGGCCCGGCTGTGGACCGGGCTGCCAACAAACACTGCCAACCTCGGCCTTCCCTCTGAGAGGTTTTCACTTCTATTTTTTATAGTGTCAGTGTTCATGCTGCCTGCCTTTCAAATAGATGCACGTTCAGCTACAGCTAATTTAGAATTTGTTTCTCCAAAAGCATTTAGAATTGTTTTTGCCTAATGCATCAGATTTAAATCCCGGGGCTAATTAATACCGAGGCACGAGAAAGAAAGGAGAAAGTCGGTTAAAATGCCTAGTGGAAATGAACTGGAATAACCCTCTCTTCAGCACGGCCCTTGGTGCAGTTCAGATGTGCTGACGAGATCATAGTTGGTATTATACCCGTTTCAGACATTGCCTCCTTGCCCAGGTGGGCATGGGACTGAAGAAAAGAGGTCGTGTATGTGTTTGTGCATATGTGTGCAGTATATGTGTGCTGCGTTTCTTTTGTGGATTGCATGTGTCCCGTGTATTGTGTATGTTATGTTTGTATGTTGTGTATCACATTTGTGTGCGTTATGTGTGTCATGTGTGTCATCTCTGTTGTCTGTGTGTTGTGTTTATGTGATTTGCATGTTGTAGGCGTTCCAGGTTTGCATTGTGTATATTGTATGTTGTATGCATATTGCCTGTGGACATTGTGGTTATGTGTGTTGTGTGTTGTAGGAATCCTATGTTTGCATTTTGCGTGTTTTATGTGTATGTTGTGTGAATGAGAGATTTTTTTAGTATCGGTTCACCAAAGCTCAAGGGGCTTGAAATGAGCTTTCAAATTTAGGACTCATTGTATTTGGCATCTTTATTGAAATCAAGGGAGTGTTCTCATGCGCTTCAGTCTGAAATCAAAAGGGGTGTGGTTGAGGGCTCTGGTGGGTTGTGAAGCTTAAACATTTTAAGGTTCTCCAAATGCTATGGTCTGAGTGTTTTTGTCCCCCCCACACACCGAATTCATATGTTGGAACCTAACCCCCAATGTGACGAGATTAGGTGGTGGGGGACTTTGGGAGGTGATTAGGTCATGAGGGTGGAGGCCTCATCAGTGGGATTAGTGCCCTTCTAAAAGAGGCCCCAGGGAGCTCCCTTGTCCCCTTCTACTATGTAAGGACACATCAAGAAGGTGCTGTTTATGAGCCAGGGAACAGGCCCTCACCAGCCGCCAAATCTGCTGGCAATTTGATCTCAGACTTCCCAGCCTCCAGAACTGTGAGAAATATATTTGTGTTGTTGTGTATGGGCCACCCAATGTATGGTATTTTTTAAATAAAAGACTAACAGAATTAAGACACCAAAGAAAGTCTCTTCCAGTTGGAATTGGAATTTTCTATGTTGGGAGGTGAAACTTTGGGGCCCCAAAGAGAGGAGGTGAGAAGTGGATTAGAAGTAATGTCCCAGGGCCGGGCAGTGCTAGGGTAAGGGCGTGGTGATGGAGAGGCACAGGGTATAGTGGTGAAGGAAGAGAATGAGGCCCTAGCCCTGGCACCCACGTCACAGGCTTGGCCCTGCCGATCACTAAGGGTGAGGGCTTCTTTCCTTGATTCTTACGGGGAAAGGCTTTCGCGCGGGCCTGGGCCTGGGATTACCGTGAAAGTTCTCTGTGCTGGGGCAGTAGGATGAGCTGTAGGCAGGAGGAGTCAGGAGCCAGCACGTAGACCCAGCTTTGACACTGAACAATGGTGTGACCTTGGTCACATTCCATGTCCTCTGTGGGCATCAGCCTCTGTCTTAGCTTGGGTTTCCTCAGAAGAGACCTGGAAACAAGGATTCAAGTGAAAGTAGTTCCTTTGGTGGGGAAATGGGCCAGTACGGCAGGGAAGAGAAGGAAATGAGTAAAGGAGGAATTGTCACACTAGTCGCTCCTGTGGGCAACTGGAGCTCCGTCCTGCTGGGGATCTCTGGGAGACTGTGCAGGACGTGCCGCAGCAACGTTTCCACTACGGCAGGCGGAGCTGGGGCATTTATCCCCCAACTCTTGCCAGTCGTTGATTGAGGGCTGCTCCTAGGGCAGCAGCAGGCATTAATTCCTGGCATTTCTGGCCTGCCGAAAGTATGGCAGAGAGAAAGGCTCCAGGCAGAGGTGAGATCCTGGCAGTGGGGACTCGGGCTGGACTGCACCAGAACAGGAAGGCCCTCATAAGAGTGCGAGGGTGGAACATTTCCAGCCACTACATTTTCCTTTTCTGTAAAATATAGAACTTAAGCCATATCATCTTTAATGTTCCTTTTCATTGTGACACTCAGTGACCTATGAAAGAACAATTCTCTACTCCTTCCTTGCCTTATTGATTTAGTAAATATGTGAGCATCTATTAATACTATGTGCTAGACACTGGTCTTGATGCTGGGGATACATAGGGGACAGGCAGAAGGGGGGGAGACAAGCCCAGTACAAGGTGACCTGTGCCCAGAAGAAGTTAGAAGCCAGGTTGGGATCATGGCAAATAGGAGGGTGGGATTGACTGTGGCTTCGGCAGTCAAGGGAGAGGCGGGGACCACTGAAGGAGGAGCAGGGATTTGTCAGGGGGATAAGGGAGAGGAGAAAGGCATTCGAGGCAGTAGGAATAGTATTGCAGTGGCAGAGAGATGGCAGATTTGGGAAGTTAAAAATAGCTGGGGTGGCTGGAATACCAAGAGCAAGCTAGGGAGTGTCAGGGGCAAGGTTGGACAAGTGCACAGAGCATGGGGGACCTTGGGGCCAATGTCAAGGTTCTCCGTTTGATCCTGCAGGAGCTGAGGAGCTCTCAAAACAGTTTGCACAGGAGAGTGACAGGGTCAGGTCTGCCTTTCAGAAAGATCACTTGGATCACGATGGGAGGGAGTGAAATCAGAGGTGGGGAGCCCAGTGGGCAAGTGTATTAGTCAGCTCGAGCTGCCATAACAAAAGACCACAGACTGGGTGGCTTAAACAACAGACATTTATTCCCTCATAGTTCTGGAGGCTACAAGTCCAAGATCAAGGTGTTGTCAGGGTTGGTTTCTGCTGAGGCCCCTTTTCCTGGCTTGTAGATGGCCACCTTCTTGCTGTGTCCTCACATGTCCTCTTCCCTGTGCTGGTGTGGAGAACAAGCGAGCTCTGGCATCTCTTCCAGTTCTTACGAGGACACCAGTCCTATTGTATTAGGACCCCACCCTTATGACCTCATGTAGCGTTCATTGCCTCCTTAAAGGCCCTGTCTCCAAACACAGTTACGCTGGGGCTTAGGGCTTCTGCATGTGACTTTTGGGGGAGGACACAAATCGGTCTGTAACAGTAAGTTATTGTTTCCAGGAGAGGGATGATGCGGGTCTGAGCGTCAGCAGTGGCCGAGAACGCGAAAGCCAGGACCGTTACAGCGGATGCCCAGGAGCTGGGTGGGAGGCAGGGGGTGAGAGCACTGAGATGCCCCACCCCACTCCCCTTGGGCTCATCTCTGAGTTCACCTGCAGCTGTGGTGGGCAGGTCCCCGGGCACACTGACAGCTTGCCACCTGGGGTACCCACGCCTCCCTGATGCTCTGTCTGGGGGCCTTCTCTGGCACCATGGAAGCTGCTCAGCCCAGGCAGTGGGCAGTGTTGAACTTCTAGGAATTTAATGCACCCAGAGCAATTCTCAACCAATAGGGCCAGTGGGTAAAACCCCTGCTTTCCCATCCTTTGGCACGTTCTGTACACTTTCCAGAGGTCCCCTAGCAGGATAGAGGCCCAGTTGTCCACACTTTCACCTGGGATCACCTCCCAAATGAACTACCTGCACCCAAGTCCTCGTTTCAGGAACTGCTTTGGAAGAAACCCAAACTACCACAGCTTGTGACAGGACGTGAAGACAGAGTCGTGGAGTCCTGGAGCCCCGCAGAAAGATGCAGCTTGGGAGGAGAGATGGTGAGTTTAGGCAGGGCCATGCCGAGACTGACGGTGGCTCTGTAACTGCCTATGGAACCTGCCACTCTGCAGTTGGCACATGCGACCAGAACCTGGAGTGAAATCTGGGCTGTCCTCTTCCCCTGCTCCGTGATGGCCAAGGAAAGGAGCCTGGTTTTCCTTAAAAGCATTCACACAAGGCCACTGTGCATACAGCTGTCTTTCCTGAAGTTCTAGGTTATGTCGGTCAGGGTAGAGAGTCACATCAGAGGCATGCAAACAAGTTCACTTATAAGAACGAGGATGGCTGACAGTGCAGGCTCTCCCTTCACCCCACCACTGCGGGTTCCAGCCGGCCACCTTGCTCAGGGGCACCTGTTGCCTGCTTCCCCTCCCCGCCACCAGCCCACCCTCCTCACTTGTCTTCCTGTTCATTCCTTATGCACAACTGCTGTATTGACCTCAGTCAGTGGTCTCCCTCTGAAGCGTGGCTTTAGAGCCTCCCCTGCCCGTGCAAGCCATTTTCCTAAATAGAGACTATTTCCTCCCTAAAAGGAACTCCATTACCAGCCGCTCAAATAACCATCTGACCCTGCCACAGCGAGTTTTAAGAGGGAGGGCGGAGGCAGAGCAGTGCACCAGGGGATTCGCGGGGGGCTACTCCGCAGTTACAAAGTGCTGTCACATAGCTCATCTCACTGGATTCTCCCTTCACCTGGGTAAGCTGAGTCAGACAGGGTGAGGGGGGTTACCTGGGAGGAGAACCTGAAGGGAGGATTTGGTGCCGGTGGTTTCTAAAGGACGGGCTCCCAGGGGAGAGCGGTGAGGGGATGGGGGAAGCGGAGGCAAGATGTCCCCCTGGGCCAAGTCTCAGCCTGATCCCGCAGGGCAGCTCTGGAGCTTATCCCAGCGCGAGGCAGGGGAGCTGATTTTATACTCCCATACCATTTGCTCTTTGACTAAGTGTCTTCCTGGGGGAGCATAAATTCCCAGGCACTTTCAGCTCCACATGCGCCGGGTAAAGCGGCCCTCAAAGGCCCAGGCCATGGGCTAAAGAGAATTACAGATGTGGGCTGTTGTTAATAGAACTAAAAGCACACAGAAGATGGCAGAGGACACACAGATACCAGCAAGGGGATCCGAGGGGATCTGAGCCAAGCATGGGCAGCGTCCCCTGCACTAGCACACTCATGGTACCCCCTTGTATTAGTTTTCCATTGCCGTGTAACAAATTGCCACAAACTCGCAAGCTTAAAACGCTTCTAATTTGTTATCTCACAGTTCTGTAGATTTGAAGTCATGGCATGGGGTGACCGGATTTTCTGCCCAAGATCGCACAGGGTGTTGGCCAGGACTATGGTTCTCGTCTGAGGCTTGGGGTCCTCTTCCAAGTTCACTGGTCGTTGGCAGAATTCACTTCCTTGGGGTTGTAGGACTGGGGCTCTATTTCTTGCATGCTGTTGGCTGAGGGACTGCTGTCAGCTTCCAGAGGCCACCTGTAGTTCCTTGCCATGTGGCCCCGATAGGCAGTTCACAGGGATATTTGCTTTCTTCTAGGCTGCCTGGAGCATGTCACTCTGCCTCCCTTTTCTGCAACAAGCCTGCGAAAACTCAGCTTTTAAAGGGCTCACATGATTAGGTCAAGGCCACCCATGATGAGCTCACTTTTGCCATATAATGTAACGTGATTATGGGAGCGATATTTCATCATATTCACTGGTTCTCAAAGGAGAGGAGATTATACAAGGGCAAGAGTCACTGGGGAGTCCTCTTAGAATTCTGCCTACCAGACCCCACATCCTTGCAAAGGTTTCTGAAGTTAATCTAGCAAGGTCAGTGGCATGATAATAGCTGTTTTAGACCCAGGTGTTGGTAGATTCATGGGCACTGGGAAATTTCTAGACCTTGTCGTGGCCTGCCAGTAACAGTGGTTATATCGTTAGATAGCTGACAATTGGCAGATGGTCCTTGGTATCTGCTTTGTTTCTTGTGAAAACCATTCATGTGAGACTGGCAGAGGATCCCAGGGAGGTACGGTCACTCAGCATCAGCCCTGTCTCTTACTTTTCCTGGTCATTGTTGAGGCCTGCTGGTTTGAGCAGTATGATCCACTATGGTGGCCTCTACACCTTGATATTCTATTCTCACTGCTGTCACCACTAATTGTAGCTGTGTTAAGACACCTCCATACCTGCCCTTAAGTGTCAGGAATCCAGTGATATTCAGCACCCCCTCCCATTGTGATTGTGTTTGGGATAGTGTTGGACCTCCCACCTGTATTCATGTAACGCTAGCTACTGTAACAAACCCTCAAATCTCAGTGGCTTAACATAGCCAAAGTTTATTTCTATTCCATAGAATAGTCTGATGCAGATGTTTCTGGTTGCTTAATGGCTCTCCTCCATGTGGTGATTCGGGAACCCAGGATTCTTCTATCTTGTGGCTCTGCCATCACTTAGCGACAGTAGTTCTCTAACTTTAGTGAGCATCAGAATCCTCTGGAGGGCTTGTTAAAACAGATTGCTGGGCCCTAGCCCCAGAATGTTTGATTTAGTAAGTCTAGGGTGGGGCCTAAGAATGTGCATTTCTAATGAGTTCACGGATGGTGCAGACATTGCTTGTCCAGGGGCCACACTGAGAACTGCTGCTCTAGGACTTAAGCGTCCTCAGTTTCCAGTCTAAAGGAAAGGGAAAGAGAGAACCCAGGGAAGGCAAGCATGTATATTTCTTAAATACCTTAGTCTGGGAGTGATAAACGTCATTTTCTCTCTCATTCAATAGATGAGAGAACTAGTCACATGGCCACTCAGAATGCAAGGATAGCTGGGAAATGTAGTCTGGCTGTGCTAGTGTGTATTAATGACAACTGTTTGTTATGCAAGGGGAGGAACAAAATTTTGATGAAACAGCTAGCAGTCTCTGTATTGCCTCCAAGTTAGGGTTGTTGTGAATTGATTGAGTTTTATGGCACAAAAGGCTCAAGTGGACACTGTCAAGGCTCAAGGCTCAATGACAGAAAATTTATTTTGTGCCAGGGACCTCTGTAGCATAGCTATTTCCAAGGACACATTTTTCTTCACTTTAAAGGAAGGTTCACCTGATTTCAGGATGTAACCTCAAACCAATGGCCAAACTAAATTGACCAGTCAGACCCCCAAAGTGTGTCAGTGTTGGTGCCCACCCCTGTCTACCCAGATCACCAGGACTGCTGGGCCTCCCACCTTCCTGCTGCTGTGTTCTGTAACAGTGATGCTGTTCCCATAGTTTAGGACACATAGTTTCACTCTCCCTTAGCCTCCCATTCTGCTCAAGACCCTCCCAGCACCTGGCTGGGTTCTGAGGGACTATATATCTCTGTGTAGATCTACCGTGTTCCCAGTCCAGTGTTGGTAAGACAGAACATTTGAATTTTCCCATGGAGGTAATGGATCACAACTGAGCCTCTCCCTCTGCTCCTGTGCCAGCCTGGTTCCTTGTTGACAAATGGCATCCATCACTCAACTGGGTGGTCACCACCCAGAGTACAGTCTGGAGACGACCACTCATCATGGATAGATTGCCAACTTCCTGTGTCTGAGAGGGATTAACCACCAAGGAATGAAAAGAGAAAAAGCCATGTTTTCAGTTCTTGTGTGGGGAAAATATTAAAAACACATAAAAATAGCAATGCCAGGAGAACAATGAGGACCACTTCTAACAGGAATTCAGAATGTAAAAGGGTTCAATTCAGGCTTAGAATTCATGGCACATAATGTGTCAGATAATGGCAAGACAGTCTTTCATTATTTCATTGAGCACACAGTTATTCAACTCTACTACGTACGCTGAGTCATAAGGCTCCCTGGAAAGCTACAATTGATAGGTTTACAGAGCCACAGAAACAAAGTGGAAGGGGGATTATTAACAATGATGATTTGGCTTGGTTCCAGACTGCAAACTGATCACACTGCAGGGTTAGCTGCAACTTTTGTGGTTTGGTCAGTGAAAATGACTCCAGTTAGAGCCCTGCTTCTGGCCTTACGAAGCCTGGCTTTTGATCTCAGCTCTGTCACCTAGTGGTTGGGTAAACCTGGGCAGGTCAGCTTCTCTGGTTGTCACTTAGGCTCTTCCTCTTGGAAATTTCTAAGGTCCCTTTCAGCTCTGACATCTTCTGGATCAGGTATATTCCAACGAGAAACTTACAAATGACCTTGCCTTTTCTACATATATCATCCTAGCTATTAATACAAACATACAGATAAAGCCATGGTTAACTTTATGGCTGAAACAAGGTACATTTATTGAGTATGGAGGTATAGTTAAGGCAATTCCAGTTAACAAGACTACTCCTTAAATGACCAGAAACATATAAAAAGGGGAATTTTGTTAATGTTAAGAAAAGGAAATAAGTGGTGACCAGTGAGATAAAGGAACTCGTAATTGAAGGAACACCTTCTCAGCCATTGTGGATGGTGCCAAGGAGGCATACTTATGTAGTTAAAAGAAAAGACCCCAAAGGTGGATTACATAATAATCGAAGAACCTATTTTGTGCTGGATACTTTATACATAATATCTTTAATTCTAACCGTTTAATTTAACCTTTTTGTGATGGTTAATTTTAGCTGTCAACTTGACTGGATTAAGGGATACGTAGATAGCTGGTAAAGCATTATTTCTGGGTGTGGCTGTGAGAGTGTTTCCAGAGGAGATGGGCTTGTGAGTTGGTGGACTGGGCGGGGAGGATCCGCCTTCAGTGTGAGTGGGCACCATGCAATCGTCTGGGGCCCCAGATAGAACAAAAAGGCAGAGGAAAGGCAAATTTGCCCTCTCTCCCCACTAGAACTGAGGCACCTTTCTTTTCCTGACTTGGACATGAGAACTCCAGGTTTTGTGACCTTTAGATTTCAGAACTTGTACTAGTGGCCTCTCCTACCTCAGGCCCTTGAGGACTTGGACTGAGTCATGTTACTGGCCTTCCTGGTTCTCCAGCTTGCAGACAAGCTATCATGGGACTTCTCAACCTCCATAATTGCATGAACCAATTCCCTAATAAATCTCCTCTCATCTATCTATATATCTATCCATCTATCCTTTTGGTTTTATCTCTTTGGAAAACCCTGACTAGTATACCTTCAAAGTAGGTATTATCACCCCCAGTTTATGGATGGGGAAATTGAGGCTCAGATAGGACTAATTGCCCAAGGACACCTGGCTGGAAGACAGAGCCATGTCTTCCTGATTCCAGAGGCCGTTTATGTTTTTTCTTATACTCTGCACTGCCTCTCTGGCTAAGGACTTAATAGTACTAGAGTATAAAGGCAAGAGTATTTTGGGGTTAAGACCAATAGAATAGGTATTAAAACAGAGTCACAATTATGAAGGAGTAATTCCATCCAGCAGGCCAAATACTCTACCAGGAGTTTTAACACACCATATCGTGAAACTTAGGGCAGTAGCTAGCCCTCATGAATGCAATATTTAAAAATGTACGCAAAAAATGTAAACCAATGTATTTATCTGTCAGAGATATTCATGTAAAGAATATCACTATCACAGCCAGGAATCTCAGAAACTGGTGGATTTCATATTTGTTTATATAAATAAATTTTGGTTTCTAGTTCTGGCAATACTGTGATCAAGATAACCTGAAACCCCATTTTCCACAGTTATCTAGAAATAAAAAAAATATTTATCTGCATGAATAGAGGAGCACACAGGAAATTGACAGGGGCTGTGACTGAAAAGGGTACTGAAAACTAGGGCAGTGAGTTTGTGAATGATGATGTGACTGCCTTAGGATGGGGGTGAATGGGAGAGACATTGATTCGGTACTCTAGGGCCTTGGACAATTTTATGTTCACTAGGCAGAAGTTGTTGTTTTGAGTCCCTGTGATGCAAAAGTTGGACCTATGATACATTCTATAAAGCTGGAATCCTCTGTGTGAAGGCAGATTAGAAAAAAAATCTGCCCATTGACTCAGAGAGGCTTGTCTGTCTTGGTCTAGGTCTAAGTAAAAAAAAGTGTCTCTGGAGAAATTTTTGACTTATATCTTATGATGGTTTGGAACTGAGTATGTATTACTTGTGGTCCAGGAGTCCCAAGCTAAGAAATATTATAAAATGATAGTGAAACCCCAGGAAAGCTTAGCAGAAACAAAAACAAAACTGTACAGAATGACACTCCATCCATCAGTCCTCACAGAATTCCTACACATAAAGCCATGTTTATGATGAGCTCACAAGTAAAAAATACAAAACCAGTTGAAGAAACAATACACCATGAGCAAGAGACAGCAGGATTAGACACCCAAGAACTTCAGATAACAAAACGATCTATTAGAGACCATAAAATCAGCATGTTTAGAATGATTTAAAGCCTATGCCTTTAAACAATAAAAACCTAAGGAACAAAACAGACACTATAAAGAAGAACATGAATGTTTGAAAAAAAGAATGTCTAGAAGTAAAAAAAATAGTCATTGAAATAAGAATCTCAGTGTATGAGTTTAACAGAAATTATTGAACCAGAGAGTGATGTCAGAGAATGCAGCACAGAGAAATAAAAATAAGAAAGGGAGTGAAGGCCAGGTGTGGTGGCTCATGCCTGTAATCCTAGCACTCTGGGAGGCCAAGGTGGGAGGATCACTTGAGGTCAGGAGCTTGAGACCTGCCTCAGCAAGAGCAAGACCCCATCTCTACTAAAATAGAAATAAATTAGCCAGGCAACTAAAACCAGAAAAAATTATCTGGGCGTGGTGGTGCATGCCTGTAGTCCCAGCTACTCAGGAGGCTGAGGCAGTAGGATTGCTTGAGCCCAGGAGTTTGAGGTTGCTGTGAGCTAAGCTGACACCATGACACTCTAGCCTGGGCAATAGAACAAGACTCTGTCTCAAAACAAACAACCAAACAAACAAACAAACAGGGAGTAGAAAGATATGGAGATAGAATGAAAAATTCCCATATACAGCTAATGGGCATCCCAGAGGGGAAAAACAGAGATAATGTGGGAGGAGCAATATTCAGTACAATAATAGGTAGGAATTTTCCAGAATTGATGAAACACAGATTCAGAATGCACAGTATATCCTCAGCAGGATAAATAAAAGCAAAACCTAGCCAAATTATAGTAAAATTCCAAAAAGAGCATCTTAAAAGCAATCAGAGAGGAGAGACAGATTGCTTGCTAAGGAATGACATTAAGACTGGCAGCCAATATCTCATCAGTAACACTAAAAGCCAGAAGATGATGGAATGGTATCTTCAAAATACTGAGTGAAAACAGTTTATCTAGAATTCTATACCTTGTTAAATGAAGGTGAAATAAAGACATTTTCAGACAAACAAAAACTCTCTACCACTAACAGATCATTGCTAGAAAGATTCCTAAAGGATATACTCCAGAAAAAAGGAAAATGATCCTAGAAGGTAAGTGTGTGATGCAGGAAGCTATGTTTAAATAAATTTGTGAAATAACAGCAGTGTAGTCTAATCAGAAGGGTTAAAAAGATAATAACAAAATAGGACAACAATAACATAAAGTATGTAGGAAGGTTATTGAAATTAAAGTGCTCTAGGGCCCTTATATTGTTCAGGATGAGAGCAGAACTATTGATTAATTTAAGATTTTGTTATGTCAAGTACGTGTACTAAAAATCGAAGGGTAACATCAAAAGCATAGAAATAGAGCACATAATTTCCAAACCAGCAGAGGAGAAAAGAGCATAAAGAAAATTCAGGCCATCTAATAGAAAATAGAAGAAATGGAGGATAAAAAAGAAGTGTGGTAAGTAGGACAAAATAAGATGGCATATACAAATATACCAAATCACGCATCAAAATAAATGGACCCAATATCCCAGTTATGAGACATATGAAAAATGAGAATGATTTCATAATTTAGTAAGTATATTGCTCTGCAAAAAGGTAAAAGATCCCCTTCTACCAAGTACATTCATATCAATCCAGAGCAAAATTCTAGTGACACCAACTCAGTGGTGAGGTGGGTAGGTAGAAACTCGAAGGATGGGTGTTAGAGTGTGCTATGGTACTTCTCTTGTTCCAGGGAGAATGGATCTATTCCAGTTGTTATACCCACATAAAAATCACTTTAAAACATAGTGGCTTAAAATAACCACAATCCTTTTATTATCTCTCATGATTTCTGTGGGTCAGGAATGCTGGAAGGGCTTAGCTGAGTGGTTCTGGCTTATAGTCTCTCATGTGGTTACAATTAGACTGTGGCTGGAGCTGGAATGGCAGGGGGCCGGAGCAACTGGGGGCTGGTCGGGCACCTTTCTCTCTTCACTTGGTCTCAGGGCCTTTCCATGTGGTCTCTCTTCATGGGCTATTTGGGCTTATAGCATGGCAGCCTCAGGGTAGTTGGACTATTTAAATGGTGGTGATTCAGGGCTCTAGCATGAGTGATCCAACAAGCAAGATAGAAGTTACATCACCTTTTTTGACCCAGTCTTGGAAGTCACAGAGTGTCACTTTAACAGCATTCAAGTTACACTCAGATCACAAGCCTTCCCAGAGTTAAGGGGAAGGGTTATATGGACTGTCCCACCCCAAACTGCCTCTCCATGGGAGGAGTGTCAAGGTGCCATTGTAGAATAGCATTGTGGAATGTAGAATAGTATGTCAGATGGGGGACACTGTTGGGGCCATCTTTGGAAAATATAATCTGCCACAGTATAGGTGTTGTTTAATAAATTGATTGAAGCTTGAGGCAATCACCAGAAGAATAAACTTAGAATGTGTAGCTTATTAACTGAGAAGCATTTGATATTTTCAATGGAAGTCAGAAGAAAACAAACACAAAAAGAAATTATAGTTAATAGAAAATGGGAAATAAGATGGTAAAATGAATTCATGATGGCAGTTACAATAAATGTAAGTGGGCCAAAGTCACTGATCAGGATCCAGCCTGCTGTTGTTTACTTTCAGCTATTTTGTATTCTTAAAACTAAAAGAAAGTAAATGAATGGAAGAAAGGCATATGAGGAAAAATAAATAAAGCTGGGGTTACAATTTTAATATCAGACAAAATAGAATTCAAGGCAATAGACACCATAAAGAGCAAAGGGCGATGGTATGCACTGGGAAAAGAAATAATAGTTCCAGAATATATAATTATGAACACACATTTATTCATGTAGCAAAATATATTAAATGCCTATAACATTCTAAGCATTTTTGTACGTTTGAAGGATACAGCAGAGACCAAAGCAAACAGAAATTCTTATCTTCATTAGAATTTACATCCTATGCAATTATCAACATAACCTCAAGTATTTAAAGCAACAGTGGGCACAACTTGAGAATATAAAGAATATAATAGATAAACCAGGAAGTATAGCTGGAGATGTTAAGATATCTCTCTCTGAAAACGGATGAATAAAGAAGACAAAAAATAAAGCTATTTAAGATTTGAACCACACAGTTAATAAACTTTAACTAGTGGATATGAATAGAATCTGACACTCAACAAACAGATTACATATTCTTTTTGAACGCACATGGCACATTTACAAAATGAGAGAATGCGACATACCAAAAAAGCATTCTAAATAAATTCCAAAGCCTCAACATCATTCAGGGCTCAGGCCTTTTTTCTTTCAGCCCAGGGACTCTTCTCTGTGAGAACTTTTGGAAGGCAAAGCAGAAGGTTGAATGACTCTGTTCTCTGCAATAATCCACCTCCCCTGAGCAAAAGCAAAACCCAAACAGCGATAACCATGACCTATAGCAATAAACTGTCCCTGTTCTCTTAAGTGGGAATATCTTCTGTTGGCAGGATCTGTCCCAGGTTCTCTTCAGCTCGGTTCTTGCCCTTGTTCTGGCTTTCAAGATGGTGCCCAGCTGGGAAGGCGAGGCTTTGCTCCCCTGATCCGTGAGAAGGACTTCTGCCCATACCTGGCTTTCAGAGTGGCTGCTTGGGATAGGGTGGTCTTGGTGACGATGAGGGTTTTCCTTTGCAATAAGCTGAACCCTCCCACTTGAGAACAAGGTCATTTGCTTTGTGAGCTGCCCTAGTCAGAGACCACCCCTCGACTGCCAGGTCTTAGGAGGAAGTTCTGCCACCAGCTAATAAAGGCATCACTAGAACTTCACTAACAGAAATTAGAAGCCTCCAAGCTAATGCATCCCAACATTTATTAGCAGGGAAGCTGTCTTCAGAATGCCTTCCTGGGTTCAGCCCCTTCCTCAAAGTGTTGACATAAAAGTCCATTCCAGTCATCAAAGTTCCACTAAGGGTAAAATTTTGGATGTAAAATCTACCCCCCTCTTTTTTCTTTATTACAAGGATTCTATCTCCACTCTCAGACCTACCTTTGACAGATATTTTTCAGGGCCAGGTCTGAGCCATTCTTTTTCTTTTGCTCCAATTTTTATTTTGAAAAAAATAATTCACAAGTATAGGCTCATTTTTAAAAACCTCCAAAGCTGAGGCAGACAAACAGAAGTGCAGAAATCCACAGGATGATCCTGTGCTCATTTCTGGATAGTGGCCTTTCAGACGTAATTCCGAACTCTCACCCACATATTTAAAAAATAAATGAGTCTTTTGATTGGCATTTGGAGTATTGGAACCTGAATCTCGGCTTTATTTTTAAAGCCTGTTCCCATTTGTATTCACAGGCAAGCTTTGCTCTCTGGCTCTGTCCTTGCCTTTTGACATTTAGGTGTTACTTGAGGTAATAAGTGGCCCAGATTTGAGTCTCTGAAGTGGAGATGGGGTACCTCAAACCTGCTTCCACTTTGTCCTGGGTTACCACTCAAGGGTTTTTACATGTAGAGCTCTGTATTTAATGGTATACAGTAGTTAATTTGGTTTCACGTTTGAAAACACCTATAAAAATGGTCCGTTTCCATAGAAGCTTCTTGAGAGTGCTCTCGTAAGAATGGCATTCAGCTAATATACCCATTTTCACAGCAGCTGTCCACTTACTGTGACCAAGGCATGTACCTCTGTGGCCCCCATTCCAGACCTTCCTGGTGGATGTGCACGATTTTGAGGGCCATTTCTTGGTAATTCTCTCTTCTTTCAATTTTTATTTTGAAAAATTCCAAACCTTCAGAACAACAGAAAGAATAATACAATGAGCACCCATATACCCTACATCTTGATTCACAGATTATTATTTTGCCATATTTGCTTATCTGTGTATCTGTCTATCTACCGATCTTTTCCCTGGACCATTTGAAAGTAATTTACAGGCATCACAACACTTCACCTCTATGTATTTCAGCCTGTTTCCTAAGAGCACGGACATTCTCCTATATAACCACAAAACCATTTTCACATTCAAGGAATTTGTACTGACACAAAAATATCTAATGTGTAGGGTCATACTCAAACTTTGTCAATAGTCCCTATACTGTACTTTCTAGCATGTTCTTTTCCTGATCCCAAATCCAATCTAGGATCAATATTGCATTTACTTGTCATGTCTCTTTATCTTCCTTTAATCTGTTTCTCCAAGGAGGCTGGTTCCTTTTGATGGGAAATGGTATTTAGAAACCAAGGGCTAGGTGGACTCATTCTGTGCAGTTTAAGCTGGGCTCCGAATTGGCTGTCAAGGGGACAATGGTAACCTACACTTAGAATTGGTTCATCCCTTTCTGATCCATCTTCTACCAACTTAGGAGGGTGTCCTGGGAGTCCTAGGTGAGGGGTGTGATAAATGAGTTTAGAGCCAGACTGACACGGGTCTGACTCTCCACTCCCCGCACCTGCCCATGACCTCCAGAAACTTATGTAAAGTCACTGAGCCTGTTCTTTTCATCATTGGAATGGAAATCATTGCACTAATTTCACCACATTGTGGTAAAGGTTAAATGAGGTAACATGGTAAAGTCTCTGCATGTTCATAATCCACGTGTATTTACTGAGCATGCCTTCTACTGCGCAATGTGCTAGAGATAGAATAGTGAACAAAATGGGGCATGATCCCAGTTCTTACAAAATTTACCGTTTAGTCGGAGGACCCATGTACTCCAGGTGGAACGGCAGTCCCTATATCTCATTCATTTTGATATTATCAATGCCTAGTGCAGTGTCTGGGCACACAGTAGGAGTTTAATAAATGCTGGTTGATCTCTTTTGGAACTGACTTGAGGACCAGTCAACTGCAGGGATTTCTTGGAAACTCACTTCATTTGGACCTTTAATAGCATTCTGAAACAGAGTGAAATCTGTAATGGGTCTCTTTTGAGGGTTGCCGGGGATTGAAAAGATACCCACCGCAGATTTCCACAAATCGAGTGCCATGTGTTAGTAATCAGTCAACTGGCAAGTATTTTCTGAGGGCCTACTATGTTCAAGAGACTGTAGAATTAGAAACGTAGAGAAGCAGAAGGCTCAGTTCCAGTTCTCAAAAGCTCAGCCAGACAGAGGAGACAAGAAAAGTAAGCTCAGGTACGTAGGAAAAGATGGGCAACAGGAAGGTGTGTGTTAAGTGCCCGAGGGCGGTACAGAAAAGAGAACTCTCCACAGGAGAGGTCAGAGTGGGGACAAAGATGACTGTCAACTTACCAACAGATGACATTAAGCCATGGGGGTAGCAGTAGGCTTTAGATAGGTGGAGGAGAGAAGGATAGGGAGTGTGGGTCATGGGAACCGCCAGAGCAAAGGTGTGGAGCTGGGACTATAATTAGGCCAGGCAGGTTGTAATAAACAAATCCTGGGTTGTGCTTCTTGTCATGCTCAGAAAAGCGTACTCAGTCACTAAGATGAACCATGGGCAGTGTGCTCTAGAACACAGTCCTTGACTATTACTAAGTTATCTGGTTAGAAGGATGGAGAAAAGTGCTCCTGATGACAGTTTACAAAGGGATGATAGGACGAGAAGGCGGCACGTGCGAGAACCACATAGTGTGGTGCTGAGGATCAAAGACTCTGGAGTTACACAGCTTGCGTTCCAACGTTTTACCTGTGGGACTTAACCTCTCTGAGGCTCAGTTTCTTCCCTTGTAAAGTGTGGATAATGACGGTATCTACCCGAGAGGCTGGTGACATCACACATGAAACAGCACCTGGCTCACAGAACACTGGATGAACTGTGGGCAGGATTACTCCCCCCTAAAATGTTCCAGAGGCCCCCATCTATCTAATTAGGGATGCTAGAGCTCACTGCATCTCATCCACACCTGCATTTCCCCAGGAGGCCACTGAGCTCAGCATCGCCTGGAGTCAACCAGGTCTAGAGCCCAGGCATGGGCTCTGGGGCTCGCCCCCTTCACCCAGGGCTCCTCTCTGCCTGAGAGCAGATGGTGAGGGAAGCAGACAAAGCCAGGCACGAGAAGCAGCAACTTGCTCTTGAACAGGCTGGCAGCCCCCCTCTCCCCTCCCAGCCTCACCCTGGGCTGGGAGCGCGTGCTGGGAAGAGGATTAAATCAATGCCAATTCACATCTCTCCAGAAGCTGGCTCCCTGATCCGAACTAATAAGCAAATCATTAGTGAATTAGGGCTGGGGAGGGCTCGGCACAGCGCTCCTTAACTCCAGCTGTAAGACAAGCATAGGAGCCTCAAGCCCTTTCCTTAGCCACCTCAAAATGTTCACGCCAAAGAGATTTTTCATGTTAAAGCAACAATCAACAATCTAGCTTCGGCCCCCCCCAATGCCCCCACTTGGCCAAGCCCTAGAACCCTTGGGGACCACCACGGGCAGCCAGCACTCCTTTTTCTTCCTCTGGATGCTGGGTACCTGACCCTGTGCCGCGAAACTGCTCCTCTCTTCCACCAGGCCACAAACCCCATGTTCTCTGCAGCGTCTGGGTCTAGAAGGCTTCTGATCCATGCCGACCAAGATGTCACGGCCCCATCCCCCCTGCCCTGGGCACAAACTCGGCCCCCTTGCTTATTTCCTGGTGAAAGCCCATTATCTCTCATTTACATCTAAACTAGCTTTTCATACTATTTTAAAGGCTGCTCCTCCCCTTCTGTAATCTCCCTGCGAATGAATTAAAAGTTGATTCTTGAAACGCACAAATCTTGGGGGCAGTTTCTTTTTCCTTCTTATTTAAATCGTATGCTGTTTTGGACTAACCCTTTTATTTCCTCCCAATTATGATTTCTGGTGTGTTTTCCAGAGCTTTACAACATGGCATCTGATTATACACAAAGCTTCAGAATAAAGCCCTGTTTTTCCCTTCATTAACGACACAAAGGATGGCTGTGTGATCCACACAGCACTTTGTGATTTAATGCAGCTTTACAGTCTAAATCGCACCCGGCTTGGGCAAAGCAGATTTGGGAGTGAATCAACGCATTTTCTTGCTGCCAGGAGCTCCCTTGCAGATTCCAGCAAATTCTTTCACCACACGGAATTAGCATTTGATTAAGCTCTGCAGACACGTTCAAACTTTTACCACTGAGCGCCGGCAGGGCTGCAGTAATCTCCAGAGAGGGGGAGGCACCAAGAGCAGCCACCACAGCCACTCCTTCCCCCAGCCTCCCCCACCCCCTCACTCCCCCACCCGCCGTCCCCAACGGGCAAACTCTGCAAAAAATTGTGGGAGTGATGCATGATGGATGGCAGATTGAGGGAGAGGGTACCAGAAAATGTGAGGGTGCCAGAAAGCAGGGTGGGGTGGGGGGAAGGATGGGGAGAGACATCAGACGCTTACTTGGGTCGTAACCACCCTTTCTGCCCCAAACTTGCCCTAGACAGGCTGTGTCCGCCAGTGTGCTCCCCACAAGGGCACTCCTGATGTTACAACGATTCTCTGATTCCCTGACCCAGGAGCAATGCGACCTTCTACCAGAACCCGGCCTAGCTCCAGGTCTGAGGGAACCAGGAGGGTCTTTCCTGGCGCCCCTGCCCTGCCCTGCGGTCCTGTCGACGGGGCTTGGTGCCTCTCGGAGCCACCTCCGCCCAGGCGAGCTCGTGATTCACTTCCAGGAGAGCTGCGAGTTATGCCTCCCAACAGCCTGGGTTTAAAATCTCGTCCGTTTCCATTATGCAAATGTGAGAAGCGGAAGTTTATCAAACTGGGGCTTTGTACCTAGAAAGCAGGCGTGCCAGCATGGGGGGCTATAAAGGCTTTATTGCCACAACTTTGGGGTGATTGCTTCGCTCACAAATGCCAGGAGCACGATTGAATTATGCAGGTCTTCCCAAACAGGTGGCAATAAAAACTTTACAGCCTCCCACACCATCACATATTTTGTTTATGCCTCTTAGGTGTCTTATTTTGTTGGAGGTTTTTTTTTTTTTTTTGGACCCTTCTGTTACTATGGAAACGGGAGTAGGTGGAGGTGGCTCCGGGTACCTGTTAAGACAAATGCAAGGTAAATCAGTTATCATAGGGATGCTCCGATTTTAGCCTCTGTTTGAGGAAATAACTGAGGTTCTGTGAGGAGGGAAACCAATCAGTTCTGGAATATCAGTGTCATTCTGGAATCCTGCAGCATCCCTGTAGGAAAAACAGGGAACATGTGGGAAATGTCCATTTTACAGATGGTGAAACAGAGGTAGAAAAACCATCTTTCTGGCAATCAGCAAGTTTGCCTCATAGGAAGAAAAGAAAAAGAGCAAAAGGAGTATATCTTCTGGGTGCCTGTTTACCTATGGTCCTCCTAGAGCTTTAAAACCAAAATCAGGGGCTCGTTTTTGGTAACCTGAGGTCAGGCTATAGTGACATCTGCTGGCAAAGATGGAACTGGCCAAAGCAGATTTTTCTGTTGCTGGCAGCTGCCATGCCAGGAGATGGTGGTCCGTTTATAGTGTGAGCTTGTGGATGGCTTGGACGGGAGAGAAGGTGGCACAGCACCTTCCCTTCTGAGTGTGATCAGGAAAACAGGCTCAGACAGCAGGGGGCCACAGTAAGGGCACAGAGGGTCCAGACCCCAGTGGTTCCAGATGCCCTGTCAAGTCCAGAAGGTACAATTTGACAGTGGGTAAGAGGAAATGTCGGACGTGGATCTCTTGGTTCCTGTTGCCAACAAGAAGAGGTTTCTGTGATTTGGGCATCCTGTTCAGCTCTCTCCTTTGGAAGGGGCTGAAACTCCCATTCCTTCTGGAAGTGGAAGTGAGGAAGGCAGGTCGGAGAGTTAGGGGGAAGCTGAGTGATGCCCACTGAAGCTGTCAGCAACCACAGAGAAGAGGGAACCCTGCAGAAGAGAACATCTCCCTTGGGGTGCCCCTGTAAAGACAATGGTATCCTCTCACCAGAATGAGGAAGTTGGTTTAAGAGGTTATTGGAAATAAGGAGGAAGACCTGGGCTTCACAAGCTCCTTGTGAACTTGAATAAGTCCCATAATTGCCCTAGCCTTGGTTTCCCCATTTAAGGAAGACCAAATACAGTATGTTGTCCTAGCTCTGTCCCTCAGGGGGTTGCCATGAGTAAAAATGTGACAAGCATCAACATTTGTAGAATTTTATACTCAACTCAAGGCTGCCATGCATTTGTGTCCTGCCAAACCCATTGCCCAGAGATCTCCTCTTCAAAGATGTCTCACCACTCCTAGTTGGGGGTGGGAGGCTCTGTGTGACCATTCTGGAGTCTTCTGCGGCAGAGCTACTCAAGGAGTGGTCCACACAGCCCAGGGGTGGTTCAAGAACAATTTGTTACCTGTAAGTGACAAAATAGTACAGAAACTGAGAATAAGCATTTAGAAACTTCTCTAACGATATGACAGAGTCAATTTACGTCTGTTGAAATCCAAATACTAAAACTTTGGGCTTTTTTCAATTTCATTTTTTTCCCAGTAATTCATTTTTGTTGTACTTTATCAAAGATTTGTTGGTGACAGATTGGGAAAACAAAAAAATAAGAAACAACTGATCCTTTACCACAGATAGTCTGAGAAGCACCGCTCTGCGGGGGCCCCATGGCCACCCTCCTACCGCATTCTCCTGCTGGGAGATCGTAGGAGGATGCACTTAGCTGCTTTC
Source organism: Eulemur rufifrons (assembly GCF_041146395.1). Lineage (NCBI taxonomy): Eukaryota > Metazoa > Chordata > Mammalia > Primates > Lemuridae > Eulemur > Eulemur rufifrons. The sequence continues at coordinate 110,589,792 of NC_091012.1, forward strand.
TCAGTAAATTAAATTAGGAATTGTCGGCAGCGAGCCCTGCTCCGCGCAGGCGGTCGTGCTGGCTGGCCATGGCTCGCATAGGACATCCATCCAGCTGTTGGTGCTGACTTTCCGGCCTCCCAGCTCTCTCAGCCTTACTGGGCCACGCCTGCCTCCTGGGGAGGCCCCCTGGGACCTCTCTCCCTATCAATCTTCCCATGCTTTGAAAGCACGAAAAATGAGCCCTTTCCAGCCCCCCTCCTTTTCTTTTCGTCCTAAGTGAACCTGAGCGCATGGCAGGAGCTATCGAACACGCAAATGAGATTTCATGATCTAGTTCATTAGGCTGTGAATCCCTGGGCCCACCATCCGCAGAGACACTGCTGGGCTTGTTTTCTCTCCGTGTCTGTCTCAGGGGACACACTCTCTGCACTACACCCATTAGTACTGTCCTCCCCTCGCAGGTGCTTCCCCCTGGCAGGCCCTGCTGCCGCATTCACACCCTTGGTGCAGCCCTGCTATTGCTCTGGGCTGAACAGAGGCCTGGGGATAATTTGGGGGCGGGGGTGGTCTTCTGACTTTGGACCAGTTATCTCTCTTAGCCTCACTTTTCCTATCTGTACATTGCCTATGATGATATCCACGTAATGCAAGTTAAGTTATTAAGGAGGACTTCCTGGGTCCATAGTAAGGGCTCAAAAAATAGTAGTTATTGATATCTGATTATTATTGTTTTCTAATGTTTGATTTTATGGTCTTGGGAAATTAAACCCAGAGCTTCCGCTTCCGTTTTCTCATCTGTAATATGGGGATTACAAAGAGCTCCTTCATACGCTTGTTGTACGGATTTAAAGATGTCAGAGTCAGGAGAACATCCATGTGAGAGTTCCCAGCATTCTCCCTCCCCCTCCCACTCAAAAGGTTGATTACTTCAGGCACAAATTTGCCCCTCTCTGGAAGGGGCCTTACCTCTGCGCTCCCCCGCCCCCACCCAACCCAGTGACTCATTTTAGTAGGCTGAGGTGAGGGCATTTCGTCCAGGCAAGAGGGGGGCGTTCTTCTGCTGCAGGGTGAGAACAGAGTGTGTGCTTGTGGGTGACTGCACATGGGCGGACCTCCGCCACTACCCCCTCCCCAGCACCCACGTGACCCAAGCTAGAAAGGCCAACAACACTGTTCCCCCCTTGGGGCACTGTCAGGCATTTTAGCAAATGTAGGCTGAGTCAGGAGACACCAGCAACCAGTTCACAAGAACACTCCATCTGACCACGTAAGTAATTCAGCTTTTGGCTTCTCTATGTTTTTAAAAATTGACCTCACCTCCAAGATTGCCTAGAGCCAGCTTATTTTTCAAGTCCACAGACAGTCACTTTTCCTTAACGTTACTAATTTTATAAATTATGTCTTGTCTTTCTTTCTTTCTTTCTTTTTTTTTTTTTTCCTGGCAGAACATTCTCCACAATCTTTTACCTTAGCCAGCCTGCCTGGGTGATTCAAACATTTTAAAATAATGAAATAAATATGATCCTTAGGAAGAGTGCAATAAATCAAACCATTATATTAATTATTGTCATGATTGGAGTTCTCCAGAGCTGAAAGGCAATAGAGATGACACATATTTTAACACCTATTTAATGTCAAACTTAGTGCTTTTAAATCTGTGCTGCATTTTATTTGACTCTTTCTTCTACAAAGTTGCCCAAGTCACTGATAATTCTAGAAAACTCAATTGAGAACTACCTACCGGCAGCTAAATCCTAGGCTCTCGGTGGGATACCAGCTGGTCTGCGCCCCGCCCCACAGTGTGCTAGTGGGTTGGCTAGTGGCTATTGCTTAGACCCCGCCCCCATGTACCAGCATGCATTGCAGCTGCCGCCCTCTTTCAGTAAAGCTTATATGTTTATGGCTACACTCTGGGTGTTCCAAGGACTAGGGCTGCAAAACAAATAACCTTCAAACTTAGTGGCCTAAAGCAACCATTCACTTAATGCTCACAGATTCTGTGGGTCAAAAATTTGGACAGAGCACAGCAAAAATGGCTTATCTCTTGTCTCAGCCGGACGACTCAAAGGCTTGGGGCTGGAACCATCAGAAAGCTTGTGTATACACGTGTCTGGCTGTTGAAGTTAGCTGTCAGCCTTGAGACCATAGCTGGTTGTGGCCTCTCTGTGTAGTCTGGACTTCCTCCTAGCATGGCGACTGGGTTCCAAGGGCAAGTGTCCCCAAGGAGAGCCATGTGGAAGCTGTATCCTTTTTATGGCATAGCATTGGAAGTTACATAGTGTCACTGCTCTGAACACAGTTGATGGAAGTAGTCACAGGACATAGACTCCATCTCCTGATGGGAAGTATAAGGTGCTAGAAGAACACATGGGGCCAAGATATGGGCATTTTTGGAAAATACAATCAGCTACACTGGGACTATCCTGGATGAGGCCCTGTTCTTTCTTTTGGTTGAGAGCTGTTGGTCATGGTTTTCTGGCTGGAAGGAACAGGGACTTGAGTGATCACCCCAATGATGTTCTACAGTGGTAGAAACCTGCAATTTCTACCGTACAGCCAGACTTAAGGGAATTACCAAAATGATCTTTCACAAACTCAGTTTGGATCAGGACACTTCCCTGCCTAAAATACTTTGATGTTTTCCCATTGGTCTTGGGGAATTGAAAGCTTCTCAGTGGGGCTTAAAAGGCCCACATCCCCAACCCAAGCTCTTGCCACTCTCCTCCCACTCTGAACTCCAGTTTGTGTCTCAAACCCACCAGGCCCTCTCTTGCCTGTGGGCTTTGAACTAACTAAGCATCTCCTCTATAAGATGCTGCCTCTATTTACAGCACTTCTCCACCAACTTTTTCCCTTGCCTCTGAAAGACTCTGAAGGATCTTGCTCTTTGGAGACCCTAAAATCAGGCATTATTCCCCCATAGTATTCACCATGTCAGATTGACTGGGCCAGGAGAGGCAAGTCAGAAGCAGCCTATCTTCCATGACTTTCTAGAGCAGTTCTGTCTAATGGAAATATGAATGAACCATAAATGTGAGCCATGTAAGTAATTCAAAAATTTCTAGAAGCCACATTAAAAGGAAACAGGTGAAATTAATTTTATTAATATACATAACCCAATATACCCCAAATACTTTCCATTCTTTTTTCATGTCAAATCTTTGAAATCTGGTATGTATTTTACACTTAACAGCACATCTGCATTAGGACTAGCCTCATTTCAAATGCTAAATAGCCACATGTGGCTACTGGCTACCGTATTGGATGGTGCAGATATCTGACGTTTCCGTCATCACAGAAACTTCAATTGGACAGCCTGGTCTAGAGTATATTTGCTATATATGAAAGATGTAAGGAATATAATCCCAAATGTACTTGAGTTTCTTATACCAGAGTTTTCCCTAAAAAGTTAAGTATAAATTGAATTTTGCAGAATTAAATGATGCTTAAACACACTGGGAAGGCTGACTATTTAAAAGGAAACCGAAGCCAATTTTTACAAAAGAACAGCCAAATACTCTTTATCCATAGTCACTTATTTTTCACATTTTACATTTGCCTCATTGCTTTATTATTTATGTACCCTCTATACCTAGCTATACACACGTACACACACACATACACAAATTTTTTCCATACTGCTTGAGGGTAAGTTGCTTTCTTAGTCCATTCGGGCTGCTATAATAAAATACCATAAGCTGGGTGGCTTATAAACAACAGAATTTCAATGCTCACACTTTTAGAGGCTGGGAAGTCCAAGATCAAGGTGCTGACCGATTCAGTGTCTGGTGAGGGCCTGCTTTCTGATTCATAGATGGTACCTTCCAGCTGTGTCCTCACGTTGTGGAAGGGGCAAGCTCTCTGGGCCCTCTTTTATAGGGGCACTAATCCCATTCATAAGGGCTCCACCCTCATGACCTAATCAGCTCCCAAAAGGCCCTACTAATACCAACACATCGGTAGGATTTCAATGCATGAATTTTCAGACCACAGCACTTGAATATATCATGGCTCTTTACTCTTAAATACTTAAATATTTTCTAAGAATAAGAATATTCTCTTATATAACCATAGCATAGCTAGCAAATGTATAGTTATCAACTTCAACAAAATTTATCATTAAGTATAATCTTTTAACCTGATCTACCATTCATATTCCAATTTTGCCTATTGTCCTAATAATGTTTCCTGTAGCATTTCCCCTCCTCTAGTCTAGGATCAGATGTTGCATTTGGTTGATATGTCTCTTTTGTCTGCTATAGGAAACATTTCCAGGCCCATTATTTTAAAGTGAAGAATTCTTTATGAAGTGAGTCTTCTCTCCTTCCAACCTCCATGTTATTTATTTTGTAAGTTTGAATTTTCAATATATTAGGTTTTCTTAAAGGCAGAACCCTACTGTTTTAGAAAAGTGCATATGAGACTTCACCGAAGCCCTAGGCCCCCCCCTTCCAGTTTAGGATAAGGTCTGAAACTCCAGTTCCAAGAAGGGGATGTCATGAACATAACCCTTCTTAATCTGGGGGGACTGTCTCCCAAGCTGATCACCTGCCCAGGGGATTGGGCCACAGTCCCCGCTTTGTTTCACCAGCCACTGAAGCCATGGGGCCTTGCTGATCCTCTTACCTTTCCTTGCCTTCAAGGGGGCTTTCACGTGTAGCACCAGCGAGCCCACCAGGAAGGCAGGCAGCAGCAGACTGATGCCGGCTGGAGAGCTGGCTTTCCCACTCAGTGATTTAAGATCGGGCTCCTCCATAAGTTCGCATAACCTCCCCTGACTGTCTAGATTGCAAAACCAGGCAAGATTTCTCTAAACTCCCAGGAGACTCAGGCAAGTTCTCTCGTTTGCTCAATTACAGTGATAGATCACAATGGAAGGAAACACTAAATTAACTGTGACAGTCATTAATACGACCTGCTTGGTGGCAGCAACTGTGTTGGGGGATCACAGATCCGATGGCTATAACATATTGGTGATGGGGCCGCCCCCGTTGGCTCTTTGGCGGGCCTTGAACTTGCTGGAAAAGACCAGGCCTACACACAGGGCCCCGTAGTCATGGCAACGGGCTCTCGCTCAGCAAAACACATAAAGATGATTCATTTTGTTTTCCTTTCCTTTCTTTCCACCCAAATTTTCATGTGGGTTGGAATCTATTTTTAATTTTTTTCCTTGGAGGAGAGGCTATTTTTAATTTTGTTACCTCCCTCCTGGGAGCCTGCCAGGCCTCAATTTGAATGACCGAGGGAGGTGGGCTGTACCAGGCCTAAAGTCCTGGAACTTTTCTGGGTTTTTCTGGAGTGGGGGAGGGGAGGGGTGGGATGGTGGGGTCTGGTGTGGAAATGGTGCAGGAGTAGCCTTGGTATTCAAGCTGAAATGTCAAGTCTTGGAAATGCCCTTAAACTCTTCCCCCCAAGCTGGTGTTTCCTCTCTCCAGCTCTCTGCTAGAGGAAGAAGTGCTCCTGTCATAGCATTTCCAGTTCTCACGACGATTTTGCCTTCAGTAAAACAAACTCTTTTTCCGGTATGCCAAAATGCTTTCATATCCATTTTCTTATTTGATCTTTGAGGTGGCCAGGTGTGACAAAGACCCAATGTGCCCACCTGTGTCAGGGCGCCCATTTCTCAGCCCCCTGGGAGTAGTTCTGTGAGGACACTGCCACTTCCAAGCCTGACCCCTAAAACTTCCCTTGTGAGCCTCTCCTCTCTCTGTCTTTGCTCACCCTCTACCAGTGGGGAGCGGGGACAGCGGAGCCACTCCACCAGAGGTTCCAAATCCGTCAGGCTGTGAACTTGGATGGGGAAAAAAAAATCGCCTCTTTATTTCCACTAACTTTCTAATGAGATTTAGCATTTCCTTCAATTATGAACGTAGGCAACAAATCACGCCAGTATTAGCAGTACCTGAGACCTTGTCTCCAGTAGAAATCACCGATATTTCATATCATATTACCGTTGTTATGCAGATTGCAAAGTATCATTTTCACTTATCACTTCTTTGAAATTACAGCAGTTATTAGACCTGCTACTCTATCTCATTAATTACTGTATTAATAAAGAAGCATATATATTATAATATCACAACTGTGTTTTTTTTATTTTGATAACTACATTTCAATGTAATTGGTTTCCTTTGTAATTTTGTTTTATTGTATGCGTTTACAAGACTTCTTTTGAGAAGCAGTCCATGAGCTTCACCAGTCTGCGAAAAGAGTCCATGGCACAAAAGGGTAAAATTCCTGGCACTGTGTCACTGAATCACGACACAACAGTGCCGCCCGTTTGTAAATCTGATGCCCAGATTCAAATCTCGTCCTCTTGACCTCAGCCCAGGACTCTTTCAGACGCACCACACGCACCATGTCTGCCAGAGCGCAGATTCAGGATGCATCTGTGTAGAGATGGTGGGGTAGAAACCTTCCTCCTCACCCTGCGTGTTTGCTGGCTTTTCCTGTTCCCGAGAAAGGCTTGGAGAACACAGCTCTAGAACTTTTTGCGGTGACAGAAATGTTTTATATCTGTGCGGTCCAATACGGTAGCCACTAGCCACATGTGGCTACTGAGCGCTTGAAATTTCCTAGTGTGATTGAGGCACTGAATTTTTAAACTTTATTTTGTTTTAATTCATTTAAATAGCTACATATTAGTGACTACTGTACTGGAAAGTACAGCTCGAGACCAGGGTTTCTCGCACTTGAGCATGTGTCAGAAGCATGTGGAGGGCTGGTGAAAGCATAAAATGCTGCCCCTCACCCTGAGTTTCTGATGCTGTAGGTCGGGGTGGGCCTGAGAATCCCGGAGGGATGCTGCTGTTGTACATCGATTCGTTCTCAACCTACTGTTGGTATTTTGGGTCAGATAATTCTTTGTTGTGGGGGCTGTCCTATGCATTATAGGCTGTTTAGTACCATCCTGGCCTCTACCTACTAGAAGCCAGTAGCAGCACCCCACCCCAAGTTGTTATAAAGAAAAATGTCTGCAGACATTGCCAAATACCCCCTGGGGAAGCAAAATCCCTCTCCCACCCCCCAATTGAGAACCATTGCTCTAGACGCACATAAAGACCTTTCTTTGCTGGATGCTGTGGCGCACACCTGTAATCCCAGCACTTTCGGATGCCGAGGTGGGAGGATCGCTTGAGCCCAGGAGTTCGAGGCTGCAGGGAGCTATGATCTTGCCACTGCGCTCCAGCCTGGGCAGCAGAGCGAGACTCTGTCTCTTAAAAAAAAAAAAAAAAGATCTTTTTGTTTTGTTTTTCTACGTCAGGGTCGGAACATACTACATTAATAAAAACTAGCTTGAATTTAAATCTGAACTTAATTTCTTCTTACATCTGCTCTAAAAGTGCCAAAAATTTAGTATGCTTCAACAGTACACCAGATTAGGTTGGAGGTTTTTGCTCCCATTGAAAAGAATCAGCCGTGCCTCTGGCTGGGTGTTCCTCGGGCACTAAGGGCTTTGGCTGCTTTCCCGTACTGGCCAGGCCCCCCCTCTGCCCCCGGAATTCCCTTCCTTTCTTCCTCTCCCCCTCCTGTATTTTCTCCCTCAGATTCATGCCCCTTTCCTTCTCTTTTGTCCATTTTTTTGTCTTCCAGATTCTTCCTCCCCCACACTGGTCTTCCTGTCCCCATCTTTCTCCTCTTCTGTCCTTTTCTCTCTCCTCTTCCCTGCACACCCTTGCTTCTGGGGGTGCTCCCTGCTTCTCCTCCTCCGCCCCGCACTGCCTTCCCCCTCCCCCGCCCCCGCCTCTGCAGCTCTGATTCTTGTTTATTATCCATCTCTGTTGTTTCTGCCATCTCTGGCTGTGCTTCCTCCTCTCCTCTTTTTATCTCCAGTCTGTGTTTGTCTTGGGCTGGCCAAGTTTGGCCTCTGGCCCCAGACAGTCTCCGCTGGCTCCTCTCTTCGCCTGCCCGCCCCCTGCCCCCTCCAAGTCACTCCCCCTCGCTCCCAAAGCAGCCGCTCCTGAGCACCGCTAAGTGTGACACGGCTTGGGAAGATTTTACAAGTGTAGATAAAAAGCCAAACAAACAGAAAACCCCCGAACAGGGTAAGCTTTCTTGGCCCCATGCCAGAGTCATGTTATGCCACCGATCAGGAGATTATCAAGAATTAGTTAGTGCTTCTTTTAAATGAAGCATTTAGAAATTGTTGGCATCGTTGTTGTTATGGAGGGTAAGGAGCAATCTCTGTTGGTGGGACAACTGCACGCGGCTTGGCATTTGTCCTGTGGAGAAGTCAAACATGTCAGAGGCTGACATTCTCATATGGAGGTGACATTAAACAAACAAGGTGGCGGGGAACTCTTTAAATCACCTGCAATATTGCAAGCAGTCAATCAATAGGTCTGACAAGCCCGGGCCACACACTTGCTGTGACCACTGGGCTTTGCTTCTCACAGAAACGTGCTTGACAGGAACTGGGCTGCTAATTCGGGGCACTATGTCTGTCTCCCCACCTTGACTTTCCTTCACTGTTAGTGCATTTTTAAAAAATGACCTTTTCAAAAGACCCAGCCTGAAGACTATTTCAACCCACCCCTAAGTATGTGGGATTACTTGGAAATATCAGATTGTTGACTAATATTTTCTGTGTTCAGCTGCCTGCTTGGGCTGGTGTCGGAGGCACTCACTTGCACATGGAGTGACCCACGCCATTTAAATCCTTATTGATAAAAGTAAAAACAGGGGCCCGAGGAGCCCAAGTGAGGCCAGCTCCCAAAGGAAAGGTGCAAGGCTATTGTCATTTCTCTGACCAACATAGAAGGTTGACCACGCTTCATTCCACAGCGAGAGATAGTGCTTCAAATCCAAGTGCTCCTGGGAGAGGGATAGGACTTGGGTTTCGATTCATGCTAAGTTATAAATCACTAATATTAGAAAGTCATTCTTAGGCAAGTTTTGGTTGAGGAAGGAACATCCGCTTGAGGATTCTGGCTGACCAAGAGTGGGGAATGATGTGGGAGGAGAGAGTGTCATACCATAGACAGTGGGGATGGGGCTCGTACAAACTGGGGTCCTCTCAGGAAAACCACAGGAGCTGTTCCCCAGCATGTAGCCAGGTGTGGTGAGTAGCGCCCTGTTTTCATCATTGAAACTGAGAACATAAACCTCAGATGCAGCAGTGGGGAGAGGTGTTACTGAGGAACTGAAACAGCCCAAGGGGGGACAGGGGAGGGGTGTTTGGTAGCAGAGACAGGAAGCCAGAGACCAGCAGGGAGAGTGACAGTGGAATAAACGCTTTGGGGAGGACAGCAGTGAGACCAATGTTTTGTGGGGCAGGTGGTGGTCTCTCAAAATATTTCAAGGTTGGAAGGAGCCTTCCTTAGAGGATATCTCTCTACCAACAAACCTGCCCACGGGGGCCTGTTACCTTTACTTGAATATATTTAGCTAAGAAGAACTCACAACTTCTGAAAAATTGTTTCAATCCCAGACAGCTCTAAAGGTGGGATCTACCTTTGTAACTACTCTCAACAGGTCTTAGGACTCCAATTTTATAAAGAATAAATCTTAGTCCTTTTGTGCTGCTATAACACAATGCCAGAGATTGAGTAATTTATAAACAATAGAAATTTATTTCTCACAGTTCTGGAGGCTGGGAAGTCCAAGGTCAAGCCATCAGCATTCAGTGACTGATGAGGGTTTTCTTGCTGTGCCCTCATATGGCAGAAGAGCAGAAGAGGGCAAACCCACTCCTGTAAGCCCTTTTATAAGGGCCCTCATCCCATCCATGAGGTCTATGCCCCCATGACTTAATCACTTCCTAAAGCTTCCACCTCTTAATACTATCACAGTGGTCATTAAGTTTCAACACATGAATTTTCGGGAACACATTCAGACCATAGCAAAATCTAACTCCTCTTTCTTTCTTTCTTTTTTTTTTTTTTTTTTGAGACAGAGTCTCACTCTGTTGCCTGGGCTAGAGTGCCGTGGCATCAGCCTAGCTCACAGCAACCTCAAACTCCTGGGCTCAAGCGATCCTCCTGCCTCAGCCTCCCGAGTAGCTGGGACTACAGGCATGCGCCACCATGCCTGGCTAATTTTTCTATATATATATATTTTAGCTGTTCATGTAATTTCTTTCTATTTTTAGCAGAGACAGGATCTTGCTCTTGCTCAGGCTGGTCTCGAACTCCTGATCTCAAACAATCCTCCCGCCTCGGCCTCCCAGAGTGCTGGGATTACAGGCGTGAGCCACTGCGCCCAGCCTAACTCCTCTTTCATATGACAGCTTTTCACATGTTTAGAAAACATCTTCTTGTTCATCAACTGCACCTTATATCCTGTGACCTTGTGACCCTTTGTGGTTCCCACTGCCCTCCTTTGGATGCATTCTAGTTTGTCAATGTCCCTCATCAATTGTGACTCTCAGAACTGCACACGGTTCTGATTTCACTTAGTTCGTGCTGCATAACAAACAATGACAGAAATCCCAGGAGAGTGCAAAAATAAACATTTATTTAGTTCACGAGTCTCTAGAGCAGCTGGGGGCCAGCTTATCTAGGCTGGGCTTGCCTGGGCAATTCTGCTGCTCTTGACTGGACTTGCTTCCATTTCTGGGGTCAGCTGATCTAGGCTGGGCTTGGCTGGGGCTGTTCAGTCTGCATAATGTGTCTCATTCCCTCCTGGGACCAATGGGCCAGCCTGAGAATGTTCTTCTCGTGAAGGTGGCAGATGCATGAGAGCAAGCCCAGTTGTACAAATGCTTTTCCAAACTTTGGTCATGTCAAGCCTGCTAACAAAACAAGTCACATGGCCAAACCTAAAGCCAAGGGAAGAGGGGATGTCTGACTCTTTTGTGGGATAAACTTTAAAGCGATGTGGCCAAGTGCATGGATGACAGGAGGACTAAAGAATTGGGGCCACTAATACAGCCTACTGTAAATTTGATTTGATCAGCTCAAAGGAGAGCTAGATTATTCTCTCTCTTTCTGGACACTATGTTTCTTTTCATTCAACCTAAGATTTAATGACCCTTTTAGGTAGCCATACTTATGGCTTCCAGTGAACTTGCTGTCATCTAGAAACTGAGTTTTCACATATGCTTGCCAAGTTCTGGACCGGTGCCATCGACCTCTTAGAGCTAAAATACAGGACATTACATTTATTCCTATTAAATTTTATCTTGATGGAATCAGGGTCCCAAAATATTCAAGTAAGACAGAATCCATACTCCTTCTTCTTTCATGTTTCATATTATCTATAACTTTTATCTTATTTATCTTTGAAATTACCTTTCATCATCACATCACCAGGGTTCTTATTGGTATCAATGATAAAAATGTTGAATTGACTTGATGAAGATAAATAAAGCCCTACGTTCCACCGTCAGAGACTGTCCCCCGGGTTGCCAGGGGTCCATTATTCTGCATTCCTTTGGTCTGGTATATTAAACATTAGAAATTCATCTCATTTAATCATCATCCAGCCTCCATTTCTCCATCTTGTTTCCAGGGACGTGAAGAGACTTTGCGGAATACCTATTATGATTATATAAAGGACATGTGGGCTTTAGAAAGAAGATGGGACAGCACCATTCTAGAATGAGGGAGCAGAATGAGCAGGGTCCCCAGATGTGTTGAGTGTGAGTACATAAGTAGGTACAGAGTCTTCTGATGTGCAGCAGAAAGATCATCACAGGGGGCCATGGGAGATGAGGCCAGAAAGGAAAGTTGGGTTCATGTTATGAGACATCTTGAATACCAGGATAAAGAGTGTGGGATTTTTCCAATGAGCACCGGTTTTTAAAAACTTATGCAGGGTACAATGGCTCCTTAGAGGTGCGTGGGGTAGGGGTCACTTTGCTTTGGGGACTGTGGCAAAGACAGCTTGCCCCTCAGCATCTGTTCTCCCCTTCTTCCTAGTTATACTACCCCTGATTTTTAGCAGGGTACTTACTTGGATCCCCAAAATAAAGACTATATTTTCCAGCTTTCCTTGCATCTAGGTATGGCCTGTATTTTAGCCAATAGGGTGTAAGTAGAAGAGGCATATGTAACTTCTAGGGATTGTCCTTCAAGGGATGAGGACCTTCTAGCTGGCTGGATACAGATCTTTGATTCTGAAGTGACATCGGAAGCCATTCATGGCAGTTTAACAAAATGGGAGTAACCTGGGTCCCTGACCACATGGAGTGCCATAGCAATCATGCAAGGACTATCATGGATTTCTTTTATGTCAGCAAGAAATAAAATTCTGTCTATGCATTATCCTGGATTTCTCTTACACTTAACCTAATCCTAACCAATACAAAGGGACAGGAAACCAAGTGCAGAGCTCCTTGTTTATCTGTTTTATGTATTGGGAGTTTGCTAAGAAGAAAGGACCACAGTGTTGGGCAATGGAGATCCACAGATGGTTGCTGAGGTGTGGAGGGGCACAGTAGCAACTGTGCTTAACAACAATAACGAAGACAGATCTGGCCATAATGTGCAAAACAGACCCAATGGTGGCGTGAGACCAGTGGGCTCCTGACTGTCTCTATGCATGCTGGGAAGGCAGCCATGGCATGAGTGATTCAGAACTGTGGCTATCCCATCACCAACAGACCAGTGACACTTGGATTTATGGGCATGTGGAGCTGTGCCATACCAATCCCCTCTCCTGAGTCTCTGCTCTGGTCACATGGTCTCCATGGTCCTGTTGGATGGGTCGGTCATTACCCCAAGTTACAAGATGCTTAAGTCTGCCTGGAGTACTAGGGTACTGTCTGCACGAGTTTGTCTTCTTGAAGCAATAGCCAAACATCCCTGATATGTTAGTATCAGAATTACTTTTATTTCCATTGCTTATAATCATAATTACAGTTAGCAAATACCTGTTTATCTCCCAGGAATGAACAGTTGGTCCCTCTCCCAAATCTAACAGTAGATGGAGGGATTAGGGAATGAAGGAGTTTTAGTGAAAATTGCCACGATCACCAAGTTAGGTGTATAACGTTTTTTATTTCTATGAAACTGAACTGAAATTGGCCTGGTGCTCGGTCCATTCTACCAAGTTGTAGGAAACTTGACCTAGTCTTCCACATAAACTGAGTCACTCAGAGATTTTTTAAAAACTCAGTCAGTTTAGGGTTCTGCCCCCAACTTTCAATACTTCTAAGCTCTGGTGGGCTGACCACTCTCCTGGCATGGGAGCGAGGCCTTTGGTATAAGGCTGGTTTCTGTCCTGCCCTGGCTGGTTGGTGAGGATGCAGGCTCCGTGGGTGTTCGATTATTAGTACCAGCCTCACGGCCTGTGCATGGAAAACATCTGTATCCTTTTTGTACCCAGCTGGCAGGGCGCGTGCGGTGCCTCAGCAGCTTCCTTGTCTGGCTGTGGAACCTCTCCACGCCCTCCTGGCCGGCTCTCAGCTGCTCTGGGCCAAGCTGATCTGTGAGTGGCTCTCTGAGATCCTTCTCATTCCCAGCCCCAAGACACCTCCTGCTAACACACATGCTCTACCCTTTAAGCGCTGTCTTGGCTGGACCTATGGCATTTCTGAAAAGCACCTCTGCTCTGGTATTCACCCAGACTGATCTGCCCTTTCTCCTGGCATTCATCTTGTCCCAGCCCCAGGATCGGCAGGGTTAGTTGGGGCTGAGTTAGGGGCCCCTTCGGATGGCTGGCCCACCAGCGTCTAAGCTCCAACCTCCTCCCCTCCAGTTCTCGCCTTTCGCCAGCTGGCCCGACCTTGATCTACTCTGAGGCAGGAACATGCCTTCTCCCTGCTCTGTTGTTTGCAGCTCCGGTGTGTGTTCCAGGCCCCTTAGCGTCTGATTCGCTTGGCACGCAGAAACCTTTGCTTTCTCAAGAGCTCTGTGCTTGTCATCTAAAGTCCAGACTTTCAGACTTTGGCCTGTGTTCTGAGTTTTCTAAAACTCTGTGCTGAAACCCAAATGGCTTCTTTGTCCTAGGCTATATTCTCACCCCTCCTACATGCACACACACCATGAATGCCACTGACATCATGCACCAAAGGCTTGTAGAGGCAAGAGGAAAAATGTAGGAAAGAAAATCCTGTTATTACTTCAAGATATCATACCATCATATAATAGGTTTTATTTTTTCTTATTGTCAACCAAATGACCAAACCTCAAAAGAAAGTGGCTTGTGGGTACTGTTTCTAGTAGTCTCTGTGTGTTTATTGTACCCCTTTCTTTGTGGGCATTATCAGAAAGAATCTGCTAGAAGAGCCCAGTGTTTTGCTGCCTTTCCTGTTTCTACTGAGCACATCCTAGATGACTATTAGCATAAACCGGGGTGCCTCAGAGCCAGAACTCCGGTGCCCCACTGTGCGCATAACACACCACATTCTCATTCCTACTTCTCCTGCAAAGCTTAAAGTATTCCAAACATTTAGGGTGAGGGTGGAATTTTGGTTAATTTGAATTTCTGTTTAAATGAGGTCCTGCCTCCCCCTCCACTCTTCTCTCCCGAAAAATATGTGTGGCAGATTGCAAAAATGGCCACAAATTTTCCCCTTCCCAACAAGAGGGAGAAACACTTTCTTCACTCCTTGACTCTGACCTTGGCCATGTGATTTGCTTTGGCTAATGGGACCTTAGTAAACACGGCCCAAGTAGAGGCTTACGAAGCGCTTCTGTCCTGTGGCCATTACAACGTGAATGAGCCCTGGGCTTGCCTGCTGGTTTGTGAGACACCTGTGGCCTCATCACCCTGTGACTTCAGCTGACCACAGACGCTTGAGTGAGCCTGCCTGAGACCAGCAGAACTGCCTAGCTGAGCCCAGCCCAAATTGTCACTCCACTCATTTGAGAGTTAAATAAATGGTTATTGTTTTAAGCTACTGACTTATGGGGTAGTTTGTTGCATAGAAAAAGCTAAGCACTACAGGATACTAAACATAATTGAATGTTTAGTGAATTGGCATTTTGTAATTCTCCGGGTTATAGACCAAACATCAATTCTTTCTGTCAACGTAAAAAAAGCCAAACTCTGTAAAATAATTTTAAAGAGATTTATTCTGAGCCAAATTTGAGGACCATGACCTGGAGCCATGCCCAAGTGGCCTTGAGCAAGTGGACTCACTGTGGCTGGGTTACAGTTTGGTTTTATACATTTCAGGGAGACAGGGGTTATAGGTAAAGTCATAAATCAATACGTGGGAATCATACATTGGTTTGACCCAAAAAGGTGGGCCATCTCGAAGTGGGGGCTTGCAGGTGGGTTTAAAGATTCTTTTTTTGTCTTGTAATTGGTTAAAGACATGAAGCTTTGTCTAAAGGCTTGGAATGTTTTAACATAGCTGCTGTTTACCAGAGACAAGCCACCGGACACAGATTTGTTGTGTAAATTGAGGGTCTGTAGGCTTGTTTTGCATATCCTTAGGCTTGTTAATGGTTACAAAGGATGTCCCCAAGAAGGGAGGGGGGCATGATGAGGCACGTTGGACCTCCCTCCTGGCAGGCAATTTAGTTTTAGGATATTCTTTTAGCTACGAGGGGGGTCCATTCAGTCAGCCGGTGGGGGGGGGGGTGAGCCTTAAAATTTTATTTCAGTTCACATTTCCTTAAAGGACTATAGATTTAAAAGACAGAGGCTGAATTTATACTGAGTCCAAGGTATACCTAAGTTCTTTTTTTAAAAAAGTTCACCAATATACTATTATGTTCAAAATGCAAAGGCCAGAATAATATGCTAAGTATGATGGCATTAGATTAACTAAATTTATGGTGTATATATACTCGTATATGCATGGAAATTCTAGAAGAACAGTGAAGAAACCCCTAATAGAAGATATCTCTGGGCTTGGGACTAGAGGTGAATAGGGGTAGTAGGAACTTCTATTTATTGTTTATATCAAGTTTGAAATTTTCGCCATGATTACCTGTTAATTTCATAATTTAAAAAAATACTAAAATTTAAAAAAATAAAGCCTATCACCAAATAGCTCAAGAATACCAGCTTAGTTCAAGGAGCTGTGCTGTTTATTTCATTTGTACTTTTTCTTCCCGCTTAAAAGCTCAGTGTCCAAAATACATCTTGATTACCGCAGGAGTTCAGTTAGCGTAGGCGCCAGTGAATTGAGTTTTTACTCTGGTAAGCATTTGCTGCATGTCAAAAATACTGGCTTTAAGGAAAGAAAATGCTTATTTATTTAGTTTTGTATTAATTTCCCACCTACTTCCAAGAAATATTTGAAACTCCTAATGTAATGCATTAATTAAATGCTGCTAAGGCAGAATTTCTAGCCAAGTAAAAGAACTTATGTTACCACAGCGCTATATTTGCAAATTGGAAAAATAAAACACCAGAAAATCTGACTTCATCGAGGGCTTCTATCTCAGACCCACTGAACAGAGTTTGAATCAACACTAGGATGGGGGTGTCTGAACTGAGACTTAGGATCTTTAACTAGAATGAAAAAGCTCCAGGCCTTGGATACTTGGCTTTTAGCTGCAATTCATAGACTCGTGGCTACCAGGGTCTGAGAAGACAAATCATAGGTTGCCGAGAGCTGTGGCTTTGTTTTTGAGTCCCAGGATCTGTCAAACCACTGCAGCAAAGAGCCTGCAGGAACCTCTCTGACTCTGAGTTCAGATGGCCTTCTCTGATTCTCCTACTGTCTGGTTAACCACACAATCTTATGGCATCTATCATATCATATCATCAGCCCACCTGCACCACACTTGCTGCAAAGAGATAGCGGAAATTGACCCTCAGCTTAGGGTCTGGAAAAATCACAGGATCGGGGTTCACAGTGGATTTTTCATGTAACATGCATGATGTGGTGGGAATCTTGGCCTAATGCACCATCAAGACACGCAGGGGTTATTGACGTAATGCTTCTCATACGGACAGAGAAGAACTTACGTTGCAGTGAGACGTGTTGATCGGAACCAAAGGGAAATGCAAGGGGTGAGGGTGGGAAAGAAATGCCTTGTAGAATGGATCTGAGAAAGGAATTAAAAAGGGCATCCGGAACAGTCCTACTGCCTTAGAAATCCATATACCTGTGTATAGAATATAAACACAAACAAAATAAATTTGAGATGTTAACAGAAGACCTCATAGGTGGTCTTAAAGATTTTGGTTGGAAGGGACAGAAGCCTACTTACATTGGCTGAATTAAAGAGACCTTTGTTTATTTATGAAATTTTTTAAAAATAAAATATTGATTTAGGGGGTACAAATGGATTTTGTTACATGGACGAATTATATAGTGGAGAAGTCTAGGCTTGTAGTGACCTGTCACCTGAATAATAGTGTACATTGTACCCAATAGGTACTTTTTCATCCCCTCTTCCCCCTTCTGAGTTTCCGACATCCATTAAGTCACTCTGTGTGGCCAGGCATACACACTGCTTAGTTCCCACTTATATCTGAGAACATGCAGTGTTTGTTTTTTTGTTCCTGGGTTACTTCACTTGGGATAATGGCCTCCAGTTTCATCCAAGTTGCTGCAAAAGCCATTAGTTCATTCCTTGTCATGGCTGAGTAGTACTCCATGGTATATATGTAACACATGTTCTTGATCCACTTATCAGTTCATGGGCACTTAGGTTGGCTCCCTATCTTTGCAATTGTGAATTGTGCTGCAATAAACATATGAGTGCAGAGAACTTTATGTAAAAGGCACAGAGGAATCTGATGGGATGAGGAACAGTGGTTTGGGGGCTGGTACTAAAAACAAGCTGATAGGGTCCAAGGCTGCCCATATCTCTTTCACCTTCTTGGAGCTACACGTTCTATTATTTCTCCTTTTCCCTGCTTATCTTCCCCCTTCCCCTCCCTGCCATTGCAGACGGATTTGCTCCTGTTTACTCATCAGCATCCATGTAGCTGAAACTAGCAGCTCCATCCCAGTTCAGTGGAGCTTCTCAATTCAAGCAATCATACCATACGATTGCAGTTTCTGTGTCTCTTCGTGCTATGGTCTGAATGTGTCCTCCAAATTCATATGTTGAAACTTATTGGCCAATGTGATGGTATTAAGAAGTGGGACCTTTAAGAGGTGATTAAGTCATGAGGGACTCATTAAATCATAATCTCATGGATGGAATTGGGGCCCTTACAAAAGGGCTTGAGGGAGTGCATTCATTCCCTTCCATTTTTTCTGTCATGTGAGGACACAGCACAGGGCACCATCTTGGAAGCAGAGAGCAGCCTTCACAGACACTAAATCTGCCCATGCCTTGATCTTGGACAAACCTGAAGAAGAGCTACCTCTACATGGGGGGCCTCAGGAACATGGGTTTTTAAATCATGCAGAAGAGCTGGCATCTTGCCAACGATGAACATTAAAAAAGTTGCAAAGAACACTAAAGGTGGTGCCAGGAAGGCTCAAGGGGGAATTGAAACTTAAACAATGTTGGGACATGAAAAAGGGCTTTTTGAGTTAATTTCTGAGTAGAAGGGTGAACAAGAAAGGTGTCTGCTCACTGCTTGGGGGTCTGATGGGATAATGTTCACAGGCAGAGGAGGTGGCCCTCACTGCTGTTTTGTATTGGCCTTCTGAGCATTACAATGACCATGCAATATGTCCCTGTGCACGTATTATCTCATTGAATCCTCACAACAACCCTGCAAAGCAGGCATTCCTTATACTAGTTAGCTGTCTTCGGTTTGCAAGTGGGAGAAGTCCAGCTCAAACTAACTTAGACAAAAAGAGAATTTATTGAATTTATTGGCCCCTGTACCTGGAAGCAGAATTTGGTTTAGGTGGCATATGATATGGGCCAGATTCTTTCTCATTCTCTCTCTCTCTCCCCCACCCCCACCCCGGTGTGGGCCTCCCTGTCCCCTGGCAGACAGACTTCCTACATATGGTGGGGAGTGTGACCATGGCCAGTGTCTGCTTTATGCCTCTCCAGCTCTATGGCCCTCAGGCAATGGGCCTTCCCTGCTTGTTCCAGTTGGAACAATCCCAGAGAAGGCCTCTGGTTGGCCTACTTCAGTCACAGTCCTATTCCTGAGGTGTCCTGATTGGCTAGGTCCATGTCACATACGTCATGGCTGAGCAAGGGATAGGTGAGGCCTGTTACCAGACACAGGGAGTTATATTTGGAGAGTTCTGGTTAATCCAAAAGCATAGTTACCACAGTCCCATTCCTGCTCCCATTTTACAGATGTGAAAACTGAGACTGAGAGAGATAAGTGAAGATGCCCAGATGGTATACATGGTATATTGTAGGGCCAGGACTCAACCCTCACACTGCTGCTTCTGCCAAACCAGAGATGTCTCTTATCCATGTGTGCAGGATTGAAGATAGAAGACAGACACCAGAAGTAGTTTTCTGGAAGGGTATATGGAAAAAGCTACTGATGCCTTAGGCTTCCTTTCCCAGGCTGGTGCACCCATCCCCTAGTTGCTGTGAGAGTTGGCTGCTGACAGCTCCCTTGTCCTGACAATTGCCCTCAGTTGCCACCCACTAGGAAATGCCTGGGAGGTTAGCACCCCCTGTGCCCTGCAGCGGCCAGCAGTCAATAGCTGACTGATATGGAGGTAGAAAAACCCACCCCCTACCTCAAGGTGGGTGAGCCTGTGGCACTCTCACATTCCAGGGCTCCCCGCAGGACCAAGCTGAGGTGAAACTTCAGCTGAACCCCCATCTCTGCTTAGAGTCTTCCATTCTTTTCTCCGGCCTCCCTCACTCCTCTACAGCTTCCTCCTGCGAGTACTTCCTCGTTAATTCACTTGCATGAGAATCCCTGCTTCAGCTTCTGCTTTAAGGGAACCCAGCTTAAGACAGGTGTTAAAAAGTCAAAGTTTGGGTCACAAACTGGTTGTGATTCATGGGTGCAAGGGGAAGAGCAGGAACCCCAGTACAGAGCTGAACGTCTTCCAGAAACCAGGAAAGCAGAGATGCTGAGATGAGGCACGAGGGGAAAGAGAGCATGAGAGAGGCGCTGGGGGCATTGATTTTATTTTTAAAATTGTACTAAAATATACACAACATAAAATTTACCATTTTAACCATTATTTTTTTGGAGACAGAATCTCGCTGTGTTGCCTGGGCTAGTGTGCCATGGCATCAGCCTAGCTCGCAGCAACCTCAAACTCCTGGGCTCAAGCGATCCTCCTGCTTCAGCCTCCTGAGTAGCCGGGACTACAGGCATGCGCCACCACACCTGGCTAATTTTTCTATTTTTAGTAGAGATGGCGTCTCGTTCTTGCTGAGGCTGGTCTTGAACTCCTGACCTTGAGCTATACTCGCCGGCTCTGCCTCCCAGAGTGCTAGGATTACAGGCATGAGCCACCATGCCCGGCCCATTTTAACCATTTTTAAGTGTGCAGTGCAGCGGCATTAAGCACACTCACATTGTTGCACAACCATCACCACCATCCATCTCCAGAGCCTTTTCATCTTGCAAAAGTGAAACTCTGTATCCATTAAGCACTAACCTCCCAATTCCCATCTTCCCCTATCCCCTGGCAACTGCCATTCTATTGTGTGTCTCCATGAATTTGACTACTCTAAGAACCTCAGGTAAGTGGAATCATACAGTATTTGTCCTTTTGTGTTTGATTCTTTCAATTACTGTAATGTCTTCAAGGTTCACCCATGCTGTAGCATGTACCAGTACTTCATTCTCTTTTGAGGCTGAATAAGATTCCATTGTATGGATATATCACATTTTGTTTATCTATTTATAGACGCTTGGATTGTTTCTACCTTTTGGCTATCTCGAATAATGCTGCTATGAATGTGGGTATAAAAATATCTGTTCAAGTCCCGGCTTTCAATTCTTTTGGGTTTATACCCAGAAGTGGGATTGCTGAATCATATGGTAATTCTATGTTTTTGACAGCGGCTGTACCATTTTACGAACCACCAGCAGTGCACAAGGATTCCAATTTCTCCACGTCCTCCTAACTCTTGTTATTATCTGGTCTTTTTTTTTTTTTTGGATAATAGTCATCCTAATGGGTGTGAAGTGGAGGCACTTTTGAGGCAGAAGCCTGAGAACCTATTTCCGCATCTCTCTGCAATGGCTTTTGAGATGGCCGGGCCGGGCGACGAATTGTCAGTAAAAGCCACCCGATAGTATCCAGGGCTGAGGGCCCAGGTTGTCTCTGCCTTCTCTAGGCCATCAGCACGGCAGGGGAGAGGTGCCTCATTGTCTCCGTCGTTTAGATTTTTCTTACTCTTTTTCTAAATCCCTTTGCCCGTGGGTGCAGACAGAACCCCACTGCGTGGAGGAGGAGGACGATTTTAGTGACAGATTGTTCTGTCCTCAGCTGCAGCTCTGCTCTCTGGCACTGGGCCAGGTGGCTGCTTGTCATTCTATCTTCCCCAAGGCTGCTTCTCTCTGGGAAGCACCACAGAAGCACCGCAGCACCTGGGGTCGAGTCTCTCCCACTGGCCGGGGCCTGTTCGGGCGGGGGGAACCTCAGTGTGGACCCAGCAGGGTTCCGTGACTCCCTTCCCCTTTTGTTCTTGGACTTAGTTTGGGCTCCCCTGAAAGCAGATCCTGAAATAAGGATTTCCACACAAGTAGTTTGTTTGGAAGGTAAGCCCAGGAAGCACAGTGAGAGCAGTGAGACAAGTAAGGAAGGAAAGCCAACAAAGGGTGTTTTATTGAGCAGGTGGGTACTGGGGCTCAGTCCCTCGGGGACCCTCTTGGGACCAGGTCCCAGGACCTTGGGTCCCCAAAACTGTCCCACGGAGGGTGAAGGAGCTGGGGCATTTCTCCACCACCCCTGGCCAGGTTGTTTGAGGGCTGTGCCTAAAGGTGTTAACTCCCTGGCACGTCTAGCCTGATCTGAGCATGCCTGCCACTGCAGCCAGAGACGGCTCTCAGAAACGTGAGTCAAAACCACAATGAGATCTCGCCTCCCACCTGTTAGATTGGCTGTTATCAAAAAGGTGAAAGTGTCGGCGAGGCCGGGGAGCAAAGGGAACCCTGTGCGCCGTTGGTGGGAATGGAAATCAGTACAGCCACCATGGAAAGCAGCATGGAGGGGCCTCAAAACACTAAAAATAGAACTACCGTGTGACCCAGCAATCCCACTACTGGGTGTAAAGACCAGCATGGTGAAGACAGGTTTGAACTCCCATGTTCATTGCAGCAATTCACAGTAGCCACGATATGGAATCAACTTAACTGTCCATCAACAAGTCAATGGATTAAAAAATGTGGTATGTGTACACAATGGAATACTATTTAGCCATGAAAAGAAGAAAACTGCCACTCACAGCAACATGATGAGCTTGGAGGACATTATGCTAAGTGAAATAAGCCAGACCAGAGAGACAAATACCACATGTTCTCACTTATATGTGGAATCTAAAAAAGTCAAACTCGTAGAAATAGAGAGTAGAAGGCTGGTTACCACGGCCTGGAGGGGGCGGGGGTGGATGAGGGAGGGGAGAAGTTGGTCAACAGGTACAAAGTTACAGATAGACAGGGAGGAATAAGTCCTGGTGTTCTCTAGCATAGCACAGTGGCTCTAGCTAATAACGATGGATTGTATATTTCAAAATTAGCTAAAAGAGAAGATTTTAAATGTTCTCCCGACAAAGAAATGATAAATATTTGAGGTGATGGATATGCTAATTAGACTAATTTGATCATTCCACAATGTACACATGTATCCAAACATCACATTGTACCCCCTAAATATATACAATTATTATTTGTCAATAAAAAATAAAATGAAACTTTGAAAAAGGAAAGAGCTCTCAGGCAGAGGGATAGAAAATGCAGCTGCTGTGTGCGCCCCAGGTGGGCTGAGGGAATGTAAGTGCCTTGTCCTTGGCATTAAAGGGTGTTCATGTCAACCTGGAGGAAGGTAGTAAGGTCAAGATGGAGGACGTGGTCCTAAGCTTGCACCTGGTAGACATTCTCAGGCTTCTATTTAGTTTTAAGTAATATATACTGAATCCCTACTTTATGTCAGATACCGAGCTAGGAGAGTTCATACTTAATATCGTGTTTTATCCTCACGATAACACCATGAAAGAAGGTATTTGCTATGATTTGAATGTTTATGTCCCTCCAGAATTTATGTTGAAACTTGATCTCCAATGCAATATTATTATTATCATTTTGGGACAGGGTTTCATTCTATTGCCCTGGGCTAGAGTGCAGTGGCCTCATCGTAGCTCACTGCAACTTCCAACTCCTGGGCTCAAGCGATCCTCCTGCCTCAGCCTCCAGAGTAGCTGGGACTACAGGCGTGCACCACCATGCCTGGCTAATTTTTCTATTTTTTGGTAGAGACAGGATCTTGTTCTTGCTCAGGCTGGTCTCAAACTCTTGGCCTCAAGCAATCGCCCCTCCTCAGACTCCCAAAGTGGTAGGATTATAGGCGTGAGCCACCGCCGGGCCTCCAATGTAATATTATTAAGATGTGGAGCTGTTAGGTGATTAGGTCAGGAAGATTCTTCCCTCATGAGTGGGATTAAGGCCCTTATAAAAGAGGCTTCATACAGTGTTCGGCCTTTTTTGCCCTTCTACTTTTTGCCATGCGAGGACACAGCATTTGTCCCCTCCAGAGGATGCAGCAAGGAGGCTCCATCTTGGAAGCAGAGAGCAGCCCTCACAAGACACCAAACCTGCCGGTGCCTCCATCTCAGACTTCCCAGCCTTCAGAACTGTGAGAAATAAATTTCTATTATTTATAAGTTACTCAGTCTTGGGTATTTTGTTGTAGCAGCCCAAAAGGACTAAGACAAATTGATTCCACGAAGTGGGGTGTTTCTGTAACAAACACCTGAAAATGTGGAAACAGCTTTGGAACTGGGTAATGGGGAGAAGCTGGAAGAAACAGGAGGAGCAGGCTAGAAAAAGCCTAGATTGCCATGAACGAATTGCAAAGGGCCATTCTGGTGAGGCCTGAGAAGAAGAGGAGAGCTGTGGACAGAGCCTCAGTCTTCTTAGAGATTATTTAAATGGTCGTGATCAGAACGTTGGTAGAAGGATGGATAGTAAAGGCTGTTCTGATGAGGTCTTAGACAGAGATGAGGATGGCCGGGCGCGGTGGCTCACGCCCGTAATCCTAGCACTCTGGGAGGCCGAGGCAGGAGGATCGTTTTAGCTTAGGAGTTTGAGACCAGCCCGAGCAAGAGCGAGACCCTGCCTCTACTAAAAATAAAAAATAGAAAGAAATTAGCTGGACAGCTAAAAATATATAGAAAAAATTAGCCGGGCATGGTGGCACATGCCTGTAGTCCCAGCTACTCGGGAGGCTGAGGCAGAAGGATTGCTTGAGCCCAGGAGTTTGAGGTTGCTGTGAGCTAGGCTGACACCACGGCACTCTAGCCTGGGCAACAGAGTGAGACTCTGTCTCAGAAAGAAAAAAAAAAAAGACAGAAATGAGGAACATGTTGTTGGAAACCGGAGGAAAGGCCATCCTTGTTACAAAGTGGCAAAGAACTTGGCTGAATTGTGTCTGTGTCTCAGTACCTTGTGCAAGGCAGAATTTAAGAGGTCTAAACTAGGATATTTTGTGGAAGAAATCTCCAAGCAAAGTGTTTAGGGCGCTGCATGGCTTCTCTCAAAGCACATAGTAAAATGTGAGAAGAGAGAAATGAAATGAAGACGGAATTTATAATCAAAAGGGAAGCAGACCTTAAAGATTTGGAAAATTCTCAGCCTGGCCACGTAAAGAATGAACAGGTACATTTGGGAGAGAACACCAAGGGTGTGGCCAAGTGCACATTTGATAAGGAAGATAGTGTGGCTAGGCAAAAGCCAGGTGCTATTCATCAAGACGATGGAGGCAAAAGCCAGGTGCTATTCATCAAGACAATGGAAGAATGACCCCAACGGCATTTCAGAGAATGGTGCTGCCATCCCCATTGCAGGCCCAGAGTGCCAGGGCCTTGAGAGCAGATTGGTTTCTAAAGTGGGGCCCAGGGCACCCATGGGACCTCAAGGCTGCTGCCCAGGGCTGCCTCAAGTTTCTGCTCCCTGCATTCTGGCTTGGAGCTCCTAAACCACTCAGCTGTAGCTTGAGCAGACTTGGGCCCGCACAAATAGTAAACCTGGCAGTGTCCATGTGGTACAGAGTGCAGGCGCTATGGAGGCATGGTGACCTCCGCCTGGATTCCAATGGATGTCTCAGAGAGCCTTGGGCCCCAGGCAGAGAACTGCCCCAGGGGTGGGGCCACTGCTGGGAGGCCCCACTCGGGCAATGCTTAGTGGAACCATAGGGGTGGGGCCACCCCAAGACCCATAACTAGAGCCACCAGCATACAATGCCAGCCTGGGAGAGGTGCAGGCACCCCCTCCAATGCATGACAGCTGCTGCATGGGCTGTGCCCAGCAAAGCCATGAGGGTGGGGCCACCTAGGGCCTTGGAGGCCCAATTCCTTTCCCAATGTATCCAGAAGGCAGGATGTGGAGTCAGAGAAGATTAGTCTCAAGCCTCAAGATTTAATGTTATTTGCTTTGTTAGGTTTTGGACTTAACTTGGGACCTGTCACTCCTTTCTTCTTTCTTATCCCTCCCTTTGGAATGAGAATGTCTACCCTATGCCTGTCCCGCCATTGTATTTTGGAAGCACATAACTTATTTGATTTCACATGTTCACAGCTGGGGAGGAATCTGCCTCAGGATGAATCTTACCTTGAGTCTCACCCCTATCTGGTTTAGATGATATTTAGATGAGACTTTGGACTTAGATTTTAAAGTTGATGCTGGAAGGAGTTGAGACTTTTGGAGCAATTGGGACGGGGTGAATGTATTCTGTATGTGAGAAGGATGTGAATTTTGGGGGGCCAGGGACAGAATGCTATGCTTTGAATATTCGTGTCCTTCCAAAATTCATGTTGAAACTTAGTCTCCAATGCAGTATTATTACCTGCAATTTTGAAAATGAGGAGATTTAGAGGGATTGAGAAGTTTCCAGAGGGTCACCGTCGTCAGCGGTGCAAGGTCAGACATAACCAAGCCCACGCACATTTGTGTCTTTCCACAAGGTTCAACTTTTATTGATGCTATTTCAATCATAAAAACCACAAGCTGCTTGGGGTTCTCAAGGAGGCAGTACTCCTTAGTACTTCCCATTCACTCGGTAGTCAGGCTCTAGCCGATCCACAAGCCAGTCAATATTACGAACCATACATAGTAATAATAGCATACTTAGTCAAGATATAAATGTTTAGATTAAATTTCTACATCTAACAAAGTAACATTTAACATCAAGAGAAACAGGAATAGAAAGGGGGTTAACAAACCAGTGCAAGGAGAGTGACGTAGACAAGGAGAGTGTCCTGGGCTGATCCAGATGGTCGTCAACATCTTGTGGTGGCGAGTCTTTGATTTGAGCTGAGCGTTCAGTGGCCGATGCCAGGTGCTGATCACGAGTGACAGCAGGGGGTGGGGGGGGTCTGTTGAGATGGCCCTGTTCGGCTGGTGAAGTCCTGCTCTTTTTATGGCCCTTGGTGAGGACTGACAGTAGAGGGTTGTGCCCTTATCTGGATGGGTGTAGTCTCTATCGATTAGGTGAACATCTGGTCCCTGTTGGCATGATGCCTTTTGAAATGTAAGATGAAGTCTTTTTTCTAAGATGGAATTACTTCTGTCAAGGGTGCTGTATATAGTCAGCCACGCAGGCCCAGCTCTGCCTGTCTAGTGCTCCACCACATCCCCAACAAACTCACTCTTGCTGGCTGTGAAATTCTGTTAGCTGACAGATCCAGGACCCGCAAATTCAGATGCTCCCATGTAGAGGGGCAGTGCTGGGACGAGGTCAGAAGGACACTGCCCTGGGGGCTTGCCTTGACCCACTCACTCTCTGCATTCACATGGGCAAATGATTCAGTCTTTGTGACCACCACTCTCTCACCTTCACATGAAGAGCCCAGACTCGCCGTCTCATCCCTAAGGCTCCTTCTAGCGCTATGAGTCTATGATCCATGATCCAGTCCTGAGTGCACACAATGCAAGCGGCATGTGAGGCACTGAGGTGCAGAACTGTGACATGGGGCAGGGCTGGCTGGGCCCTAGACAGCTCCCTTCATGGGACCTTTTCCCTTGGTGCCCTGTCTACAGCCTGGTGTGGCTCTCAGCTTTGTAGGCTCAGAAACTCAATCTCATGATGGTCAGTATGAGCCGACTCTGGATCCAAGTTAACACGAAGCTGCTAGAACGAGCGGGAAGGTAATTGCATTCATTTATAATGAGAAACTAGTTGACTGGGTGCTCCCATTAGCTGCCCCTGGCCCTGCAGGTGGGTCCCAGGACTGCCTAGTTGTTTGAGGATTGTGGGATGGGCACTCTCAACTTCTATTTCTGACTCAGTTTCCCTCAGGGTTCAAACGGCAAATAGCGAATTTAAACACTCACATTGGGATAATTTGCAGAAGGTTTATTGCAAGGGTGCTATTTACAGAGGAGTGTGGGGTAGGGAACCACAAAGGATAGCACAGAAGTCCGGGACTGGTAGCATCCCTAAGCCCAAAGCAATGAGAGGGAAGGAATGGCTGCCAGAACCCAGGCATAGAAGAAGGAGCTTTTAGGGGAAGAGCAAGTGACCTTTGGTGAAGGTTGTGGCCAGCAGTGGGGTAGCCAGGGGAAGGAGTAAATGAACCCCACCCCCTTCTTCCCTCTGATCACCTGCTGGGGTGTCCCATCAGCTGAACTCCACCAAAGCACAGGTCAGGGGAGCCTGTTGATGAAAGCCATCTGGGTCAGCCTACCAGGGCCAGAGCAGGTGGAGGAGGGAAAAATGCAAGGTACCCAGCCTGACCCTCCACAGCCCACCATCTGATGGGCACATTCTAATTTCCTAACAACGCCAATCAGGCTGCGGCCAAGTTTCGCTGGCCTGGGCATGCCATCCCTTCGAGGTGACTTTGTTCTGACACAATAGATGTTGATGGCTTAGTTTATTTCTCGGAGGAAACTTATTTCCCTTATTTCCAATTGTGGAGTGAGGAGGCACTTTCCCTCCCATGAACTCTTCTTGCGGCCCAAGTAACAGGATGGACAGAGAAGGCTCAAGAAGGTGCATTTGAAAAGGCCTCAAGAGCTTCAAGCACCGCACAGTGAGTCAATGGTGAAATTAACTGAGGCTGTGAGCACGCTCAAATGAGGGGAAGAAAGTGGATAATACAGACAGAAAAACAAAAATCCTGTAAGTTAATATAGCGAAACATTATTCAGCAGCACAGCATTAACAGAGGTATATAAGCTAGAACAAGGGAGGTGATAGTCTTTCTCTACATTTAACTGGTCACTTTGTACCTGAAGCCCTGGATTCAGGTGTGGAAGACACTTCTTAAAAGCCAATATCTGCCTCCAGACTCTCCCTCCCACAATTGGCCCTAGTTTTCCCCACTAAGGTCCTACAGACATGGCTAACTTCTCTTGCATATAACCACAGTTGAAACAGTTGGCAACAGTTACTGTGCTTGCCGCCATCTTTGTTCCCCAATCTAAACATCTCTAGTCCTCTATAACGTTCCTCAGATGCCATGGCTCCAGCAACGTACACTCACGGCCACATCTGCTCCGTGTCACAAATCTTAGATTCCTCCTCCTTCCCCCCCAAACACCTGTGCTTTGATTGCCTCAAGCTGAAGACTCTCTAGTTGTTTTCTGGTGACTTCTGGCTACAATTCCAGAAGCCGGAGTCCCATCCTTGACTCCCTGTCCACCTTGTGTTTCCACCTCCTCTGCCCTACAAAACTCCAACCCTGGATCAATCCAACTACAGGACATCTTTCTTCTTAAACCCATGCTGCTGAGACATGGTGCAGAAAATGCCCCATCATGGCTCGACAACATGACAAATCCATGGTCTCCATCCTTAGCTGGGCCTTAAATGCTTCCTGACATTCTTTCTTCATGTCCTTAGTCATGTGACTGAGCCTCTGGCTAATAATCATGTGCCTGATAGCCTCTGCTACTTTGAGCTTTGATCCCTGTCCTCTGGTCTCCTACCAGACAGCTCCCATTTTATCTACTACTGATCTTACCCCCTACTCTCATTTTCTTTTTTGTTGAAGTATAACTACAAAGAGTAACGTGCACAAATCTTGAGTGTCAGCTGAAGAATATTTACATATGTCTGCACCTATGTAAACCACCACCCAAATAACGACATTGAACATTTTCATCACCCAGAAACTTCCTTTGAACATCTCATAGTCAATAACCTTCCCTCCTCAGCTAAGTGCTATCCTGGCATTTATCACCATAGATTAGTTTTGCCTGTTCTTAAACTTCATATAAATACCGTATATACTATATATTTTTTATATATACTTATGTATATTTTATATGTATACATACATATATAAAAAAATTTCATATCTGGCCTTTTTGGGCCAACATAATATTTGTGAGATTCACCTATGTTGTTGCAAATAGTTTGATCTTTTTCATTGCTGTATGATATTTTATTGCATGAAATACACCAGAATTTGATTTTCCATTCTCTGATTAATGGACTTTTGGTTCGTTTGCAGTGTGGGGCTATCATGACTGAAGCTGCCATGCACATTTCTGTGTGTGTCTTTTTGGAACATGAACTAATTTCTCATTATTCCTTATTTTCCTGTGAAAAATAAAAGGTCATCAGGTCAGAATGCCCACTCTTTCTCACTGTACAGTTAGATCCTTCAGCCTCCTGTCCTCGCCTCCTTACCTGAAGGCTTAGTGAAGAAACAGCTGTCTTATACCAATCCTGCCCCCAGCCACCCACGTGCACTTAACCAACCGTCCTCTCATTTGTCCCTCCAATGCTTTCTCTCTATGAGGCTTTTCCATCAACTCATCTCCATTTTAAATGAAAATCAAAACAATACAATACCAAAACAAACAAACAAACAAACAAACAAACAAAAATCACAACCTCCCTTGAATCTACGTTACACTCCAGCTATGCTCCTATATCTCTCCTGCTCCTCAGAGTCAAGAATCTAGATGGTGTGGTCGATACCTGCTGCCTCCACTTCCTTCTCTTTTATTTACTTCTCATCTCACTGAAACCTGGCCTCAGCCACCACACCCCTCTGAAATTGCTTGGTCCCAGGTCAACGTCAACCCCTTTTGCCAAAGCCAAGTTTCACCTTTCTGTCCTTCCCTTACGTGTTTTGACCTCTGTACTGGGTCAGCCCACAGAGTTGGGTCCAAGTTCAAGGATGGGTGAAAATGATGACTGGGACCTGATTCAAGGTTGCTTTGAGCTTGGTGTACCTTCAAATTGGCAACTAAATCATATGAAGGGTAGAAATGAGATGTTGATGCCAAGTGGGTGGCTGATCCCTGTCACCTCCCAGGAGTCTCCCAAGGCATGTCATGCTTTAATGCGCCTAGCAGCCCATGCAGCCTGAGAGACTCTCCAGGACAACGAATGGTGGCTCTCTGCTTTCGGTATCTGTGGCCATGTCAGCACCCTACTTAGCCTACCCCAAGAGGCAATTTTGTGCCGCAGAGAGTCAGATTGTCCCACTCCTGGGTTCCAGGTTCTGCAGTTCTTACTGTGCCTGCACTGAGACACCTCTCTTTCTGGGTACCTGTACTGTGGGCTCAAGGAGGTTTTGTGATGTCTACCAAAGTCTCCGCACCCAGCCTGTTCCACTTGGCCCTGTAGTCTTAGTTTAGGTTCCAAGACAAAGACTCGGGTGCAGGAATTTAATGTGGGAGGTGATTACAGGAAGCCCAGGGAATGGGGTATGGAGAATGAGACAGGGAAGGGAGAAAGGTCAACAGAGTGAGTCACCACAGCGGGCAAGTTGGCCTCGATCCCTTTGGGGGTCCTCTGAGAACTTGTGTGGGATCCAGCACAGAACTGGGAAGCTGCTGGGGCAAATACCTGCCAGCTCCTGTCCCTTCCCCCACCACCCCAGGCTGAGGGATGCTTCTAGGGGCCTTTGTTCCTTACCTTCCAAATTGTGCCTGCACTGGGCTCAGCAATGCCCTGTGGGGCCAGAAAAATCTCTAGGATATAGAGAGAGACACAAGCACTCAAGGCAGAGGCTGTTGGAGTGCACAGGAATAGCTGCACAGCCGCAGGTGGCCTCAGAGGTGGGCCGAAGGGATAAGGGGCAGGTGTCCGTAGCGTGGGTTTGCCCCTGTCTCTCTCTCCCTCCTTGAAAGTCTTTCTTCCCTCAGCCTCTGCGAAACATTCGCTCCTGGTTTCCTGCTTACCTTTCTGGCTATTTCTTCTCAGCATACTTCCAGACTCCTCTCTTCCCATCAACTTCCTGCCTAAAAGCCAAACTGGCACCCACCTGCAGCCCTTTTAGCCCGCTCGCCTGCTCTGCCTCCCGAGGGACCTTGCCTGCACCCAGGGCTTCAATTCCTACTTCTTTGCTGGTGACTCCTACATCCACGTCTTAGCATAGAACTCCTGGTTGCAATCAAAACCCTCACATCTAATTATCCACATGACATCTCTGTTTTTAGACATTTCACAGGCTTCTCCACATGCCCAAGGCTGCTGAACTCAACAATTGCTACATCAGTGCCCAGAAAAACTGTTCCTCCTCTGTATTTCTTGTCTCCATGGATGGTACCACCATCCCTTCAAGCTCCCGAGCCTGAAACTCGAAACCCATCTTGTGGCAGACACTGTTGATTGGCTGACCTAGCCCTCATTTCTGATAATGAACTACACCATGGGACTATGGGCCAACAGTTTAGGCTAATGAACTCTAAGCAGATGTTTGCTGTGGGTTCCTGGGAAAGCTTTTGTTTCACTGATATACATGCTGTTCCTTCTTCTTTCTGCTTCCTGCTGGAATAGAGACACGAAGGCAAGAGTAGTAGCAGCTATCTTGTAACCATGAGGGGAAGGGCCAAGAGAATCATGGAGACTAAGGTGTTGATATTCTTGGACTGATATTTGCCTACCTCTTCTCTTCTTATTGTGTGAGCAAAATACATCTTATTTGTTTAAGCCACTGCAGTCAGATTTTCAGATTCATGTAGCAGGTAGGGCATGCACTGCTTGGATTTTCCCCTTTAAGATGGAGGCACTCATTTCCTCAGCTGTTGAGAGCGTTGAATGCTGGATGTCACTCTGTCCAAAATATTTCCTAATTTCCACAATTTCTTCCAAGATTCCACAGCCTGGCTTGGCCTTCCCTCTTCCTGTGGTTCACTTACTTATCTGACTCCCTCACTGGGCTCTTTCTGAAGAACAAGACCATGTCTTTCGTGACTTTGTCCCTCTGGTACTTGACACAAGAGTTGGCACATAGTCTGCTCCTGTGTTTCATGTTTTGTGATCATTCGTGCTTCAGGGTGCTTTTTTCTGAATACTTCTAGTCTGTGAATGACTTTTTCAGAACTGAGCAGAATGTGCCAGAAGTGGTCTTGACAAGAGTGGGACAAAGTGGGACCATCACTTCCCTTTTCACAGATATTTACATTTGACCAGAGCCTGGGGTAGGATTCATTTTTTTTTTCTCCTCCAGCCACCATCTCCCACTCTTTCCTCACACTGAACTTACCTGTCTGTTACGATTTCTTTTTCATCCAAGATGTTGCAAAGCCACATTTCTCACGTCCTGTACCTGGGCTTCTGCTTCCTAGATCGAGGCTAGAACTCAATACTTTTTCCTATTAAATGGCACCATTCCCACCAGTCTTGACTGCCAATTCTAATTTATACTAGAACAGAACGTGACTTTTACATTTTTATTTAAATATTTTAATGTAATTTACTATGATTTCTGCAAATGACCACCACACCTTTATGGAAGAGGATTCGGAGACATATAAATAAATAAATACCATTTTGACCGACTAACTCTCTTGCAACAACCTGTGGAGACATCATTGGAATCCAAGTGGATGGATTATCCAGTCTTTTTTTTTTTTTTTTTTTTGAGACAGAGTCTCACTCTGTTGCCCGGGCTAGAGTGCCATGGCGTCAGCCTCGCCCACAGCAACCTCAAACTCCTGGGTTTAAGCGATCCTACTGCCTCAGCCTCCCGCATAGCTGGGACTACAGGCATGCACTACCATGCCCGGCTAATTTTTTCTATATATATTTTTAGTTGGCCAGATAATTTCTTTCTATTTTTAGTAGAGACGGGTCTCGCTCTTGCTCAGGCTGGTCTCGAACTCCTGGCCTTGAGCGATCCACCCGCCTCGGCCTCCCAGAGTGCTAGGATTACAGGCGTGAGAAACACCCTACCAGCTTGGGGGCAACCAGGAATCTGATAGGTATGTGTCTTACCTTGCTTGGTCCATCTGCTCCATGCATAAGGATGTTGAATAGGGCTGAAGTAAGAGCCCCAGAGGGGAGTCTGAAAGTGCATTACCTACTTTGGATTTGAGGAGATTTCACTGAAGTCTCCTTCCCCCAGCACCGCCACCTGTTCCCGCAGGGCTGACAGTAAGTGAGGGCAAGAGAGGGTCAGACGGGGGGCCTAGAAAGGCCCTTACATCAAATGCAACTCATTTCTTTCTGGATTACCTGCTCTTTAACACGCTCAGTACCTCTTCTCCCCTCCACTAGCGCAGAAAATGGAGAGCAGGCGGGTTCCCGGGCGCAGACCTGGGCTGATCCGGACCGGCGAGCACTGGCCGCCACCCTGGCTCCACAGGCGTGCTCCCTGCCAGGCGTGTCCTCTTGCTTATGATGCAGGATGCCCGGGCACACTTTTTATGGCCATGTGCTTTCTCTTTTCTTCCTGCATTAAAATTTTATTCACCACATGTCAACTTGCTTATTAAGAAACTCCCAGGTGCTTCTTACTTGGGCTCCGCCTGCCCTCGGTTCCGGCCACCGCTGTTTTCTCATCTACCCCTTCGCATGTGCTAAAATGCCTCGGTTGGGTCTCAGAAAACGCGCAGCAGGCAGAGCCAAAGGTCACAGCATGCAACAAACCCGACTTTCCTGGGAGTGTGGGTGGCACCCACTTACCCCATCGCTTCTCTTTCCACCCCTCCCCCGCCGCCCCAGACAAATTGAGCTATCCCCTGCCTGTGTTCACTCCCAGTCTCAACGACCTGCTCCGCCAACTCGCTCCATATGTTAATTTCTCTGTCCTCCACCCTAGCGGGCAAACCCGCCACTCCCCCTTCCAAATCTGCGACTGGACTTTTTTTTTTTTCCCCCTCTTCCCTCCCTTTCCTTGTCTGAGACCAGAGCTTTTAACCTTTTCTATGCCATGGACCCCTGTGTCGCACGTCTCAAACTTTAGCGTAAATAGGGAATTACCCCAGGATTCATTAAAATGCAGATGCTGATTCAGTAGGTCTGGGCGGGCCGAGATTTGCATTTCTAACAAGCTCCCAGGTGATGCAGCTGGTCCATGGACTACACTTTGAGTAGAAAGGTCTCACAGGCTTTCAAACTTGGGGGTGTGGGGGGGGGCGAGGGGCTGCCCGCATCCCCCTCCCCCAACCTTCTCCCCAAGCGCCAGGGAAAATCTGTGGCCACATCTGATGCATAAACAGACTCCGGCAGCGCAGAGCATCACAGGTGCGCGTCGTGGCGGCCCCAGCCCCGCCGCAATTCATCAGCTCCTAACAAATGCTTCTTTATAATCAGGAAATAGGAACCGGCTCTCCCCGAGCGGGGAGCGCTGCCTGCACTCCTCCCACCTTTCCGGGCCGCTGCGCAAGGGGCGGACTTCAGGCGGGGCGGCTTCATAAACCAGAAAAAAAGAGACGAAACAATTAAACCTAGCGAGCCGGGATTGCTCCGAGGAACAGGATTTCAAAGGCAGCGGAGTCTGGCTGGTTTCCAGGCAGTGGGATCAGCCAAAGGGCGCAGGCCTCCCTCCTTCAGCGTGACAGGTGCGCCCGGGGCAGGCACTGGGCTCCCGGCTTGCCCTTTGCCCTTCGCGCCACCCCCGCTTAGTGAAGAATGACTCAGGTTGGTAGGGGAACCGACCCCTGCTATCCGCATGCAATAGGAAAACGCGGAGAAAAGCCACACTCCTTGTAGTCCAGCCCTGGAGCTGTGCTCACTCCCAGACTCTTCGGAGAATAGATTTAAAATCACACCTTCCAGAAATGTTCTAGAATCTGCCCTTTCCAACTATGTACATCTTTTCCTTCCTCCCTTCTTCCCTCCGTGAGGTCCTTACCCTTTACCTAAACAGTTATTTTGCCCATTGAATCCAGTGCTGGACACTGGACAGACATTTACGATGTCAAATAAAGAAATGCCATTTGGTCCCAATTTCCAGCTTCATACCACAACACTGAACGTGTAAATTATTTTAAAAAGAAAGAAAATTATTTTAGAGCAGTGTACTCCAAGTGTGGTCCTGGGACCAGTAGCAATAGCATTGCCTGGGGACCGGTCAGAAATGGGGAGATTCTCTGGCCCCACCTCAGACCTCCAGACTCAGACACTCTAGAGGGTGGAACGTGGCATTTTGTTTTAAGGAGCCCTCCAGGCTGCAGTTTGAGAAGTAGTCCTCTAGAGAAATGCAGAGCCCACACTCAAGGTCTGTGGCATGTACAGGGCTGGGAGCTGGAGAGCAAAGGGAAATTAACATGCTCCGACTCTTGGGATAGGGGAAGAACGGACATTGGTCTAGAATATGCAATAAAGTGCTGGCTGTACATGGCTCAGACAAGCCTTGGGCTACTGCAAGTGGCGGAGGCTGTAGCGAGGCCAGTTGCTTCATTGGAGAGAGGTTCCTAGTGCTCCATTGTGTAACCCACCTTCCCACACTAACTGCCAGGAAACGGGATTGTCTGCTTCGTGCTAATAAGCTGCCTCGACTCTTCTAACATGCCGAACATGATAAGAGCATGGAGGGATGAAATATCTGGAGTAGTTAAGTAATCAAGGCAGGAATAATTAGGTAGACTAAACCCCAACAGAAATAATCCATCTTTTGGAAAGAAATGACATTTTGAAAAATTTAGAAATCTTCATCAAGCTATTATGCCACTGAAATATATAAGCACTTTGCATTATGTTTTCTTTCCTGCAACACGCAACACATGTGAGAGTAATTAAGGGATTTCACTCTGTCCCGAGCACTTCATCTCAATGATGGCGGCGCTGGACACTGGGGACTAATATAAATAACTCATCAATTATCTTTCCTAAATAAATTGTCTATCGGTTTAAAGAGCATATTATTCTGTAGCCAGGTATTTCAAGGAGTTTTGCTAGATGTTACAAGCCTTTAGGATGTTTTCATTGTTGCATGAGCAGAGAAAGCAGTACAAGTCCTCTTTCCAAAGTTTCCATGGACCGTAAGGGTGCCTTCTCTTCCCTGCCTGTCTTCCTACTTCATCAGTTGATATTTGTGATTAACCTGCTCTGTGAAATATGGGAGCTCTTACCCTGGAATGCAGGAGAAGATTTTAGCAGATTATATCCTCCTGTGAAAAATGGCCTTTGTCATCAGTGACTCGGAGAGGACACTGGTGTGCTCAGATATATGGATTAGCAAGGGGCACCATGGTGCGAGATAAGACACAGTGCTGGGCTGGGCTCCGGGACTCCCTCGGTGTGCCCTTGAACAAAGCGTGTAAGAGTCGTGAGCCTCGGTTTCCTCATCTGTATAGCGAGTGTGTGGGGGCGTTAGCTCAAAGTCCTCTCGGTGCCTTTCACCCTTGATTGTACGAGCCTGAATGAATTCCAGGCATTCGAAATCTCCTGAAAATGGCCCCAAAGGAGAAATTGCAGGAACACGGTTATGTGCTTCTACTGGGACGGCTGATGTAGCGATGCCAGGAGCAGGCATTTCTGCGTCTATTGTGACACCCCCACCCACCGTCTTTTAAAAGTTCCACTTTTAAAAGAAAAGTGACTTTTCTTGGCTCACACCTCCCTCTTCCTGCCACCAGTTTGAAATCGCTGCACGAAGATCTACCTGGCTTTAGGAAGCCGCCGTGCCTCGTAGCACACTTATTCCCAGTGAATGCTTGAAGCAACTGGAGCACAGAGTTTAAATGACTTCCCAGAAGCTGCTGGAGGAATGTGGAGTGGGACAAGTAAGGGGAACATGGACCTGGATTTTGCACTTTGGGAGGCCACCTGCTGACTACAGTCAGCTGACTGTTGCGCTCCCCCCCACCCCCTGCAGCTCTTGGGACATAACCCTGGAGATCAGAGATTCTCCTCCCCAGGTGCCTCTTCCTGGCTGGGCTCTCCCTGGTGACGGGGTGGAGCATCTTGCTAAATCCCATAGCAGCCATCCACAAGTCTGGCAATTTTCACAAGAGACCTAGTGGTCTCAGCCCACTTTTCAGCAAGATTTAATAGCACAAGACTGTTGTGAGCCCTCAAACTACCGGGAAGAGAAGTGTTTGCAAATCTGCGGTTTGGAGAAAGCTGCGCTCAAAACAACAATTCAGATCTTAATTTACAACCCGCAGATTTGCAGGGAAGAGGATTTCTGGTAAGATGGCAATGAATGGGGCTTTTTTCCAAAGCCTGGTTCATTTCCTGCCTTTTAACTCCTTTGCTGCTGTCTCTCCGAGCCACTGCCTTGGCTGGCAAAATCATTGCACAAATGAATGAGGCCATTCATTCATTCAACAAACATATATAGTAAACAAAGACCACGTACAGGAGTTGTGCTAGGTGCGGGGAATGGTGAATGAATAAGACTTTGGTCCCTGTCCTTGAGGAATGGTGAGCCTATTGGAGAGAGAGGGGCATTATCAACACAGGTCCATGCTATATAGCATGACAGGGACTACAAAAGAGGTATGGAGGGGTGCTTTGGCTGCAAACTTGTAGTTCAAGCACCAAATCTTAGCACAAAGACTGGCTTTCCTTGGCCTGCAGAGCATTAAAAAATATGTATTTCATATTTAAACATTGAAAGATCTTACAAAAATAAGTCATGATTCTTGGCTTCTCTTGAAACATTTGAAGATCAGGCAATTCCGGGCCTGCATTTTGAGACAACGGTAATGCAACTGATGCCAAGTAGTGGCTGCCCCCTTTAGATGGGACTCATGTTGTCCAGCTGGACACAATGCCCAGGACACCCACAGTCGCGCCTGTGGACCCTTTCTCACCAGCTGTAGGCATTTGACTTTGCAACTCTTGGACTTGAGGACAGTAGAAGGGTAGAGATGGGAATGGTTACTTTGCTGGGTGGATGAATCGGGTGTCCTCGTGTTCCTGTCAGGGCAAGTGAGTGAGATATGGCCACAGCTCCTCTGTGACCTGGTCTCTTTTTTTCTGTTTCTAGCAGCAGCTCCTGAGTACCCTAAGCTGCTTCCTCATACAACTACTTGCACCTAGGGAAATGGGCCCTGCTGTTTTATGCCTCTGGGCTGTGCTGTCCACTCTGGTAACTTCTAGCCATATGTGCATATTTCAATTCAAATGAAAACAAATTGAAATGAAATAAAATTAAAAATTTCACCTCTCAGTTGCACTAGCCACATTTCAAGTGCTTAATAGTTAGTGACTTCCATTTTGGATGGTGCAGATATGACACGTTTTTATCATCATAGAAAGTTCCAGTGGACAGCACTGCCCTGGGGGTTTGCTTAAATCGCTGCTGTCTCTCCTTTGGCTGAAATCTAACACCTGGCCTTTGAGCAACTGTCCTTCTTTGAAGAGACCGTGCAAGCGTCCACTCTTCTTGGATGTCTCTGGAGACGTTTCCTTCTGCGTGGACTTGTCCACACTCACTTCTCTGTCCCTAATGTTTCCCCTTTACACAGCATCACAGCACAAAGCACATCTAATTTTTATATCTGCCAGCTTCTTGTGGGTGGGGACTATGTCATTCATGGCTGGTTTGTACCAGAATTTGGTTTGTACCAGAGCCCAGAGGTAGCTCTGTCGGCACATGATAGATGCTCAATAAATGTTTGGGGAATGCATGAACAAGGGGGTGGCATTGCAGGCAGAGAGAAGGGTACGGTATTGTGGCTAGGCCCTAGACTACAGGAGCGAG
The DNA here is from genome assembly GCF_041146395.1 of Eulemur rufifrons. Taxonomy (NCBI): domain Eukaryota; kingdom Metazoa; phylum Chordata; class Mammalia; order Primates; family Lemuridae; genus Eulemur; species Eulemur rufifrons. The sequence goes on from NC_091012.1 coordinate 110,628,521, forward strand.
AGGCAGAGGAGCTGGAGGGGGAGATGGGACAGTTCATCGATGACTGGTCTAGTGGACAAGAGCTTGGGGGCAGGGTTGCTGGGGCTTAGACTCAGCCGCCCCCGAAGGAACACATGATGTCCCAGACCTGTCAGCGAGGCGAGGATGCCAGAGAACTCTTTTTACAAGCTCAGCCTCGGGTAGCACGCACATTCACAGCAATTTCCAGCTCGAGCGAGCTGTTACTGCAAACCTCTAAGAAGTCAGTGTCTCGCAACATTGAGCAATGAGCAGCCAGCCTTGTGGGGATGAACTCGGAGTCCTTGTTTATCAACTCGTCTTTTTTTTTCCCTTCCCTTCTCTGTTTCCTAGTCTGTCTCATGGGCTCATTCCTGCCAAGCCATTGACCCTCACTCCCCGGCAAACACAGGTAATTTATACCACCTGCGTTTGCACCTCAAGGTATATGGGCTTTTCAAGCTAAAGAATCATGATAGATAGCACTGAACAGAAACATCTATTAAATAGAAATTCATAATTAAAAATGAGGACCGATGGTAGGATGTGCTCCTGTAACTCTGTTTCATGTGAACAGGGAGTGAGTTATTTTCTTTGTGGGAAGAAATTCCAGTGTTAGGTCCTAGAACTGGTGTCGGAGAAGGGAGATGGTGATGGTGGCTGTGACCTAAAGCGACAGAGCTTGAAAGGTGGGTGAGTGGGGGGAGAGCTCCGTGTGCTTGGGCGTACTTTGGGGCTTTTCATCTTGAAACTGCAATTTTCTCAAATTTGGCTAGAGATGAAAAGTAATAGGCATTTCTGTTAAAACGCAATATATGTTGTCTTCGATTGGGTTCCCTAGAAATAGACTTTCAGATAGAGATATGTATGCTTGAAGGTTTTTTTTTCATTAAAAAAGCTTCATTGAAATATGATTTACATCTATAAAATTCATCTGTTTTTAACATACAGTTCAAAGATTTTTAGTGAATTTGCTGAGTTGTGCAACTATCACTACACTCCAACTTTAGAACATTTCCATTACTCCAAGAAGATCCCTTGTGCCCATTAGCAGTTGCTGCCCATTTCCACCCTCAGCTCAAGGCAAACATTAATCTACTTTTTGTCTCTACAGATTTGCCGTTTCTGGATGTTTCATGCAAATGGAATTATACAGTATGTGGTCTTTGTGGCTGGCTTCTTTTACTAGGCATGATGTTTTCAAGCTTGATCCACATCGTAGTGGTATATATTAGTACTTTGTGCATTTTTATTGCTGAATAAGATTCCATCACGTGAATATGTCACATTTTGTTTATCCATTCATCTGTTGATGGACGTTTGGGTTGCTTCCACTTTTTGGCCATTGTGAATAATATTGCTACGAACAGTCATGGACAAGTCTTTGTATAGATGTATGTTTTCATCCTCTCGGGTATATACCTGGATGTGGAATTGCTGGGTCATGTGATAAATTTATATTTAGCTTTTAAACAAACTGCCAGATTATTTTCCAACATGGCTGCGTCATTTTATACTGCCACTAGCAGCGTATGAGGGTTCCAGTTTCTCCACATCCTCACTAACACTTTTTGATTCTAGCCATCATGCTGGGAATGAAGTGGTATCTCATTGTGGTTTCAATTTGCATTTCTCTGGTGACTCAATGATGTGGAGCATCTTTTCATGTACTTATTGGCCATTCATATATATCTTTGATGACATGGTTATTCAAATTTTTTGCCCATCTTTAAAAATTGGGTTGTCTTATTATTGAACTTTAAGGTTTTTTTTTTTTTTTAAATATATATGCTGGATACAAGACATCTATCAGATACATGATTTACAAATATTTTTATCCAGTCTGTGACTTGTCATTTCACTTTCTTAATGGTGACTTTTCAAATGCAAAAATTTTAAAATTTGACATAGTCCAATTTATTAGTTTTTTATTTTATGGACTGTACCTTTGGTGTCATAAGTAAGAACTCTTTGCCTAATGCAAGGTCACAATTATTTTCTCAGGCTTTCTACTAAAATTTTAATAGTTTTAGCTCTTCCATTTAGATCTATGATGCATTTTGACTTAATTTTTGTGTATGGTGAGAGGTAAAGGATCGAAATTCATCTTTTTGCATGTGGCTATCCAGTAGTCCCAGAATCATTTACTGAAAAAAATATCCTTTCCCTTTGAACAGTCTTGGCATCTTTGTTAAAAATTAATTGACTATAAGGGTAAGGGTTTCTTTCTGGACTCTAAATTCTGTTCCATTGATCTATACGTCTACTCTTATGCTAGTACCTACCACACTGACTTGATTACTGTAGTTTTGTAGCATGCTTTAAATCAGGAAGTATAAATCCTCCAACTTTGTTCCTCTTTTCAAAATTGTCTTGGCTATTGTGGTTCCATTACATCTTCGTAGAGTATTAGGATCAACTTGTCACTTTCTGCGTGCAGGAGGTTTATTTGGAGTATCTCAGGAGGTACGCCTGTGAGGGGATGAGGAAGGCAGGCTGGGGAGCATGATCACAAAACAGTTACGATTGAGGCCTCAGCAGATATGGGGAGCTCGGGAGTTGGGATGGCCCTTCAGACTTGTCCCAAATTGAGGTGAGAGGGCTGGGCCTTTGTATCCCTGTATCAGCAAGGGATGGCTTAGGGCCGTCTCCTGGGAGGGTAGCATGAACTTGGGCAGGGAAGTTTCTTGTAGCCGAGGACAACGCCCAGTGAAGGACTCAGCTGTGAGTGATGGGCAGTTGATATTCCAGCTGCTGGGGGAAGGGTACATTGGCCCAGGCATGGGACTCTGCCCTCTTATGTTGCTGAGATCTACTTGCTTCTTAGGTCAGTTTGCCCCATTTGGGAAGACCTTCTCCAGGATTCTTAATGTTCTTATTTCCTGGGAAACTTACAAAAGCAGAGTTAGTTGATTGTGTGGCCATAGCTGATATTCACCATCCCCCCTGCCCCTGCCATCCGTTCTAGATTCCCCGCTCACTCAGCTAGCACCTCCACTGATCTAGGCAGCTGTCCTGGCAGGTGAGCCAGACTGTCATTGCATATGGGTCTGAGCCTGTAGTTAGCATCCCCTTCTCCTATGGCTATGGCTGCCTGAGTCATCATCCACTTGCCATTCAGATGTGGAAGCACCAAGATGAGATCGTACCAGAGGGGACTTAAGCGCTGGATGGATACAATTTTAATCAACGCCAAGCTTCTTCAACATGATGACACTGATACTTCTGCATGCTCAGGCCCTCTGCAGTCAGCACTGCCCCTGTTGCTCAGCTGGACCTTGCCGATCTCTCCGGCCAGCTTCTGTTTTCATTTGTGAGACAGACTCGAGGCAGGAGGTCCTAATGTGTGGGGAACTGCAGCCATGTCCAACAGCAACTCATAAGGAGATCACACAGAATCCAGAACAATCTCCGCCAGACCCAGAAAGGCAGCCCTCTGTGGTCACTCAAGTTGAAATCAAATTAACTAACAACCACAACCCAAATCTTCCTTTTATTTGTTAATTTTTAAATCAGCCAACTGGGTTTTAATGGGTGGCATGGTAAGGGTAAAATTCTGTCCTAGGCCTTAGGTGAAAAAGGAAGAACCCCAAGACATACTCCCTGCTCTTGAAGGTTATAGTTTGGCAAATTATAGTCTGTAAGACAAATCTGTCCAATAGTGGCAACAGAGACCATATGGCCGGTTAAGCTGAAAATGTTTACAATCGGGTCCTCTACAGGATAAATTCACCAATTTCTGGTGTAGGAGACTATGTGTGCAATTACCATAGTTCGACACTAGCTGCTGTAACAAATCCAAAATCTCAGTGGCTTAACACAATGAAGGATGCCTTCTTGTTCATGTCACCATCAAAAGCAGGTGGGGCTCTGCTCCAGGCAGTCATTCGGGGGCCCATTGTAGTACAGGCTGCGACATCTTTGCTCGGTTCCCCTTTATCAGGCTGGGGCACCCATCCTACAGCTGCTGTAAATGCTAATCGCTCACAGCTGCACCACGATCCGGATATTTGTCCTGAGCTGTCAGACAGCCACTCCACCCAGAGATGCCTGAGAACACAGGCAGTCCTGGTGGCAGGCCCCAGGCAATAGTTGACTGGTACAGGGGTACAAATGCCTGATTCTTGGCCTCAGGTGGATACAACCCGATGGAGCCACTCATGCGCCAGAGCTCTCCTAGGGATCAGAGTCTAAACTTCATGTCAAACTGCCTGTTTGCTTATGTTCGTCTCTTGCCTTGTCCTGCTTCTCTCACTCCTTTGTGGGTTCCCCTGGGAGCATTCCGTCGCTATATCCCTTGGATAGGACTCCTTCTCAAGCTCTGCTTTTAGGGAGCCTGACCTAGCACGTCAGGCTCCTATCATATTGTGGCTCTGCCATCTTCAACATATGCCTTCAAGGACACCCTGGTATATCATCTAGCTAGCAGACAGGAGGGAGGGAGGGAGAGAGAGAGAGAATGGAGAAGTCACTCTCACTCTTAACTCTCTAATCCCTTTGCTCAAATTTGATTGGTGAAAGCTATTCTCTCATCAAGATAAAAGGGGCTTCGAAACTAGTTTAACTGTGTGCCCAGGAAGAGGAAACAGTTTTGGTGAGCATCTGCCAGTCTCTGCCCCAAGGAATATGTCTTAAACAATTCCAGAAGAAATTCTCAGATCAAGACGACCTGGTAAGGGCAGGTCACAGGACAGAACACGATTACTTTCTGAATGAGTGGAGTTAGCCGCTGAGGCTCCCACTCCCTCCGTGCATTCCTTTCCATGTTGCTTTTCCCAACTCCTCTTTCAGTGACCATCACAGAATCATTCCCCCAGCACTGAGCTCAATGAGTGGGACATAGGAGGAACTGAATAAATGTTTGGTTAATAAAACCACTGTTGGTTGGGGCAGTCCAGTGGAGGAGATGGAATTCACGTTGACCTTGGAATGGAAGAGCAAATTTGCAGAGGTGTGGAGGGTGGGTGGAGGGCGTCACCCCAAGCAGGGAGAATAATGGCGGGGGAGAGAGCTGATTTCCCAGCATTGGCTCCCTATGTAACGAGAGCCTTCAGGGAGCAAATCTACTCTTTCTCGGCCTACACATTCTTTCCCTGATGGGCTGTGGCCACATCTCCACGACCTGCGAATAAACAGCTCCCTCTGCTCCCACTGACATAGCTGCCTTGTCTGTTAGCAACCGCAAATGTTCTGATTGGAACTAAAGCTTATCTCCTCTCCCCATCTCCCTCTTTAGGTTGTCTTGGTGGCTTCTCTCCCCAATGCTGCACTCTGCATTCTTAGTCTGTTTTGGTCTCCCTGACAGCTCATTAGTCTCTGAGTCTGGATGTTTCTTGGCTTGATAATCAGCGGCCCCTTTGGCTGGGGGCCTGCCTGGATCTCATTAGCAGCTGCAGTCCTTGTGGAGATCACAGGGAACCCCCAAAGAAGTCATATTTGTAAGTATCTGCTGGAAGGATAACAACAGGATTGAACAGAAGTGAACGGAATACAGTAATTAAAAACATCGCCTGGTCACCAATGGTAGCTTGCCCTTAATGAAACACATTACGATAAGACCGAAAGGAAACTTGGGTTTGCGTTGAGAGCTGCTGGAGGAATATCTAGGGGCTGTGTTGGTTCTTAATGCAAACCAGGCACTTTGGGGTTAAATCTGGCATTATCTTCTTCAGGATCTTGTACTTAATTTTCTTAAAACCTCTGTAAACATCGTCTTATTTGTCATGACGTCTTGTCATACCATTCCTGATGTCCAACACCGACACTGTAATTTGCATGTTGGGGACCAGCCCACATTTGCCTAACTATTGGCAAAATGTTTTCAATGCCATGTTTGAAATTCCTGGTGAAACAGTGCCCGCAGCCCTGGAGATGTCTCTTCTGGATATTCTTAGAAACAGAACAATAAACAAGGACATTTGGAAGGAAAAGGGCAGCTTTCCCTGATTGCCAAGTGAAATACAACTTTGTTATTGAAGTCTCCTGCTCTGCCTTTGGAAAAGCTGGGATTACATGTTCTTTTCTCTGGTGTATTAAAAAAAAAAAAGTAAGACATTGGCTTCAAATTAATCCGCAGAACTTTGAACTAAAATGAGGTTTCTTTCTTGGATACCAGACCAGAAAACAACACAGCAGGCTGCCAGGTACCAAAGCAGGGGAAAGTAGAAGGGGCGCGACTATGGTGTGGAGGAGCTGTGGATGGTGACACTCTCCCATTTCTCGAGTCTGGGTTCTTCCCCTGGCCACGATGTGGCCTGCCAGATGTGGCTCACTCTCCGGGATGCCTTGTGGGACCCATACCTGGTGCCTCGCAGTAATTGCATTGCTCCGAGTGCCCGCGGAAGATTTAGATGCAGGTGCTCTATGTGGCCTCGTCCATAGCCGACTTCCAGTTATGGGTCATGGCTAAAGACTGAGCTAAAGGGCCAGCTTGCTGTCATTTTGAACAGACCTGTCTGTCTGAGAGGGTTTTGAGGAGAATGAGGGAGAAGGAAGATTCTAGAAAGTTGCGTGGTCATGGGTTATGATGTACTACTCACTGTTCCCACCCAAGCTTGGAGCTGGTCTTGCAAGGCTTGCCCTGGGGCCATTTGGTTCACGAATATCCTATGGAGTAGCCTACAGGTGGTGCTTCCGTATCCTAAAGAAAGATCCCCATGACCTTGATTCCCCATCCCCCTCAACCCCTCCCCCCCAATCCATGGGTGAGCCTCTGTCTTCTGTTGGTTGAGGCAGTGGACTGTGGGACTCCATGGGCTGGGGCATGTGGATGGTCAGTACCACCCTTGCAAGGGCCACTCTACAGTTGGACATCCCCCTCTGGCCTTGTTCAGCTCTCTGTGCATCTCCTGCCAGCCCTCTTTCTCCCGGACGATGTCTATACCCATCACCCCCTCCCCCAATGGAATGAATATGCAAGGGGACAGGAGCCAGGGGGTTCAGAAGGCTGGGAGAATGAGGGCTGTGCCAACCAGCCACACAGGCAAGGGAGCTTCGTATCACATGCCTTCATTTCTTCCCTTCCAGCCTCTCTCCTCTTACCCAGTGGCGAGGCGGCAACATTCTTAATGATAATTTTTTAAAAGTGCCAGGCCTCTGCTCATTTGCAAATCATCACATTTAATTTGCATAGCAGATCCAGGAGGCCCTAACTCTGCATATGGAAAATGGAATACGGTATAAATAAGATAAATGGATTAGGTCAGCTGACTGCAACTGTAGCCACGGCCGACCCACGGGCCCCGGCGCACATGAACTACAGAGGAGGTTTGTCAATCAGGCAATTTATTCTGATCCTGGGAGCGGAGAAGTAGGATGTGTGTGCACGCTCGCACACAGCCTCACCGGCAGTCCCTGTGCAGGGCTGCCATGGCCTCTAAGCCCTCAGGGGAGGGGAGGGGAAGCTCCCGGAGACAGACCACCTGCATTCAAGGATCCCCTGTCAGAAAGAAGGTTTTGCCTGCAGACCGCGTGTGGTCAGTCGAAAGCCTTGAACTTGCTGACTCAGTGACCAGCAGCTGAAAGGCTGCAGAGAACAGTTGCTGGAAGGCGGGGGTTGGGGGCTTTTGAGGCCTTCCCATCTGTCCTCGTCCTCAGAGACTCTGCCATCCCGGGGCAGTCATCTAGGGCAGCCAGGCCTGGACAGCAGTATCTGGGGACACAGGAAGTCTCAGATCCTGCTCAGTGAGGGAAGCAATTACCCTGGCAGCTGGCCACTCGCTCCTGTCCACCTCTCAGCCCCCTCCTCAGCCTGCCACATGAGTCTCCGTGGCTGACCCCCACCCTCTCAGGACATAGACCATCCATCATGGCAGTGCCATCCAGGGCAGTAGCAGGTGGCTTGTCATTTTTATCAGTGCAGCTCAGAAAGCGAGGCGTGGGTGATGGGGCTGCTTCAGTAGATAAATATGATATGATGCGGGCACCTTTTGCAATTAGTTAATGGGTTGGCTATGTGGGGTAGGCTTCTTTGGCCTTCTGTCTCGGGATTAATGACCTAAGATGACAGATGGGAACCTAAAATCGCTCAGGAAAAGAAAACAAGCCTGGGGTGGGAAAAGGGGTGGGAAGAATGGTCCAACTCCTGGGGGGGCTGTGGCAGTGGTGGGGAGAGAAACATGGCATTCAGTCAGTGAGGAAGTGGGGGAGTCTGATCAAGGAAGCGTCCCCGAGATTGCTTTAGGGACTGGGACTTTACGAGGAGCTGTAGATGTGTATGTGTGGTGTCTGTTTATGTATGATGTGTCTGTGGTATGTGTTTATGTGAAGTGTGTGTGTGTGTGTGTGTGTGTGTGTGCTGTATGTGGTTGTATTCGTGTTCAGTTCTGGGTTTGAACATACAGAGGCTAGAGAGGCTCCCACCTGCTGCTGGCCTCACTGTTTGCCCAGAGTGCCTTTCTGTCCCCAGGGTCACCTGTGGTGCCTGTGGCTACCATGCTCCTGGGGCTTAGCCTGCTGCCCTCTCTCTGTGATGGGTCACCCTCTTTCCCCTGGCCATGCTAGGCTGCAGATGAGCCACAATCTTTCCTCTTCCTCCTTCTCTCTCCTACAAGGAACACTCAAGGAACCTTCTGGTGTCAGGGTTTCAAGGCCAATCACCGTGGTGGAAAAGATCAGTAGTAGGCAGCCTTCGTGTGGCAAAAGATTGGGGTATTCATGATCAGGAAAAAGATTGGGGTGGCGGTGCTGACATAACGCAAGTGGCCACTTTGGAAACCATCAAGGGTCTCTCAAGATTCTAGCAGCAACTGGGTGCCTTTGAAGCCAGGGTGACACAGGATGCCCTTGAGAAAGGTGTTTACAATGTGGTCTCTCGCGTATTGGGGTGAAGGCTGCCAAGTTGCCAGAGCACACTATCTTGTTCCACGACAAAGGAGCTAGAATAACCTCCTGGCTATGCAGAGTAGGGGATTGGATGATAGATAGCAGGGTCCTCTGTGCCTTCCTATCACTGCTCCTCTCCCAGAGGGCTGGCTTGCTGCCCTGGCTTGGACCAGCAGGACCAAGGCAGGGTGGGTGGGTCTGGAGGCCTCCTGCCTGGAAGAGGGCCAATCTCAAACACGTGCATCCTGAGATGCTCAATAATGAAAACCAAAGTGGTCCAACCTGGGCTTCATGATGGTGGCAGTGGTATCGGGGAATTCTCTCAGCAGGTCACCTGAGGCCTGGAGACTAGGGAGCGCTGGTTCTGGCCTCTCACGCCCTGGAGCTAGAATGCCCACAGCTGGGCTGGAGGTGTGAGTTTGATGCTGCAGGGCCACACCCTAGATGCCCTGCATCCTAGCTCATCAGGCTCCACCTCCTTCCACCCTGGAATAATGACAAGACTGACCCCCCTGTGGACAGAGGAAGCATCCCATTTTGCCGTGATAATTGTAGGAATCCCCACGGAAAAGATATTTTCTCCCAAGCTCCATTTCAGTCAGGGTGCTTTAGATTGTTTGCGGTGGAAAACCCTAATGCAAATGAGCTAACGCAAAACAGGCAATTTTTATTCCATGTGACTGGGACGGTTTGGAGTTCAGGCATGGCTAGATCCAGGGGCACACACCATATGGACAGCTCTTTCTCTTTCTCCTCCACTCGTCTTGACTCTGTTTCTCTTGGCATTGCCTTCATTCTCTGTTGCCGCACGCAGCCCTCCCTGTGCAGCACAAGAAGTTGCTGCCTTCACAGCCTCCCAGTTTAGCAACCTCTTGGAAACAGAGCTTCTCTTTCCAGCATGTACCGTTTGCCAATCTCCCCACTGCACAAATATTCTCACTATGGTCAATTTTAGACTACCCAAGAGCTGCACGTACTTAGCTCTCATGAGCCAGGGGAAGGGGGGCTCCAGTGCAGTGCTGCTCCCGTGTTTGCACACTCGGTGTAGGAGATCAGTCTGATTGCCTCTCCTTGGCACTAGGGCCCGGCTCTGGACCAAGCCCTGTGTCCAGGGGAATGGACTGTGCTGATTAGTCAGGACTTGGTCCCTTTTTGCCCTGTGGCTGAGGTTGGGGAGAAGGCATAGGTGATGCAAGCAAGAGCCAGACTAGACCTGCATGAAAGTGGGTGGGGAGCCCCAAAAGAAGGGGCCCAAACAATATGTGCCCACGGGAGGCCTTTTCCACCACTGACACACCCTGGGGCTCCTAGCAGCTGTTGTTGGAATGTCATCCTCAAAGCAGGAAGCTGAGGGAAAGGACCGGTTGGAGGAGGAGCCAGGTGAGGACAGGAAGGGGAGGAGGAGGGCAGCTCTCTGGAGGGTCTCAGCTCACGAGGTGACGGGGGAGGCAGACAGTTGGCCCGAACATGGTAATGACCCAGCAGCGCTCTGTGTTCATTTCCCCTCAAACAAAGATGTCAGGGAAAGCCTCTGAGTGGCAGAGCTCCCTGCAGAGAGGCAATGCCGTGTGAATAGGAATTGTGACCTGGCCTGAGCACAGGATGTCGCAGGGGCCCCAAGGAGTGGTTGATTCATCTTCCCCTAGGAGACGGGCCAGGCATCCAGGTGCAGCTAATAGGAGTGTGTGTGTTTGCGCACGTGCCTGTGGGTGCGCGTGCACGCAGTGTCAACAGTGGCGCAACCAGGCAGGCATGCTGGGGAGCTTTGACAAGGATCAGGCAGAGGATGAGGCCTGGAGAGAGGAAGGACAGGGCGAGGAAAGGCAAGGGATGGAGACAAGGTGAGGGCAGTGCGGCTGGCAGGGTTGGTGGCCCTGTGGCTGTAGGTGCGGTCCTGCTGGCAGTAGAGCTGCCCTAGGGCCAGACTGGACTTGGTTAAATGCTGAGTAAGGAGGAAGGGAAGCTGTTTGCCAGGGATCTGATGTTATAAAGCAGTGGTTCTCAAAGTGTTGTCTTCTAGCCAGGCACAGTGGCGCACGCCTGTAGTTCCAGCTACTTGGGAGGCTGAGGCAGGAGAATCGCTTGAGCCCAGGAGTTCGAGGCCAGCCTGGGCAGCATAGTGAGGCCCTGTCTCTAAAATGAATGAATGAGGCCAGGTGCGGTGGCTCACGCCTGTAATCTTAGCACTCAGGGAGGTTGAGGCGTGTGGATCCTTTGAGCTCAGGAGTTCGAGACCAACCTGAGCAAGGGTGAGACCCCATCTTTACCAAAAAAATAGAAAGAAATTATTTGGACAACTAAAAATATATAGAAAAAATTAGCTAGGCATGGTGGCACATGCCCGTAGTCCCAGCTACTCGGGAGGCTGAGGCAGGAGGATCGCTTAAGCTCAGGAGTTTGAGGTTGCTGTGAGCTAGGCTGACGCCACGGCACTCACTCTAGCCCGGGCAACAGAGTGAGACTCTGTCTCAAAAAATAAATAAATAAATAAATACATAAAATGAAATAAAATGAATGAATGAATAAATAAATAAACAAAAGACATAGTCCCCAGACTGGCAGCATCAGCGTCACCTGGGGGGGGGGGGGGCTCGTTAGAAATGCAGATTCCCAGGCCCCACCCCAGACCTATAGGATCAGCCACTCTGGGGCTGGGGCCTGAGCTGTCTGTGTTTGCCAAGCCCTCCAGGGGGTTCTGAGGCACCCGCCAGTGTGAGAACCGCTGTCATAAAGGAACAGCCGAGGTACGGAAGCATCTGCAGGGCAAACATCATGGTACAGGTGTGTGCTGGTTGTCCTCTGTTTGCCCTCCAAGATCGGGTCTCAACTATTTTCTACCATGTTCTGTGTCCCTGAGACCGAGCTCTGTGGACTGCCTCTCTGGGCTTCCTCACCAACTACGCTCTCGGTTGGGTTGGGCCGATGGGAGCAACACCTTGGAGGTGGGAGGGGGCGTTTCTTCTTGGCTCCCTCCTGGTCTCCTTCCTGCTGTGAGGGAGGCGGCATCTCCCCCTCAGGGCGGCTCCCCAGGAGGCCTCCGCCAAGGTCCTACCTCTCCCTGGGTTCCCATATTAACACTATTCCCTCCCCTTGTCCCTAGGAGTGGTAATGGCTTCCAGCGGTTCCCAGTTTCTGGGTGCCTCGACATCCCCTCCTAGTTCTTTTCATCTGTCAGCACCGCTGCATTACAGTCTGTTTATCCAAATCTCCCGGGGAGAAGACTGTTGCCCGGCAGCACCTGACTGATGCCAAACAGGTGCCACATGCTGATGTAGGTGCTGATGCTGTCACGGGCTGGCCAGTGGAGATGACAGTCCGTTTCTCTGGTGCCCACAGGAAAAGAGAGGGAACTGTCATTGGCACAGCACCCACTCCACTTAGGGAGCATGCCCAGCGCTGTGCCCACCCTGTCCCCAACCCCGATAGTAGGTACTATCATTTCTATTAAATAGTTTAACAACAGTGAAACCAAAGCTCAAGATCTGACAACTGGTAGAGGCAGGATTTGAATTCCTGTCTTTCTGGTTCCTAAGCCTGTGCATTTCCCATAGCCTAGGGTGCCTGCCTATAGATGACAACAAATGCCTGAAATCCTAATGTCAAGATTATACCCTCAGTATAGATACAGACCAAAAAGACCGGCAATATTCTGAAATGCCCCAAGGAAGATATTTCTTCTGAATATCGCCCAAGTGATTTTTGTTGGCCTCAGCAGGTTAAGGAAGCACACGCACTGAGTCCCTTTTAGAGCTCAGGTGCCATTAGCCACTTTATCTACATTGTCTGGTGGAATCAAGACCTATTTCACAGAAGAGAAAGTTGAGGCTGGAAAGGTTAAGTCATGTGTCTAGTAGCGACTCTTTCCCCCAGCCCCATCTCTTTTTTGGGCTTTATTTTTCTCCATGACACTTATCAGCTTCTGATATATATCTTTTACATGTTTATCGTCTGTCTCTCCCCACTGGATGTAACTCTACGAGATCAGGGATTTTTGTCTATTTTTCCCACAGCTGTATCCCTGGGGCTACATGGGTGTTTGGCACATAGTAGGTGCTCAGTAAATAGTTACTGGCTGTACCGATGAAGGTATGTGATAGAGCTGGTAAATTGCAAATCCGGGCTTGGAATCCAGAACAGCTGGACTCAGAAGTCAAGTTTTCCACATTAGTTCCATCCTGCTCCCCCTCAAATTAATACCTAGAAACGCACACTTATTGAGCACTGACTGTGTGCCTGCCTCTGCTGTTGGTGCATTTGCATGAACACCCATGACAAGTGTTCTTTATGTTCTTCTGTAACTGAAAATTTCTTTTCTAAAAACCTCTTTTGGAGTTTGATTTTTTTTGCCTAATTAATTTTGATCTGGTTGTGCCCGCTGTGCTTGTCAGACTGTGTCACCTTCCACTTCTGTGCCCCTCATAAAAAGCTTGGGGTTATCAAGTCATCTAGGTGAATGACTGCACCATTGTATTCAACTTACTCTCTCTTAAAGAATTCACCATTTCTTTCCAAAATGATGCCATGTTGCCTGCACAACTGTATCCAGCAGAGCGGGCAAAGACACAAAGGTGACAAATGTGCCTCTGAACTCCAGCCCATGACCGCAAGATCTCCTGGGAATCCTTGCTACCCTGTGTGTCATGGTGGTGGCCACTGCCCTGACCTCTTGCTTCAGGTACAACTCAGTGACGCCCAGCTCATTTTCTTTAAATGTCCAGAAGAGCAGGGGCCATGACTGTGTAACAATGCTTGACATACAGTGGGTGCTTGATAAATGTAGGTTGAAAAACAAATTAATGATATTATTGAATGATTGCTGCAATACTAGGGTGTGTTCATCATCTCCATTTAATAGATGAGACAACTAAGGCTCAGGGCAGTAAATCAGAGAATCGCTGACTTCCTGGTTGCCCTCTTGAACTTCAACATAGAACCTTTCCGCATTTTGAATATTTTGGTTTAGGATCTGAGCAAAGGATCTCTGCACAGAGATCCTTCTATCACAGTTTTGGTGTTGGAGCCACCTTCAAACGTGGCTTGCCAGGGAATTTTTCCACACGAGGCTTTCAATTAGGGAGCAACTCACCATTTGGCAACTCATCTCTAGCAATATGTTCCCCTCCCCTTCTGCCCTGGCCAAATGCAAGGGAAGACCCAGGGGTGGAAAGTTTTCACCTTTGGTTTGATGACTCTGCTGGGACATCCTACAGGATGGACAAGCTGCCACCTGGCAGCTCCAGCCACGAATGGTGCAGTCGGTCTCTTGGGCTTATATGTGGGAGATTTGGTCCATTTTCCTTTTTAGACCACGTGGACAGAATCCCAGTGAGCTGGGAATTCAGAGGCCTAAAGCTGAGTCAAGGGCTAAATTCTTGTCTCTGTCACAGAACTATGTGTCTCCATTGTAGCTTTAGTCATTGGAGCAAGAAAGAAACTTAAAACCACCAAAACTCTCTACCGAGGACATTAAGGAGACCCAATAAATTAAAGTTAGAAACTACAAATTGAGTGAGTTAGGGTATAATTTCCCGCATTCCATTATAGAGGGCCTAACCTTAGGGTTCCTTTAAATGGCAAAGCCCTCACCCCCTCCCCGGGCACGGAAAATATCTTTGATCATTCATTCATTCATTCATTCTTTCAACATTTACTGAGCTCTTACCATGTGACAGACGCTAAGCTAGGGATTCAGAATCAGATAAAATGTAATTTATGCTAATTTAAAAATATCTCTGTGATGATTAATTGTATGTGTTAACTTGACTAGGTCATGGGGTACCCAGATATTTGGTCAAGTATTATTTAGGTGTTTCTGTGAGGATGTTTTTAGATGAGATTAACATTTGAATCGGTAGACTGAGGAAAGCAGATTGCTCTCCCTAAAGTGGGGTGGACCTCATCCAAATAGTTGAGGGCCTGAAGAGAACAAAAAGACCAGCTTCCATGAGCACGAGGAAATCCTACAGCAGACTGCCTTCAGACTCCATCTGCAGTGCTGGGTCTCCCTGCCTGACAGCCTTCAAAGTGGAACACTGGCTCTCCTTGGGTCTCCAGCTTGCTGGCCCACTCTGCAGATTGGACTTGCCAACCTCCATAATTGGTAAATCAGTTCCTTAAAATAAAATCTTTCTTATAATCTCTCTCTCTCTGTGTGTGTGTGTGTGTGTGTGTGTGTATATAAAAATTATCTGTCTCTTATTGGTCTGTTTCTCTGGAGAACTCTAATACAATATCCACCAACTCTGTTCCTGCTTGCCTTTCTGCCTATTCCTTAGGTTGTGTTGCTTGGAATTATTTCAGGTGGGTAACATGAATATATAATACACTAGGATGAAATAAAATGGATTAAAATAAAGAGTGAGGTGGGCATCTGTGGGATTGTCCTCCCAGCATCCCTTTATGAGAGCTACAGTCCCCCAAACCCAAACCAACACCTACTGCAGGGGCAGCCATTTTGTACAACATGCCTCCCCACCCCCACAGCTGATTGGCCTGAGGCTAAGGCACCTGCCCTGCTCTGGACCAATCAGAGTGTTTCCTTGGGAGTGTTAACCTGGGAAAGGAGCAAGCATTAGGTTAGGCAACAGAGGCTGTGAGAGATAAAACTCAGGGGCAGCTGGCAGCCATGTTTTGCCCCCTGTGGAGAAAGCTGGGCTCTCATGAGAGAGGGCAATGAAGAGGAAGTGAGAGAGAAGCCAAGATGAGAGGTTGGGGGGAGGATCGCGGGACCTCTCACTCCAGCTGTTATTGGGCTTGATCATATTCCTCTTTCATGGGACTCTCTAGTATCCTTACCATAAATCCCCCCTTTTTGCTTAACAGAGCTCAAATTGGTCTCTGTCCCTTTCAGCCAAATCATTTTTTAGATCGAAGGGAAAACAGAAGCAGGAAAGTTAAAAACGAAGGTTTGGGTTAAGGTTAGTGGATGAACTTGAGGCTCTGTCACCCCATAGACATGATAAAACTGGGTCACAGGTTTAGCTCTGTGATTTCCAGCAGCCGGCACAAAGAGGGAGATACGATTTATGCGATTCACAGTATCTACATAAATCAAAAGAAACCAATTGGTCAGAAGCAACATTCGTCAAGGTATAAAACTGAGACCAGATAGAACATTCTCTGTGAGTCTTTTTAGAGAGGGCACTAGGCACATTGACAGTGGTTCTCAAAATGTTTCCTGAACTAGCATCATCATCATCACCTGGGAACTTGGTACGACTGCACACTTTGCACTTGTATTCTGAGGGTGGGTCCTAGCAGTCTAGGTTTAAACAGCTCCCTGATTCTGAAGCACGCTAGTGTTTGAGAAATGTTACAGTATGATAAGCAAGTCCCCATAACATCTCGTCCCAACGATCAGCCCAGTAATGAGCTTTATAGGGCTATTTCTCATAATGGCACTCAATAATTGCAGTGGCTGTCTGCCTGCACCAGTCTTCCAATTGCAGGACCCCTCCTCCACCATCCTCTGTGGTCTGGGGGAGATGGACATGTGACCCAACCCTGGCTAGTGATCTCCTCTGGCCCAACATGATTGCTTCATGGGCATCACATGATCCAAGCAGGACCAACCAGGAGCCCTTCATGAGAGTTGAAAGATGAATGCTGGTGGAGATTGAGAGAGGCATTGTCTTTTCTGATAGATGGCAAGTTGAAAGGTGGATGCTTGGGCTGCCAGCTGCCATCATTGCCCCCTGTGCAAAGAACCTTTCTGTGGCAAGGGAGGATGAGGCCAAAATGGAAACAGAAGTAGGGACAAGCAGAGCTGAAAAAGAGTGAAGAGGGGATTGGGAAGAAGGAGAGAGAAAGTAAGAGAGAGAGAGAGAGAGAGAGATTGATTTGATAATCTCTATGCTCTTGGTCCTAGAATCCGTGCCCTTAACTATTACACCCTACTGCCTCTCATTGGACTTAGGCCAGAAAGGAATCATTCTGAATCTGTGGCTGCCGGAGAAATGGACTTTACCATGGCTGGTACCCTCTGGCTGGCTGTGGGACAGAAGGAATATGAGTTGAGGCTTCTGGGTATTTCGTTGCTTGGAGTAGCTGGGATGAAGCCTGAATAGAGGGACAGAGGCTTATTCTTCAAGGAGGACCCCCTTCCCCGACTCCTTTGACTAGGAATCTAACCAGGGGTATATTTTGCTACAAGTTGCTCTTGAAAGTTATGTCAGGAAGTTTCGTGGTTCAAAGTTAAACAGGCTATGAGCTTTGTACTGAAATTTGCAGGGCTGAAACGGACATCTGCTTTACAAATTGTCCAGCCTAAAATTATTACAGCACAACTCTATCACCGATGCTGGACTTGAACATGCATGGGTTTCTCAACACTTCTATTATTATGTGCAGAATTCTGGGGCTTGAACATTTTTCTGAATGGAGAATCCTTAACTTTCATCAATTTTCAAAGGGTCTGTGACCCAAGGAAACTTGATAAGATATACTACTCCGTGATAGGAAACACTGGGATTGCCTTTCCTCTTCTGCATTGAAAAGACCAAAACAATTTTCTGAGTAAAACTCTGGCTTGGCCGATGGCGCTGCCTTAAAACCCTTCCCCAGCACCCCCCCGCCCCAAAGGCAGTGAGAGAGCTTCCCCAAATGTCCAAACCCAGCAAGGCTAATTGTTAAAGCATGTGGCTCCATGTCCAAATGGTAACACTTAATTCGCAAGCTCTGGGTATTTGACTAGGAGTCTAACCTTGAATGCGCTGTGGCTTAATTCCTGCCAAAGGCTGGAAGAAAAAAAAAATTTATGGAGGATTTCCTGAAGGAGACACAGTCCATATATCCCATACTCTTAGATTTATCTTTGGATTAAGCCAGAGCTAAGAAGTGAAATGGTAAAGAGGGCTTGGTAAGAGCAAATGACCTGAAGTCAAGTTCTGGATGCACTAGTTACTAACTATGTGACTTTGGGCAAGTAACCTAAACTTTATGTGTTCAGCTTTCTTTTTATTTTATTTTATTTTATTTTTTTTGAGACAGAATCTTGCTCTGTTGCCCGGGCTAGAGTGCTGTGGCATCAGCCTAGCTCACAGCAACCTCAAACTCCTGGGCTCAAGCAATCCTACTGCCTCAGCCTCCTGAGTAGCTGGGACTACAGGCATGTGCCACCACGCCCGGCTAATTTTTTCTGTTTTTTAGTTGTCTGGCTAATTTCTTTTTATTTTTAGTAGAGACAGGGTTTCGCTCTTGCTCAGGCTGGTCTTGAACTCCTGACCTCGAGCAATCCTCCCACCTCAGCCTCCCAGAGTGCTGGGATTATAGGTATGAGCCACTGCACCCGGCCGTTTTTTAAAAAAAATTTTAATTATTATGGGTACATAAGAGTTGTATATATTTATGGGTACATGTGATGTTTTGATACAGGCATACAATGTGCAATAATCAAATCAGGGTAATTGGGGTAGCCATTGTCTCAAGCATTTATCATTCCTTTGTGTTAGGAATATTACAATTCCACTCTTTCGGTTATTTTAAAATATACGATACCTTATTGTTGACTATATTGTTGACTCTGTTGTGCCATCAAATATTCGATCTTGTTCATTTTATCTAACTATATTTTTGCACCGATTAACTGTCCCTGTGCTCAGCTTTCTGATTTGTAAAATGGGTTTAATGAAGTACCGACTTCTTTGTGGTAGATTACGTTATCGGTCCCAATTCTTCAGCCCTCCCTGAATCTATGCCTGTTGCCTTGTAACTTTGAAAAGTTACCTTCCTATAGCAGGCAGAGTGATCTTCTCACCTCTTGATTCAGTGGTCAGCCATGTGACTTGCTTTGGCCAATGGAATGTGAACAAATGTGACATAAACAAAACACTTGAAGTGGACTTGTGCAGTGGGGATTGCTCTCTTGTGGCTCTGCCACTACCATAATGACATGCTTGCTGGATCATGAGACACGTGGAACAGAGCCGAGTTGCCCCAGCTGCGGCCAGTCTAGATCAGCTTTCTCCTGCCGACCCCCAGGTGCATGAGCAAATCCAGGCAAGATCAGCAGAGCTGCCTAGCACAACCCAGATCAGCTGAAGCCTGAAGATAGTTGAGAAATAAATGTGGAGTGTTATATGCCACTAAGGTTTTGTGATTATCTGTTATGCAGCAAATGTTCACTGATACAGTCATGGTGTTATTGAGAAGATTAAAGGAGCTTGTATGTGTAAATGATTAACACAGTGACTGGTGCTTAGGAAGTCCTGGGCATGGTACACGTGTCTGCTTTGCATAACTGGGTTGCAGCTGCCCCAGTACCTGGAAGAAGAGCTGGGGGTTGTGAGTAGCTACTGAGATGGAACAGACTTCACACCACCTAACCCAATGCTCAGGACTTTGAACGCATTGCAACCTCTCCTCTGGGACAGCCCCTGCTTCCTGCTTGTTCTGACTTTGATCTCTTTGGATCAGACATTAGGATGAGAGTAGAGACTTTATCTATCTTGCTCACTGCTGTACCCTTAGTGTTCAAAATAGTTACTGACACATAGTAGGTTCTTGATAAACATCGGTTGGCAGATTACAGACTGCTCACTTCCAGCTTGACCTTGGTCTCAAAGCTTTTCTCAATCCCAGTGAACCCTGCTAGCTTTTTCTCCCTCTTCCCAAGCATGCTCGAAACTAGTGGGGTGGTGAAGTCCAGAACCCCATGGGACTACTTAAGACCTGGGATATAAAGCAAGTCCCATCAGTTACTTCCTCTCCTCCTCTCTCCCTCTCTTTGGGAGCCGTAGCGAGGGCAGCACACTTGTGAGTGGGGTGAAATTTGTCTAAGGGTGCGATTTGAGGAATATGGGTGAGAGGTTTTTTTTAAATAACCACCCATCAGTGATTCCTAAAATTCTCCCCAGAGCTTCTGTTTGTGTTAAGCCATACCCCTTTCCTGCCATTAGCTTAAAAATGCAAATACTCTTGTATTTGATGACTTAACTCTTTAGTATGAATCCATTTCTAGAAATATTCTTTTAATAAAATTATATAATTATATAATTCATTTAGAAAGCATTTTTCCAGCATCTACTATCTTCCTGGGTACAAAAGATGCAAAGATACCCTGCCCTCAAGGAGCACTAGGCTAGTGCGAGAGGAGTTTCATGTTTATAGCTTTACATGAGGTAGGGTATGATAGGCACTTTCAGAGAAATGATGATGATGATGATAATTATTGTCATTTGAAAAAGTGTGCACAGATTCTTCCCCTCCTTGAATCTGTGTTCTTGCAATGAGGATTTGTGTAGCGGGAGGTGAAGCTGAGCTGTTCCCACGTCTTGCTCTGACCAACTGGGGACATTAGTGAATGGGACACATGCTGAGACTTGGATGATGCACTTTGGGACTTGCTTTCTTGCTACTCTTGGACTTCAGCAGCCATGTCATAGCTTCAGCTAGTCTATTGGGGGCTGAGTGGCACATGGCCCTGTCACCACCAGTGCTAACAGCCAGCCAACCTCCGGACATGTGAGTGAGGCCACTCAGGACTAGCCGTTCCTCAGCTGAGCCTCTAACTGACCACAAACGCCTGTGTAAGCCTAGCCAAGATCCATGGAGCCCAGCTCAGACCAGAAGAAGTGACCAATACAATCATTATTGCTTTAAGCCAGTAAGTTTTAGAGTATGAATTAACTATGCAGCAATAGATAACTGATAATAATAATAATAGTAATAATAATAGTTTCCATTTACTGGTTGCTTATGACATACTGAGCATGGAACACACATTAATTAATATACATCCATTTAGTAATTGCAACAGCTCTATGAGGAAGGTAAGAATTTACCACTATTCCACAAAGAAGGAACGAGAGGCACAGAGCAGTTAAACCACTTACCCAAGCCCACACAGCTAGTTAGTAGAAGAGCCCAGACTCAGATCCAAGTTTCTAAGACTCCACGCTGCTGTTTATAAGATGGCACCAGGCCACCTACTGCAGATTACAGAGACAGCGTGCTTGGAGTCCAGATGGAAGCTCTTTCCTTGTGGGGGCCTAGGTCACGGAGAGCAGAGGAGGCAGCTACTGCTTTTGCCTGCCTTGTAAGTTTGCCCATGGCAGGCCCTTGCCACCGAGACATGCATTTGAGAATAGCCTCATCCAGAGGAAAGACACCTGTCTCATCTCCTCTCGCCCAGTGACAAATGTCCTCATCTCCCTCCTCTCTGTGCATAATCAGTCCCTTTCAGGAATTTCACCGGAGCATTCTCCAGTCCCTGGGCCCAGCATCTTACAGCTGCCAATCCTCTGTTACAAGCTCCCACCTCAACCCCCAACGGCTGTTAGGGTGATTTGTCAATAATAAATTCTGAAGCAAATTGAAATATTTTGCGACAGCATAAAAACAAATGGGAGAAAACGGTTCCCATCCCGAAATGCTGATTGAATCAAATATTGCAATATCGATTGTATGATACATTTTCATATTTAATTCAATGAAAACCATGGGGTTCGAATGCTTTCCATTACCCTACAGAATTTTTCAGTTTGCTGGAGAATTTATTATTGGTGTGCCACCCAAATCGGATTACTATTGAATCAAAACCCTGCCACGTTATTCAATCAAAGACCGTGAGGCTAACCCCAAGAGTCGATCATTACCACTTTTCCCAAAGTGTATTTCCTTTTCCCTGTTGCACACAGGAATGGCCAGTTCTCTTATCTGTCTGCACATCATCCATCCTCCCCAACCCCGTCTTCACCCGGGGGTTGAAATCTACCACTCACAAAAACCTAGCCGAAATAACAACTGGCTTTTCAATGTCAATATCAATCTAGGCTTTTCTGGGAATTCACGTTCTCACCTCCCTGTTTTTGTCTTCCCTCCAGGCCCTGGTACGGGCATGTGTCTGCCACCTGCAGTAGATAACTTATCAGCAGCAGTCACCTCTGGGTAGAAATGGAACTTGGGGGCTCACAGCAAATGCTGTCAGTGTTCCTTGCACCCCCTCGAGGGCCTTCTCCCACGTTCATGTATGCCACCTGCTAGTTGCTTTTGTTCCCGACGGCCAGCATCCTTGGTACCTGTGTTCCAGGAGGGCTAGCAGTGCCTGGGAATTGAAGTCCCTCTGGGGGCTTCCTTTAACCAGCTACTCCAGTGCCCTTGTTCCCCAGTCAGGACACCTCTGAAGGTGACCTACCTCCCCTGTCTCTAGGAATCCCCTCGGAAATTGAGCCCCAATTCCCTTGTATGACTTTATTTGACATTGCACCCTTGCATTGTGTCACTTCCCTTCCTTGTATGGCTTCCTCATTTCCTTTTAGGAGTGGAATTGTGTCCTCCCCGCCCCCCACATCCCATTCGTTTAATGAAATCTTAACCCCTAGTGCCTCAGAACATGACTTTATTTGGAAGTAGGGTTTTTAAAGAGCTAATCAAGTTTAAATGATGTCATGTGGGTGGCCCCTAATCCAATATGACTGGTGTCCATATAAAAAACGGAAATTTGGACACAGACACACACTCAGGGAGAACACCACATGAACACGAAGACAGAGATGGGGGTGAGGCTTCTACGAGCCAAGGAACCCCAAAGATTACCAGGAGACCACCGGAAGCTAGGGGAGAGGCAGAGAACAGATTCTGCTCATAGCACTCAGAAGGAACCAACTCTGCCAACACCTTGATCTTGGACTTCTAGCCTCCAGAACTGTGAAACAATACATTTTTGATGTTTAAGCCACCCTGTGTGTGGTACTTCGGTATAGCAGCCCTAGCAAACAAATCCACTTTCCTGCTGATTTTTCCTGGTAGAACTTCTTAATAAAATCACTTATGCATGAATCCCAGTCTTAGGGGCTGCAACAGGAACCGCCCCCCAAAGCCGGACTACACCAGGTCCTCAGAGCCCAGTGCCGAATTGTAGCTGCCTGATTGCCATTGGATTTCCCGAATCCGATTAGAGAATCTCTACCACTTAAACAAAAGCCCCACGCAGGCCAGCGTGTCTGATGCTGGACGGCATTTAGCCGGGCCAGACCTGGCAGCCTGGGGCTCTCTGGCTACACACATCCTCCACACATCTTTCTCCTGTGTCCCTTGCAGCTGTGGCCCTGGCTGCTTCACCAAAGTTGAATTGAGTGTCCCTGAAAAATATAGCGTAGCATCCTTTCCCTGCCGTGAGACACTAAACCAATAAATTATAAATCAGCCAGCAGCCCCGTGACATGAGGATGTAATGAGAAATGCAAAATAAGAAAAGACACGGGAGGAGGACATGCTCCTCTCTCTCCCCCAGCTCAGCTCCCTTTGGGCTCAGAGAAAACAATTGCTTTCTTTTCTCCGTGTGTCTCTCGTTACATGGGTGCAACACATGCACACGCACACACAGTGTCACTATTAATGATCTACCAGAGGCTGCCATCAGGAACCTGGGAACAAAACCAGGACAATAGAATTATTTGGTTCCTGGGGCTTATAAAACTCCTGGGCTAAAGGGCCAAATGGGTCCCCCAGGCCAATTTCCTTTGGCGAGTGGTCAGCCCATCTCTGTCCCTCCTGTCCCCCGGCTGGTGGCCTGGTGAATGCTCACCTTGACCAGGACCTCCCACTGGGTGTCCCTGGTGGCCCTCCAGCGCACCTTCTGGAATGCCCTGTGTAGAGGCCACAGGCTTGCCTGCCTCTCTTAGGGTGCAGAAGCCAGCTGCTCTGTTTGTTTATTTATTCATTGCCTTGCATCCATTTATTCAGCTATTCAGTGACTGATGGAGGGGGTCTGGGAATGAATATTTTCCAGGCCTCTGGGGAGCAAAATGATGCTACTAGAAATGCAGGAACAGTCTGTTTTCCTTTGCCACCACCCCCTGCCCGGTGTCCAGTTTCCTGTTCACCTCCGTTCTGAGCCCTGCTGCTCAACACCTTTCCCTTCCATGCCTCATCCTGCCCCAGGGGCTTCTGTCCCCTCACTCACAGCCGGAATGCCTGCAGCCTACGACTGCAGCCACTTGCTTGCAGTACAAAAGCCCAAAAAAAGTCACAAAAATCAAGGGTCGACAAAACACTCGTTCAATGGCAAAACCTGGCCTGAACTGATGTGAGGCTATTTAAGGCCTTTTTTTAACCCCATTTAATGTGACTATTCATGCATTTTGCTGCAAAAGTGTCGATATGTTTGATTGTGAGGTACTGCCCCAGACACTGCTGGGGGTTCATGTAATATGTGGTAAATATGCCATGGGACCTTCCTAAAATCTGAAATACTCAGAATTGTGAAGCCTATTCATGCCCGTGGTTTGGATAAGGGATTGTGGATCCACACCAGCTTCCACCTATTGAGTGAATGTCAAGTGCCAGGGGCAGGGCTGACCTTCAAAGCACGTCAGGACAGATACTAACAACAACCTTTTGGGTGTGCACAGTGTTATTGCTCCTACTTTACAGATGAAGAAACTGAGGTCCAAAGAGTTAACTAACTTGCCCTAGGTCCCCAGATAGTAAATGGTGGAGCCAGGAATTGAATCCATTTGTATTTAGCCCAAAGCCTTTAACTTTAACCTTCAACAGCCTTTGGCCATATGTTAGTTATTGAGCCCCTCGGTGACCCCCTGATTCAGTCTGTCCAAACTGTCTCCGTAGCTCAGATGCTCAGCCCAGGCCCAGGCACTCACTTGGGCTTGGGAGACACTGCGGAAGTAGGGAGCGGTGGGGAGGGCAGCTCCAACGTGGATGATCTTGGGGGCAGGTAGGAGAGTCGGGGGAGGGGTGGGGAAAACCAACAGGGCCTGGAGAGAGGAGACATCCTCCCTCAACCCTGGGGTAGGAAGGAGGGAGGATTATGTCCCCATGACAACTCTCTCCTGTCTTGGTCTCACTGGGTTGTCTGTGTTCAGGACACAGACATCTCCCCACTCCCCACTCCCAGCTCCTTGGGCCCCAGTACTGCCTTCCTCTGTCTTATGAAAGACTTCTGTTCCTGGAAAAATCTCTCTTAGGGTTACTTCTCATTGACCAAAATCATAATTGCCAAAGGAAAAAAAAATGTGTGCATTCTTGAGTCCCTAAACTATACCACCTTAGACTAAAACAATATCAAAATCCTATGAAAATGGACAAAATAATCTCAATAGTTATCATCAGTTATTCTAACAACCTAATGAGGACTTTTCTCTTCATTAATTACTCTCCAGGGTGGCTCTTGAGCTACTTCCTAGGTAATATGCACTATACACTTAACACTGCATTCCAAGAACAAAGCATACATATCATACTCCATGCTTTGTTAATTCAAAATTTAGTGACAAAAATAGTACAGATAGAAGTCATCGATAAAAAGTATGCACTTGACATGCTACTCACTGAGCAAGTTACCATGAGAGGGGTCAGGAGACTTGAGGTGATCACCCTTCAAACCAGCAGGCTGTCACGTGACTTTCAGTACCTTCTATGAGATTAGGCAAAATGTATTTCCCCATCTGGTGACTTTGGGCTTGGTGGTGTGACTTGCTTGTTCAATGGAACATAGCAGGAGTGACAGGGTGCCAGTTCTGAGCCTAGGCCTTAAGAGACATCTTGTGTTTCTGTTTAGACCCTTTGCACTTCTGCTACCTGTATGTCCCAGGTAGTCACTGGTCTAAGGAGAGTGAGAAGGCATGTGGAACCACCATGAATGCATCCAAGAGCCTGAAGCAGAGCCATCTCTGTAGACCCTGAGCTAGAAAAAGAGAGGTTTGTTTGGTAAACTATTGAGTTTTGGAATGATTTGTTATGTGGCATTATTACCAAAATAGCTGACTAATACACCTAGTAAAGTAGAATTCTTGAACCTGAACGGGCACACACTAGGTACGTCTGAAATCTCCTTGCAACAGAGCCGGGTTAGGACCCCTAGTGTCCTTTGAGTTCCTTAGCCTGCTAAAGTCTAGTTAACTCTGGAGAGTTGGAGCAAATCCCTTCTTAAATTGGTAGACTGGTTTGAGCTCTGAGTAGGACTGGGCTGGTTTGCTTTCCCACCCTGCCTCCTACTGCCCTCTGAATCACTGAAATGTCTGCATCTCAATACTGGAACATGTTTCAGTTTTCAAATCCTTTTGATATAAATTGTTTACCCTACTAGCAAGACCAAGGCTCAGAATTCTTCCTGTGTCCATGGCTTTCTCCTGAGAAATTCTTTCTGAAATGTCTCCAGGCCAGTGCCACAGGATGCTGCACACTATGTGTGTTGACTAGACCAAGGGTGGATGAACCTTTGCCCAAAGGCAGCCAAGTCACAGGTTGGCCTATGGGGCGGCCTGCCTCCAAAGCTCCACAGAATGGAGCGTAAGTGACAGCTTTCTCTCTTTGCAGTGGGAAGAATGTCGCGGCCCCAGTCTGTGGCTTATCAGAACTAAATCATGGACCACAAACATAGGCTTATCTAGCTATTTTTCCCTCTCTGACCCTTATATTAAAGCAGCATTAGCATCATTAGGGAGCATGTTATGCTAGAAATGCAGACAGACCCTTATACCCAGCCCAGACCCACCAGATCAGAATTTGCACTTGAACACAATTCCCGGGAGATTTGGCTGTAGGGTGGCAGTTTGAGAAGTATCGCTCAGAGACATAGGGCAAGTTCTCCTCTTTCATGAAGACTTTTCTAAGGACTCCCTGCTATGGGGTGGGTTGAATTATGTCCCCTGCCCAAAGATATGTTGAAATCTTTACCCTAGTACTTAAGAATGTGACCTTCTTTGGAAATACGGTTGTTGTCAATGTAATTAGTTAAGATGAGGTCACAGTGGAGTAGGATCATAATGGAGTAAGGCGGGCCCTTGATCCATATGACTGGTGTCCTTAGAAGAATAGACAGAGACATACACACATCTGTCTTCTCCTGATGATGAAAGCAGAGATGGAAGCCTTGCGTCTCTGAGCCAAGAAACGCTTGGGGCTACCGGAAGCCGGAAGATGCAAAGGAAGGACCCTGCCCTCAAGGCTTTGGAGGGAGCGCAGCTCTGCCAACACCTTGATTGCAAACTTCCAGCCTTCAGAACTGCGAGAAAATCAGTTTCTGTTGTTTGAAGCCACCCAATTCGTGGTACTTTGCTATGGCAACTCTGGGAACCAATACACCTGCCCAAACTGTCAGGGAGCTTAGTCTGGGGTCCCTCCCAAACTAAAGAAGGCATGGATATAAGGGCAGTGGGCACAGGTCGTGGGAAGCACTGATGAGGGGGTACGAAAGTGGGAGTAGGAAGGGAGAAAAGCCAATAAAAGCTGCTGTGGGCAGCTGGGCTCAATCCCACTGGGATCCTCGGAGTAGAACATGTAGAATATGCCTCAGAATTGTTGCACTGGGGGACAGGTCGGCATCCATCCACCGACTCCTGCCCGCACTGGTTGTGGGTTGCCTCCAGGGCCATTAATTTCCCCACACTTTAGGGGTGAGCCCACATGCATGTGACTGAGCAAGCTCCCCTGGTCAGGGTTTATGACCAGGGCAGAAGGGAGCCCTGGGCTTGGGGGTTAATGCCCTGTAATCACCATCTTGCAATTCTTAATCATTTTATCCTTGAAATAGTGTTTTGGAAGTGAAGTCTAGCGGGACAAAGGCGCATTCTCTGGGGGCTTGGAGCCTCCCAGTCTCCCTGAGATGGGTTCTCATCTGCCTGCTCCACCACCCCCTAGCAGGAGCCTGGCGGCAGGCACACAGAGGGCTGGGTGTGCGCCAAGTTGGGGGGCACAGCTCCAATGAGGGTCTGCACTTGTCTTGTGAATAACTCCCTGCCAGAGGTAGTTCAGCATTACAAAGCAAATCAAAATCCTCATGACAGGTTAAGAGAGAGCATTCCTGGAAGAGAGGGAAAAGCTTGTGCCCTGCTTTTTGAACAAGGGGACCTGAATTTTCATCTTGCACTGCACCCCACAAATTATGTCACCTGCCCTGTCCCTGGTTCTGGAGGGAGCCCTGAGACAGAGGAGCAGAGAGAGGCAGACAGTTGAGGTGGGAAGCTGTCAGCGTGTGAACCACTTACCATGGCTGCAGGGGAACTCTGGGATTCCTGGAGAATTTGGGGGGATGCCAATGGGGTCTGCTGCAGGGGTCTCCCCATTCTTGAAACAGTTGTCTTACCTACCTTTATGTTGCCTTCTGGTTGTTTTATGGGCGTTGGTCCCTGCCAACTTGATGTTGAGTTCCACCAGCTTATTTGAGCAGGACTTACAATTCTCTATAAGCTCCCATGGTCCCTGGCTTCATCACCTGCTTCTGGAAGAATGAATGAAATCTGCAAAATCTACAAAAGAGATCACCGTGAAGCCTTGGGAGGAGCATGCTCCAGCCCCATGCGAAATAGCCAGTAGATGTTACTTCTCTCTGCTGGGAGCGAAGGCTGGGACTTCCCAAGGCACAGGCCAGCGTGTGACTGCCTGCCAGGCTGTCACAGCAATGCTCAGCGTCGGGGCAGCAAAGCCAGCCAGCTGTCAGTTAGGGGAAAGAAAGCTGCACAGTGCAGCCTGCAGCTGGGACCCCAAAGTCAGCAGAGGACACCCAAATGCAGTGGTAAGGGCTTGGACGGTGGCGGCTAGAAGGGCAACAAGAGAGGCTGGCTGAAGGGAAAGGGGGTGGGGGAGGTGTGAAGGGACACAGAGCGGGATGAGGGAGGAGGGGTGGGCCTTGGCCTGACCCTAGGCAGTGGGGAGACTATTTGGCACTCCTGTTGGCTGGGCACAGTGGGTAGATACTTGTGCCCTGGAGTCAGACCTACCTGGGCTCAACCCCCCACCCTGCCACTTATTAAGTATACAATAGTAGGATGTGGCATCTACCTCGTAGGGGTGTTGTGAGGCTGAAACGTACTTGGCCTTGGGCTTGACACCTAAAAGGTGCTCCCCAAAGGTCACACTCATACCAGTGCTCTTGTCAGAGGGAAAGCACAAGGCCTCCAGACCTGGAGTGTGGAGGCTCATGTCCCTGACCAATGTCCACCCCGCCCACCACACACTCTGTCCGTAGCTTTTATCTTTGTTTTCCTGTAGGTAAGGGCAGATCGTACCTGCTGGGTGGCTTAGGTTTCTTGGTATAAATGACCAGCGTGTGGCCGGGTGGGGTGAAGACAGCCAAGGCTTGGCTTGCCAGAGGCCACAGTTGCAAGTATTGGCTTCATCCTAACTGTTCCTTCTTGGGCAGAGTCCCTTTCAGTAACCAGGCCTCAGTGTAGCCATCAGTGGCACAGGCAGGAAAACAATATTCCAGGTAGTAGCATAAACTTTGGAGTCAGACTGCCTGGGCACAGCATTTACTAGCTGTGTGACCTTGAGCAAGTTATTTACCCCCTCTGTGCTCTTCGTAAAGTGAAGGTAAGAATAATACCTATCTCATGGAAATGATGAGGGCCTCAATTAGTTAACATATGTAAAGTGTTTAGAACAGTGCTCAGGACAAAGTGAATTCTATATTAAAGTGTGAAGTGTTATTACTGCATGGCATGAAAGATAGTGCCAACGAGGGTTCTTAGCCAAGACCTTCCTGGGAGGTGACCTAGGAAAGAATTCTCTTTTGCCTGGGAACTGGGATTTAAAGGTCCCACACTACCGTTGGTAGCAGGGGCAGGGGACAGAAGGTGAAGGCATAAGGAAGTCTTCTCAGCACGAGTAGGTGTTGGCCTGCCCAAAACGTAGTGGGAGGCAGCCACTGCTAAGTGAGCCAGAGTGGGGCCGAAGGGCTTTGCTAATAATTCTGTGAGTTATGGCTGGAGGAAGGGTCCACGGAGACCAGATGGTGGCAGTTCATGCTGACCATGTGAAGGGGTTTGCACTTCATCCTCAGGGCAATGGGGGAGCATTGGGGTGATAATAGTAGTGAAATGATATACACGAAGCTCAGTCATTCATCCATGCATCAGATATTCATTGAGCAACAACCACATGCCAGGCACAGGTCTAGACCTTGGAGTGGCGAGCAACACAGGCATGTCTTAGCCTTCAAAGAGCTGACAGGCAGTTCACTTGGGGAGCCCAGGGCTTGATAAACCTTCAAGTGACAACAAACTCCAGCCCTGTTGGGACACAGGCCCGAATTCTGAATTCTTGTTCCCAGAGCTGAGCTTTTACTTTTGCACCAGGACCTGCAAGGGAAACCTGTACATTGTGCGTTCTTTGTCTTTCTTCACCAAGTTGCCAGATGCAAGACCTGCACTGGCTGTTTCTGAAACCCAACTTTGAACTGCTTTCTTCAGAAACCACTCTGGGTCTTACCCTCACTAGTTCTGAACAGCTGGCCTGGCATTTCCCCTTGGTTGCTAAACCCCCTGAGTGTTCCTGGTACTCAGCGAAGCACCTAATATATTTTCTTTAAATAGTCACTGAAGGCAACCGGAAGTTGGTTCTCAAAAGTCATCTTGTGGGCTAAAGATCAGTCTCAGGTTGAGTTCTTTAGGAAGCAGATGCTGAGATGGAGTTAGTGATTGTGAGAGATGATTTAGTTCTTCAGTGGCTTCCAGGAAGGATGATATGAAATTGGGCACAAAATGACACAGGGGTGGCACCAGTGAAAGGAGACAGGGACAATCAGGGTTGGGCAGGGGCCACCATCAAGAGGCAATGCAGATCTGAAAAGTCTCCACCAGCCCAGCGGGACCAAAGGGCACCCATCGGAGGAGCTCTGCTTTGGGTGGAAACGGCTAGCCCCAAGTCCCACCACCTTGCTCAGCCACTAGCCACGGGCCACCCCGAGAAATGAGGCTGACCCTGCTGAAGCCTACAGCTGGAGGCTGTCAGCTAACCACACTTGAAACAGCTGGCAGTGAATCCTTTCCCGGAGGGACTCTGAGTGATGCCTCTCTGCGTCTGTTGCAAGACCCGAAAAGAAAATTGGGAGCAGACTCTGGCACTATGTGGTCTCTCTCTGCCTTCAAGGCTCTCACCATTTAGTAGAACTTGTAAAAATTCATGATACCCCTGGAAGGAGAAGGTCCAGGCAAGAAAACCTCAGATCCCAGTTTCTAGGAGAACGAGGCGGCGTGTGGGAGGCTGCTCGGTTTGCCTGCTACTCCAGGAATTTCCCCACCCAGGCCAATGAAAATGATTCTTACACCAGCGATGGAGAAAACCTTTTCTATTTTCCTTTTTCCTAATTTGGTGGAGAAGATGCAAATGGATATAGATTCCATCAAAATGCTCTCACCAATGATAGATATCCCCTATTTTGTTTCGCTCCCGTTTGGGTTGTTAGCGTGGCAGCAATTAAACTTGACAAAATAGTGATTAAAAAACAATGAGAGGCAAATGTACCAGCACACCAGCGCGCATCTAGACCATTCCGAAAATGATCTCTTAAGTGTTTGAAATCTGCTTTATTTTCCTACCGCAGGAATGAGTTTTCAAAAAACAGCACTTAGGAAGGGCAATTTGCCACAAGCATTCCACGGCCCCAACAAACAGTATTTCTTTCTAATGGACTCTCCCCCTCCAAATTTTAGCTGCAGTTCCCAAATCAGATTCATTATACAAAAGAATGAACGAATACCACAAAATGCCCAGAAACCAAGCCTTTTCCTGACACTTTCAATAATGCAAAAGGCAAACAAAACTTCTCAACAGTAACTTTGCTTGCTGGGTTTCCAGGGCACCAGCTGCTGGGCTGCCCTGGTCTGGGAGGTCACCGCTTCCGTGGAGCTGGGAGGTCTAACTGTGATCAGCCCAAAAAATCAGCTGTTGCTGTCTTCTGAGCGGGGGTTTTTTATAACATCTGGCTGTTCCTTGCAGGACTGAAGAGTGTGGCTCACAGGGGACCTTTTAGAGAGAAGAATTAACAGCACAGGGCATTTTCAGCAGTGGGGTTTTTGTTTGTTTGTTTTTTGAAATCGTGATGCATATCTGGCTGCATGAAGCCACGGTCATGTCTTTCTCTCTCTCATTCTGATGTGCAAGCAGCTTTCTGGGTCTAATTATAGATGTAGTCTGTGCATCCTTGATCAATAGTTCTGAGTGTCCTCCCGCCTTAAGAGCCGTTTAGTTCTTGCTGATGGGCTGGCATTTCAACCTCTAGCTCTGCGCAGGAGTTCTCAGACTCCTCAACCCCATCAGCAAAACCCCGGCTTCTCCCAGAGCGCCCTTTGAACTTTGCAGAGCTCGGATCAAGCCCCATCTGCAGGGAGACCTAAGGAGGCTGCGGAGAAGCCCCACAATGTCCAGAGCTATGACGGGAAGCTAGGGTTCAAAGCGTGGTGACAACCAGAGCCGGGAATGGTGTCCCAGAATGTCTCCCCTGAGGTGGCCCCTCAAAGGAGGGGCAGAGGAGAGCCGCCGGCAGCAGGACTCAACCTCGGGAGCAAGGCAGCCATGCATGTGGGTTCTCAGCGATCTCCGGTAGAGCCGTAATCGTGCTGGCTTTGGAGACCCAGAAAGCCACTCTGTTTGCAGGCTTCTGTTTAATGATGAGAGACACACAGCACAGGGGTGGCAGGGAAATGAAGAGGCAGAGCACAATTTGACCTGCAGGGCACTGGAAACGGTGGAGCAGAGAGGTGCTTAATAATAGGGTTTTACTGGATGGGAATGAGTGGCTGCCCCATGTGGCTTGGCGCCTCCTCTGAGAATGACCCCAGACAGGCTCTCTCCATCGGCTCCGTGTCCTCTGCCAGGCTGGTGGATGCTGTGGGAAAGCTAAACTGGGCACAATGCTGAGTCCCCAGTGAAAGAAGGCAGGGAACTGGAGAGTGACAACAGCTCCAAGCAAGGCGTTGGCTCAGACTCTCCGCGCCCCAGAATTCAGTGTTGGGGCAGCCCCCCAGCTCCCCTGTACTTGGGCGCTTTTCCAGGGCAGGCCCAGGCACAGGCGTGCAGAGGAGGGGAGGTACACCCAGGGACCACTTGAAAAGCAGCCGGCGTGGGTAACGCTCCCACAGCCGCCAATCCCAGGCCTGCCCGTTCCTATGGAAACAGGCGCCAAGCTAGGAGCCTGCTGCTGGGAGCCGAGTTGCAGGCGGCTGTCAGGCTCAGCTGCTGGCTGCCCGCTGGGACCTGGAAGTGCCCTTTTCCAAAAACCATCCCTGCTGGCTCCGAGTCAGAGGGGTCTCCTGGCATCCGCTGAGCTCCGAGCCTGGATGGAAGAGGAGAGGGAGGAGAAGGAGGGGAGTGAATAAAAATATTTACGCTTAACAAACACTTTGATGTTTGAAGACTGTGTGTACAAATGAGGGCTGGGAACATCTTTGGTGAGGGGTTGGTGTTTCCAGGCAAATCTCTTCATGCACGCACACACACACACACACACACGCACACGTGCACACGCACACAATCTCCAGCTCTCTTTCTCTCTTTAGGGGTTCACATTGTCACCAGCACAATGCAGAGCTGGACCTGGGAAGGGTGTGGGCGGTGACAGATGAGCATCCAGGGACCGCACCGTGTGCCTCCGTGGGCTTTCTCTGTCAGCCCCAAGGTGGCCTGGGGTGGCTGGTTGGAGGGTGCAGGAGGCAGCCGGAGCTGCCTGGCCATGTGAAGCGTGCTAGAAAGGATGCTTGTGGAGCTGCTGCCGGGCTGGGGACATCAGGACTGCTTGGGTGCAGTTAAGACTTGCATTGGGGTTGACTTTTTAATCTTCACAGATCCTGAAAATTGGAAGAGGTATGTAGTAACATAGACACCCGCACCATGCCCAGGCAGCGCAGTGGTGACAAGGAGCTTGGGCTTTGGAGACAGACAGCGTTGGCTGTGTGGCCTTGGGAAAGTCACTTAACCTTCCTGATCCTCAATTTCTTTTTTTTTTTTTCTCTTTTTGAGACAGAGTCTCACTCTGTTGCCAGAGTGTCTGCCTAGCTCACAGCAACCTCAAACTCCTGGGCTCAAGCAATCCTTCTGCCTCAGCCTTCCGAGTAGCTGGGACTACAGGCATGTGCCACCATGCCCGGCTAATTTTTTCTATATATTTTTAGTTGTCCTGCTAATTTCTTTCTATTTTTAGTAGAGACAGGGTCTCGCTCTTGCTCAGGCTGGTCTCAAACTCCTGACCTCGAGCGATCCTCCCGCCTCGGCCTCCCAGAGTGCTAGGATTATAGGCGTGAGCCACCGTGCCCGGCCCTGATCCTTAATTTCTTAAGTTGGAGGTAACAGTAATAAGTACTTCATGGTGTTATTGCATGGAGTAAATACATTAAAATATATGGAATGATAGTATTTGCTCAATAAATGTCAGCAAGTATTATTGTGTTCACCCAGCAAATGGTAATAGAGCCTGTACAATGTGCAGGGAGCCGTGTGAAGTCTGTGGAGGATACAATAATTACTCAGGCAGGTAATTTTCCTTAAGGGATTTTATAATTTACTGAAGAAAGCCAAGAGAGGAAGATTAATAATTATGAATATAGGCAGAAGCTGCAAAGTGAAAGGTCAACAGTGTTCACTCGGCTCTCCCTCAAATAGTTCTTTGGGGGTAAAAGTAAGACAGTGGAAGTGTGTAGTACTCAGGGAAGTCTAGATGCTATAACAGATAACCCTCAAATATCGGTGGCAAAACCCCTGTGGGTGTTTGGCATGCAGTTTTCCACGAGGTGATTCAGGATCCTGGGCACCTCTATCTTTTGGATTTTCCATCTTCTGGAGCTTTGGAATCCTCCACTGGTCCTTTCCATCCAGTGGACAGAGGAGAGATGAGAGAGAACATATAGGACTGCGGAGAAAGTTTTAGAGACCAGGTTTGAGTCTGGCCACATTTTACTGTCCAGAACGCAGTTGTTGGGCACCACCTAACTGCAAAGGTTGCTGGGAAATGTAGTCTTCCTGTGTACCCAATGGGTAAGTAAAATAAGAATTGGTGAACACAAAGCCTTGTCTCTTTCACAGTTGGAAAGGGTTTTGAGAATTCAGCAACCATACAATTTTCAGGGGCAGGGATGGTTGTTCTGGTTACTTACTGCTGTGTTATAAACCACCATAAAACTTAGTAGCTTAAAATAATCACATTTACTTAGCTCATAAATCTGCAATTTGGGCAGGGCTCAGCAGGGACAGTTCTTCTCTGTTTCATCTGCTCAGTGTCAGCTGGATTGGCTCAGAGGCTGGGGGCCTGCGTTCTCTGAAGGCTGCTCATTCACATTGCTGGTGGTGGATGCTGGCTGTTGGCTCAGACAGCTGGAGCTGGAACAACTGGGGCTCCTCAGGCATCTCTCTATATTTCTTTTTTGTTTGTTTTGTTTTACCAAATTTATTTATTTATTTGACAGGTAAAAATTCTATATGTATGGTATATAATATGATGTTTTGATCTATGTATACACTGTGAAATGGCTAAATCTAGCTATTTAACATATGCATTATCTCACATACTTAACGTTTTTTTAAATAATGAGAACACTTAAAATCTACTCTTTTAGCAGTTTTCAGCTATTAATATATTACTACTAACTGTAGTCACTGTGATGTACAACCAATCTCTTGAACGTATTTTTTGTGTCTAACTGAAATTTTGTATCCTTTGACTAACATCTCCATAATGCCCCCCCTTCTGTATTTCTGTGCAGTCTTTCTATGTGGTGTTTCTAGCACAGAAGTGTCTAGATGTAGCAGGATTCCCTACATGAAGGCTCAGGGCTCCCAAGGCACATGTCCTAAGACGAAACAGCACAAGCTGCAAGGCCTCTTCCAACCTATCCTTGAAAGTCAATCCCACCAATGACATCAAGGGATAAATTCATGTAAGTGTCTAGTTCACAACGCTTGAAAGCAGGAAGTTCCATATTACTTTATTGTGCTGGCTCAGAGGCCCCACTTGCCAGGGTCAGTCATTTCTGGGAGATTCCTTTCCTTCTGCAGACTTATGAGTCTCTAATGCAGACTAGAAACTGGGGGAAGGGCCGTGGCAATGGCCACTGAGCTGCTCATTGTCAAGCTTCCTGTTTATGTTGTCCACTCTCCAGAGCCCACCAAAGCACCCAAGACCCTCACTGAGGCACCCAGGGCCATGGAGCTTAAGGTCCAGGCCCCAGGATCTGAGCAGCACCCTCAGCAGAGGCCCTGCCATCCCCAGGGCCTATGTGGAAGCTTGGCATTGGTCTCCCGTGGCACCTGCCACCTCCAGTGCCATCCTGTTGGTCTTGAATCCCCCTCCCATTCTTTGCCCTTGCCTGGTCTCTTCCTTCCATCCAGGCCCTTGCACTCTCCCCATTCCGGCCCCCACAAAGATGAAGCTTCTTGAGGCAGGGGTGTGGCCTTGGCCCATCTGCATAGGCACCAGCATGACGATTTCTTCAGCAAGACTCTCTTAAGAGGGAACAGTGTGCACTGAAGGGCCTCTGAGGCTTGGTCCATCAAGAATTAATAAGACATTTATTTTTAGTTAACCCTGGCCTCTAGGCCTTATAGCTCTGCTCTGTTGATTTCTTTACTAGGCTCTATCCTGCCATCCTTCCAAACATTTTTAAGAATGAGTCTGTACTGAACCTTCTAGAGCCCAGATGTGCTCAAGTGGCTCAGGGGAGGAAGACCTCACTTCTAAGTATGGGAAGAAACGATGCTTCCATGGTGGTGGGGACATGTTGTCCTAGATTGGCTGCCCCTCGAAGAGACCCCATGCTTAGGATTTGTGTATAGGTACTGTTTTTGAGAGAGATCGCAGGCAGCACCAGTATGGAAGTGGAGAAGCCGATACAGGGTATGACGAGAAGCAGCTGGGCGCAGTCCCACTGGGCACTGCGGGAGAGGGTGTGGAACACCTCTGGAGTCCTCACCCCCCAGGGCGGCGAGCAAGCCAGGCTGTTTATCCGCCCACTCACGCATCCTTGGTGGAGAGTGTTAGTTCCCTGGGAACGCCCGCTTGTCCTTCACAAGCGCGTGCTCTGGCATTAGAGAATGGCCTCACACAGAGAGTGTGTGTAGCTGCTGGAGGAATGAGGACATATGGGCAGGACACCAACAATGTCTGTCGCACACAGGAGCTGATTTTGATTTTTAGCTTTTTATTATGGAAAATGTCAGATGTACACAAAGTAAACCAAACAGTATAACAACCCCCCGTGGACCCATCCCCAGCTTCAACGATGATCAACATTCTTCCCTTCTTATTTCAACTATACCTTGGAACTGATTTTTATAGGATAGGGGGAAACACGGTAAGCACAGGAAAGCAAGACTCCAGGTAAAAGAGGTGGCTTACCAAAGGCACAGGGATTCAAACCAGGAAATAAGCCTGCAGCACTCTTTGGCTTCTGTGTCACCTGCGTGATGGAGAAATGGAGTTCAAGTGGAACGACGGGCTGGGACCAGCCGTGGAGAGCCCTGGAGAGCAAGCTAAGTAGGGCATGGCGAGACATTCTCTGGCAAGTTGTTGTGTAGATGAGTAACCCGATTGTCTGAGCTTGGGTTCCCCAGAAGGGGACCCTGAAAAGACGATTCAGGGACCAATTATTTGGAAGGTGGCTGTAGGAAATAGCAGGGGACTGGAGGAGTGAGGCAGGGAAGGGAAGGCAGAAATAAAGGGTGTTATCAATCCAGCTACTACTGCAGCTTAATATCACAGGTACTCTGGGAGATGATGTGGGGCACGCAGCTCAGAATTATCTCAGTGGAGGGGCAGGGAGCTGGGGCATTTATCTACCAAGTCCCCTTCCATCATTGCTTGAGGGCTGTTTTCCGGGGGTACTAATTCCTTGGCCCTTCCAACTTGTGGTTCTGGGAAAAAAAATAACCCTCTGGAACAGAGATACAGACACTGGCAATTGGAAGACAGCTGGAGCATCCAAACTGGGACGGTCTGGGGGAATATGGATGGGACAACGACAGCTTCTCCCACACCGCTCTCAGCTGGAGTTCATTAGGAGGCAGGATGTCTGATGGATCGGGGCAGGGACATTCAGGAGACAGGGACACCACAAGGAGGCTTTTGCTGTGGTCCAGCTGGGAGGCGATGGAGATCTGAGCTGGAAGAACAGGAAGGAAGAAGAGGTGACAGATGGGGGAGAGAGAGATAGGAGAAGTATCATCACCAGGATTTGGCAACTGATCTCGCATGTTCACCCGTAGGAGGCAAATTACCAGAGATAGATTATAAACAATGCTTAACCACAGCAGCTACATTTTAAAACTTTTGGTAAAGCAATCGCATTCATCAACAGTCCTGCTGGGTCTCTCTGAATCCCAGACGCTCAGCCAGGCACTCAAAAGCTCAGAGGTAGAAGATTAAGTGACTGAGGGGCTGGCACCTTCTCGGGTGTGGCCACAGGCCCGGGCTCAGCCCAGGCTGCTCCCAGGGCGTGCTGCAGCTTGGTGAGGGCAGCAGGAGCAGCCCTGGGCAGTGAGTTAGGAGATCCAGGAGCAGGTCTTTGCTCCTCCACCGTGCAGCTTGGGGTGTGTTGCTGGGCCTCAGTTTCCTCAGTTGTAATATGGGAAAAAGTATACACGCCCTCCCCATCATGAAATATTGAGATGATCCAGTATGTTTATGTGTCAGTTTGGCTCTTCTGATTGTTCTAGCAACTGTATTCCTCTTGAACACCCTCGATCTGAGTGTCCGAGACTGCCACGCCACCCACTCCATCTCTGCCCACTCACTGACTTTTCCTGCATAGCTTTACTTTTCTGCCTGGCTAACAGTGAAGGTTTCTCAATGTCGGTGCCCTGCACATGTCCCTGCACCGTTTCAGAATATCTGCATGTCTGTGTCTGAGAGCTTCCCTCTCCCCAGAAGCCGGCTCTGCCTATCTGGTGCCAACTGGAAAGGCCCAGTGTGGTGGGCTGAATAACAGCCCCAAAGAAGCCCATGTCCTAGTCCCTGAAACTTGCGATCCTGGCACTTAATGGCAAAAGGGACTTTGCCGATGTGATTGAGTTAAGGATCTCGAGATGGAGAGATTGTCTTGAATTATCTGGGCGGGTCTTCATGAGAGGGAGGCAGGCGGGTCAGAGTCAGAGAACACGACGTGATGATGGAAGCAGAGGAGGAGGAGCTGTGACAACAGTGGCATGGCTCAGAGTGACGCGGGGCCCTGAGCTAAGGAATGCCAGTGGCCTCTGGAAGCCGGAAAAGTCAAGGAAATAGGGCCTTCCCTAGAGTCTCCAGAAGGAATGCAGCCCTGCTGACCCATTGCCGATTTTTGACCTCCAGGGGACAATAAATATGGGCTGCTTCAAGCCACAAACTTTGTGGTCATTTGTTACAGCAGCAACAGGAAACTATAATGATACAGTCAGGACTGAACGCTGCCGCAAGGGTAGCCCTCAACGGGTGCCTGCTGGGAGCGGTGGATAGATACCCCAGCTCTCTCACCACTCAGGTAGGATAACTCTGAGGCACCTGTTTTATTCCATTTATCAGTTCTCCCCTGGGATTAAGTGCCTGTCACTGTTATGACAGCTGCCTTAATAATGCACCCCTTCTGGCCTTCTTTTTTGTCTTGTATCATTTTAATACTCCCGTGCGGAGGATTCCCAGGATCCCTTGCAAATGAATCACTTGCACTTACGTCCTAATCCTTACGTCAGGGTCTGCTTCTTGGGGACACTGACCTAAGATAGCCCACAGAGAGGGCCTCCTATGGGCCAGGCCAAGTGTTGGTTACGTTTCATCCTGTCCACCCTACGTAGCTCCCATGATCAGATGTGGGGGCTCAGCTTAGAGTCTGGGCTCAGGTGGAAATTCAACCCATAACAGCACCCGAGGGACAGCCTTTCATAACAGACTTTAGGGTGTCACAGGAATTTTCTGGATCCTGATTTTTTTTTCCTTAGGGCTCTAGAATGCACCACCTTTTATTTCTGAGGGGGTCAAAACATTGAGGCTAGCTACGTATGAGGCAGGGAGGTGCCTCTCCGTGTCTGGGCAGCTGAGGGGGAGGCAGTGCTGCTGAGCTGGCGGTTTTCTGCTGCTAGGGGAGATCAGGTTGCCAACCTTAGTCTGTGCCCTCCCGGAGCCTGAAGGAGGAGGCCAGTTGAGACCTGCCTTAGGGCAATCTTTCTTGTTCGCAGTTATGCCCCAGTGCCTGGCGCCATGCCCAACACGCAGCAGGGCCCCAGTGAGTCTGTGCTGGCTTCTTGAATGGACACTGGAACTCCGGCCAGTGGTAGAGTCACACAAACCTTGGGTGTTTGGGCAGTCCTGCAGGAAGAAGGGAACAGGGAAAATGGGAGCTGGAGGGCAGCTAGACAGCTGTGATTAGTTTTTCCTTCGTTTCCTAGGGCTCCTGTAACAAATCACCACAAACCGAGCAGCTGAAAACAATGGAAATTGATTCTCTCACAGTTCTGGAGGCTGGGAGTCGGAAATCAAGGTGTAGGCAGGGTTGGTCCCTCCTGGAGGCTCTGAAAAAGATTCTTTTCCATGCTTTTTTTTTTTTTTCTAGCTTCCGGTGGCTGTCAGAGATCCTTGGCATTCCCTGTCTTGTAGCTGTGTCACTCCAGTCTCTGACTCTCTTCCCATCACCTTCTCTCTACGCCTTCTCCTCTTCTTTTTTCTTATAAGGACACTTGTCATTGGATTTAAGGCTTACCCTAATTCAGGATGGTCCCATCTCGAGATCTTGCACTTAAAAGTCTGCAAAGACCCTTTCCCCAAATAAGATCATATTCACAGGTTCCAGGTGGAGGTATCTTTGGGGGGAGCCACCATTCAGTTTTTGATGTTGGCTCCAGGCCAGATCCCTTGAGCTTGGATGGAGGCTTGTGGAGAGGTTGCTGGCCGGTCTCCTGAAAGGTTCCATTCTGCCACGCAGGGCACCCCTGGGCCTCTCTGGTGTGGGATGGGAGCCGGAGGAGCAGACGGTGCTCTGCTGTCTCCTGAGCCGAGTCTCCAGGCCAGGAACTGAAACCGCACGTTTCGCCTGGGGCACCAAAGATAATAGCTAAGAAATTCCAACAGAGACCAAAATGCAGATTTTTCAAACGAAATATCAAAGAATGAGTTAAAGGACTTTAAATCCAGTGGAGGATGTAAAAGGTTGAAGAGAGGAGACACTGGATTTTCTGTGAGCAGATTTCTTTGGAGACAACTGATCCCTTGCAGGGAACCCCCATTGAGACACCCAGAGAAGAGGGCTAAGATGTATGTGGGGTGGGGGGAGGGGGGAGGGTGCTAACTGAAGGCCTGGCAGGAGTGCAGAGCTGATGATACTTGACCCCTGCAGTTATCTGGGCTCTGTGGACGGGGATCTGACACTTGCCTTACTTCTAAGAGGCTGGGGCTATTTGCCTGAGGCAACAAGGGAGGGAGGGAGTGAGTGAGGGAGGTGGGGGGAGAGAGAGAGAGCCCGAGCGCATGCACACAAGCTGCTACAGTGTAGGAAATGACTGCCCTCCCCTCGGATAGCATGCCAATGGTGCATGAATCCCAGGCACTGGGTGCCTAGCCATGGTAGGAATGTTGGTCTGGAAGACTAAACTCAGGCCTTCTTAGCTTGTGCTCCATGGGCCTAAGGCTTTAGAGGCCCTTGAACTTCCCCAAGTTCTACCCAAACATTTACAAGTAGCTGCAAGTGAGCATTTTGTCTAGGAGGAGAGCCCATAGCTTTCATTAGATTCTCAGTGGAACTGGGGATTCTCCAAAGGGCTGAGACCTGATCAGATGTATTTTGGGGCTGGTCTAGACTGAAATTCCAGGACCCCAGAATTCCTTGAGACTTTGGGAAGTGGGGAGACCATGAGGGGTCAGTGGCGGATCCAGATTGAATCCCTTCATGTCCAGCTCCAGGGTCCACTTGTGAGCAATGAACTGTGGGTTGAATTGTGTCTTCCCAAAAGTTATGTGAATGTGCCTATATTGGGAAACAGAGTCTTTACAGAATCTTATGTAATCAAGTTAAGATAATAAGGTCATACTGGGCCCTAAATCCAATGACAGGTGTCACTGTGAGGAAAAGGAAATTTGCAGACACAAGGAGGGAAGAAGCCCACGTGAAGACAAAGGCATAGATTGGGGTGACGCATCTACAGGCCAAGGAACACCAAGCATTGCAGGTAACCACCAGGAGCTGAAAGAAGTGAGAAAGGATCCTTCCCTAGAGCCTTTGAAGGGAGCATGCCCTGCTGACACCTTGATTTAGGACCTCTAGCCTCAGAACTGTGAGAGAATAAATTTCTGTTGTCTTAGGACATGCAGTTTGCGTAATTTGTCATGGCAGCCACAGGAAATGTACACACGGTGTTTCCACTCTTTGCGTTCCTCATTCAAGACTGTATGACGTTTGTTTGACTTGGCTTTATGGCTTGCCTCCCAACTTAGAAATGACCCAGCGTGACTGGACTACCTCCAGGGGGTCCCCCTTCATCAACTATTCAAGAGGTATTTATATGCCGTGTGCCCATTCACCCACTTCCACCCTCCTTCACTGGTTGGCAAAAGGGGAGTTGACTCTCCGGACTATACTCACCCAGAAAGTCAAAGGAGCCCTCATGAGCTCTAGGAGGGTGAGTTTTAGGCCCTAAGGACCTGCTCGATGCAGCTCCCTCCTCCTCTAGCCCCTCCATGACACTCTGCAGACCCCTTCCTGCCCAGGGTCCTTTGCATATAGCATAAGCTTTGCTCAGGATGCCTTTTAAACAACTTTTAATTATGGAAATTTCAAGGACATACAAAAATAGTATAATGAATCTCTCTGTACCCACCACCTAGCAGTGACAATGATCAACTCATGGTCAGTCTGCTTTAGCTATACCCTTATCTACTCCTCTCTCCCCTAGCCACATGATTTTGAAGCAAATTGCGGTATGATATCATTTTAACTCTAAATATTTTGGTATCTATTTCCAAAAGATAGGGACTTTTCAAAAGGATAACTGAAATAACATCATATCTTAAAAAATTAACAATATTTTAGTAGCATCAAACATCCAGTAAGTGTTGAGATGTCTGATTGCTTCATAAATGTCATAATTTTTTCTTGTTGGTAGTTTGTTTGAATCAGGATTCAAAGGAGGGCCAAACATAACAAATAGTTATCTTTAAGTTCTCTCTCTCCTCTTGCAATTTATTTGTGGAGGGAAACCAGATTGTCTGTCTTGTAGAGTTTCTCAGTCTGTTTTTTGCCTGATTATACTCTTATAATGTCATAACGTGTTCCTCTGTCACCTGTATTTCTTGTAAATTGGGTAGTTAGATCTAGAGGCTTGATCATGAGGGGGGAGGTGTGCTATGAACGCGATCAAGAGGGGCATGGTCTCTGGATGGCTCTCCTCCTTTCTTGATGGCTCTACTTTTGAGTTGACAATCACCATCTCCATCCCCTACATCAGGGTCACAAGATGTACCCAGAATGCTTTTTACAACTTCTGTACCCAGTTAACTCCTTCACCGTCCTCAGATCTCAACTCAGAAATTGCTTCCTCAGGGAATAGTTTCCTCACCCTCCCCTTGACCAGCTCACATCCCCTTGTTAGAAATGCTCCCAGCACCTTTGTAGCTTGTACATTCATTTAGGATTCTTTGCTAAAGGCGTGGCTGCCCCACGAGACTGTAAGCACCTTGAGGTTGCAGGCTACATCTGTTTTCCTCTTCGTTGTATTTCCAATGCCTGGCACGGAGTAGTTGCTCAGCGAGTGTTTGTTGAATGAATGAGTGAGTGAGTTCTTTTGATTTTGGCATCCTGGAAAAGCCTGGAAAGGGGATGGCAAAAGGCTGAGGTCTTGCACAAGTACACGTTTTGGTGGCCAGAGCATGCTCCCCACGAGGTATCACCCTCTGAGGGCCCTGAGGTCCTGCCCTGTTCACTCCGCACGTCTCCAACCTTGCTGCTGAATTGCAGAGTGTGACTTGCCCCTTTAGCACTGGGTGGCATTGGAAAAAATAAATAACTTCTCTCTTTCCTCCTCCCCAATCCTTGGAGACACAGAATATCCCATCTTTAATCACTGCCTAAAATGCAGGATTTTTATTTCCTGGATTAGAAAATGTTTCCCTCCCAGAGAGGCCTGATGTGCCTTCTGGGGAGCCCCTTCCCTCTTCCTTTGATCTTCTTAGAGTATTCCACAAGCCACTGGCTCCTGATGAATTAAACAAAAGGAGAGAAACTCAGGAATCTGCAAGAAGCAAGTCAAATGGGCCAAATCATGTGGGAAGGGTGCCCGCCAGGCTGCTGGCAACACGCCAGGAGAGTCCCAGCCTACCCATCCAGGCCCCTGCCTGGGGACCATCTTGGGCCAGAGGGCACTGGAAGGTCATGTTGCCCCATAGTTCCCCAGACTCTTCGGAGGATGTGGCTGCAGGAGGAGCAGAAACAGCAGAATTGGGCCTCACCTGATGATAACTGCATTTAGCTCAGGGCAGCGTACCTGGGAAAGCCCAGAAAAAAAGCCCTTCTTGGCACTGATCTTGAGGTTGGTGCTGAAAGTGCCTTGCCCAAAC
The DNA here is from genome assembly GCF_041146395.1 of Eulemur rufifrons. Classification (NCBI taxonomy): domain Eukaryota; kingdom Metazoa; phylum Chordata; class Mammalia; order Primates; family Lemuridae; genus Eulemur; species Eulemur rufifrons. The sequence goes on from NC_091012.1 coordinate 110,672,574, forward strand.
CCGAAGGGCTCAGAGAGCCCCCACGTGCCAGGCAGAAGGGTCCTGTTAGACCTCATAGGCTCAGCCAAGTGTGGAGGAGGAATTGGGGGTGGGCAGGCCACTGGATCAATGGCTGGCCTTGGCCACGTTTAGTTTTCTGGGCAGTCATCCCAGAGCGACCTTACTCCCTTGTACAGGGTGTCATTCCGGGGAACTGTTGGCTTGGCTTTTTCTGGGGCCTTTTGGAAGAACACAGATTTATTTTTCCGTTTTTTGTCTCTTTGGTTTAACATCACTAATTTTTAAAAAATGGTATAATATTAAGGTAATGAGACCTTGTATTAAAGCCAGCATCCCATAGCTGCCTCTTGTTGACAAGCGTGGTTCTCTGAGGGAGACCCCGTTGGAGGTGTTTACCTATTGCCAGGTGGCTACACCACTCAAAAATGCTTTTGGGACACCTCTTGTGGATGTACCTTCTGGAGCCAATGCCATGTGCTTTTGGGTGGCTTTAGTGGCAGCAGACCTTGGTCTTTTGGGACATACTTTGGTGACCAGGTGAGACGGTGGCCTTAATGTGGAGTCCGGGTCTGCCTGGCTTGTGGCTCTGTGCCCAGCACCCAGTGGGATGCTCAGGAGATACTTGTGGGATTAAGGCCCAGTCAACCCTTTTTGGAATCAGAAATGAGGTATGATGATCACCACAGCAGGATGAGCTTGACTTTCTTGCTTGGCTTGTCAACCACCCTGGAAAGTGGTTTCCGAAAACGACTTAGTGATATGTCACCCCTCTGGCACATCCCCAGAGTTTATAGGGCTGATCTGCACTGTCACACGGAGTACCGCGTTTCCGAGGGAGCTGACTTTCCAGATTCCTCGATTGTTGGGACCGTCATTGTGGGACTCTGGGAACCTCGCCGTGGCTTACCCTGCTGTGAATCTCTAACTGCTAGCACGGTGCATTGCACCTGGCAAGGGTCCGAGTCTGCATTCTCTCAGGGATGTGGGTGCAAGTCCTTTATTTGGGAAGAGATCCCAGAAGCCCAGTAGCAGGGTGCAGAAGTGAGACAGGGAAGGGAGGAAAGCCAATAACCAGTGTGCTAAGGAGCAGGTGGGCAAGTGAGACTCAATCCTGCTGGGAACCTTCTAGAAGATTGTGAGGAACATTCCCCGGCGCTACCCTCCACTGAGGGGCCATGAAGCTGAGGTACATATGTACTAACTCCTGTTGTCCCCCAGCCCCCTTGGTTGAGGGTGGTCCCTTGGATGTTGCCTCCTCAAACTTCCAGCCTGCCTATGGTGTGTGCTGAGCACACTTCCGAGCCAGAGGAAGCCTAAGGCAGAGAGATGAATGCCTGGGATAGGAAGCCATTGGAGTGTGCAGATCCATTCACCAAGCTGCAGGTGATCTTTGGAGTGGGCTCAGGGGATAAGAACAGAGAAGTGTGTTCTACAATAAGTGATCAAATGTTTGTGGAATGAATATTTGTTGAGTGAATGTGTCTGAACTATAGATCCTTATAACATAGGGATAAATGGTTTTGGCAAATATCACAGTCGACAGAAACAAGCCCCCTCAATTTCAATTTCATACACACACTCTCTCTTTCTCACACACAGAGGTATATACAGATGCCAATCTTACAATATTGAGCATTAAACACATATTAAATGATTCATAATTAGTTCTGCTTGGCTCATAATTAGTTGGTTCTCATGTTCTTGGCAACCTCCTAGCAGCAGTGCCTTACATGTATGTGTACTGAAAAGAATGTGGGGTTTGGAGAGAGACAGGCCTGAGTTTGAATCTTACTTCCACCTCTTTGCGACCTCAAGCAAATTATTTAGTCTCTTTGAACCTTCTCCTCTGGGAAATGAAGCAATAATGTCATCTCTCAGAGCTATTGTGAGGATCAAAGAGAGAACGTTGGTAAAAGCACTCAGCTATGTACAAAGCACTGTAGAATGTGAGTTATCATTTTTCCTTAATGTTCGTACTGCATTCAGATCATTCCTTTATTTGCTAAATATTTATCAAATGCCTACCATGAGCTGGACACTCTTCTAAGTCTTGCAGAGACAACTGTGAATAAAATAGCCAAAAGACCCTCACCTTCGGGAGGAGGGGATCGGAATATTCACACCTAATGGGTGCCGTGTGCACCGTCTAGGGGATGGGCACGCTTGAAGCTCTGACTCGGGTGGGGTAAAGGCAATATATGTAACCTAAACATTTGTACCCCCATAATATGCTGAAATAAAAAAATAAAAAATCCGATAATAAAAAAATTCCTCACCTTCACTGAACTGAATTTCTAGTGGAAGGAAAGACTACAGACAATAAACAAATAAGCCCATTTTATAGTATGTTAGAAGGTGATGAATACTACAGAAAAAAATAAAGCCAGGAAGGGAAATGAATAATGCAGAGGGAGTATGTGGGGTGATGGGGTGATGGGAGTATGTGGTATTTAGATGGGGGACAGTTCAATGTGGCTTTACTAAGAAAGTGACATTTGAGCTGACCTAAAGGAGGCGAGGGAGTGAGCCACGCTGGCATCTGGGTGAAGAACATTGCAGGCAGAGAGAATGGCAGGTGCAAAAGCCTTCAGGTAGGAGTGTGAGTATCTTGTTTGAGGAACAATGAAGAGGCCAGTTGTATTAGATTCCCAGGGTTGCTGGAACAAGGTACCCCAGACTGGGTGGCTTACAACAATAGGCATTGAATCTCTCATTGTTCTGGAGCCCAGAAGTCTGAAATTAAGGTGTCATCGAAGTCACACTCCCTCTGGAGGCTCCAGGGGAGGATCTTTCCTTGCCTCTCCCAGCTTCTGGGGCTGCAGGTGTTCCTTGGCTGTGGCTGCATCACTCCAATCTCCGCCTCCGCCTTCACATGGCCTTCTCTTCTCCCCATGTGTCTCTCTTCTGTGTGTCTCTTACAAGGACACCTGTCACTGGATTTAGGGCCCACCTGGATAATCCAGGATGATCTCGTCTCAAGATCTTTAACTTAAATTCATCTGCAAAGGCTCTTCTTCCAAAGAAGCTTGCATTCACAGGTCATGGGGGGGTTAAGATGTGGACGTATCTTTTGGGGGCCGCCATTCAAGCCCTGACATCAGTGTAGCTGGAGAGGATTGAGCCAGGCGGAGACGGGCAGGGGCAAGGTTGGAGAGCGTGACAGTGTCTGCAGACACGCTCGCAGAAGGCAGGCCCCTGACCAGATGGCAAGACGGAGCTCTGCAGCAACCTGCTCCCACTTTGCCAGCTGCCTGGTTCCCACCACCCCAGGAGCTTTCTGGAATTCTGCCTTTTCCTTGCTGCCTTCCTGGGTTGATTGGAGGTAAGCTGATGGAGGACAAGGGCTTCTCTGGCTGTAGACAGAAACTGTCTCTGCTGACTTGGGGTCTGATAAGACTTTCTGATCTGTTCACATGGAGGGTCCAAAGTGTCTGGCCCAGCTTCTGTGACTCCTGCTGCAGATCTGTGGGGCAGGGGATGCTGCCCGGCTGGGGCTGTGTGTGTTTAAATCTATGCCACTGCCGGCTCAGCCCTGGGCATAAGGTACTGGGTAAAAGCCTTTGCTAACAATGACAGTGACTCCATTCAATTCGTTGACTATGTATCGGGTGTTTCCCATCTACAAATCTGTGTTAAGTAAAGATACAAAGAGGAGGAAGGCAGAATTCTTGGCCACAAGGCTCTTAGAGTATTATGGAAGAGAGGAACATGCATCCCAATAACTCCATCACTAGTGCATGGGGCTGTTCATTCCCTGACCTGTTTCCCTCCAGCCCGCAGGGTTTCTGGGAAGCTGTGGGGAACAGTTTCCAGCACATTAACTGCTTCCTGTTTCAAGGGCTACGGCTCTAGTTCCACTGCCTGAGAGCTTTGTGGGGCACCAGGGGAGCTTGCTTGGGCTGATGCAGGAGCAACCAGGAAGTGTAGGGAGCTAATGTCCCAGGAATGCCCTTAGCCAAGGAGGGATGGGGTTGGAGCATAAATGCTGCAGCCTCCTAGCTCTGCTGAGGGTTCCCGAGGTCACCTCACAAGTAAGCAACCGGCACCCAGATCCTTGTCTCAGGCTCTGCTTTTGGGAGAAACCAAAACTATGATTGGAGGCAAAATATGACAATAGACCTTCAAACAACCTGCTAGGGAATAATGAAAGAAGAGGCAGGAAGTCTATGGAAGATCTTGGAAAACTTCTTGAAGGAGGTGTAATTTGCTCTGGGTTTTGACAGACGTGTAGGAGTTTGACAGGCAGCGAAGATGGGAAGGGCAGGAGGAGCAGGTAGTGTGAGAAGAGAGGTGGAAGAACAGGATGGACTCGGGGCATGGTGAGAGGGAAATTGGAGAGCACGGTGCCTGGATAATCCGTAGTAGATAAGTCTGGAAAAGCAGGTCGAACACAAATTGGGCTGGGCTTTGCATGCCAAGGTGAGAAGTTTTCACTTTATTCTGCATCTTTATTCACTTTGTTCCGCAGATGTTCAGGGCACCAGGTCCAGACAGCTGCAGTGCAGCCCTCAGACAGGAGCAGGATGGAACCTGCTCTCCTACAGTCAGCTGGTGCTCCTGGAAAGAGGGAAAGAGAACAGCCCACTTTTTCCATGCCAGACACAGTGCTTCTGTTCGCACTATTTGTCTTCTGAATCTTTCCAGCCATTTTCTCTTCTCGGCAGCATGGCTCTTGGCAGCAGGGTGGAGTCCTGAGCGAAACTGTGAGGAGAGCTAGGTTTGTCTTTAGGATACCTTTTCCTTCTCTATTCCTTCCTTGAACCTCTCTGCTTATTCATTGTCATTTCTCCCTCCCCTTAGCCCAGTACCCTTGTGTTCTGTTTCCCCCATACAATATTTACTTTCAAATATATTCATTTATACTACAGTGTAACTGACTGATAGGAAACCAATGTATTAATGCACGTTGGGGAAACTCTTAATTATAACCTAAGAGGCGACAAGGCGCTTGGTTGGCTTGAGCCATAAGAATGACTCTAATTGTAGAATCTAAGTATGGAATGAGCCGAATAGTTCGTTGGTCTTCCCTAAGCCCATGAAACTGCACACGGGGTTGTGCCCTTTCTGCCTCCTGGCGGGAGGGGTGGGGTCCGCCTCCCTGCTAGGCTGATGCTGATGTGATGTCAGCGCTGGTTCCTGCCTGCGGGCTTGGAGACTGCTTCTTAGAACTTCCTGCCTGAGTACTCATTGGAGGAAGGAATTTCTGGAATGAGGGAAGAAAACCAGACGCCTATTCTGCTCTTCAGTTACTGCTCTTTCCACATGTCCTGTGGGCTGCTTTCCCCTTTCTCCTACGGAAGCTTGTCACTGGGGTGCCCTCCCGTGCCCCCAGGCAGCCCAGGATCAGAAGGGCCTGCTTAGCGCTTCCCCAGGGCACAGCGCAGTCCCTGTTCCCTGCCGAGGACTGATTGGCCGAGGCTGCTGTCTAGGCTCAGGCAAGTTTTTATTTTTTTGTTTATTTTTTTAATAAAAAAGGGGAAAATTTTGAAAACTCTGCCTTGAGTCTGAAATTACCCGCAAAGTCACCTTTTTCAGTGCTCACAGACACACAAGCGCTCTGCCTCCGCTCTCAGCAAACCATATGCTGCTGCTGCTGGCTGCGTCCTGGGGGATGGCTTTTTTCCCCTTCAGCAAGCCTCCAGAAATGTCATAGAAATTTATATGCTTATTCACAGAGCCGATAAAGCAGAAAACCGGCGTTTCAGCTATTTTTGTTTTGCTTTGCAGATGGAGAGTAAGAAGCATAAATCTCTCCCTCGTTGGGCTCGGTGGCCCCCTACTCTCTGTTTTGCATGTCTCATGCTGCTCAGACCATGGGGGCGACTCTTCAAGGTTTGGGACCCACCCTCCCTTGCCACCACCCACATAGAGGAGCTGACTGATAAAAAGGATCAAAAACTCAGTGATGTTTACTGTTCCTCGGAGCTCAGCATGCCAAGGGCCCCATCACCCTAGGTGGCCAATGGGGGGTTATCCTGGAGGAGAAAAGAACCCCCTGGTAGCACAATGCTGCTCTTGTGACATCTGCCTCTCTGCAGGTCAGTGGGGGACATTGCATCACCTGTTCTAGTCCACCTTCAGCTCCTTGGTGGCAGGGCTCCAAAATCAATGGTGTTTCAATTACTATTGCTGTGCAACAACTTTTCCCCAAACTTCAAGGCTTTGCTTTGCCCGCAATTTTGTGGGCCAGGAATTTGAGAAGGGTTCAGCCGAGCAGTTGTTTTTGAGGGTGCAGTCAGATGCCAGGTGGGGTCGCCGTCATCCAAAGGCCCAACTGGGCTGGACGTGCAAGATGGTGCATGCCCGGGGCTGTTGGAGCTCAGCTGACACTGTAGGTGGGCGCACCTACAGGTGGACCCTCCAGCAGGGCAGTGTGAGGGTGGCTGGACTGCTTTCATGGTGGCCGGCATCGCCCAGCGTGAGTGTGCTGACAGCTAGGTAGAAGCCACGTGACCTGTCCTCAGATGTCCCACAGCAGCACTTCTGCTACATTCTGTGGGTTACCAGAGAGTCACTAAGTAAGGTCAGCCTAGGTTAAAAGGGGGAGCACAGACCCCACCTCAACCCAAGGCATCACAGGGGGCTCCGAGCAGAGAGGGAACATGTCTGACTTAGGTTTGAGGGGCTCTCTTTCTGCCTGTTTGCCTCCGAACCAGCCCTGGACCCCGCAGGAACTTTTCCGTGAGTAAACATGGGGCAGTATTCGGGGAGAACCTCTGCCACCCTCACTCAGTGCTGAGCTCCCCTTTGGCGAGAACAGACACTTCCCCCATCAGTGACGCACAGAGATAAATCCTGACAGGGTGGGCTTCCCGGGCCAGTAAATTCCTACTGGGCCAGGCATCTAGAAAATGACTTTAGGACACATCATCCCCATTTGAGGAAAAGCCAGGGAAAGGGAAAAAGTGGGTAAATCTACTGTCCCCTCCCCCCTTCCTGGAACAAGCACACTTGCCTGTTGGCTTTATTCTGGAAACATCCACATCTGGCTGTTCCTCCCACTTTCTCCTGTGCCTCCCGGTCTGAGCCACCCTTACCTCTCACCTGCATTATCACTGCTTCCCTCATCTCTACAGGCTGTTTCCTGTACAGCAGACAGAGGGCTCCTTAGACCTAAGTCACGTGCGTCCTTCCTTTGCTCAGAGTCCTCTGGTGATACCTCATCGCTGTCAGAGTAAAAGCCAGAATTTTTATGATCTTTACAAAAGGCCCTCTGGGGTCTGGCCTCCTACAACAGCTGTGCCTCACCTCCTGCTTCTCTCCTCCTCAGCCCCTCTGCTCCAGCCACACTGGCTTTCTTACATGTCTCTAACACACCAGCTGCACCCCTGCCTCAGGACCTTTGTACATGCTGTTCTCTCTGCCTGGAATGCTTTTACCTCAGATATGTGCATGGCTTGCGCTCCCACCTCCTCCAGGCCTCTGCTCCAATGCTACCTCATCAGAGGAGCCTTTTCCTACCCCTTGACTTAAAATCACAGTCCCACCCCACCTCCATCTCACTGTCCCATGTCCTGCTTTAATTTTCGCCACAGCACTTCTTTCCCCCTGACATATACTTACTTGATTGTTTATTGTCCGTCTCCTTGTCTTAGTCTGTTTTCTGCTGTTATAACGGAATACCACGGACTGGGTAATTTATAAAGAAAAAAGGAAGTTTATTTGGCTCCTGGTTCTGGAGGCTGGGAAGTCCAAGAGCATGGCACTGGCATCTGGTGAGGGTCATCCCATAGCAGAAGACAGAAGGGCAGGAGAGTGTGAGAGCAAGAGAAAATGTGGGCTGAACTTATCCTTTTATCAGGAGTCCACTCCTGAGATAATGGCATTAATCTATTCATGAGGTTGGAGCCCTCATGGCCCAATCACCTCTTAAAGGTCCCACCTCTTGATACTGTTACAATGGCAATTAAGTTTCCAACATACGAACTTTTGAGGGACAAATTCAAACCATAGCACTGCTTGACTGGAAGCTAGGCTCTGGGAGAGCAGGTGCTGGCCCTACTGTGTTCACTGCTGCAACCCCAGTTTCTACAACTGGGCCTTGCACGTAGTAGGTGCTCGATAAATATTGAATGAATGGAGAGACTTCAGTCCTAACTTTTGAGGCAAGAAATATAACAGCCCCTTAATTTGGTTAGACAAGGGTCAGCAAACTTTTTCTGCAAAGGACCAGATAGTAAATATTTTAGGCTTTGCAGGCCACATAGTCTCCATCACAACTATTCAAATCTGACATTGTAGTGCCAAAACGGCCACAGTCGATATGTAAATAATCAAGTGTGGCTGTGTCCCAATAAAACTTTATTTACACAAACAGGTGGTGGGCCAGATTTGGCCCAAGAGCCCATAGTTTGCCAACCCCTGGTGTAGCCACAAAAATGTCCTCTAAAGTTAAAATTGAGGTTATTGCTTTCTTGTTCGAGCGTTTGAAGCACAGAAAAGCTGAGTGGCTGGCCTGCAGTCACACGGCAAGCCAGAGGCAAAGGTGGGTGAGGAATCCAGGTTTCCTGATTTCTACTCAGGGCTCAGGTTATCTAGGTTGCCTCCTTGTGGACCACTTGGAGAAGGCCAGAAGGAACCCCAGCTCAGGGCCTCTGCTGAGAGGCTGCCATTCGCCTCACAGAAAGCTCATATTAAGTGCTAATTGCATTAGGTGCTAATTGCACAGTGTTAGGTGTTGGTGTCACTGGCTCTAAATTGCTATTAAGAGATGAGAGAGAAAGAAGGGGCTGAACAATTGGGACAGAGTCCAGGAGCCAAGAAATCAGGGAGTGTTGCAGGTTGGGTCTAGGGCGTCTAGGAGGTGACTTCAGATGGAGTTTAAAGTGCAGGACAATAAAATGAAGGTGGGCCCTTGGGATTGAGCCCTGAGGAAGGCAGTGGAGGAAGCACGAACAGGCAGGAGAAATTGAGCTGCTGAGCAGGCTAAATGACAGCCTTAGCTGACCCGGCAGGGAGCTCTACAACTAGGGAATGGCCTCTCAGAGTGGCTCTGAGTTGGGCCCAAATGGCCAGGCCTCCCCCTTCCCCTGTATCAGTCGGTCACTGATGGGGGCTCCATTGGGAAGAAGCACGACCTTGAGTGAGATGCCCTCAACTGAAACACAGTAGAAGTATATTTCTCTGTAAGTGAAGCTGGAGTCACAGCCCACGGCTGTTCAAGCAATTTCACAATGTTGTCAGAGATCCAGGCTTCTTCCATCTTGTTGCTCCACCATCTTCAGCACATGATTTCATCTCATGATGCAAGATAGTTGCTCAAGCCCCAGCCATTGCCTCTGCAGCCCAACAACCAGCAGAAAGGAAGCAGGGAGGAAGGGCTTGGCCCTTCCATTTAAAGACACTTCCTGGAAGTCACTTAATCCCATTGGCCAGTAAGGTGGCCACATCTACATGCTTGGTAGTCTGGGAAATATAATTTTATTCTGGAGGTTCTTTTCTTTGACCAAAAATCAGAAAAAAGGGGAGAATAGATACTGAGGGACAACTAGCAGTGTCTGCTTTAATCTGGCAGACTCTTCATCTTTAAAGATCAGACCCTCAGGGAAACCCGAAAGTCCCCTTCCCCCAATGCCCTGCTTCTATAATTTTCTAGCACTTTTGTTTTTCTTTTTTTGAGACAGAGTCTCACTCTGTTGCCCGGGCTAGAGTGCTGTGGCATCAGCCTAGCTCACAGCAACCTCAAACTCCTGGGTTCAAGCAATCCTCCTGCCTCAGCCTCCTGAGTAGCTGGGACTACAGGCATGTGCCACCATGGCCGGCTAATTTTTCTACATATATTTTTAGTTGTCCAGATAATTTCTTTCTATTTTTAGTAGAGACAGGGTCTCGCTCTTGCTCAGGCTGGTCTCGAACTCCTGAGCTCAAACAATCCGCCCGCCTCGGCCTCCCAGAGTGCTAGGATTACAGGCGTGAGCCACCGCGCCCGGCCTCCCTAGCACTTTTATTAGAATTTGTCTGTTTCCATATCTGGCTTTCCCACTGGACTGTGAATTCTTGAGGATAAGGACCTTGTGCTATTCTCTTCTACCCCTAGCACCGAGCACTGAGCCAGCTAGTATATAAAAGGTGCTTAATACATGCTTGCTGAACATATTCCTAAAGAAACCTAACATAGCCCTTAGGAATGTGTTGCATTTCACACCTCTATTCATTCCACTATAACTTTACTTTTAAAAGTGTTAACTAATAACTTGCATCAAACTTGATACACCACTATGGTTCCAAGGAACCCTTGTACTCTGAAAAAAATGACAGATGATTGGTGATTATGGATGGCTGAACATTTTCTCATTTATATCAAAGCTCAGTTCAATGTAGAATGTGGTTGGAGTGTATAAATATGAGTTATTTGTGCTTCGTGTTGTTGATGGTTAACAGATGATATAGTTTGGATCTATGTCCCCTCCAAATTTCAGGTTGAAATTTGATCCTGAATGTTGGAGGTGGGAGGTGTTGGGTCATGGGCCAGATCACTTATGAATGGCTTGGTGCCCTCCCTGTGGTAACGAGTGAGTGCACACTTTACTAGTTCACATGAGAGCTGGTTTAAAAGAGCCTGGGGCTCTCTCTTGCTTCCTCTCTCGCCATGTGACACGCCTGCTCCCCCTTCATCTTCCACCTTGATTGGAAGCTCCCTGAAGCCCTCACCAGAAGGAGATGCTGGCACCATGCTTGTACAATCTGCAGAACTGTGAGCCAAACAAACCTCTTTTCTTTCTAAATTACCCAGCCTCAGGTATTTACTTATAGAAATCCAAAATGGACTAACACAAGAGAACTGTGAATTTAACCTGCTCACTGGCATCAAAGAGGCATCGGTGAAAGCCTTGAACGATGCCATGAGCACCTGTGTGAGGCAAGGGACTGAGCCAGCTTACCCTCAGACAGCCCCCAGCAGAGGCTCCCCGCGCACACGGCTCTGTTGGTAAGTAGTCACTCTGCTGCCACTCGGGGCAGAGGAAGGGGCAGGATGGAGCTCAGAGGATGCGGGCCATGGCAGGAGGTTGCTCTTCGGAGACTACATTCTTCATGTAGCAGACAGTGTTGGTGCCTGGCGCAGATCTCCCTTATCTGGCTGGTGCGCTCATCTTCCTGCCGGAGTGGGTGTTGGCGGGCATCAGCTTGCAGCTGCCTCCTCCTGGGGGAATTGCCCTTGGTCTGCGGGATCCGCTTTAGTCGGGGATATCTGGGAGGCTACGGACCCCACTGGGGGTGGGGGGATGGCAGAGAGGCACGGCCAGTGGCCTCTGCCAGGGGTGCAGACGCCTGGACCCTTTGCTTCCAGAGGAGGGGACAACTGTGTGGTGACTTTCATGCACTAGAACTCTCCATGGGAGCAGGCCGAGGTAGGGTGACCAGCTTGTCCCAGTTTTCTTGGGACTGTCAGTTGTAGGGAAACCCTTTGTCCTGGGCAAACCAGGACAGTTGGTCAGTCAGTCGCCCTTGACTTCAGTGCGGCTGCATCTCTGTTTAGCTGCTTGCCACCAGCCCCCCGCTTGCCCCCCACTCCTGCTTGCCCCCCCCCCCGCCCCACAGATTCCTCCTGAGAGCTCTCCCTCCAGAAATCACAAGCACAGGTGTCTCCGTCTCAGTTCCACCCTGCTTCCAGGGAACCCAACCGGAGACCCCTGGGGAGAGACTGTTCTGCCTTGCCTTGCTCTCTGAGTGTGGTCCAGTTCCCACGGGGGTCACAGGCAAAGCCAGCTTTGTTTCTTGGTGACTCAGCGCAGGTTTGCACCATCACTCTGCTGCTCGTTTCAGGGGCTCGCGGCAGTTGCCCTGATGTTCCAGCGTGGCGGTCCCCCTTTAAGTCCTCCACCCTGCGTGGCACTGTGCTTTTGGCTCCTCTCTGCCACTCTGGTCGAAACCCAAGGCTGTTTCTCTCGGGCCGCTGCTGGCTTCTAGAGGACCAGGCTTTTTTCTCCGGGAGAGGTGGCACAGCAGAGTGGCTTCTAGCCCTGGCCCAGGGCAAATCCCTGAGCCTCTCTGTGCCAGCTTCCATGAGCCCAGAGAAACGGTGTGTTGGGTTGTTGGGAGGACTGGGGCTGTGGAGAGGTAGTAAAGCACTTAGCAAAGGGCTGATCCTGACCTGTCACTCAGTAAAGTCACTTCCTCTGGTCTTAGTTTCTTCACCTGGGAAAAGAGGTGGCAGGGCTCGATGTTTCCTAAGGCTGTGTCACCTTCCACACACCTATGGTTCCATTCTCTGTGGGCTTTGAGAGGAAATTGTTGCCTTGGCTTCTTTGCTTGCTCTGCCTTGCTGCTTGTCCCTACCTCTTGGAACTTTCTGGATTTTTGCTGGGGATCAGGTCCTCCCCTCTTCTCTCCTGGGCTATTGCCCTAACTAGTCCAGTATCTCCAAGCTTTTCTCTTGCATACCTTCCCGAAATAGCACTCTGCTTGTATCCTCCCCTCTGCAAGAACTTTCAATGGCTCCCAGTTAGGTACAAAAAGCCCAAATATATCGGTATGAAGCTAAAGGCTCTCCACGTGGGAGCCAGCTCCAGCTGTCTCCCCCTTGCACAGGTCATGGCATGACCTCACATGTCACTTGTTCTGATTTGGGCCCTTCCTGGTGAGAGGCTAAATGGGATTCTGAGAAGTTGGATACTGCCCCAAGGGCAGAAAATGCCTGGTGCCTGGTTGCTGGGGAGAAGTACCCTGCTCCTCTGTTTCGCATCAGCAACCTGCTCACTTTTGGGACACTCATCCCAGAGAGGGTCCAAGGCTTGAAATTCATCTTATAATCTCAAGAAAAACGCCTAAAAGAGCAGGGTAAAAAAAAAAAATCAGAGAATGAAATGGAATGGAAACTTACAAAGTCCTTAGAAGTTTTTTTCAGGTCCAGTTCTGGGCTGTGGCAGGAGGGCAGGGGTGAGGGGGAGGGAAGGGGTGTCCCCCAGGAGCTGAGGGAGGAATGGAGGGCTAAGTGGAGGCAGATGAGCTGGCACACAGCAGTCACCTCAGGGAGCAGGCAGCGCTGCAATGAATAGAGACGGGGCTCAAAATGTCAGATGCACAGTCGGGTTAAACGCGGGTTAACAGCAACCTAGTCACCATTTCACCCTCCCCTAGGAGAGGAAGGTTCTGTCTGCCACCTCAGCCATGGGGAAAAAGCCATTTTGATGGTTGGATCTGAGCCACAGGGTACATCAGCAGCTGGCCTGGGAGCCACGTTGTGGCTGCGTGTGGCTGTCAGTCCTCCCAGGGTGGGGATGTGATAATAGATGACTGTCTGCAGGCTCTTCAGCAGCTCCCCTCTCTGCCTGCAGCCAAGCTTCAGAATCTGTTGGGGTTGCAGAAGGGGCTTGGGGGCTTGGGAGCTCTGGGGAGCTGGACACACAGGAGACAGCTCTGTTTTACTCATTGCTGGGCAGATTGATCTTGGCCTGAAGATTGATGGCTCTTCCTGGGGCTCTCTGCCCTCCCCTAGGGTGCAAGTTGTGGGCAGCCTCTCCCACAGTCACTTGTGGGCTGGGCTGCCATGTCACATAGCTCCAGAAAAAGCAAATCTCAAAACATGCAATGTGAACGGTGTCCACATATGCAATGGGCGGCAGCCCTGCCCATTGGAAACCTGTTCCTTTGGGAATGTTTTCTGTACAGGAAAGGTATCGCTTTTTACCTTTAAGGAGTTGGTTGGCCTGGGGTCCTGCCCTGGTCTAGCTTGTGCACGTTCATGAAATAGGAGAAGTTTCCAGCTGTTTCTTGGCTTGTGGCTACTATAGTGGAAGGGTTCATGCACTTGGGTGCTGATGTAGATTTCGCTGCCCACTATGTAACTGTAACAATAGTTCAGAGGGGTACTTTAGGACCACAGAAAGATCACAGTCCACCTTCTGAAATAAAAGCACATGCATTTACTATTCAATTAACAGAAGAATGAATGTGTACATCAAACCCAGAGTAATCAACAATGTGCGGTGCTGTCTAGTCTCAATGGCTCTTTACTACACAATTAATAAGACTTCCCTGCCCCTTAGCCTGAGTAACCCAAGGAAGAGTCTCTCTGCCAGATCTTCTTCCAGGCTGCCCAGAGAGGCATCGAGAAGGGCTGTGTGAGGCCTTGTCTGGTCTCATAGGTACAAGGGCCTTGATTGATTAGTGATGTCTGCTGGAGGGGTTGCAGGGAGCTGGGGGCACATGTGCTATGCGTGTGCCCTCCTCTTCTCTCGAGGTTGCACGTGCCTGGCTTGCTCACGCGCTTAGGCTCCTGCTCAAAGATCCCACTAGACCCAGGCTTTTGCCAGCAGGTGACATCTGAGGACATCTGTTCTCTCAAAGACTTGGCAGAAGGACTTTTTCCTTTAGCTGCCCAGCAGCACCTCCCCTAACCTGGACACCTGGTTCCTGACTGTGGTTGCTCTACTGCTCTAGAGTGGGGAGGGGTAGTTTAATTTCCTTTGGGGGTGAGATGAGTCCTTTTCTGACGGGGTCATTACTAAAAGTGGACTTTCCACTGGAGGGATGCAGAGATGCAACGATCCTTCCTGTGAAATACCATTAAGAGAGCCCCCTCACCCACCACCCCTCATTACTGCAGCAACTTAGAGGCTATTCCAAGTTGATAATTTCATGTCCGATATTGAGTATGTTACAACAGTGGTGATCAATAGATTAATTCAAGCTGAGAAATTAATGGCAGACAATGGCCTTTATGGGATAGCCCGGAGTATGACGTTGAATGTGACTTAACTTTAACTTTTGGAAAAAAAAATTAATGTAGATTTCATTCACATATAACATACTGATGAAAAGTGCGCATATCGTAAGTATCCATTTGATGAATTGTCACAAACTGAACACACCCACGCAACCACACCTGGATCAAGAAACAGACCATGACCAGCCCTCCAGGCCCCCTCATGCCCTATTCTAGCTCCTCAGGGGTAAACACTATCCTGACTTCTACACCAGAGTGTTAGAAGTGCTCCCTGTTCTAGGTCTTCGTGTAAATGGAAACATACAGTATATGGGCTCTTTTGTGTCTGATTCTTTTGTTCAGCATGTGTGTGAGTTCCATTCTTGTTGTTGAGTGTTGTAATTTGATCATTCTCTTTGCGGTATAGGATTCTCTTGTGTGAACACACCACAATTTATTTATCCATTCCACTGTTGGCGGGCACTGGGGTCATTTGCAAGTCGGAGACTATTACAAAATAGCGCTGCGATGAATATTCTTTGTGCGAGTCTGTCGGTAAATGCATGAACGCGTTCTATTGAGTACATACTTAGGAGTAGAATGGCTGGGTCATAGGGTGTAACTGATACTCAGTTTTAGCTGAACTCTTAAAAATCATTAAAACATGATTTAGGATTAAGAAACATTCCAAACACAGAAAATTACAGGAAGTAATAGGAAATACTGATGAACCTACCATAGAGGTTAGACAAATGTTCACATTTTGTCATATTTCATTTCTATTTTTCAGATATTTAAAAATTATAATTTTTCAAATATAACTAACACTCCATCTCCCTCCTTCTCCTCCTAGGGTCAGCATCATGTGAGGGCTGGTGTATCAATTTCTCCGCATGGTTTAGACCATTATTTTGAATGCTTTCAAATTTTACAAAGGTGGTAGCATGCATCCTGTTCATGTCCTTTTGTAACTTGCTTTTTTTTTTTCTTCACTCGACATTATTTGTTTGCAATAGCAGAGTACTGGAAACCTCCTAAATATCCCGCCTTGAAGGTCTATTCCATTGACCGTAGTAAATTGACACCTATCAACATGTATCAATATAGAAAACATAATGTGTGTATGGACATGGCTTTTTTCTGTACTTTGGCAGGCTAGGTGGGTGAGGTGTGTCTGTGAGAGAGAGGGAGAGAGATCGGATGTGTGAGTGTGGGATTGCGTGCGTGCGTATCTGTGTGTGCGTGTATGAGTTCTTGCACCTGGGTTCAGTGTGTCCCAGGCTGCCCTGTTGAGGTCTGCTTACTCTAGGAGCCTGAAATGCCAAATGTCTTAGAGACTGTCTGATGGCCAGGCACAGACACCCACTCAAACCAGCCCCAATTAAAAGGGAGATTCGTCATGAGGACCCAGAAAGGCCGCTCAGCAAGCTCTAAGCCATAGGGAGGGGCAGAGGGCAGCCCCAGGCCCAAAGGCCCTGCGGCAGGGGCTTGGGGGCTCCCACTCTGTGCTTTGCCACTGCTGTGGCTTGGTGGTACCCCACATCTATGCTTCTTTCTGGGCAGATACCTGTGACTCAGGCCCTTGGCTGTCTGCCTCAGTCAAGACCCTGTGATTGCCACAGGCAAAGCAGGCTTATTTGTCAGGTTGCCACCAGCAGTCTCAAGGCACAGGGACCAAAGCGCAGCTGGGCTTCTTGGAACCGGGGCTGGAAGGCATGTCACCACAGTGGCACGCTCGGCCTGCCCAGCCGGCTTCTCTGGGGCTTTGCCCCCAGGCTCCTGGCTGCTTCTGCTTGTACATGCTCTCAGCTAAGTGGTGGCCGTACGTCCAGAGGACTTGGCAGGAACCGCCACCTCTGAGATCCCGTCCTTAGTGAGACCGTCTGCGAGGCTGTAGGCTAACTTGGGTCAAGAGCCCATGCCTCATCCCCTCAGCCTTGGCCGGGTGGTCTGTGTTGTGGGGTCCAGTGGGTATGGGCAGGCTATTGACAATTATGTCCAGAATATAATGGTCCAGTGCCAGGGTTTTTCAATGAGCCCCAAATATGGGGCAAGAGGAGGGTGGCATGCCCAAGAAGGAGAGCCTTACACACATCCTGGCAAGCCAGGCGGGCCTTTCTGGGTGATGTTGCTAAGTGCAGCCCGCATCGCTGGATTGCTTTTACCAGGTCTGTGGGCCCACCCCCCAGCTTCAGGGGACTCGGCTGCCAACAGCTGCAACCTTCACAGGGTTGCACCCTGACATTGGCACCTCTCCAAGGGTATGAAGAGCTGGAAGTGCCTAGGAGTTTCCTTGCCCCTACCCCAGGGCCCTCATAGCTAGTGACTGATGCGGAGTTCAAACCGCAGCTCTGTTGCCTGGAGGCAGGACAAACTCCGGGGTGTAATTCGTCCCCCAGGTTCCCCTGCAGGAGGAGGCTGAGGCGAGACTTTGAGTTTGCACCCTTGCCTGGCTTCCTCCACTTTCCTGTTGTGTGCCCCCCATCCCTCACTGGCTCCTCCTGGGCGCGCTTCGTACTAACTCACCTGCACCTGAAGCCTGTGCTGGGCACCGCTTCTGGGGGATCCTCTCCTGTCTTCCCTCTCTGCCCCGCTCCTTTGCAGGGAAAACCAGCGCCCCGGAGCCAGGCAGGCCTGGGTTCCATCCTGTTTCCACCTGCGAGAGTTTCCTTGTGTTTTTTAACCTCTTCAAGCCTCAGCGTCCTCATCTGAAACGTGGGGACACCGAAAGAGCGCACATTAGAGGACTTTGTGAGGATTTAACGAGGTAATGCATTGAAAGCACTTAGCAGGCACATAGTAATCACTTAAATGGTAGCTCCTGGGGTTGTAATGAGAATTAAGAATATAATGTGCATCAGATGTGCCTGGCACTTAGGAGATGCTCAATGTATTTTCACACGTTTCCTCTCACTCTTTCAGGGCATCCAGTGCAGGTACTTATGGTTAATTTTTTATGCGATGAACAGTCAACATAGCAGGACTGATCAGGCTGTAACCATGCAAATAGCAAAAGAATAAAAAGACAAATGCTAAAGAGATGTAAGACGGTGACCCTCCACATAACTCACTTCTGGGGGTAATTTTTTTTTTCTTTTCCTTTGTATGTTTTCTCCAATAAAAGTTTTAATTAAAAAATAGCCAGACCCTGGGGACTTATGATAAATTTGAATGCAAAACTCCTTGGAGAACATATCTTGGCTAAATCCACGGAACAGATTATTATTATTTATAATTATTTCCATTCCAAGAAATGGCAAACATTCTTCTGCACTTTGCTTAGTGATTTGTGGCTTCTGCAACTCTGGTCCCTGCTATCGGGTGAGAAGAGTGATGCCTTTTAGCTTGTGGAGATGCCCTGGGTTTGCGCTAATGGAGAGGGAGCGGGCATGCTCCGCACAGCTGTCTCTGCTCCTCATTTATTACTGCCGCACTTGACCTCCCTGGGGCCTCTTCCGTTTCCAAACCAAATAATTCAGACCCTGTTGTTTACCTCAGCAGGGGGATCAAGGTTACACCCACAGTAACATTGAGAAGAGTGACCCAGAAGCTTGGCCCGAAGTCCCGCTCTGACTTGGCAGTTGCTTGCCAAGTTGTTCTCAGCACTGGGAATTACCTTCCAGGCTTGGGAACTCCAGGCCTCTCAGCTGCAGAGTGATTTATGTGCCAAAGAGATCCCTCTCCTTTTTTTCCCAGGGCTCCTTGTCTGGAGTCCTCTTTCACCCTGGCCAGACCGAGTCCCCGAGCAGTGGGGAAATTGAGGCAAGGAGGGGGAGATAGGAGAGTTGTGTGAGTGTGTGTGTGAGAGAGAGAGAGAGAGAGAGATTGAGAGAGAGCGAGAGATAGAAGAGATGTGTTAGGGAGTGAGAGAGATAGGAGAGATGTGTTAGAGAGACAGAGAGACGGAGGGAGGGAGGCTGCAGAGCCGTGGTTGCTGGGTCAGATGGGAGCAGGAGGACGAGCCCAAGCAGGGTATGCCCAGGCCTGCCTTTGCAACACACCCCTCTTCTCTCTCTCTCTCCCTTCTCTTTCTCCTCCTTCAGCCCCATCAGACTCCTTTATGCTCAAGCCCCAATATCCCAGAGAAAACTCCCCCGAACATCGTCATGGTTTGGGTCCCACCAGAAGCAGACATAGGAATTTGAGTGCCAATCGTTTGGAAGGAGATGACAGGAAAAACCAGGAGGGGAGTGGGGAGTTGAGACAGGGAAGGGGACGAGCCAACCAAGGGTGTGTGACCAAGTCAGTCACCAGTGTGGGCAAGTGGGGCTCCATCCCACTGGGCACCCTGGGAGACTGGAGGATATGCCTTAGAGTTATCCTAACCAATCGAGGGGCCATTAGCCATTGGTTGAGAGCTGCTCCTGGGGAGGAGGTTATCAGGCTTCTAGAAATTCCAGCCTGCTGCGGACATAGGCATGGTGGGCTCCGGTAGCCAAAAAGCTCTCAGATAGATATGCAGTGTTGGCCATGGGAAGGCAGGGCCAGAGTGCATGGATGAGTTAAGTTCCAGCGAGTGTGCGTGGGATACCATGGCTTCTGTACACCATCCAACTCAGAATGGTCTTTCTTGCCTGTTTGCTCATAATCTGTTTTTTTTTTTTTAAACACTACTATCCCTAAAGAGTTCTCTGAGGAACACTGGCTCTGGGAAATGCTCCATGAGCAGAGTCACGTCCTGGGATCAAAAGATTTGGGGATATGTAGCATTCTGTGTCGCTTTTTGGGCAGCCACAGAGTACATGAGCCCCTTAAAGTCTTTATGATGCCTTTCAGTAACGGAACCTGGTTGGTTCTGCTTACCTAGAGTTTCTCAGATGCAACGACCAATGAGCCCTTCTTTTGCTGGAACCTGTACTTTCTTAAGCTCTGTGGAACTAGTTTGCGTTCCACAAACACCCCAGAAAGCACAGGTTTAGCAAATGGGTCAACATCGTGTCTTGTGACTTCCCCTATATTGTCGCTTTACATCAAAGAGGTGTTGTGGGAAGTAGTTGGCACCTGGAGATAGATGGTGAGGACTTATTTGAGAAACCATTTAGGGAACTCAGATGTCTGGCTCAAGGAATAGAAAGCTCGGGGGAGATGGGACAGCTGCCTGTGAATGTCCCAAGAGGCCAAACATCACAGGAAGCTGAATTTCAGCTCCAAGTCAGACAGATTTTTTTTTTTTTTTTAAATCACAGAGAGAACCGGAAAGGCTCAGCTGCCTACATGGTCAGGCTCTGAGCTCCCTGTCACTGGGCTTGCTTCAGCAGAGACTGAGTCTTTTGAGAATAGGGCAGGGGACTTCTTGCCTTGTTTGGGTGGGAGTTGGCCAGGAGTTTTGGGCCCCTCCCAGCTCTCAGATTTACTGTGCTAGGCTTGAAGGTATTGATTCTTGAGACATGGGTTGTATTCTACATTTCTTCGTATTTCCCTCAGTGTCTGGACTGGTTCTGGGTATATAGTGGGCCACCAATTAAAATTATTGAATGAGGCCGGGCGCGGTGGCTCACGCCTGTAATCCTAGCACTCTGGGAGGCCGAGGCGGGTGGATCGCTCGAGGTCAGGAGTTCAAGACCAGCCTGAGCAAGAGCGAGACCCCGTCTCTACTAAAAATAGAAACAAATTATATGGACAACTAAAAATATATATAGAAAAAAATTAGCCGGGCATGGTGGCGCATGCCTGTAGTCCCAGCTACTTGGGAGGCTGAGGCAGGAGGATCGCTTAAGCCCAGGAGTTTGAGGTTGCTGTGAGCTAGGCTGATGCCACGGCACTCACTCTAGCCCGGGCAACAGAGCGAGACTCTGTCTCAAAAAAAAAAAAAAAAAATTATTGAATGAATGGATGGATGGATGGATGGATGGACAGATGGGTGGATGGATGGACAGATGGGTGGATGGATGAGTGGAATGAATCAGGTGGTTTCTGGGGGCCCACTGGCAAAGCTGCACTTTGGCAGGGCTGATGTTGAAGGCTTCCATGCCTGCAGACTGTGTCTGCATAGATTTAACATGAGGTTCAACCCAAGCATCATAAATCCAAGAGATATATGATAGTAATAGGTATGAATTTCAGAGTATAATGATATTCTAGCCATTGTTCAATTCTTCTTCATGTAACCCTTAGACAGAATTTCTATGAGGTAGATCTCATCCCTCTGACCATTTTCTTGATGAGAAGACTGAGGCTTAGAGAAGTCACCAGGGTGGACAGTGGCGAGGCTGGATTTGGTTCTGGCCTGCCTGACTCCAAGGCTGGGACCAGAACCACTCTCATCACACTTCCCAGGCTACAAGTCCTCATGGCCATCCCGGAAGCACTTCACTGCTTCGCACAGCCCACAGGACTTCTATCTTCTGGGCAGCGCAGGAGGAGGATTTTGTACCTGTTATTACAAGTGGGTAAACTGAGGTCAGAGAAAGAGAGAGAGAGAAAGAGGGAGAGAATGGCTTGTTTGTTTAGACAGATAGGGGCAGTGAGAAAGACAACACAACCCACCTGGGCAGGAAGAGCCCAGCTGACTCCTTGACTTCATTGCCCGTCCTCGTAGGGGTGGAATCAGCGCTGCTAGCTCAAGAGGGAAAAGGGGAGGAGTAGGAGGCACTGCAGACGCAGCAAGGTGGCGAGGTGCCGTCATGAGAGGCAGCATGGCCATCTGGTTATCATTTCGGGTGCATGGAGGTGTCTAGGCCGTCTGTGTTTGCACGCCTGCTTTCCCTGGAAGCTCCCTGCAAGTGCCACGGCTCTTCATGACACACAGGCTGCAGGCTGAACGCATCTCTGATTTAATGGCAATAATTGCTGTACTAATCATGGTCTGGGAACACACCTCAGGAGGTTGCCTGTACCTATGTCCCCTGTACAGTCCAGAAGCTTCCCTATGTCCCTCAGCCCTCCCTGGAAACCCTGGGACTGCATTCAAAATGAACTGGGAAATCTTGTCCCAGCACTTGACATAAAGGCAAAACCTTTCTCCCTCCTCCCTCCCTTTGCTCATCTTTACAAAATAAAAACATGCTGATGCTCATAACTTGCTAGATCTTTAAGCAACCCCATGTAATAGATTACATAACTGTTTCCAGTTCCTCACCCCGCCTCTGCCCATGCGCGTGCCATTCCTCCTATTAGAGATGGGTCTATTTCCTATCCATCCCACTGAGGCTGGACCGAGCTGTGCAACTTGCTATGGCCATCGGAATGTAGACAGAAGTGATGACTTGCCAGTTTTAAGCCCGAGCCTTAAGTGGTATGGTGCGTTTCCACTTGTCATCTTGCATGTCTGCCATCATCATGAGACAACAAAGCACCCCAGGGAGTCAGCTAGTCTCAGGAGAACGAGGAGCCATGCGGGGAGGCTTAATCTGAATCCATGTCTTGGAGTCCAGTCCAGCCTAGACAAGCTGGCCTGCAGTTGTACAGCTGACCCTCAGACCTGTGCGCGTGAGAACAAATGCTTATCATCATATGCTGCTGAGTGCTGGGATGGTTTTTGTTATCCAGCAATAGCTGACTGATACAACCCATATCTTCTGTAATCCACTTCTCTGAAGTTGTGTCTGCAGCACATGCACATTGCCTACACAGCAAGCCATCATTCAAAAAGAGCGGGGGAGAAGAAGTTACAGTGCAGCATAGAAATGCTCAGTCCACACTTTGCTATGTGAGCTCGTTTCTGCTAAATGCATCAGTCTGTTTAGGAATGCTAACTTAATTTGAGGGGATGTGTTGCTAACATTCTGACAGGAAGGCTGGTATGCAGTCAGGTACCTTGAGCTGGAGTCATATCACATTGGTTCAGAGTCACATTCTACCACTTTGGTATCTTTGGGAAAGTTACTTTTCCTTTCTAAGCCTCCGTTTTCTCATCTGTGAAATGGGTGCCTTTCTTATAGCATCTTGTGGAGGTTTAAATGAGAAACGTGTGTCAAGTGTTTAGTGCAGTGCCTGGCCGGTGGCAAGAATTCACTAAACCAGTTAGCTGGTGTTATTTTTATGTATTGTTACAGCAAAAACACCAAGTGATACTTTACGGAGATATGACTCATCCCCTCTCTTAAATTTCCATCCAAAGTTTGCTAGTTTTTACTATTATGCCTTTGCTAAAGAACTCTCTCCAAATCATACTTTTTGTGCAGAAAAATTAGTATAGTGAGCTACGACCCCTGAAGTGTGGCTCCGATTCTTCCATTAGTTCGCTGAGTGACCTTGCGCAAGCCTACTCCAGTCTCTGGGCCTCGGCTCCCTCCACCATGAAAGGTCAGGATTAAACTCATTTCTAAGGACCCTTGACGTCCATCATTTTGCAAGTTCCCTTTGGAAAAGATCCAGAAGAGCTGAAAAGAGCTTTCATGAAGATACTGATTATGGTTCTGGTAATAATAAGGGAAGAACTTTTCTTTGAATACAGGGTCAAGTATGGAATTGAAGAATTGTAGACCATTTGACCGGGAAGGACCTTAGAAAATTTCCGGTCCAATGATCTCACGTTATAGAAGAGAAAGCATCATCCTAGGGCAGCTAAATGGCTCACACAAGGACATTTGTGCATTTGGCAGATATTTGTTGAGCACCTTGGTGTGCAGGTCCTGGGCTTGGGGCCCTGAGTGCACAAGATGTCCTTCATGGCCTCCCCGGCCTGGTTGGGGAGAAAGACAATAAACATACATTTGTAATGCAGTCAGATCCATGCTGCGCACAGATAGCTGTATCAGATGCTAAGGAGCACTTGGGAGGAGTACCTAATGCAGTCGTAGGCATGGTCAGGGAATAACAGTAATAGCTAACCAGTCTTCACTAGGGGCCAGGCACTGCTCCAAGCACTTTACCTGTGTTATCTCATTTGCTACTCCGAATGACCCTGTGAGGTAGGTACTATTATTATGACCATCCCAATTTATTGGGAAGGAAACTGAGGCATGGAGAGATTAAGTAACTTGTCCAAGCTCACACAGCCAGCAGCTGGCAAAGCCAGAATTTGAACTCAGGTCATCTGCCTCCAGAGACTGTGCTTTTTACTATCATGTTATACTGACCCTCTGGGGAGGATGACATCAGAGCTGTGACCTGAGGACTGAGTGGGAGCTGTCCAGGACAGAACAGCTGGGCAGAAGAAATGGCATGTGCAAAATGGTGAAATCTTGGAGGTGAGCACGAGTGTGTATCTCTGTGCATTTATCTGTATGTGTGTATATGTATATCTGTGTGTTTGTGCATGTCTACGTGAGTGTCCATGTTTATGTGTGCATCTGTGTGTGTTTGTGTGTATCCATTTTGGTGTGCTTGTGTATATGTCTATATATAAATGCCTGTGTGTGTCCATGTGTATGTATGTATGTCTGTGCATGTGTGTCTGAGTATCTTTGTATATGTCCATGCATATGTTGGTGTGTTCTGCGAGTGTGTATGTGTGTGTGTCTGTGAGTGTATATGGATGATGCATGTTTATCTGTGTATCTGTGTGTGTGTGTGTGTGTGTGTGTGTGTGTGTGGTGGGGGTACACGGGGTGAGGAGGTAACCAGAGCTATGCAGAGGCCAGAAGATGAGGCGCTCTGGAAGACTTTACCCATAGGGCAAAGGGAATGGTTCAATGAACTGAAAGGCCCGTTTGACATTTTAGAGAGGCCATTTGCTCATCTATGAATATTTATTGAGCACCTACTATGTGTCAGCTACTATTCCAGATGCCGGGAGGAAAGGATGACTAAAAACAAAATCCCTTTCCTTAGGGAGCTTACATTCTAGTGAGAGAGACAGACAATAAGCACACAAACAAACAGATATGTAATATAATGCCAGGAGAAGCAACCTAAAAAAAGCAAAGCACTTTAAGGGGAGAGGTGAATATGCTAGAGTGAGCCCCAGGGCTATCTCCGGGGAGAGAATGCCAGGCAGAGCGGACAGCAAGTGCAAAGGCCCTGGGGCAAGTGCAGCCATGGCATGTTCAAGGAACAGTGAAGTGGTCCAGAGGGCTGGGGTGAAACGAGGGAGGGGACAGTGGCTGGTGCTGAGTTGGGGATGTAGCCGGGGCTAGTTCCTGCAGAGCTCAGTGGTTGTGGTGAGGACTTTGGATTGTGTCCCCCTCATAATGGGAAGCTACTGGAGGCCCCTACCCCTGTGGCTGCTGTGGGACAAATGTGGAAGGAGAGTCCAGGTTGCCACGCTCCTAAATCAGTGCTCCCTCCATGCCACCACCTCGACAACCAAAGCAAAGGTTGATTTCCTTTCTGATGTCACATGTAATGCATAGTACAAAGATGACACATCTGTCTTCAAGGTATTTTCCTGTCCCAACTGATTATTCACTGTTTCAAGTCCTTTCAATATAGTTAATGTTGATCATAATCAAATAATTTGTACAGTTTCTCAGAGCCCAACTGGGCTTATGGGGGTAGAAGTTTCTCACAGGCTTCCGGACTGAAGTAACTAATAGTACATGTGACGGGTGTGGTGCAGTTTCTGGAACGCAGTGAGCACTCAATAAGCATGCCTTATCTCATTTAGTTCATTCATGAAGCCTTTGAGGTCGGTGCTAGGCATATTTTACACATAAGGAGCGTGAGGCTTTGAGAGTTGACATAATTAGCCCAAAGTCACACAGCTAGTTAGTGGCATTCCAGCTCCCAAGCAAAAAGCAATTTCAAAAGGAGTTAGTGATTTTCTTGCTAATGCAAGATCATGGAGCTTTTCGCTCCTGGCATCAGTTGCTGGAGGAAGCCTATGGGAGCAGGTTTACATGGGCATGCCCTTAGCCAGGTGCGTGTGGGGAGGGGTAATGGGTTAGGATGCTCAACATCAGTGTCACTGTCAGTGTCACCACTAAAGCACCATCTGCCTGTAGGGCTGGGCCAGACCCAGGGCAGGGCGTTGCTGCTTTAAGAGGGTTTGCAGTGTGAGTGGGCCACACAGATGGGGAGAGCCAATAGGGAGATTAAAAACATCTGAGTGAGCCCTAGAGCGGCCTGACTTACAGATGTGAGCAACTGAATAAATAACAAATTTTGCAAGCCCTTGCCACCCTGGCGATGCCACTTTGCTTCTGTGGATGTGGAGGACTCTCTGAACTGGGCGAGTCGGCTAGGGGGTGTTTCGGATCAGGTGGGAGAAGGAAAGACTGCCTCCCTGGCCATTAATCCCAGACAGCATTATCCTGAGGCTACTGTCAGGAGGAGAGAAGAGATACAGTGGGACTGTAAGGAGTGGCTATGAATTAGCGACATCACCCCAGCCTGGCCCGGTGTCATCAGACATCCTGCTGTCCTCACCTCCTTTGGAAAGACATCGCTGTAGAAACACGATGCATGTGCCTTTCAGACCTGCAGACAGGGGGTGGTGTTTGGAAAGATGTGCAGGGACCAAGACCCTGACACAGAGGATATCTTCTTGAAGTTGTCCTCACAAGGACAGACCAGTGTCAAACCCAACCCAACCCAACCCAACCCTGCCAATTTGGGAGTCTTAATTTTAGTTACTATGATTGTATAACAAATAGTTCCCAAACTAAGTGGATTAAAACAACCATTTCTTACACTCACAGATTCTGTGGCTCAAAAATTTGACAGGATATGTGGGGACAGCTTGTCTCTGTTCCATGATGTCTGGGGCCTCTGCTGGAAGCCTCAAAGGCTGGGGGCTGGGGCCATCCAAAGGCACGTGCACTGGCATGTCTGGCAGCTGATGCTGGCTGTTGGCCAGGAGGGCCTCTGTTCTTGCCCTGTGCCTCTCTGTGTAGACTCTGTCCACGAGCTGATTTGGGCTTCCTTATAGCATGGCAGCTGGGTTCTCAGAGTGAGATTCTGAAAAAGAGAGAAACAGGTGGAAACTGCCTCATTTTTATGACCTGGCCTCAGAAGTCACACCACATCCTCTCTGCTGTAATCTATTGGTCAGAACAATCATCAACCCTCTTCAGATTCAAGAGGGGGAACATAAACCACCCCCTCTGGGAGAGGAGTGGCAGTTACAGAGTTAGAAGAGCATGGGGGATGGGATACATATGCTTTTGCAGCTGCCCTTGGAAAATACCATCTGCCATACTGTCTTAGTCTGTTCAGGCTGCTATAACAAAATATCATACAGTGGGTGGCTTGTAAACAACCGGAAATGTATTTCTCATGGTTGTGGAGGCCGGGGAGTCCAGAATGAAGGTGCTGGCAGATTTGGTGTCTGGTCAAGGCCTGCTTCCTGGTTCACAGATGGCGCCTTCTCATTGTGTCCTCACGTGGTGGAAGGGGCAAGGCAGCTCTTCAGGGTCTCGATTTTATAGGGGCACTAATCCCATTCATGGGGGCTCCACCCTCATGACCTAATTATCTCTCAAAGGCCCCACCTCCTAATATGATCACATCGTGGGTTAGGATCTGAACATGTGAATTTTGGGGGGATACAAATATTCAGTCTTCAACACACACTGTGAGTCACACTGTGCTCCATGGAGGACTCTAGGACTCTGTCAGGGGAGAGCAGAGGGATAAGCCCCTCATCCCTCAATGAGCCCAGGGCAAAACCCCTGCATTTACCTAATAAAAGCATGTCTCCTTCCTGTCCCTTGAGCCCTGTAGGCTCCAGCTGTGAGGGCAGTGATGGGGGAGGGCCAGGAAGCTGGCAGTGACCAAGTCATGTGACATTTTCCTACTAATCTTTGCTGCAGGGGGGATAGTAATGTCCCAACTTCAAACAGACCTTTAAAGCTCTGTGACCTTTGCAGGGGCCACCTGGGAACACTTGGCCCTCAGGGCTGGCTGACGCTTGGTGTGGAGATAAGGTGAGGACTCTGCCAAGGCAGGGCGACCAACGACCAACGACAGGAGCCTCCCAGCCAAGGAATAACATACACCACAGCCTGCACAAATGATAATAAGACTACTTCAGATTCTCTGTCTCACCTGGGTCTCCTCCCCTGGAATGATACCTTCCCTCACTCTCCTGCACATGGGAATTGTACTATCCTCTCTCCTACCTCTCCTGACAAGGATTTGAGTGAAGGTAATTTCCGTGGGAGGT
Source organism: Eulemur rufifrons (assembly GCF_041146395.1). Lineage (NCBI taxonomy): Eukaryota > Metazoa > Chordata > Mammalia > Primates > Lemuridae > Eulemur > Eulemur rufifrons. The sequence continues at coordinate 110,700,206 of NC_091012.1, forward strand.
GATACTAGCAAGCATTGGAAGGGGGTGGGGACATGGGACGGGGAAGGGGAGACGGCAATTCAGGGTGTGCTATCAAGCAAATTACTGTGGGTGACTGAAGACCAACCCCATGGAGAAACTCTGGGAATTCTTGTGGAATGCACGCCTCGTGGTCATCCCATTCATGGGCGAGGGAGCTGGGGTATTCATCCTCCATCTCCCATCAGTCATCGGTTGAGGGCTACACTACTCCTGGGGTGCTGGTAATTTCCTGGCACATCTGGCCTTCTGAATGGGTGGGCAGAGCAGGCTTTGGCTAGAGAATCCCGCAGGCAAAGAGGGGCAGACGCTGTCAGCTGGGAGTTAAGGCCATGTGCACTGACAGGGAAAGGGTAAGGGGAGAAGTTTGGGGCACAGCATCCGCTGCAAACCCCTTCAGCATCTTTCCACTGTCCCACTCATTTGCTCTCACTGAACTCTGCCTTCTACTGTTAATTATATTTTAATATTTAACAACACTTCCATAAGCTCCTCACTGTGACATTCAAAGCCCTCTTCCATGTGGCCCAAACCTTCCCTTTGTTGCAGGAGTAGCATAACGCAGGGGTCCACATTGCAGACCCTGCAGTATGGATGGTCTGGGTTTGATCGTGGCTCTACCACCTATTAGCTGCATAGCTGTGCACAAGTCGCTTAATCTTTATGTGCCTCAGTTTCCTTATCTGAAAACAGGGATACTAACAGCATGGTGTTAGGAGATGAAATGAGTTAATTGATGAAAAATACTTCAACCAGTTCCTGGCACATGATAGGCATGAGATAAGTGGTAAATGGTAGCTATTTCTATTATTTCCAAGTTTACCTGCCTCTCAGTGGTGCCTGGGTAAGCTATTCTCACCAGCTAAGCTCACTCTTGAGCAGCCATGGCTGTAGCCATGTTCCTACACATGCTGAGAATGGCTTCCATGCTTCACACTGAATCTTCTATCCATCCTTCAGGGCTCCAGCCTCATGGGCTACACATGCCATGTTCCTTCCATTCCCTCTGTCTGGAAGTTCTCTCCAACCCCCTTTACCAAAGTAATTCCTGCTCAACCTTCAGCCATTTCCTCAGGCAAACCTTCCCTGACCTTCTAGACCGGCTCACATTCCCTGTCATATCACCCAATATTTCCCCTTCTAGGCGCTTCTCCCAATCCTCCTTCGATGATTCATTAGGTAACTGGATGTTTAATGTCCATTTCCTCAGCTAGAATGTAAGCTCCTTGAAGGAGGGACCGGCTCTGTCTTGGTTACCCTTTGCAGCAAATACAGTGGATTGGCTTGTGTGACATGTAGCTAAGGTTCTGGAGATGAGGTTGGTTTCCTCAATTGGAGGACCCAGCGAGTCTTGGACTTGGGCACTGATTCATGTGCCCATGATGGGAGGCAGCCCACTAAGCATCTGTTTTGGTGGGTGGGTCTTGGCAGGGCCAGTGTGGTCCAGCAGTCTAAACAGTGACTTTGTGACCATCAAGGATTCCTACTTATGACAGAGGCTGCAGCTCTGTCAGCAGCCCAGTCCTGCAGCATGGTTTGGGAGTTAGTTGTTCCTGAAAGCTCAGTCTCGAGCTTGCTTCTATAGCACTGCCAAAGATTCTGCAATGAATAATTTTCCGCTCCAATTAGCTAAAGGGGATTCTGTTCTCTGCAGCTTGCCACTGACCCTTCCACCACTGCTGCACCTTCGGGATCTAAGATGCTGCCTAGTACATGGTTGGTGCTCAATGTGAATAAATAAACTATTGAAAGAATCAAACACTATTTACCCTGCAGTCTGAAGACTGTCCTCTAGTTGATTGAAAAAGTTCCAAGTCCATCACAAAGTTCTTGGGCCCTATAGCTCTGCTCTTTTCTAACCATGAATGACCTCTTGACAGAGGTGTCAGCATTTACCGGAATGACATCTTGATTTATTTTCTCGAGTTGAATTAGTAAGAACTTTGGTCTTTGAAGGCCTGAATCAGCTGTGGAAACACCTGTCCTTGGGAGATGCTTAAGGGCCCAGAAATGAACACAGTGGCAGCCGTTTCAGAGGGGGATGCCCCTGGCGTGATCAGTGACATTAGGGTATTGATTCCTGGGTTTGCCAGATATTACCAATGATGCCCCCACTTCTCCCTCCTAACTGCCCCAGCAGCTGACTTCATCAGTGTGATGGTTAATTTTAGATGTCAACTTGACTGGACCATGGGATGCCCAGATAGTTAGTAAAACATTATTTCTGTGTGTGGCCATGAAAGTGTTTCTGGTAGAGATTAGCATTTGAATTGGAGGACTGAGTAAAGCAGATGGCCCTCCCCAGTGTGGGTGGCCGTCATCCAATCAGTCGAGGGCCTGAATAGAAAGAACAAGAAGGTGGAGGAAAGTTGGATTTGTGCTCCTTCTGCATGACTGCTTGAGATGGGACATCGATCTCCTGCCCTCAGCACTCCTGGTTCTTAGGCCATCAGACCCACACTGGAATTTATACCATCGGTTCTCCAGATCTCAGGCCTTGAGACTACACCACCAGCTTTTCTGGGTCTCCAGCTTGCAGACAGCAGATCATGGGACTTGTCAGCCTCCATAATTGCATGAGCCAATACCTTATAATAAGTCTCTTTATCTACCTATCTATCTATATTTATTATCTATCCATCTATTGTCACCTATTAGTTCTGTTTCTCTAGAGAACCCTGACTAATACAATAAGGAAGAAAATGTGTTCTGCCAGGTATCTGGCCTCTACTTGGGCTAGGTGGAGGCCACCTGAATCTCAATCCCCAGAGCTGTGGCACGGCCATCCTACTCCAAGAGGATGCCGAAGCCAGCATCTTCCACCCTAGAGTCTCCATGTTCAAGAAACCAGCCCTGGATGGGTGAGAGTGAGAGGGTGACTGTCTCTGAGGAGGTGAAAAGGCACTAACTTGAGTGGCATTGCGCCCGACAGTAGACTTGCCCCATCCATGACCCACCCTAGGAGGCCTAGATACTGGGATGGCCTTGAGCTGAGCCACCTTCCCTGGGCACATCCTCTTCACCATCTGCTTTGCTTCAAATGTCCAGGACCATCACACAGATGCCCTTGGTCAGGAACTGGGGGGAAGTACCCCAATGACATGAACTATAGGGTTCTTCCCTTCTACCAAGTAGAACAGATTCTCCTGTAAAACCCCAGGGAGGAAGGCAGCAGGCAGGGCTGGGCCAGGTGATGAGAGGTGTGCTGGCTGGAATTGCTTGGCTTGCACAAGGCGTTCTGATGCCTGCAGGTGAATGAAAGGGACTGATGCTCGTGGCTCCAATGCCTTTAGTGTTCAGCCCATGAATTAGATCAGGGGTCATATGAAAAGCTAAGCATGCTGCGTGATGTTTATCACTGTCTTACAGGAGTGTCGAGGTTAAAGTTAGAAAATTAAATCCTAATTAGGTCAAGATCCAAGGATTAGTGGGGACTGAGACCAGGGTGGGGTGGAGAGGCTTGAAGGGGCATGACCTGGAGGTCCCTGGTCACCATGGTCTGGGTGGGCGTGCTAGGTTCCTTTAGACGGATTGGGGTGGAGAAGACCCCATTCTGCTCATACCGGCAGTTGGGAAAGGGCACAGCTGTTGGGAATGCCAGGCCAGTGACTAACTGGACAGGGCACCACACCTGGCATTTGCCGTATACCCACATGGCCTATTCAAAACATTTAACAACTAGTAGGGCACAGTCCCCAACCAATCAGGATGGACAGAGGCACCTGCTCTGTGAGCCTTAACTGTTTACTTGCTGGTTTGTGCAGAGGTCCATGGGTCCCAGGGGAGGGTCTGTGGAGGGCTGGATTGGTGGGAAGAACTTGGGGTGGGGTGCTCGGGCTATAGTTATCCCATCTGAAAGTATGTCAAGAGTCAAATAGCTAGAACATCTGTACCTGTGAGCACTAGATGCCTAAGAGTCTGGAATATGTCTGAGCTGCTGTTTCTGAGGGGCAGTCCTGAGAAGGGCTTCCTGGGACATTGAGACCTGGGTGTGAGGTAGAGGGAGGACAGGGTTAGCCTTGCCCAGGCTGTGATGAATGGTGAGCTCTACCTCTAGGCTCAGCCCTGGACCACATCTTGCAGTCAGCAAGAGCCCAGCCTGGCAAAACAGCTGCAGTCGTCTCCCCACCAGCTAACAGGGTTTGGGGAAAGTTCTCTCTGAGTTTTCACGTGGGCATTAGAGAGCCTGCGAGTATGGCCCTACTGCCTCCTCCTCACCCTGACCTCAAGATGCCACCAGCTCTTTCTGCCTGAGTCTTGGAGCTTCCAACGTACCCCACCATCCTCACTCTCTGGGGCCTGGGCTGGGGGTGGCACTAAGCCCCTCCCCAGATTTTGCCTGCCTTTTCCCAGGACGGATTGAACTGGCTCCAGTCCCAGCCCTGGGATGTCCTCATCCTGCCCTCTCCGATCTGGGTGCTTTTTGATACTGACGCCTGTTCAGAAGTGGCCTGGCATTTTGGCATTGTGTCTACTCTGCCCTGACTCACCAGAACTTCCCAGGATGGGAGCTGCTGCTTTCCACGATAGACTTCCCCAGCCATATCCATCCTTCTGCAGAGGCCCTGGGCATGCAGGGGACTCAGTGATCAGGCACAGCCTTTGGGCATAGGCCTCCCTTTCAGTGAGCCACTTGGACTGTTGGATTGGATGGATTTTGAAGCCCTGATTTAGGGATGGTTCAAGCAGCTTTCCCCACTAAACTGAATAATTGGCACAGCCCCTGCCTGTGGGAAGGCTCTCGGGTGAAGAACACCTTGGGGAACATATTGGTGGTCCATATGGGGCATGCCACATCACCTGGAGACTTGGACAAAGCCTCGTGAATCATTGAAAATTAAATTCCTGGGCTCTTTCCAATATTCTGCCCTTTGATCTCCAAAGTTGGGTTAAACACCTTTGCGTTCTCAATGGATAGTGCCCTGGACTTAGAACACAATAGAGAATGGACCTCCTGGGTCCTACAACATGTGCTTTCTTTTCATATCTTACCATTTCTGAGATCAGGATGCCACTATTTACGTTTGATGTATTCCTTTAATATGGTAGCCTGCCTGATCTGCCTTGCCTCCTTTTTTTTCTTTTTCTTTTTTTTTCCTTTGTCATAATTTAGTCAATGGCATCTTATTACTAAAGAAATCAGGACTTACATATTGATGGATCAGCTGACCAGGGACAGTATTCTTCCTTTTCCAGTATTCTTGGTCCCTTTTCCCAGGTTAACTTAGTGGCCTGGTACAGAGGTTTGGAAGCCCCTCTTCTTCAAGGAAGCCAAGCTGTTCTCTCCACTTGATCCCAAGTCCCCTTATTGGAGGATGACATTGTCATCACCTGGTACCTCATATTTCTTTCTGGGGGCATTTGACCCAGCTCCCAGCACACAGTAGGTGCTCAATAAATATGTGAGTGGTGAATGAATGAATAATTAGGCATTAATGCCCCTGCCCCAAATGGAGTGGGGTGAAATTTAACAGACATACTTGAGGATTGCTGCAATGGGTGACTTCTTTTTAAAATGTCGACTACAGGCAGCCACCAGTGGCAGAAGAGGATGTCATCACCCTAAAAGTCATGTATAAGTGAGTCTGTTCCACGTGTTCATTTGGGGTCCAAGCTGAGGGGCAACAGCCACTTAGAGGAAGCTCTCTCATGGGATGACAGGGACACAAGAGGATGAGCACAAGCAGGCTCGGGATGGGTGCATCGTCCCTTCTGCCTCATGTGATTGGTCAAAGCAGGTCACATGGTCAAAGTCCAAGTCAAGGGGTGGGAAAATATGCTTTGCCCCTTTAATGAGAAGAGCTGTAAGGTCTCACGGCAAACAGCATGGCTGTAAGGAGGGACGAGGAATGGGGGACAATAATACAATCTACTCCATGAGGCAGTGTTTCAGCTAAGTACTGCCTACCTCATAGTACCAGTATCTAGCCTGAGAATGATGCTAACCCTTCGGGAAGCAGAAGGGGACACACGTATGGAGCCTAGCACAATGCCCGGCACACTGCTATTAGGGGCAGACTTGGAATTCGAACTCAGGTCTCCTGGCTCCCAGGCCTGGGACACTTCTAACACATCACGTTGCCTCCTCTTGACAAGTTCATCACACGCCGAGACAGCTTGTCAAACCCAGACAAGTCCTGTGGCTATTTTTTCCTGCTGACTTTTCACCAGGGGGACGCCAGCCAAACAGAGCTGGTGTCACGGGCCTGACGGGTGTCAAACCTTGTGTGTGAAGAACGTCCCTGTTATCCTCTCTCCCTCATCCCCCAAACACTTATCTCATTACCGAGGCGGGGGCGGGGAGTCGGTGAGTTGGGGAGGGAGGGAGGCAGCGTGGAAGTGTTTATTCTCTTTAGGAGTGAGTCTCTCTCCTAATTAGTAGGTGATTCTGTGAGATGCAGCCCAGGTGGGGAATGAACTTGGGGTGGGGGGGGCGCTGGAGTGGCGCTCCAGCCGTCCCTGATTACCCAAATCCCCAGCTGGGGTGAGGACCCCTCACGTGGGGCGGGAAAGCAGGGGAATATTAGTTTCCGATACAACGAGAGACAAGAGAATAATTCTACGAGGCCGTGTAGAACAAGCAGAGAGAGAAAAGCTCTTTGAGTGCAACAAGGAGCGGGGTTTTAAAATTTCATTTGCACAGCGGCAGGTCTTGCCAATTGGATCCTTTCCAGAAAGCAATCTGCTAAGTCTGACAGTCGGAAGAAATGCCGGGCTGCTGAGCGGGGAGAGGCTTGGTTTTTTTAAGGGTTTATTTTTCATCCAGGTCCTTTGTGAGCAATGGCTTTTTTTTTTAAAAAATTCCATTTTAAAAGAAAAAGACACGCAGCGATCCTCTTTGTGAGGCGGGAAAGGGCTTCCCTGACCATCTGGGCCTCAGAGGGACTGGGGAGAGGCGGCCTTTTGTGTCGGGGCATTCAATGCCCGCGCGGCCGCCGTTTATCTTTGCTGCCACTCACACCAGGCTGGCCTCGCTGCCGGCTGGCCCAGGGCACACGCAGCAGCTCGGAGCAGTCCTCCAGGTCCTTATCTGTGTCACGGGCAGGAGGTCGGGGGTTTGGGGGGGACTCTCTGAGCCCACCCAGAGGTCCATTGTGTTGGCTGCTCAGAGCGACAGATCAGCACTGCAGACATCACTTTGCCCAGCCTTATTCTTCAGCGCACGGTGCTCTGCTTGCTCGCTCTCCGCCCCCCCCCCCCCCCCCCCGTTTACCCTTTCTTGAATCCATTCCCCTCCTGCCAGTGGGGCTGGGGGCTTTAGGGTGAGCATGGATTCTTGGTCGAGGCCAGCTGTTACGAGAGCATTTCATTGCACACACATGCACTCATGCACACTCGCGCACACCCTCCCAGCCCTGCCTGTCAGCCAGGCTCCAGAGCCTGAGCAATCTTTTTATAGAAATGCTGAGGTGACCAGGCTGTCTTGCGGCGGCGGGTCCTTGCCCGAGTGCTTGGGGCTGTTTTGTCCTTAAAAAATTACACTTGAGCAATGCTGGCCAAGGAGACTCGGCACAATGGGCTGGCTCAGGGCAGACTTGGCAGAGAGAGCATTTTAGCTGTGCAGGGGCTTGGGCTATTTAGGGGCTCATTTGGGGTGTCATTTTTACAGCTCACAGAGCTCACTTTCACACACATCTTTTGGTCTGCACAAGAACCACGTGATATTAGCAAGATGCATATCCATCCCATTTCCTGGGTGAGCAAACTGAGGCACAGAGAAGCTTCACTGGCCTGATTTTACTGGCAGGGAAATTGAGTTAGAGTGAGGTGAATTGCATACTACCTATGTCCTTATTCAGGGGTCCCCAACCTATGGTGAGTTGTATAATTATTTCAGTATATATTACAATGTAATAATAATAGAAATAAAGTGCACAATAAATATAATGTGATTGAATCATCCTGAAACCATCCCCCACCCCCCTGCCCTGTCCATGGAAAAATTGTCTTCCCTAAAAATGGTACCTGGTGCCAAAAGGGTTAGGGACCGTTGTTAGATGGCTGTTTACAAGCTCAACATCTGTTGCTTTAAAACCAAGGTGTCACAAGATTCGCCATGGCAAAGCTTCCTTATACAAAAAAGGCAGGGATTTGGAGACCCAATGTCCCCACGTGATGGTGGCCCCTAAGACCTTCACAGGTAGACGAGACTAAGCCAGGAGGGGGCTGGAGCAGGGAGCGTGGAGTTGTAGAGACAGAAACAGGACTGGGGGAATCTAGCCTTTTCTTCCCGCCTACGACAATGGTGTGGCAGTGAGAAGATGTGAAAGGTAAGAATTTGAGGTGGAGGGGGGCGGGAGGAGCATTGGCAGGGCCATCCCTTGGATATTTGTCACAGGGGGTAGGGGGTGTCCAGAGGCACTCAACATTTAAAATCCAGCCAGAGACAAACATGCCGGGAGCCCTAAGTTGTAAGTTTCTGCTTTAGGTGGGCATGGGCTTTGAAAGACCAAATCATCTAATCCTGTCCCTACCAGGGCATGGCCCCGAGTCTGGAAGCTTTTGGCTCAGGACTGTCCTGGGCACCAAAGGATGAGGTGCTTCCAAGCAGGGCTCCGGAGGGGCTTCTGGACCAGGGTTTCTGCCAATAGCCCTACCAGATGCTGTAGTATTGAAATGTTTCTGTCATAGTCCCAAGCGGTGCCCCCTCCACCCAGGCTGTCTGACACAACTGGAGGCACTCAGGTTCCCGCCCCCAGGGCTGAGGTTACAGATCATTCTGGATGGCGGAGGCCTGGGCTGTCTCCCTTGTTAAATATTTGGAATGTCACCCCTTGGAGCCCCACCGCTTACTCCTGCAACCTGCATGGGTTTTTGTTCCCAACTCGTCCAAGGCCTTTGAGCTTAGAAATGCCAAACGCTCAGCGAATTCGGGTTAAGCTGGCCTTGCTGCGTTCTGTGAGCTGCGCCGTCTGGAGAATAATAGCATGTCTCAGGATGTTAGGAAAGCAGCCCCTGTTGATTTTGCAGCCCTTGAATAGCAGCTTCATGGAAAACGTTCTGATTTGTGCGGAGGCTCTCCCCTAGCCCCAGCCCCTGAGAGGTCGGTGTAATGCTGCTTTTCATGTGGCAGGATCGGATATGACCAGCGTGGGTTCTTTCTGTCAGATATTACGAGTGGTTATTACCGAGGCAGCCCAGCTGCCATGCGGGGCTTGGCCCTCGCTCGGGGTCTGGCAAGGCGCCACTGTCGTATCTGAATTTCTTCATCTACAAGATCTGAATCCAATCTAGCCGCTGCGAGCCTGTTTGTGTAGCAGAAGGGAGGGGGGAGGTGAGGGAGACGGGGGGGGGGGGGAGGCCCACGTGAGGTGGTCGCTCTTCCTTCCGGGGAGGCTTTGCTGGTTAATGAAATCTCTGATTTGTTGGCTGGGGGAGGGCGCCTTTGGCTGACGTGGAACAGCTGATGGGGACATCGGTGTGTTAGGATGCCAAACGGTGACGGTTTGGACCTGCACCAACAGAACAGGGTATTTTCCACCCTGATTGCCTCCAGTTCAAATGAGAGTGGGCTTATTTGAGTCAGGTGGATCTGCAAAACAATCAGAGAAAAAAGCAGAAGCGGCCTTCAGGGCTGTATGCGCACGTGTGCGTATGTGGTGGCGGGCCATCATTTGTAATTCCACATTTATAGAATTTGCAGGGCTGCGTGCGTTTTTAAGCTTTATTTGAATTCTGATTCTCTATAGACAGGCCAATTATTTCTCCCCTGAGGCATGCAGGCCCCAGAAGGATGGGGGCCTGAGCCCCCACCTGGGGTTTGCTGCAGAGCGTTGAGCAGGAGGAATATTTCTCTGGCCGGGAGCCCATCTTCCCTGGGGGTTTCCCTAATACAGTGCAGTGCATGCTGAAGCCCAGGCTAGGGGTCGGTGGTTCTTTCATTCTGGTGGGGGGAGAATTGGGGAGGGAGCTTTAAAAAAATAAGGTCCCCCAAACACATGCTGCTTTCTGAAAGGCCCTTCAGAGTGGGCACGTGTGGCTGCCTCAGCTGCGGTTTTAAGAGCGAGGATTCCTCACTCCCCTCACCTTTCGCGCCTTCCCTGGAGACCCTCCCAAGGCTAAGAGAGGTGGGGGAAGGGAAGGCTCCCTCAGCAAGGTAGGCCTTTCCATTTGGATTTATTTCAAGTGAAAATAGGTGGCTTTCCCCCTGGTTTAACACCTGCTCCAAACACACATAAAACTGTGTTGATAACTTGATCAGTTCCAATAATGCTTTGTCCAAAGCAGCCACACCCTGAACACCCTGTCACTAGCCATGAAGCCAGCCAGAGCGAGACCAGAAAGGGTGAGGGGACCGGGAGAGAGGTCTGGGGCACCCCTCCTTCCCATGGGGGTGGGATGGGAGAAGCTGTTCTCCAGCCTTTTCCAAGCTCAGGAAACCAGATACTTTGCATGGAGGGTCACTACCCAGGTGAGGGGAGGGGCAAGGTATGGGGGGGGGGAGGTGCAGAAGGGTCTGTTGCCCTTCTGAGCGCTGGGCCTCTTACAACTCCAGGAAAGCTCTATGAGCAGCCCTCCCCTCCCCCAACACCTGGTGAGGGTGCTTTCTTTGGTGGCATGGCCAGAATTCACTGCTTCCATCCCCACCTCATTTTTCATTCATTCATCTGGATTAATCACCCCTTGTGTAACCAGCACTGAAGGGAAGAATGTGTATGGCCCCTGCCCTCAAGGAGATTGAGGTGGGGGGGGGTAGATGCTAAGGATGGTGAGTACAACTCACAAAGCTGGGTGTAAGTGCCGGGGGTCGCGTCTAAGGGAGAGATGGCTCCAAGTCTCGGGGATGTGGAGCTGTGAGTGGGTGGGGGAAGTGCATCAGAAGCCGACTTTGGCACTAGGCCTTGAAGAATAAGGATTTCACAGTGGAAAATGACATTCCAGGCGTTAAGCATGAAGGAATCGTTCCGCGATGAAGAAGGGAGAACCGCTCTAATTATAACTGACACACTGATTTAAACATTCATTCACTCCAACTACACAAATACACACGCGCATGCACACTCGCAGCACAAACAGCAGGAGGGTGCGTCCTGGGGGCTCCACCTTCGGCTGCAGCTGGAGTCCTTCTACTGAAGAGGACTCTTTTTTTTCTGATAGAGTCTAGCATCTGATGTCACACTATATAAAGCCACACCACACATTCCAGTGACCTGTGGCAAAGGGCTGGCCAGCTCCAGCCCTCAGGGTTCCCAAGAGGGTCTCTGATTTAGGTGCCTTTGCTCTGGTCTGGAAAGAACCTGGTGACTGTTGTCCTAGGTCAGATTTTCCAGGCAGCAGGCTCTGGTTTGGAGATTTGCAGGTGGGGAGTACTCCATCAGGGAGAACAGGATACACCTGTAGGAGAATACGGGCAGAGGAATTGGGCAAGAGAGAAGTTGAACTGCGAGGGATTGCACCAGAGGGTCAGCTGTTGCCATGGGGACCTCTGGGATTGGGATGGTCCTGCCGAGTTGTTCCAACATTGAAGCAAGGCAGCAGGGCCTTTGTACTCCAGCAGCCACCTGCATGGGTAGCCAGCTGCTCATGGGAGGGGATGTGACTGGGTGAGACCAACTCTGTTGGCAATTTCAAGAGGGGACTCATCTGAGCACTTCAGCAGCTGCCAATGGCAGCCAGGGGGATGGAAGCCTCTGCTGGGAAGCGGGAATGTGAGAGGTGCTTCACTGAGGCTAGGCAGAAAGAACGCAGTATGCGCTCATATACACTCGGTTAATTTTCCCCTTTCCCCAGCCCTTTGAGAGAGGCGGGTTAGGAATTACCGCCCCCATTTTACACACGGGAAAACTGAGGATAAGGGAGATTAAGTGACTTGCTCATGGTACACAGCTAATAAGTGGGGAACCTGAACCCCATAAACAGCAGGACCCCCTTTATAGAAGTCACTTGGGAGAAGAATTAATTCTTAGTCTATACGCTAATTGTTCCCAACTATGGTAGACCAGGTTACTGTTTTTCATTCTGCCCTGCTCCCTATTGGGGAATGATACATCCATAGCCTTTACCATGTAACTCTGTGATTCTTCCTGCTAGGGTCAGCTATACTTCCCACCCTATTGATGCTGGTCTTGACCATGAGAATCACTTTGGCCAATAGAAGGTTAGTGGTTGTGAGGTGAGCTGAGGCTTTCCATGTGCTTGCATGATTGGCTTAGCCACTTATGCTCCACCCAGTGCCCTGGGGAGAACTTATCCTGCATAGCTGTTTGTGTGGATGACACGAATATAGCAGACCTGAACCCAACTCACAATCTGGAGCTGAGCCCAACTGAGCTCAGCTGAAACCACCTAAATTACAGCTGACCTGCAGATCTGTGAGTGAGAAAAACAAATGTCCACTGTTGTAAGCTACTGGGGTTTGGGGGGTTGTTTGTTATGCAGGAGTATCACAATGATAGCTGACTAATACATTAACTCAGATTCTTTAGAATGATTGAGGAGTTTAAAAATATACCTATTCTCAGGTATTATCCCCAGAGATTCTGATTTAATTGGTCTTGGGTGGGGCCCAGGCATCAGTATTTCTTTTACGCTCCCCAGAGGATTATAAGGTACAGCCAGGGTTGAGAACCATGAGTCCAGGCCAACAGAGTCACATCAGGCTATATCTATATATATTAATCAGGGTTGGGCCAAGGCAAAATGATGATGTCTTTATTATGTAGCCACTCTATTCCATGCCCCTCTGCCTTATTACTCCTGTCCCCCTCCTTCCATCAGTGCCCCTTCCTTTTCCCCTTAGACACTCTTCTTTCCGTTGTCCTTTATACCTTAGCGTGAATTCAGATAAAGGAATTGCCTCCTCTGGATTATTTGTAATTCAAGCCTCATCTCTATATTATGGAATAAAAGACTCATCTCCCATTAAAAGATTTGTGGGTAAAACTGGGCGGAAGAGTTTTTTTGGGCAGACAAGTTATCCCGAATCCCTCCAAAACCAGGAAACCAGACCTGGAGGCAGGAAGGGGTGGGATGGAATGGAGGGGTCAGGTACTGAGACTGAGGAGCAGCTGGCCTGTGACTTCATGGCAACTGGGAGATTACATTGCTCAAGGAACTTGTTTCCATTGCACAGAAATGGGTGTAATCCAGGTGTGGTGGTGGCCTGCCTGCATGAGAGTCTTCTGGAATGTTCCAGGGGGATGCAGCTACTGTTCTGGGCAGTGGCATGATGCCTGCTTCCCACTTCTACAGGCTACCCAATCTTCTGTGCTGCAAACCAACCCTAAGACAAGGTAGAGCAGGCTCCTCCACTACTTTGGGAGTCCAAGGTCCCCTCTTCAGCTGTTCCCCTTCCCTGTATTACTCCTCCAGGTCCAGATACTTCTCCTTTAGGCCCTCTGATATAATTTGGATATTTGACCATCCAAACATCATGTTGAAATTTGATCCCCAATGTTGGAGGTGGGGCCTAATGGGAGGTGTTTGGTCATGGGGTTAGATCCCTCGTGAACAGCTTGGTGCCATCCTCACAGTAAGGAGTTAGTACTCTATTATTTACCACAAGAGCTGGTTGTTAAAATGAGCCTTCCACCTCCCACCCCTGTTGCTTTCTTTCTCGCCATGTGATCTCTGCACATGCTTGCTCCTGTTTGCTTTTGCCATGAGTGGAAGCTTCCTGAGGCCCTGACCAGAAGCAGATGCTGGCACCATGCTTCTTGTACAGTCAGAAGAACCATGAGCCAAATAAACCTCTTTTCTTTAAACTTACCCAGCCTCAGGTGTTCCTTTAGAGCAACACAAATGGACCAAGATATCTTCCAACTACAAAGGGCTGATCTTACACTCTTTCTCAGGCAACAGAGCTTGGCTATCTACAACTGGGACCAGACCTTTCAATCACAAAAATCCCTTTACACCCTGGCTTCAGGGAGGCCCACACTGGCCTGGCAGGTTTCCATTTCTGATCCTTAAACACAGAAGGCCCACTCCATTTAGCCTGGGGGGATGTCATGGCTCAGTCTCAAAGGAAACCTGAGATAGTCCCTTGTACTTCTCTAAATAGAGGTGAAGAAACAAGTTTAATGTCTGACAGGGCATTCTGCTACAACCTCTTTTCCTGAAGGTTAAGATGTTATGGGAGATATCTATGGCATATAAGAATCCAATAACAAGCACTGTTTTTGTTATATTGCTAGTATTTTCTCTGGAGATTGGTGTGAGTGATAGCACTTGGAGTGGCACTGTGATGTATCTCCCAGGTTCCCTTTAGGTAAGGACTGGAGGACCCAGCTTCTGTGAGTGCTGAGCTTTCAGCAGTCAGTGTCTCTTGCAGTAGGGATACTAGGTCACAACCCTTCCTGGGGCAGTTGACATCCAATAACTAATCAATGTGATAGTATGAAACCATTTTAGCCCAATGGGGGACAACTCTGAAACATCATTCCAATTCCAGAGCTCCCCATGGGGACCGAGGTTTTAGCTCTCTGGCAAGAATGGGCCAGCCCCCTTTTGCTAACAGTGACCAGAGCCCCTCACCTTTTGATGACTTTGTGATGAATTTATGTCTTTGCTTCCATTTCTCCTTTGCTTCCATTCTGTTCGAAGGGGGTATTTGTCTAGCGCCAGCTGAAGAAAGGTGCTATGTCCTTGATCTCCTTAGATTCCCTGTTGGACTATGTTGTTTTTCAGTCCTGCTTAACATTTGAGACAACAGTTCACAGAACTTGTGGCCCCAGGTTCCCTGTCATCAGCAGGAAATTTCCCCACTTCTCAGCCATCATCATTTCATATGGATATGTGGTGTTCTTCTCCATCATTAGAAAGAGAGCATGTGTAATCCTGGAAAGAATTAATTCTTGATAATGGGTGGTCTCAGAAATGACTAGATAACACACTCAGAATCACCAGATGATGATGATAATAATAATAATTATAACAAAACAATTGTGTTCTATTTATTTTAAATAGTTGTTTACCTTCCTCTTTATAGAACTTGGAATCAGGGTTGTTAGCAAACTGGAAAATTCCCTGATTTGAGCTTCGCTTCTTATATCCTCCCCTGTAAGAAGACTTTTTCTGAGCACTGAAATGATCAAAAACATGCCATGGGAAAGGGCACATGAAGGGAAAGCAGAGGACACTGGGAGTTGGTTTTGTTAGCACCGCTATTTATTTTGTAACTCTAATGGATGTTTGCGTTTTGGCCTCCCCTTTATGTGGTAATAGCATCTTGGTTGTCATTTGAGAAATGAACTCTCTCCCACTTCAGTGCGTGAGCTTTGGTTGGGGCAGATGTGCATATCCTTAGCACACAACCTAGGTTTGACCCATCAGCAGAGACCAACTGTTGGCCACACAGTGATTTGTTCACAGACAGGCATGTGACATAAGCGTGGTCAATGGGACCTAATTCTGTGACATTGGTTTGAACTATTTGAAAAGAGAAGCTTTCTTTCTGCTGTAATTTCTAAGGTAATAGGATGTAAGCCTGGAGTTGCCAATGGAACATCTTTGCCACCACTTCAGAGAGGCTTTCCTAACAATGCAGTCAACATTGCATTGAAGCAATAAATGACAGGGAGAATGGAAAGAGAATAAATATTTTTTTTTTTTTTTTTTTTTTTTTTTTTTTTTTTTGAGACAGAGTCTCACTCTGTTGCCCAGGCTAGAGTGAGTGCCGTGGCGTCAGCCTAGCTCACAGCAACCTCAAACTCCTGAGCTCAAGCAATCCTCCTGTCTCAGCCTCCCAAGTAGCTGGGACTACAGGCATGCGCCATCATGCCCGGCTAATTTTTTCTATATATATTTTTAGCTGTCCATATAATTTCTTTCTATTTTTAGTAGAGATGGGGTCTCGCTCTTGCTCAGGCTGGTCTCGAACTCCTGAGCTCAAACGATCCACCCACCTCGGCCTCCCAAAGTGCTAGGATTACAGGCGTGAGCCACCACGCCCGGCCGAGAATAAATATTAATGGTGTCATTTGAACACCTAGATCCAGCCATACCTGAAGCCAACTATCTCTGGACTTTTTAGTTACATGAACCAATAAATTCGCTCTTTTAAGATAGCTTGAATTGAGTTTCTGTGACTTTCAACCAAAGTATCCTAGCTGATCCAGTAACTCAAAGGCTTTTTTTTTTTTTACCAAATGTGTGAGGCTGAGCGGGTGAGCCCTATCGGGGAAAAGGTACATGGGGAGATGATGATGGAATACCCCTGGTTGCTTTGATTATATATCCTGGGAGGTTGATGCTGTGTGAGTGATTGAGGAGAGACTGAGAAGCTGGTGCCTCTGTGGTAGCCTGTTACATTGTTGGCCCCCAGTGAACCACAACGCCCAGCACTCATGCCCTTATATAGCGCCATGACACACTGAGTCTATAAGTTCATCCATGTGACTTGCTTTGGCCAGAGGAACATTAGCAAGCATCATGCAAGCAGAGGCTTAATAAATGTTTCCGCATTAGATTTTGTCTTCTTGGAATGTTCCTGCTTGCTACCCAGTAGCCATACTATAAGGAAGCCCAAGCCCAAGACATATAGAGAGGTGACGTGGAGGAGAACTCCGGCAACCCTGTTAACAGCCCAAGACAGCCAGGCCATCATGGATATGTTGTGGCTATACGTTCCAGCGCCAGCAGAGCCTCTAGATGACTGCAGCTGCATGAGTAACCCCAGCTGACAGAACATCTGCCCAGTCAGCCTGAGAGAAATAATCAATCGTGGTTGTTTTAAGTCACTAAGTTTTGAGATGGTGGCACTGGATAACAGAAACACCATCCAAACTGAGTGTTAGCAAGAGTGTGAATGAAGATAAGTGACTAAGAGCTCCACTGGGGTTGGTGACATGTGTCCTGCCCCAAAGAGTCAGTGGTTGGGAGAACCAGAGCTCTGTGTTATGCACATGCAAAGCTGGCTTGGGCTGTGTAGTTAAGTGAGGGGGCAGTGAAGTTCTAGAACTCTGGTGAGGCTCCATAGACCTTGGCACTACCCTTCAGGACTTGTGTTTCCCTGATGCCTAGGACTCTGCTGGCTTCTGGGGAGATGTGGGACATAGAAGCATTAAGAGGCAGGACTTGGCAAATCTCAGAGAGTTTCAGCAATAGCAGTTCTCTGTTTTCCCAGTGAGGAAGTGAGAGGTGGTGATCTTCATATACCCACACTTAGAGGTGCAAGCCTGGGGGAGCTGGGGAGCCCCAGGGAAAACATGTGGCATCTAGGGAATCTCCTATCTCATTATCCGGACCAGAGAAATCGCTCCTCAAAAGGTCAAGCCAATAGAAGATAGAAGGGGCTGCGCCCTATGACATTTTCAAAGCCATCTAAAATCTATTTTTTTGTCTTTTTGTGTGTGAAGTATAAGTGAATGAATAAACAAGATCCCATGAATTGGGTTGGTGAGGATTGCGAGGGGAGGATTTTGAGAATGGAAATGAAAAGGCTTTAGATCATTGTCTATTAGCCAATAATATTAATTTCTAGAACTTACAGTGTTTACTATGTGCCAAGCAGTGTGCTAAGTGGTTCACATGCCTCATCCCACTCGATCCTCACTAGAATTCCTATGAGCAAGGTACTGTGATCGCTCCCATTTTATAGGTAAGTCAACTCAAAAAGGAGTTAGGTTGCATTTCCCCAGAAGCAAATCCTGAGCCAAGATTTGAGTGCAAGTGGTAAATGAAAAGTGGTGAGCCCAGGACGCACCAGTCAGAAGTGGAGGGTGGGGGGAAAGGCGAGGGCAAGAGAGAGAGAGATAATAGCAGGTTACTGCTCTGGACAACTGGGGCTCAGTCCTGATGGGACTCTGGGAAACAGTGTAGAACACACCTAAAGGTTTTTGCACCCAAGGGAGAGGGAGCTGGGGTATTTGTCCTCCAACTCCTGACCTCATTGGCTGAAGACTGCTCCTGGGAGTCTCAACTTTCTTGGCACCTCTGTCCTGCCCAGTGGAAAGTGGCATTTGCTCCCACAGCCAGAGGAAGCCCTTAGGCTTCTTGCAGGTTCTTGCAGTAGGAAACTGCCAGCTTGCACGGGAGTAGTGAGTGCCGAGCACACACACGCCAGGCGCTGGCGGCATCTGCTACATTAAGTACTTGCCCAGGGTCATCTCTGTGGTAAGAGGTGGAGCTGCAATTTGAACCCAGTCTTCCTGAATCCAAGTGTATAACCTTGACTTCTACGTTCCTGAGCTTCTCTCTTCATGGAAAAGAGCAGACATATAGTCAGTACCTTTTCTGATGACCCATTTTAAATGATGTTAAAAATAATTACTCATTCTAATAAAGGCAATGCCACAGTTTCCACACCTTGAAAGAACACTGGTGAGTCTGTAAAATAAATATATCCCAACACAGCCATGAGCTGTGTTCTAGAAAAATGCTCCCTGCAGACTTTGACCTGCTGCTCCAGGCTTTGACCTGGAGGCAAGCTTTGCCCTGGGTGGTCTGCATCCCCCATGGGAGGGCTTGACTGGCCCCCATCCAGGTAAGGGGAGTGTGATCAAAGGCCCTAGGCAGTTGCCACATTATAAATGCCTTTAGTGGGCTGCAGCCATCCAGAGGGCAAACACGTGGTACGTCCATTATGCCAGGACACATAGCCTTTGGTCAGTTCCCCATCATGGCCCCGACCTGCCCCAAGACACTGCATGTTGGCTGGGAGGTGAGCAGCATGGTAGACAGAATCCAGCCATTCAAGAAGGAGGGAAAGTGGCAGGGCAGCAGTGGAGAAGAGAGTGCCAGCGGGGCTCTGCCATTTGCTGGAGAAAACCTTGGGCCTCAGGAAAGCACAAACCTGATGGAAGCAGAGATTAACCCCACTCCTCTGGAGAGAGCCTTTCCAATCCAGCCTCCGGCTAAGCCATCCCCAAACTGCCTCAGAGCGCTAGGCCCCCAGTGGGTTTGGCTTAGAGAATCGCTGCTGCACAGTGTTGGGGAGCTTGAGAGAGGCAGCCTCGGGGACACCAAGGCCTGAGGAGTGGCAGAACCTCGGTGCTGGCAGGGCCCTTGGAGAGCATGCAACCTGGCCTTTATTCTCATAGGGAAACTGGGGCTCAGCTGCCTGGCCCATGGCTGCTGAGTGGCAGGGGCAGATATTCGCAACTGGTGGCAGGGAGGGGCAGGCCAAACAGCAGAAATCAGGTGTGGCTTCTGTCCCCTCTCCTCCCATCATCAGCTATTTTTTTTTCCCTGTCTTTTCCCTCCCTCCTGCCTCCAAGCTGTCAGTTTCCACAGTGGATGAATTTTGGAGTAGGCAGGAAATGCCTCAGCCATCTTTCTGGAAATATGTTTTTTGAACCAGTCTCGTCAGCATGATGAAAAAAGAGAGAGCAGATCTAATCTATTGGCGTGTTTTTCTAATTACCAGATTGATTTACCAGAGAAATCTCCCCAGGAATTTGACTTTTCTGCAAGGTCTTTTGCAAGCCCTACATTTGTTCTCGGGAAAAAAGCCCCACCAAATCCACACAGATTTGGGGGAACCGGGTCCCTCTAATCAGGGCCCAGAGCTTATTTGTTTTCTAATGGAGTCCGAATAGAATTTAACGCACAGCCATTCCATGTGGAATGCATTCATATTTTTAATTAACAAATTAGGAGCTGTTTTGCTCCCCTTTGAATGGCAGTCATGTGGGCCTGGTTCCTTTTCGGCCAATTTAGTCAACTTGGATGATTTTAATTATAACAGTCACGAGCACCAGAAATTCCTGCGTCTGACAGATTCGCGACCTGGTCCATTGACTCTCATTTAAAAGCAAGTTCTCCGTGAACGGGGATCTCCGAGGGCACCAGTGGGCGTCAGGAGAGGGGGCCGGGCACCGTGCCTAGGGCACGGGCAGAGGAGGGCCTCATTTTCCATTTTGAGATCCATTAGTCCTGATTACAAGGTGGCCAGTTCTCCCTGGCTCTACCTTCACGTTTTTAAGAAGCAGTGGCTCTCAATGGGAAATGTTTCTAAAATGCGTGGACACGTAGGAAAATGGTCCTAGCTTTTTTCCCCCCTCCGAGGAACTTGGCCTTATGCCCATAATTTTCAAACTTTAACATGCACAAGAATCTTCTGGGGATTGGTTAGCAGGCACAGATTCTGATTCAGTTGGCTTACAGCGGGACCCGAGATGTGGCCTTTTCAACAAGCATGCCAGTGCTGCTGGTCTAGGGACCGCACTTCGAGCAAGGCTTTGGCTGATTTATTTGTTTCTGGAAGGTTCCAGAATCTAGAAGGGAACCAGTTGCCTGAAATATGCTCACATAAAGCACAGGTGCAGTGACTAGGCTTGGGTGTGGGAAGACAGGAGGGGAGGGAGAGTTCTTGCTACAGGTGTAGTATCTCCTTGGGGTGCTGCAGCAACAGAGACACCCCCCCCAACACACACACACACACACACACACACACACACACAGACACATGCCTTGGCCCTCTCTGAACACATTCCCCATGCAGGGTGGTTGCCTGAGGCATCTTCAGCGCCCCGGCTGTCCATCCAGAGCAATCAACTACGTGTGTGGAAGGGCTGAGGGGTGGGCTGACAAAACAGGGGTCCGGGTGAGGTTGGGAACTTTGTGGGGGTTGATGGAGCAAGCAAACCACGTGGGAGGCAGAGCGAGTCCAGACACCAGTCTGTCCCCCAGCCCTCCCTGCGCTGGCAGAATGGATGCTGAATTAGCAAAGCAGACAGAACCCGGGAACACAATGTTCCCTGAGAGGTTGCAATCAAAAGGGTCCCAGCCTTCCACCCCCTGCTGAGAATGCTGTGAATTTATGATGTGTCGACAGTTTGAGCCCCAGCACATAGCAGTCTGATGGGCTACAATTAAGAGCGTGTGCTAAGCCCCTCCCTGTTCCTCCATGATGTATTCATGGAATTTATGTGGTATCAGCAAAGCAAGCAATGTGCACATTTGGGGCAGGAATTTTAGAACTATGATGTAATCATCCCCAGAGAGGTGGCCATGAGAGGAGAAAAGAATAACAGTAAAGATGAATTTTAAAAAAATCCCAGGCTTACTTGGATCTGGATTCAAAACAAACTACGAGCCATAATTACCTCTATGACATTTTCAAGACAATTGGAAATTTGATGACATTAAGAATTTTTTGTTGATTTTGGGGTGTGAGAATGATATTATGGCTATGTTAAACAGAGAGGCCTTATCTTTAGCAATGCATACTGAAATATTTATGGGTGAAATGATGTGTTGTCTGGGATTCACTTTAAAATAGTGCAGGGGTAGGAGAAGTGGATGAGGGTATGAAAGATTGATCATGAATTGACAATTTGGGGGGCTGTGTGATGGGTAAGGTGCATGGGAGTTTATTATAGCATTCTATCTATTTTTGTATGTTTCAAATTCTGCATATTAAAGAGTCAAAAAAAATCCTAGGACACGTCATTCATTTTGCTGATACCACATACATTCCATGAATATATGATGGAAAGGAGAGCAAGCAAGAGAGGGAGAGAGAGAGGAGGGAAGGCAAGGCAAAGGAAGAGAAGAGGAGATCCAAGATTGTGTAGGAGACACTGCCCCCCTCTCCCCTGTACTCTGGGCTGAGAAACAGAAGAAAAATGCTCACAACACAATTGTGAGCCCAATCCAACCACACCTTGGGGATGTACCGCAAAGGGAATGAATGAGACTTCACCTTTGAAGAGTTTGTAGGGGCTTAGAGTTTTACTCTATCTGGGGAGAAAACCCTAGTCTCTTCTGGAATATGTCTCTGCAGCTCTGATTTATTTCATCCATCTGTCTCTGTGGATCTCCTTCTGGCTTTTCAGGTAAGCAGGACCTTGGGGACCATCTTACTGATTTGTTCGACTTCTTTCCCCACCCAAGGCTGGTAGACCAGCTGCCCCAAGTGGACCAGAAACCTGACCTTGAGAGTGATAAGGGTGGTAATATTTTGACTTGGAAAGGTAGGCTGCACTGTGTTCATCATAGCCAAAACTAGCCAAGGGGAAAATTATTATTTATTCTCCAACTGAGTTGTCCAGGGAATGGTGAGGAGATCATGTGGCTAGATGACATAGAACATGGGTGGGGTGGGAGAGGATACAGGTATGGGTTTCAGTAGTTTTTGCCCAGGATCATAAAAATTTCCAACAAAGGCACTGTTAGCAAAAATCAACCTGGTTTGGATTTAACTGTAATAGTTAAACTTTATTGAGCATTTACTATGAATCCAGCACAGTGCTACCACTTTATATGATTAGTACCTCTGAAGTAGGAATTGATATTATTTCCATTTTTCAGATCAGGAAATTGTAGCTTAGAGAATTTAAGAAACTTGTCCCAGATATACAACTAGTAACAGGCAGGGTCAGAGTCAGGACTGGGGTGAAGCAGTGAGGTACTTAGGGCACCAAATATAAGAAGACCCTCACTCTCAGGGTTGAGCAGGGGCTGACCCTTACATTGTGAAGCCCTAGACACCGCTTTTGTTTCATCCTAGCCTCAGCCCTGGTCAGGGTTCAAACCCAGGTCTGTACAACTCCAGCATGTACACTCAGGAATGAGTGCGCAGGAATTTTCCTTCTTCAGTAGGGGATTGATCGTGTGGGATGGCTGGGGGGAGAGTCATGCTTGAGGAGCAAGAACTCTAACCTGGAGTTGGTGGGATAAAAGGAGAAGGAGAAAATAATTAATAATCCTTTTGTACTCCATTGCGATAGGCTCCTCCTTGACCTTGACATGTTAGGATTATAGCCTTTATTATAGGGCTCTGTTCTCTCTATGCAGGTAGCACCTTACCTGTGCCGTGAGTCTGCATACTAGAGGTTGGAGGTTTTTCTACCTGAGCCTGTGCAGCCCACTATGTCTGCACTAGAATGCTGGGGACCTTCACCGCAAATTTCCCTTAATCAATATCACTTGCATTGATGATCAGTCCTGGTAGTCGTGGACTTCTCTGCTGTTTGTAGCTCTTTTAAAATTAGACCAAAATCTTTGCTAAGGCCTTTTTCCCTATGCACTGCTGATGGGAGTGTAAATTGGTTCAACCCCTTTAGAAGGCTGTTTGGCGATATCTGCTCAAGCTCACCCAGAGCTTACCCTACAACTCAGCAATTGCACTTGTAGGTATGTGCCACAGAATGTTCATAACACCAGTTTGATTGATTCATAATGGCCCCAAACTGGAAACAACCCAAATTTCCATCAATAAGAGGGTGGAAAAATAAACTGGGGAATACTACCCAGCAAAAAAGAGGGAAGGACCATGGATGAATCTCATAAAAAAGTGTGGGGCAAGGAAGCCAGACACAAATGGGCATATAATGTATGATTTATTCTATTTATATGAAATTTCAAAAACAGGCAAAACTAATCTATAGTGATAAGAATCAAAACAATGATTGCTTTCAGAAGGTAATGGATTGCGAGTGGGTGCAAGAGCATTTTCTGGGCTGCTGGTGATGTTATAGCTCTTAATTTTTGTGTTTAAAAATAAACAGTTGTATCTCTTTTTCATTTAGAGGAATATTTAAATTGCCTCCCCAATAGCTTAAGGTTCTTATTAGCAAACAACAGCATCCATTCTAAATAGTTAAGAGATAGATATTTTTAAAAAGATATTAATTAAGTAGCTAATGAGTCATAGGGAGGGCCAAGGATCTGGCCTTGGGGGCTTCAGGGCCAGGGCAATGTAGACGAGACAACTGAGCAAGAAACACGAACCACACCAAGTGGATGTTCTAGCTGAAACATCTCTGACCCTTCTGCCTACAGCTCAGCACCTTTGACCCTCAGCACTGGGTGTCAGAAGCTCTGCCTCGGCTGTCCCAAACCACATCCCTCTGCCACAATTCTCGCCAGAAGATCTGATGTCCTTGGATGGACATCACATTGATGCCTCACATTGCTCACATCTGTACCCCAACCTTACTGAGTGTGACCAATTGGTGGAACGAAGGTCATGCGGCTGACCTCTGATCATAGAGATTCCTGGGAATTGTAGTTTTTAGCTGTGGGGCTTTATAATAGAAAAAAGCAAGCTAGAGGTGTTGGAATGGGTGTTAAATGAACCACCACACTTCCTTTTTGTCTTTTTCTTTTTCATGGGGAACTGGGCAGTCAGCACTGAGGGAGTGGTACAGCAAAGTCCTTGTCCCTAGCGGGGAGGCTGAATGCCCTTTTTCCACGAGTCTTTTCCACATTTAGCCCTGCATGACTGTCTCCCATGCCCTGAGGCAGGCCTCCATTGGCTCCACACGAATTCCCTCACATGGTTGGCTAGGAAAGACTAACGTCACTGATTTGGAAAACACAGTAGAACCACAGGCCAAATTTCACCCACAAGAGAGAAATAAGAATAACTCCCAGGACACCTCAGGAGAATCTCTGTGAGTATGTTATTTCCTGAAAAATTCAGAACCTTTTTGACTTAGAAATCATATTTGACAATTGTAGCTGATCTTCAGCAATGCAATAAGATGGATAATTTTTTTTTTACATTAATATGCTTCTTAGGGAGTGGACTGTATTTGTATGGGAGCGTCTTGAGAAGCCTTGTGAGGTAGAAGCTGAGTTGGGGTGGGAAAATTACTCTTCATGAGAAGAGGAGAGGAATCTATTTGCGTCTGAGAAGGAGCTGGTTTAAGGGAGAAGGAAGCACAGAGCGAGCCAACCAGATGGCGCAGACCGGAGTCTGTATGATGTAAAGCCATCAGGAACCTGACTAAACTCATGAAGTTGTTGGTGAGAATGAACGGTTTGTAGACTCCCAGGATTCTGATTCTGTACAAATAAAGGAAACTCAGTATCTGTATTTTTCTTTTCTCTTTCTCTTTTTTGAGATGGAATCTCACTCTGTCACCCAGGCTAGAGTGCCGTGGCGTCAGGCTAGCTCACAGCAACCTCAAACTCCTGGGCTCCAGTGATCCTCCTGTGTCAGCCTCCTGGGTAACAGGGACTACAGGCGTAAGCCACCATGCCCGGCTAATTTTTTGTTTCTATTTTTAGTTGCCCAGCTAATTGTTTTCTATTTTTAGTAGAGATGGGGTCTCGCTCTTGCTCAGGCTGGTCTCAAACTCCTGAGCTCAAATGATCCTTCCGCCTTGGCCTCCTAGAGTGCTAGGATTACAGGCGTGAGCCACACCGCGCCCAGTTCCTCAGTATCTGTATTTTTAACAAACCTCCTTGGTTATCGTGACACAGCTGGTTTAAGGAAGTAGTGGTGTGGAGGTCCTATAAAAAATATCGACAATATTAGAATCCCTGTTAGGGAGACCTGCTTCTAAGATAACTCCAAGTATATTTATTTTCTATCCAATGAGTTTTTCAAGGGGTCTTCACCTCTCACATTTTGTTCAAGCCTCCCTGATCTTCCTCCCCACAGTAAGGCATGGCAGAGAATGGAGGGCTCTGCAGACAGAGATGTTTCCAGAAAACAGAGGTTTCCCAGTGTGGTGTAAGAATGTTTTTGGCTGCAAATAATAAAACAGCAAACTTAATGTGGCTTAAATAATGAGAACATATAACAGGAAGTCTGATTGCAGGGCCGGTTAATTCAGCTTTTTAGACAGGTCCTTAAAGATGGAAGCTCCTTTCCATCCTTCTCCT
This sequence comes from Eulemur rufifrons, assembly GCF_041146395.1. Taxonomy (NCBI): domain Eukaryota; kingdom Metazoa; phylum Chordata; class Mammalia; order Primates; family Lemuridae; genus Eulemur; species Eulemur rufifrons. The sequence continues at coordinate 110,725,724 of NC_091012.1, forward strand.
TCATACTCAGAATATCGATTTTTAATCTTCAGCTTGTCTCCTCATGATCACAAAATGGCTGCCACAGCTCCAGGCATTATATCCTCACCCAATCATGTCTAAGGCAGGGCATAAAGTGGAGTTCCTTCTTATATACCCTTTTCAATCAGGGAGGAGGATCTTTCCCAGAAGTTCCACCGAAGCCTTCTCCTCAGGTCCCACAAGGTTATATGGCTATGGTATAGTCACAAGGGATACCAGGAAAGTGAATATCTGGTAGTTTCAGTCTTTGGGGGTAGGTGGGATCTGACAGAAATAAAGAAATAGGAGAAGGGTTGTTGGACAGACAACGGGTCTGCCATAACTACCTCTTCGAGTAGCTATGAAAAGTTTTCAACAGCTTTTGAAGGTTGTATTTCCCTGTCTTCCTGAGCAAAGATACTGCACCAACTCACTTTTTACATAATGATGTAGGCTCAACATAGAGCCGAGAAAAGAGAATACCCAAGGAGTGAATTTGTGCTCCACTCCTAACTGGTTGTGAGTTCTTTGGTGAGCCACACCTTCCCTCTCCTTTGAAGACCTTTCCAGCTGCCGGCCTTAGCATTTTGGCATATATTACAGTACCAAGGTTTCACAGCTGTGTGTCTGCCTTTTAGGGCTTTTTTGTCCCATCTCTTGATATTCATATGTCAACTATCGCTTCTTCTGTTGTCATTATACCTGCCATTTCCTCTGTCTACCTTTTTATTTCTAATTCTGTTCTGGGCTGAGAAATCAAATAACCAAGTCTGTTAGAAATCTGTGTTGAATATAAGTCAGTAAGTTCTGAATGAGGACCAGGAAGTACTGTTTCCAGCATTAGCACAGTGTCTACAGTGGATCAAGAAACCTTTTTTGAGGGGGGAGATGATTGATGGATTGATAGTTTTAAAACCTTTTTTTATTTAAAAAAATCAAGCTTAGGGAAAAGTTACAAAAACAGTACATGAATTCCTATATACACAGGTCATTATGATTCAACAATTCTTAACATTTTACCACATTTTCTTTTCTTTTTTTCTCTCTGTGTGCATATATATATATATACACTTATACATACATACCTGCTATTATTATTATTGTATTGTTCTTGTATTATTGTATAGCTGAACAATTTGAGAGTAAGTTGCAGACATCATGACATTTTAATCCTAAATACTTCTGCATGTGTTATCAAAACTGCAAGGGGGTTTTGGCCTAGGTCTGGTTGCTCACAACACAGAATAACCAATTTCTGAGACTAGGAGGATTGCCAAGGAAGAAAGGAAATTTTAATATGGAAGACGTCCCTTGGGAGAACAGGAAACGCAGTCTCCAATCCATCTCCTCACCTAACGGAGAATACAGGGCTTTCTAAAGAGGAGCTAAGTGCATTGGGGCAGTTGTCTTGAAATTAACAGGGGTCTATGTGCTTGGGGCAGGTTACTGAGGGATGGTGAATCTTGCAGTCAGGAAGCCTGCCCAGGGAACTTCAGAATCTCAACTCCATTGTCTTGCAGAAATTTTGCTGTCAGGGGACTTTGGAATCTCAACTCCATTGTCTTACAGAAATTTCGCTGTTTCTGAGAAACAACTCAAAAAGGTCAAGTAGTTAGTTAAAAGTTACAGGATTCTGGCCATCAAGCTCTACTGTCCTGAGAAGCTAAAACACGAGAGAGGGAAAGGATTATAAAAAAAACATATAGGGGTCATTGAAATTTGCTCGTAGAGCCAATTACACACGTACCTCTTAGAAACATGTACATTCTTCTATGTAACCACATTGCAATGATCAAATTCACCAAAGTCGGCATTCATACGATACTATTATCTACTATACAAATCTTGCTCAAATATTACCAACTGCCCCTATGATGTGTTTTACAGCATTAGTTTTTTTTTTGATCCAGGATCCAAATCAAGATCCCAGCTTGAATTTAATCAGAGACCTTTTTAAGCCACTATTGCGTTAAAAGTCTGTGTTCTGAGAGCTGAGAGTACCAGACAACTCATCTCCAGATAATTAGTGCCTCTCCAAGTTGACGGCCATGGAGGACTTTCAACTTTTCAAAAACTTTTTTCCCTGCTTTCATCTCACTCGATCCTTCCAATAGTACCGTGAGGGATGTGGGCACAGGTAGCATCTCCCTTTTCTGGATGAGGAAAGAGAGTTGCAGAGGGTTATGCTGCGGGTTCAAGCCAAGAGATCCGTGTTATAACCCTGGCTTTGCACTGAATCCCTGGCCCTTTCCTCCACCCCTCAGCACGTGAACGGGCAGACCAGATCTTAGCCAGGCCTCCCACCTGTGGGGCTTTGGCCCTGCTGTGATGACACCACCTGTCTCCCAGTTGGCATCTGTCCCTCTGGTCCCAGAGATTAGGCAAGCAGATGTCTGGAAGAAGGCCAAGGTCAGCAAGATAGAGGCAAATGGAGACGAGCCCTTCCCTCTCCCCTAGTCCTGGCAGCGGTGTTACTCAATAACCTTTGGGTGTTACAGTGGGGCAATGACTTGCTCAGGGACCAGTTTCTCCATCTCTTGCAGAAGAGACTGGCCCAATGATTTTCAAGGTCCCTTTTTGCAATATGAATCCAGGACACTGTGGCTGCCCCACTCATAGGTCTTTGGCTCTTACCACTTTAGCATGCCCTGCACTTCCAGCTGCCAGCACCTCTGCATCTCCTCGTCCAATGGCTTTCATTGAGCCCGCACACACAGCGAGAGAGAAGTAGTGCCAGCCCTCCCGCCAGCCACCTCTCCTTGGGAGCAAGCCTCAACCCATGCGTGGGTACACAAATACCCCCCGTTCCCTCTCCCCTCAGGTGGGCTAACTCTGACACACATGTCCAAAGTGTGGTCCCCGGACTGGTGCCAGTCTGGGAACTGTTTATTACTGATTTGCAATAAGTACAGAAATTGAGAGTAAGCATTTGGGAGCTTCTACAGCAATTTCATAGAGTAATTATCTATCTCTTGGATCCAAGCATTAAAAATTGGGGCTTGAATTTTGTATGTTTTAACAATTCTTTTAGTAATTCATTTTTATCGTATATTCAAAAGTACCAGGAGAAAAAAACTGCATTGGTCCAAGAAATCTTAGCAGTTAAAAAGAAAAAAAACCTCTAATCCTTTTCTATAGATAGTTTGAGGAAAACCGTTGTACAGTGTTTCCCAATGGGATTGGGCTCCAGTTGCACACCATTGCTCAATAATGCATGCTTTCTTCTTCCCAACCCTGTTACCTTTCCCTACTACTCTACCAGTGTTTCCTGGGATATTACCCTACATACACTATTTACACCCAGATTCTTGTCTCAGGGCCTGCTTCTCGGAAGAACCCAGCCCAAGACAATGACTTATGTTTCTTTCTAATTAATTGTAGAAGCCAGTTGCATCCTGTGATTTTCAAGTGTTTATACTTTTGCAATGAAATGCCTAAAGTTCCTACATGGAAGTACCTTTAAAAAATATCTCAAGACTTTAAAGCATTTACAGCAATTTCAGAAGCATTTATTTATTTATTTTTTTTATAGTCATTAATTTATTCAAAAGTATCAACATTAAAAATGAAAAAAGATAAAACAACAAAACTCATGACATAAGAAGATTTGGTTACCATATTTTTAGTTATTCTAAAATTCAGAAGCATTTAAAAAAAAATTCTGCCCATGTCTTAATTCATTTAAAAAACTGATTAGGAGTGAGACCTCCTGGAATGTGGCCACCTATACCTATCTAAGCTTTAATTTCACAAAAACATTGAGTCGTCACCACCTTCTCCTCCCTTTACTTTGCTTTGTGCTCCACAAAAGGCTCAAACGTTGCACATACTTTGCATCTACCTCCTCTGTCCCAGATGTCTCAGGATCCTGGGAGAGACCAGGGCAACAAGCAGGATCATATTCATTTTCAGAGTCTTCTAAATACATGAGATTTCGAAGGAGCTGATCACAAATCAAAGTAAAGAGCCATAGTCTTGGCTTTGTCCGCTGTTTGTATATTTTATATTATGCATGGGCTGGGGCGGGGGTGCCCACGGTGGGGCCTGCTGGTTATAACCACAATCAATCAATCCCAACCTATTTTCAGGACCCGCTAGCTATCGGGACAGCTTCCAGAACTATTGGAACCCTCTTTTCATTATTTAAAGACTGGTGAAAGGCTGCAAAAATCCTTAATGAAAGGGTCAGACTGACCAAGTGACTGGCCAGCTCAGGGCTTGAGGCCCAGGCTATCAAAAGGGCATTCGCACCTTGGTCTCCAAGGCAGGGTGGGCAGACTGGGCATCGTTTCATCCCTGGCATTGGGGTAGGGTGGTGCTGGGTCAGCCTTACAGCTCTAGTCTAATGCAGGGGAGGTACCAAAGGGACCAGTGAGACAATACCGGTTTCCTCATTGCCTTCACATTCTAGAACTTTGGCCCCAGCTAAGACACAGTGACCAAGCATCCCAAATGCTGTGAGCAGTGGCCCAGGGCGATACTAATGGATACACAGAGCACTATGTGCAGCAGCATAATTAGGAAACAGGGAGAGCAAAGCAAAGGTCTACATTGTCACCCCTGTGTCGTACACTTCTATGAACAGCAAAAGTGGCCTGCTTTGCTTTTTCTTTAAGCACGCAAACATGGTCAGAGCTCCACCAGGATAGGGGCGCCAGATAAAATACAGGATGGCCAGTTACATTTGAATTTCAGATAAATTATATTTTTGGTATAAGTACATCCCAAATGGTGCATGGGGGTATACTTATACTAAAAAAAAAAAAAAGTTCATTGTTTATCTGAAATTCAAATGCAGACTAGCCATCCTGGATTTTTATTTGCTAAATCTGGTAACCCCACCTTGGATCCTTGTTACCATTTCTGCATGCCCCTCCCCGCAGCTTCAGGCTGGTTTTTCTTCTAATAACTGCTTCTTTTGCAGGCCTGCTCTTAGGGTGGTGGAGCCACTTTCCCTGCAGGTGCAGAGAGGGGACAAGCCTGGGAGTTTACCTCCCCCACCTGGGGACAGGTGGTCCCGTGCCGAACACCAATGATTGCTGGACACAGGCGTAGGAAAGCCCAGCTCTCTTGCCTCTGTCCAGCAGGATCAGGCTGGAGCTCCCCTCTGCAGCACTGAGCCCAACACTGCATGCTCAGTTGGTTTTGTCCCCTCACCTGTCCTGCTTTCTTCACTCCCCTACCAGTTTTCCCTGGGAGCACTTCCTTCAGAAATCATTTGCACCAGAACCCACAGGCTCAAGGTTTTCTTCTGGGGTACACTGCCTGAGACAGCTCAGCAAGGAAGGGGTCTTTAGGAGGTGGGAGAAGGCATAGGGTGAGTTTTGAAGATCCAAGGGAAAGGTACTGGGGAGGCCTTCCAGGGAGCAAGGCCCTGACTGCACGAGCTCGTGCTGGAGAGGGGAGGCAGTGAAATGAAGCCGCCCTCTCTCTCGGCTCAGCCAGAGATGGAGGCTGACCAGTCATTCGGCCTCCAGAGCACCTGCGTCCTGGCCGGGAACCCACTGCTGTAAGTGGTGCTTCAATGCTCAAGCTCCCGTGGGGCCTCTGTGCAGATGTGGGCCCTCCCTCTCCATGCCTGCTTTGCTCAGGTTTGCCACTGGTGAGACTTGCAAGCGCTTAGCACGTTGCCTGGCCCGCAGAAGGTACTCTGGATATGCTGGGCGAATGAATGACCAAATGAAGTTACTCTATGCTCCTACAGTTCGTGCTCTGTACTTCCCCAAGGCCTCCATGGTCACACCCAGTCTCTTCAACTCACTGCAAACGCACCAACTCAGAGGACGTCTCCCAGGCCTTTAGATCCTGAAGACCTGTGGCCGAAGGGCCGTGCAATGCTTTGCACAGCAAAAAGTGAGAGCAGACAGCTGCAGGGGGACCAGGGCAGGGCCAGCCCTGGTCCCTTCAAAAAGGAAAGGTCATTCTCAACCTTGGCTGAACACTGGAATCACCTGGGAAATTTTTAAACATTTCTGAGGCTTGGGTCTTACTCCTAGGGATTCTGTTTTAATTGGTTTTCTATTATGCAGGTAAAGTTGAAAGCCACTAGACTAGAGTCCTGTGCCCGGATGGAATGCCTCAGGGCACCTTAGATTAAATGGGATGATGGTATTGGAGATGGTCAAGGCATTAGGGTAATTGGGCTCCATCATTTAAAATTCTGGAGTGTCTGCATTTCAGGAAATGAGCGGTTCCCAGATTGAAGGAAGTTGTTCTAGTTCAGCAGTTACTGCAGAGGTTCTCAAACTTAAGTGTGCATTAGAATCACCTCCAGGGCTTGTAAAAACACAAGTTGTTGCCCCTTGCTTTCTGATTCTGCAGGTCTGGGGAGAGGCCCAAGGATTTGCATTTCTCAAAAGTCTCCAGATAATGTGGACGCTGCTGGTCTGGGGTGCACACTTTGAGAACTACTGACTTATTGTGAACTATATTTGGAACTGAGCTGACTGTCGTGAAGGTAAGTTTGGCTTTCACTCATTCATTCCCCATTGGTTTATGCCTCAAAAGTGTTACTTAGGGACTGTGTATTAGCTAGTTTTTTTTTTTTCCTGTAATCATGCTGTCTGACAAACAACTCCCAAATGTCAGTGACTTACAGCTGCAAACATTTATTTCATACTCACAGATCTGAAGGTTGGCTACAGTTCAAACTGTGCCAGATTTGAGTCCAGGCTTCAGTTTGGGTTCATATTTGTCCCATATGGATTTATTCTGAGACCTAGGCTGAAATAGCAATGGCTACCTGGGGCGTGCTCATTTCATAACGGAGGACAGAAACTTCAAGAGGGCTGGCAGAAGCTTAAAGCTTTAACTCGTAGCTGACACACTGTCATTTTCACCCACATTCCCTTGGCCAAAGCAATTCCCATGGCCAAGCTCAAAGTCAGAGGATGGGGAGATGTATTTTGTCCATACTAAACAGCGTCAAAGACAAGGAGTAAAGAATGACGGACAGTATTATCTAGCGCGACTTGTTAGGTGCCAGGCCCCACATGAAGTTCTGAGGAGACCCAGAGGGATAAAACATTCTCAGCCTCTGAGAAGCACAGATTTGCAAGAAAGGCAAAGATACAAGGAGGTATAGGAATGAGATGCAAGACAAGTAAGAGCAGGAGCATGGAGGTGGGAATGGCTCTCACTGCTGGGATATCTGCCCTCCCACACTGCGCAACCAAGGCCCTTGGAGCTGGGCCCAGGCTGCAGTTCTGGAAGCCAGAGCTGTGTGTGGGAGCAGCTGAGCCGGCCCACAGCTGTAGGACATGGAGCAAAGGGAAATTGAGTCTGTGCCTGGGCTGGGACAAGTTCATTCTAGAAAGTCCAAAGTACCTAGTCCAAAGCAGAGAACAGCTCAGAGGAAGAAATGGCTTTTTTCACAGGGCTGGTGCAGAAAAGAAGAAATACAAGTGAGCCATTGGGGAAGCAAAGCCTGTAGTGATTTGTGGAGGCAAGTGGCTCGAGGGGGAAGGACTGTGTGATGCGGTGCCTATTGTGCTGAGCTTCGGGCAGTGAAGACATCATGAAAGCCATGAAATTGTAGGAGAGGAAAAGGGAAGTGGATCTGAGCCACTTTCCTAGAGGAGAGGGTATTCCAACTGGGGTATAGCTGGTGAATAGGAGTTTGCTGGCAGATGGAGGCTAGATGGTGGGAAGGGGAGTGTCAGGGGGTTGGGTGACAATTCCAGGGGCATGCAGAATCCTTCCTTTTCGATAGAGTTCTTGCAGATGTTATCTTTGCCCCAGCCCACTCTTCAGCCCCCTGTCCCCCCTCCCTGTACACAGCCGGCATTCTGCCTGATGCTCTAGACTGCCCCGCTGCCCACAGCTGCCTCTGTGTTTCCAGGTCACTGAGGTTTTACTGCCTCTGAGGTTCAAGGATTTTTTCCCCCTCAAGTAATTACCACCGAAATTATGTGGTTTGATCTCAGAGTGATTACAAAACTCTCGGACTCCCAAACGGTATAACTTAGACTGGGTTTTCTGGGGACTGGGGCCCGGAACCGACACCCCCAGTGCTGGGTTCAAACACATGATCCGTCCGGACTCGTCAACTGCCATCGCTGTGTGGTTGACAGCCCTGCCTCCTGGGAGTCCTTGCTGTGCCCCCAGAGGCAAGGCCAAGTTTGGGCAGTCCCCTATCGTTACAGAAGCACAGTCGATCTGCCAGAATGGCACAATGAAACACTCCGATGTCTTGAAGTTATCTTTCAAGGGATCTAGAGGCATGCATGAACATTCAATTGCTGGGAGTCTGCCACAACACCCCTAAGCCCTCGAGCTGGGTGAGCTATCGAGGCCAGCAAGACCTCAACTCCATAAAGAAAAGCATGTGAGATGGAAGGAAAAGCCAGCTCAAAGGCATGAAGGGGTGAGCAAGTTGGTGATGTCGGGACCGCACGCTTAGTTACACAGGGCCGGGCCAGGCTAAGCGGGAATGAGGGGGTGTCGGGGTGGCGGAGAATGAGGCTGCAGGGGAGGGAGAAGCTGGTGGCTAAGAGAGCTGGGCTTTGTCTCGCAGGTGTAGGTGGTGGCCACTGACCCATAAAAGGTGTTAAAAAGGGGAAGGGGAAGTAGCACCTTGCAAACTCGCTCAAGTTTCTGCTGCAAAGCCCCATTGAAGATGGGGGAGACTGACAAGAGATTCAAGAGAATCCCGGTTAGTGCCCTGTCCTCAGAAGCTTAGGAAGAGAAAATTCGAGAACAACCTTTATTTAATCGTTTCAGCAGGGGTTGCAAAGTCAGCCTCCTACAGGGATGGGACAGGGATGTAAACATGCTGCTTTCTTTCTTTCTTTCTTTTTTCTTCTTTTCATAATGGCATCCTAGGCTTTGTTGTGTTCCCTGGGGAAATGCTTTGCATAGTAATTACATAAGAGGAGTCTCCACTTCCACCAAGATATATGTTCACTCCCTTTTTCCTTTAAAGACACAGCCCCGTCTTTTCCACACCTTTGATAGAGACATGGGTATAGGAAATATTTCACTCTCCTCTTAATAGCAGCATACCAGACCCACAAAATGAAAAGAAATGATTTATGGCAACTGATTGCTGGCCGCGGTGGCAGAGAGTAATAGGGAGCGCTGGGGTTGTGGAAAGCTGGGTGGGGACGCCCAGACCCAAAAGGGGGCCCTTGGCTTCTCTGCCCCGGCTGCTGAGACCAGATCTCTAATTTTGCAAAACAAACGGAAAAAAAATATTTTCCAAATAAAATCTTCCTGTTTTTAAATATTGGCTACCAAGTCACGTTCTTTACAGTGCTGGAGAGGCCAGACACTGACTGTGGCCCCTCGATTTATGGCTGCTCCCCTAGATCTTCGCTGGGGACGGTGCCCTCACATGTGGGATTGTCTACTTTCCCCAAGAGGGACACTTTCAAGACCGGCAGGGTCCAGACGGCAGGGCTGTGCCAAGGGGCTGGGGGTTGGGGTGGGCTTGGGGGTTGAGATGAAAACTAAAGGGGGACAGGCCTTGTGCTTCTGGTTTTCCTGGGGCTGCTCTTCTAAGGTGGCGCTGCCAGCCAGTCCCCCTTGCAGTAACGTTTAACACACTGAAATCCTGAGTAGTCGAGAGACCACGGGGGGCTCAGACAGAGGCCCAGCCACAGCCCACTGGAGCTGGGGCGGGGGCAGGCAGCCAAGCTGGCTCTATTAGTGTGCTAGGGTTGCTGTAACAAAGCACCACAAACTGGATGGCTTAAAACAACAGACATTTATTCTCTCACAGTTCTGGAAGCCAGAAGTTTGAAATCAAAGTGCTGGCAGGGCCCTATTCTCTCTGAAGACTCCAGGGGAGGATCCTTCCTTACCTCTTCCAGCTTCTGGTGGTTTCTGGCAATCCATGGTGCTCCTTGGCTTGGAGACGCATCACTCCACTCTCTGCCTCCGTCTTCACATGGTGATCTTCCCGCTGCGTGCGTCTGTGTCCAAATTCCTCTCTTCTTATTAGGACACCTGTCATTGGATTTAGTGCCCACCTCATCTCAACTAGATTACATCCGCAGAGACCCTATTGCAGGACAGGTCCCCAGATGGCCTTGGCTGACCTAGCTCCCCCCGCCCCCAGCTTATAGATTTTCAAATATTGGAGAATATGCCAAGAATGCGATGTCTTGAGATAAGGAGAAACCATGGAACAGCCTGGGCCATGGCTTCAATCCTCCTGGAACAGGGTGTCATTCTGAGCAATCCCAGTGCTGCCCGGGGTGTAAAACCCAGGGAGAGTGCTTTCGGGGTCCCTCAGCTGCAGTGTAACATGGGGCACACACAGAACAGACTCCATCCACTCTGACCAGCTTTCCTGAACCTTTGGGGACCCCTTCCCCACAGATCCTAGGCTTCTGTTTGTTCTTGCTGTCTGTCCGTGAGTAGCGAATCTACTTTGCTTGACTTGTCAGGTGTGTGTTCTGTCTCCCTGGAGATGGTGGTAGGGAAGCTTTGTACCCATTTCCAGATAAGGTCCTATTCTGAGGTTCTGGGTGGACATGGATTTTGGGGGACAATATTCAATCCAGGACTCTGGCCATCTTGAATTTCTGACTCATTCATCAGGTGAGTGTCCAGGATGGGTGGGTCACAGTCCCATCGGGCCATGCTGAGGCCCACCTCCATGTCTCAGGCAGATGTGTGCCACTGGTGGCCCTGAAGGGCAGGTGGAAGCCCACGGCTCTCTAGGGGCTGACAGAGCTGGGGGCAGGCCCGGTCACTCGGAAGAGGGCTGGGTTGGGGGCTGGCCCAGGTTCACCTGGGAAAGCTGATGGTGAAGGCACTGGGCACCCCCTGCCCCAGCACTAGGCAGGGACATCATCACTTGGCCCTGCAGCTCTTGTGGCCTGGGTCCCACCTGCAGGATTTTGCTGGCTTAGGAGCTCTGTCCTGACAAGGTAGAAACAACTGCCACATGGCAAGGGCCCTGTAAAACTCCAGCAGCTTGAGACTGAATCTCTGGGAAGAGGAGGAGAAAGCAGGTAACTTGCATGACGAAGCTCTGATTGTTCTGTGGCAGCTCCCCAGACGCTGAGAGAGCCTGTGCCTTGGATGGTCCCTCTTTCCCCAGTGAGCTGCGGGCCTGCTTGTATGTCCTGGCCTTCTACATCCTCATCCTTCAGGGAAACACTTTTCTGCCCTCGGACTTTTGCATTCTCCCTGATGGCAACTTTGTGGACTCCCCCTTGCTTATGTGCTCCTGTGCTGGCCCTGAAAGAATGGTCTCTGGTCCCCACAGGCAGAAGGAGCTGTGTCCATTTAGGAAAGGTGGCCCAGAGCCTGAGGAACACATGTACCTCCTTTGGAAGTTTGGAGTCCCCGAAGCAGAGGTTGTGGGATGCCTGAGGCAGAGAAGACATTAACTGTCACCAAATCTAACCTCTCTCAGAGCTTTGAGTCCTCCCTCCATGGCTGCTCCTCAGGGTCATCCTGTGCTTAAAGAAAACTGCAGAGACAGGGAACTTGCTACCCCCAAGGCAGCCCAATTCGTTTTTAGACAACTCTAATCTTTATCAAATTCGTCCTGATGCTGAGTCAGAATCTGCCTCCCTGGTGCATTACCCCTTAATCCTGGTTTATCCACCGGGGCCCAGAACGCAAGTATAATTCATCAAATCATCAGCTATCCGAGCGAGAGGCCACCAAGGCCAACCCCTCATCTGAAGTTCCCTCTCTTGCTCCAGATGCTGTTTCCAGATGCGCCAGCCTTGGCTGGAATTGTGTGCAGTGTGTATTCATCTGCCTCTTCCCTGGATTCTAAGAGTATTTTATTTTTATTTCCTTGCCAGGCTTGGGTACCCTTTTTGAAAACTCAGGCTGGCCTTCTCAGCCCAGGGAGGAAAGAAGGGTGGCAAAGGCAGCCCGCACAGGTATGACAAATGGGAGACTAGCGGCCACGCTCACGAACCCAAAGGCTGGGGTGGGCAGGAGGCCGGCCTGTTGCCCCACCAGGATGAGATCTGCCTGGGACCCACCGGAGCAAGCAGCTGCCGTTCTCCCTCCCCGCCACCCCCCACCTCAATATAAAAGCACACCCATCATAGTATTTATAGAACTAGTAAATAAAGAATAAAATAGCAAGTGAAAGTAGGTTTTGATTGCCTACGTGTTGGTAAAACCCAGCTGGAATAATTTGATTCATGCATGGAAAAGTGCCTCTGAAGCAAGGCCTTTTTTTAGTGTGCCGAAACTGAATCCTTCCAGCCGCAGATAGAAATTTCTGCTCCTATAGTTTGGCTCCAAGACTAAGAATTAAAATCTAAAACGAGATTCCAAGAGAACTAATTATTTGATCCCTCGAAATATACCAGCGAGCCGTTCTCCAATACTGCAGACAAAGCTGCTGAATGAAGGAAGAGATGACAACGTCCTCTTTGCCACCCGGCTCTTCCCAGGAGGTGCCTCCTCACCCAGTTGGAAGGGAACGAAGACTGTCTCATCTGTCAGGGCTCTGGACATAGCCCCGTGGCACAGAGAGATGTGTTTTTAGGCAAAATTAGGCACCATGTGAATTTGATTTCTGTTCCCAGTATAAAAGGGCTGTGACTAATTTTATATTCTGTGAGTGGTTTTTGAGGAATGAAAAACCTATCCTTCCCACCCCCAACCACCCACTCCCTCAAATAAGGGTTTCCCTTTCCCAAGACGCCAGATTGCGTTGCAGACAATGCCACTCACTTGTTATGGAAGGCTCTGGGTGAAGTTGGCGTGGAAAAGGCATCATTACTTCTGTGCTAGGCTGTCCTCTGTCTTAATGGACACTGGACTTACCAGTGACCCATGGCTGCTGAAGCCGCTGCTTTTCCTGCCTGTGACACGCCCTCTCCTGCCCACCACACACACATGAAGCTCCAGTAAGGTGATCTTAAGAGCTAGTTTGAAAAAATACTTCTGTTTTAGAGACTGTGTGGGCTGGTAGAAAGATGGAATGAAGCTTTAACAATTAACAACTACGCTCGAGGGAGTTAACCCCAAGGGACAAACTCACAGAAAACATTCCTTCACTGCTCTTGACAGTTTTTCTTTCACTTTGGTACACAGTCTACCAATTAGGCATCCCATTGGATTTCTGAGATTTACTTTTAAAAATATGAATACTTCTGAGGATGAAGTCACTTACATTTTAGTGAGAATTAGTCCAATAAAATAGCTTTCTTCTGAAACCCTTTTTGCATTTGGCTATATTGAGATACTGAGATTTGGAGCGAGAAAGGGATAATTTTATCAACAGTACACCTTGGAGATTGAGAACCTGGATGAAGAGATTCCTATAATACATTTGGTTTCCAGCATTTTCTAGTGTTCAAATGCATCTGATAGAGTTCAGTAATTTGTCTAAGGAGATTGACTACCATTTTGAACACTATCTTCATGGGTGACATTTGTTACCAGTTCTAAACAACCAGCTTGCAAGTGAATTTTTTCAGCCAGTAATTTAGGCTGCGCCAATGATGAGTCTGACATTTAGAAAGGCAAAAAGGTCTCACATGTGTGGTAGTGGAAAAAGAATTCATTCTTCTAAATGTAGGGTGCATGGTGTAAGGAAATGCTCTTAGTGTAAAGAAATCCAAGAGGATGAGCCTGTGGGTTCATGGTCAAGTGCTTTCTCATTGCACTCTGTTGTCCCCCTCTCCCAACTCCCTGCCACCACTTAGTTTCAGTTCTACCCTGCCAGGGAGTTTCTAAGGTGCTGTCTCAGAAATGCCTGAACCCCTTTCTGCTGCCAAAGATAGCCCTGTAGAAGTTCATTCCCCCACCATGGGGACCTTTCATGGAAATCGAATTATCCATATTCCAATGATTGCCAAGGCTTCCGCGATTGAAATGATGCTTGGCTTCTTGTCATTAGAACACAGCTAAAATGGTCATAGTTCTGTGTCTACAATGGTTTCAGGACTAAGGAGCAGAGGTGAGGACAAGGAAGAGAGAAGACTTCATTCCACCTGGCACCTTGGACTGAAGTTGCCCAACAGGAGTGGTGATGGTTTTGTACCCTGGAATAAGTGGACATCTGAGATTTTATGCAAAATTTCATGTGTACATTTTTGGGTAAAGGGAGCTCATAGTTTCACCAGATTTTCAAAGGGATCCTGACTCCTAACTCCAAAAAGATTAAAACCACTGGCATAGATAATAATTTTGCCATCGCAGCGAATGATTTCTTATTGGAGAGGATGCTCACACTAAGATGATATGTAGGAAAACAATTGCATCAGACTGAATACGTAAGACTACGTTGCAGTAGCGAACTCAGCGGCTGAGTATAACGAAGTATGTCCCTCACTCGTGCTCCACACCAGATGTGGCTGCCGGGGAGGATATGCGCACCGCAGCCGCGCAGATGCCCAGGTGGAGAAAGTCTCCACCTCCACGTAAGCTTCCCCCATCACCACAGCAGCAGGAAAACAAAGTGGCCTGAAAGCTCACTGGCTGTTAAGCTTCCCCCCAGGAGTGCTTACATTTAATTGGCCAAAACAAGTTACATGGCCACGAGTAACTCCAAAAAACAGGAGGGAACGTCCGATCCCGTCATGTGCTCAAATGGAGAACTGGAATATTTGTGAACGGCCCTAATGACTACTGCTGTGATATAAAATTTTTGGAAAGAAAACCATAAAGTGTTCAGCTCATCCACTTTAAAAATTAAGAGCAAGGAACATAAAACTGTATTCAACAAATATAGTAGATAATAAAAAGAATTTCAGTTCCATGTTATGGCCAATTAAGATAGAAAAAGTCAGGGGGGAAGAGATTGAAAGAGAGGGAGGGAAAGAAAGTAAGAGAAACAGAGAAAGAAAATGAAAGGGGCTTTTGTGCCGAGAGGAGGAGGGGCAAGGCCACATGCCAAAGCCAGGTCAGTGTTTTCTGCCAGCTCAGCCCTGCACCTCATCATCCCACCCGGGCTGCTGCCCCGGGAGGCCAGCTCCTTGGAAGCAGAAGGTCTTCCAAGATTCTCAGCGCCCCATCTTTCTGGGGGCTGCTCCTGTAAACAGCAGGGCCCCCCGGCTCTCTGCATGGGGCTCCTGACAGGAAATTCCCTCACATACGTGTTTCTTGGGGACAACATACTAGAGACCATCGTAGTGAAGCTGAAAGCTAGGCATGACTTGTGAGCCAAGCTCCCACCCCAGGCCATCCCCCTGCCAGACACCAGCGTGACTGTTGTGCATGAAGACCACCTGCACGAAGGCTGCCAACGACCAAGGTTGTCAAAAGCAGCAAAGGAAATCTCCTTGCCTAATGCAGTAACTCAATTCAGTGCACGCGTTGAAACTATGACATAAATATTCTAAGCACATATTTTATAATAGAAAAGACTCGTTCCGTCTCTCTGTACATCTGCATGTTTTAAAGGCATAAACTAGCCCCAAGGGCTATGCTTTCCTCCACCCCCACCCCTTTCCCTGGCTCCTGGGGCTGAGCCTCCCTTTGCCCTAGGAAAACCGTGCTCACATGGCTGTCCTCTTGTGGTCACCTCCTGTTGCCACTTACTAGTCCCTTTGAGAAATGGACAGGTGGCTTGGACTCCTCTCCTTCGTCCTGGAGGAAGTATGTACCTAGCTGAGAGATGGGTCAGGCTGGGTGGAGGGTCAGGGGCAAAGGGAGGGATCCTGGGGATGACAGGGCTGGGCTGTCTTACATTCCCCCCCGTCAGTTTTGGTTCCTGCCTAACTGCCATCACCCTGCAGTAAGGCAGCGTGAACTTCATTCTTCAAAGGCAATGTCCCCTGTGTCAATCAATCAGCTGTTGCTGTCTAACAAACTACCCCAAAATTTAGTGGTCTCAAACAACCACCATTTCTTATTTCTCACTTGTCTGTGGCTTAGCCAGGTGGTTCCTCTGGTCTGGGCTGGGCTCGACAGGTCTCTACTAGGCTTGCTCGTGCATCTGTCTACAGCCAGCTGGAGTGGTGGCTGGGGCTGACTGGAGCTTCTCTCCCGTGGTCTTGCATCCTCTGCCAGGCTAGCCCAGGCTTGTTCACATGGCAGGCGTAGAGTTCAAAGAACAACAAGAGAGCAAGTCCCAATGCCCAAGTGCTTTTTAGACCTCTGCTTGGGCCACTTTTGTTACTGTCTCATTGGCCAAAATAAGTCACATAGCCAGCCCAGATTAAAGGGCAGAGAAATAGATTCCATTTTGCTAGGAGGAGCTATAAAGTTACATTGTAAGGGTGAGGACATGGGGGAGGGAACTAGTTTGTTGTCATTTGTCCAGCAGCACAGCATTAACAGAGGTATATAAGCTAGAACAAGGGAGGTGATAGTCTTTCTCTACATTTAACTGGTCACTTTGTACCTGAAGCCCTGGATTCAGATGTGGAAGACACTTATTAAAAACCAATATCTGGGCTGGGCGTGGTGGCTCACCCCTGTAATCCTAGCACTCTGGGAGGCTGAGGCGGGTGGATCGTTTGAGCTCAGGAGTTTGAGACCAGCCTGAGTAAGAGCAAGACCCCGTCTCTACTAACAAAATAGAAAGAAATTATATGGACAGCTAAAATATATATATAGAAAAATTAGCCGGGCATGGTGGTGCATGCCTGTAGTCCCAGCTACTCGGGAGGCTGAGGCAGTAGGATTGCTTGAGCCCAGGAGTTTGAGGTTGCTGTGAGCTAGGCTGACGCCACGGCACTCTAGCCTGGGCAACAGAGTGAGACTCTGTCTCAAAAAAAAAAAAAAAAAAAAGAAAGAAAAAAAAAGAGACCAAGGCTTCTTCCAGCTCACTGATCTGTCACCCTCAGAAAATTTCCTTGTCCTCATGATCTGAGAAGGCTGCTAGAGCTCCAGCCATCACATCTGCAGGTAGCAATATGGAGGAAAGGAAGAAGAAGAACGTATGTATCACTTTAAGGAGACCTCCCCATGGTCTCAATCACTTGTGCTTACATCTCAGTGGTCGGAAATTAGTCCTACTCCTGAGTACAGGGCACACCTACCCAAAAGGGAGGCTCAGAGAAAGATGGGCACGTTATGCTTCATGTAAATTTTCTGTGATTAAGGAGAAAGAGCAGAATGGACTTGGGGGAATCTTAGCCAATTAAGGTCTTTCACAAATATGTGACTGTGAAATCATAAGACATCTTTGCGTAAGTCTCCTTTGCTTAGTGATCACACCTGGGGTAGATTCATGTCAAGTTAGTTCAGTTCAGGTAAAGGCACACAGTCCCTTAGGCAATTTGTCATTCCATTGTGACCCAATGGCCTCTTGGGCAATGCTTTGAGAGGGCCCAAGGACTGGCTCACCTACTTAATCCCAGGGTTGAGGTTTGTTTTATTTATTGTTTCCAATTTTAATTAAGATATGACAACTGTACAGTAAAGTTCACACATCTTAAGCATGTAGCCAGATGATTTTTACATATGTAGCCCCTATGTAACCACCACCCAGATCAAGCTATAGAACATTTTCCACCCCTCCACCCCCACCCGGAAAGTTCCCTGGTGCCTCCATCCCGTCAATATCCACCTCCAGAAGTGACAGTGATTTTGACTTCTGTTACCATCAAGATAATAGGTTCTTTTCAGGCTGCTACTGCCCGGATCCTTCTGAATGAAACCTGCTCTTTGCCTCTGCTCTCTGCCTGGATTCTTGCACTACACTCCTCCCTCCGCCTACTGCAGCCCGGCAGGAGGAGAATTAGGAAGCAAGGGCATTGCCTCCGGGGTGGGTGGAGGGGTGACTGGGTGTAAACTCTTCCTGCTGAGGGTGATCACAGCTACAGTTCTACAACGCCCTGTCTACTGGGCTCTGGTTTAACCGTACCCAGTCACCTGTATGGGAACTCCTGACACCCAGGTTGTAAAACATTATTGCATTAAGTAGTCACACCCAGGCATCTGCTCCTCCTCTCCCCTCTCACGCAGGCTTTATTTGCCCTCTGGTTCTGGTCTCTCTATCTCTCAAGGATTCCTCATGCTCCCCAAGGAAAGTGATCTTCCTTGTTTCGGTTCCCCTCCCTCTCCCCAGCCCTGACTGGTCATGTTCTCCATTCTAACACCTGATCAAAGAAACCTGGTGATTTATAAAGACAATTTGACATGTTCTCTGTGGCCACCATGGCTGATGGGTGGAAGTTACATGGAGACCCACTTTGGTTCAATTCAAATGGACTTTATGGTGTCAATATTCAAAGCACAGTCCTCAGGCTAGCGGTGTCAGCCTCACCTGGGAATGTGTTGGAAATGCAGATTCTCAGGCCCCGTGCCAGACCCACTACATTGGAATCTGCATTTTCACAAGATCCCCGGGGATTTGTCTGTCCATAATGTTTGGGTTGTGACATCAAGAGCTGCTCTAAGGTGGCATGGATACTTTATCAGGAAGTAGGAGCCCATGGAAGCTCCTGGGTCTGGGGGGCTTCCGTCTGGGCACTGTGCTGCAGGTAGTAGCTGGACAGAAGTGTCCCGCTGCCAAAGCTGTACCATTTTATGAAGGCTTGCTTGCTTCTTCTTGAACCTGTCACACCTGGGCTCTGGTTTTAGAAACTCTCCTTTCCTTACTACCGATCTATAATCTGCAATGGAAACCTAAAGGTTTTATGTGAGTTTGGCACAAATGTATTTGGTAGCAAAACCTTGTTTGAACTGATATGAGGCTTTTTAGAGTTACTATATATCCCACTTTGAACGACTATTCATACGTCTTCAGCACTTAAATATCAACGTGTCTGATGACCTTGGGGGGGTGTTTCATCAAACATGGTTTCTACAAGTCATACCTTTCTAACATACAAAAACTTCTTAATTCTGAAACCTTTAGCCGAAGGTTTTGGATGAAGGATGTGGATCTTTATCTCCTTTCTCCCCCCATAGGTGATCCATTCCATTTCTTTAATTCCCGCCCCTCCCATTTTAAACTATTGTTAATTATAAAAATAATACTTGTTTGGAAAACCTCAGACCATGGAAACAGACGTTCCTGCCCCTGGTCCTAATCACGGCTTGGTGTCTATACTTTCCTTTTTCTTTTCCTTTATATACATGAGTTTGGTGTGCCCCCAGACTCACACATGCAGACACACATTTTAATGACAAAAGTGCAATCCCACTCTGCAAAAGCATCATGCATCTCTTCCCCCCACCTTAAACGATGTTTCAGGGGTTTCTTCCCACGGCAATACATATATTTGGCAGGTGCTGTTGGTGCCTGGCCTGTGTCCCTGGAGCCTGACCATGTCAGTGTGTGCCACTCCCTGCTAACTGCCAGCATCCTTTGCCTTGAGGGTTTTCTGCAGTGCTCTGCCAAAGCGCGGAAGGCCAGAAGTTCCAGGGAATTACCAACGCAGGGAGCAGCGCTCAACCAATGAGTCTCAGGAGTCGGTGTCTAATGACAGTAGCTACCTCGCTCCTTGGGTGGGATAACTTGGAGGCACTTCTTAGAGGCCCCCAGCAGGACTGAGCCCCATTTGCCCATAGCAGTAACCAGCTGGTTAACACACCTTTTACTGGCTGTCTTCCCTGCCCTGTCTCCTCTCCCCACCGCCTCCCACCTCCCAGCCGCACCCCTCCCATGTTTCCTCCACTTCCTACATAAATAATTTGTACCCTAATGTTTGTCTCGGGGTCTGTTTCTGCAAAAGACCAAACTAGGGCAATGTAGGAAAACCTTTGCTTTTTATTAACTGCCAAGTATGCCACGATATGGATATACCGTGATTTCTTTAACTGTTCCCCTTTTACTGTCCTGTTTATTGGACAACTATGGTGCTGCTCATTTTTCCACGTGACAGATGAGGCTGTGGTAAACCTCCTTGTGCATGTATTTTTGGATACAAGCATGAGCATTTTTGAAAGCAAGACTCCTAGAGGTAGAGTTGCTGGGTCAAAAGGTATGGACATTTAAAATTTTGATAGATATGCAGGCAGTTTGCTTAACATATTTTGGATGTTGTATCATTCTCCCTTTTAGTTTGTCTCCTCCATCTAGGTGGGCTCTGTCCTGCTGCTCTGCCCAGAATCTACGTTCTCCTGGGAGCTTCCGTCAAAGCATCTCAGGTAGAATGACCAACTGTCCCAGTTAGCCCGGGATGGAGCGGTTTCCCAGGACACAGGCCTTTTCAGTGCTCCAGCTGGGACAGTCCCAGGCAAACTGAGATGGTCGGTCACCCTAATCTCTGCTCCTTCAGCTGGGCCCTTAGTTTCCAGTGCTCCTGCTTGCAATTCCTCTGCCTCAGCCTCCACACCCAGGGTCTCCCACTCAAACTACCTTGGGGTCTCTCCTCCCAGCTCATAGTGTACCTCTGCTCTCATGAGCCAGCGTCATCACTAAACACACACGCACCCCCCCCTGCCCCCGCCTACATTTTCACAACCGTCCCTCAGGCTGTGATTGCATTGTCTTCTGAGACCTATTTCCTTCCAAGCACAGACATATCTGCCCCCTCCCTGGCATCTCCCAATGGCCCTGTGCATTTCCACAAGCCAGGTGTCAAGGACAGGAATGCCGGCACTCTGTCCCTCTGCCTGACCCAGTCGTTTCTATCTCCTTATGCATGTCTGTCTTTCCTTCCCAGCCCCCATTCTGGAGAATGCCCAGTCTCTACCCTGGGGATGAAATATAACCTTTGTCTATCTTTCTGTGAATACTTTGAATATGTGTTATCCCTATCTGAGACGGGGGAAGGGGAAGAGGGAGCTGAGCTAAGAGACGGAGAACAGATTCCTGAGAACATTGCTTAAGCACCCAGAACTAGCCAGACCTGAAGCCTCACTATTTGTCTTGGTTTGGGTCCCCAGAATCAGACCCCAGACAAGGATTTGATTGCAAATAGTTTATTTATTAAATGGTCCCAGCACACACACATGGGAGGGGGTGAAGGAAGTAAGGTAGGGAAGGGAAGGAAGCCAATAACAGCTGTATTACCAAACCAATTACCCTTTGGGCAAGAGACGCTCAATCCAGTTGGCAAACTCTGGGACATAGTGCGAAACATACCTTTAAGGTACCTACCTGAGAGCGAGGGAGCTGGGGTATTTATCCATTAACTTCTTGACCATCATGGGTTGCTCTGGGGCCATTAACTCTCCAGAACTTCTGGCATGAACCAAGGTGCTCCCGTGGATGGAATAAAAGCCCTGGTATTCACCAGCCACTTTTGTGCACAGGGTGAGTGCACGAGGGTGGGGCACTGACCCTCTGCTTCAGCACTGCTGTCCTCACCCCACCTGTACCATTGCAGCCCTTTTTGCTCACTCCACTTCAAGCTCTGTTTCTGTCACTTGCAACCACAAGAATCCTGACTAGTGCACCTTCCTCAGTTGCTGCAGCCCTGGACACTTTCTCCCTGCTAGAGCCCCTGGGTACTTGTATCCTGTGCCTTTGTCACTGACTACCTTTGACTAGAGGGATCACTTGTTTTCACATGTATGTCCCCTTTCTCCAAGCAGGTGGCGGGTCTAACTCACTGGGTGCCTATTGTGTGCCAGGCCGAGTGTAACCCTCACAGCAACCCTATGAGGTGAGGACTGGAAGTGCATTTGCTAGATGAGGTTCAGAGAGATCAAGAAACTTGCCTGAGGTCACACAGCTAGGGCAGGCCAGAGCAAACACTTGGACTCAGGTCTGTGTCATTTGAAGACCCAAGTTTTTTTTGCTGCATTTCTTGCTCCAGGCCCATGCCCTCCACCCTGGCTCGTGGCCTATCATTTTAACTCTTCAGCTCTTTCTCCTGTTAGGCTCCACTCTCTCAAGCCGCCTCCTCCCCCACCGAATAAAGCCATTCTATATGACTTCCTTTCCATTTCCCTGTCCCTGTTGGTTCCTTTCTGGATCCCTGATGCACTTAATCCCCTGCATCTTCCCCATTTGGATAGAGGGTCCTTTCCCATTTCTGACATCTCCATTGTGGCTTCTTGGTACACATAGTAAGAAAGAAGTCCCATCAGCTGTGAACAAGGTAGGGGCTGCTATTAGCACGCCACGTCACACAGATAAGAAAGCAGAGGCCACACAGCTGGTGGTTGGCAGAGCCTGGCTTGGAGTCCAAGTTTGCCTCTAAACCTTAGAGTGTCTCCTTAAATTTACTGTGTTCACACGCTGCCTGGTGGTCCAACCTGCTGTCCCATGGACAGGGACCACATGTGACCTCACTGGGGGTGGAGTGGTGGTTCCTATCTTTATAAAGCATTTGGCAGAATGAATTGCAGTCTCCCTAGATGTATCTGAGAAGGGGACGAGTGGGACACTGCCCTGGGGAGCGGGGAGCGTGAGAAAGGTCTGGCTCCACCTTCCAGTTCCCCTCAGCGGGTCTGGCCAGGGTGGCCCTTTCTGCAGGAGCCGGGTGCAGGCCTACGCTTCTCAGAGCTGTGGCTCACGCGGCCTTGACACGAAGGCCTGCAGAGGGAAGGCTCCACCAGGGGCCCAGGGGCCAGGAAAATGCAAGCCCTGTTCAACTGTCGCCCAGCAACGCCACACACAAACATTTGCTGACAGGAAGAGACGAGCAGCTTTAAAGCCGCCTGACAGGGAGGTGACGGGGCGGCAGGGAGAGGCGGAGGTAGACAGTGTGTAATTGCCAAGCCGGAAGGCTGGCCTGTGGCCAAGGCATTGAGTCTAACCGCCTGTGTCACTGCCCTCCACATCCGAGGAGGATGCTGCCCGCGGCCATGTTTCCAGGCTGAGTGCCCTGTCGTAGTCTGGTCTGGGCTGACCCTGGGAGGACATCTGTGGGGTCAGCTTTGGGCGTGGGTGGGTTCCCGCTCCTCCATCACAGCCTGGGTGGCTGTGCAGGGCCCAAGTGCGGAAGGCCAGGACGCTCTGGCTCGCGGGCACCCCTTCGGCCAAGGAGGTGGCCTCTACCTGCATCTGAACAGCTGGTGAGCCCTTGGGTGCCCCCACCTTCCTCCCTGTGCCTCCCCCTGCTGCTGCAAGCTCGTTGTTCTGGAAACAGCCTCTGAGCAAGAAATGGGGCCCACAGAGGGGTCTTTTGGCGACCAAAGCTCCTGTTCCCTGACACTCTCCCACCAGTAGGCCTAGAGCTCAGCCTCAGCCAGAAGAGAGGATTCGAGGCTTTTCGTTGGGTTTAGGTGATTCTAGAAGAGTATTTTCCTGGAAGTCTGAAGATTCTCTCCAGTCCTCCCTGCCAGCCCACTTTCATTCAGTGAAGCTCCCTCTCTTCCCTAAATTAGCCCTGAAGCCCCTTCAAACATGCCCACAGTGGCCACGCAGTGGGGCCTCAGGAAAGAGCTGGAAGGGTGGAAGAGCAGAAGCAAAGCTGTCCCCCGAAAGGCAGCCGGCCCCTTGGCCTATAGAAGGCCGACCCGCCAGCGGGCTGTGAAATCTGATAGCAGTTTCATAGCTTCCAAGAAATAATTATTCCCAGGAAAGTGTTTTCAATTTTTAGATAAACCGCTGTTTAAGAAGCAGAGAGGACAGGACTCGAACAGTGGCAAGCGTCTGCGGCTTCCCCCAGCGGCCCGTCATTAACCATTGCTCCCGGAGCTAAAGGCTGTGGCTCTATCCCCAATTAACAGCCACATTCCAGCAAGCTCCCTGTTTATCAAAGCATTAGCGCTGACATCTGGGGACGATGCCTACCCAGGCTTGCCAGCTGGGAGGGCCTAGATCCCATCCGTCCTTGCTCAGACGATGGCGAGGGCCCCCTGCAAAGGGTGGCCACAGATGGAGCTGCTGAGGCCCCCTCCACAGCCAGCATCTTCCCACTCCCTTCCTACCGCTGCTGTGTCATCTACAGCCAGCGGAGTGTGAGCCAAGCAGCCCAGTCCCTGTGGTGACACGTGTGCCTCTGTGTGACTGTGTGTGCACGCGCACCCGTGTGTGAGAACCTTATGTTTCTGGAGAAGATGGTGTCTGGGGAGGATTCTCCAAGGAATTCTCTGAGAACAGAAACAATTTTTTTCCCCTTCTCAAGCCTGTGTATGCATGTATGTATGTGTGTGAGTGCATGCATGCACGCACGTGAGTGCACATGCATGTGTGTGCATGTGCACACATGTGAGTGTGCATGCATGCATGCGAGTGCATGTGTGTATGCATGCATGTATGTGTGTGAGTGCATGCATGCATGTATGTGAATGCATGTGTGTGCATGCATGCATGTGTGTGAGTGCATGTGTGTATGCATGCATGTATGTGTGTGAGTGCATATGAGTGTGTGCATGCATGCATGTGAGTATGTACATGCATGTATGTGCATGTGTATGCATGTGTGTGTGTGTGTGTGTGTGTGTGTGTAGGAGGTGTCCTACACACCTGGCTACTCCCCCTCCCGTTTCTCCCTTTCATTATCCTCCCTTGTTTTTCTTCCTCCCTGGTCATTATCTCCAAAGCATTGATTAAACAACCCTCTGCCCTCTTCTCTAGGGCGAGCACAAATTCTGTTGACCCCAACTGTGCTCGTTGCAGTTACATAAGTCAGAGTCCCCCAGGCCTTGTCAGAGCAGGAAGCCCACCTTCCAAGGACCCGGGACCACTGGGTTTGGGAAATGTCAACTCTACACGAGCAGCCCTTCCCACACTTTGTCCCTGTGGCCCCAGCACGGCCAGCACTCTTCCTTTTTTCGTATGACTTCTGCCTGGTTTGCAGCCCCGTTCGTTGTCTGATTCCCTGAATTTGAGCGCTCAAACTCCCCCCAGGAGCTGGGCCAAGACACTCGCAGGGGCTCAGTGGTGCCTTCAGGACCTTGAAGTCGACAGCTCTGGCCTCAGCCTGAGGTCGCTTTCACCTGAATGCTCTTGTGGCACTTTCATTTCAAATGAATAAAATCAAATTCACCCTCTCTCTGCTACCAGAGTTCCTCATTTCTGTTAGTCACTATTCTCTCAGCCTACACTTGACAGTCACGTTTGACTCTTTCAATGCCACTTCCAAATCCAAGCAAGTCACCTTATACCTATGTCCACCCCTCCATCACCCCGTCCTTCCTGCCATGCCACACCTCCCCAAGGGACTTACTGATGAACTGGAAAGAGACAGGTATGGGCTCCCTTCCCCTTGGGCTGGAAAGAATAGCATCCCCCACACAGCAAACCCGCCAGGCTCTCAACCTTTGATTCGTCCTACACACAGCTGCTAGATTAATCTTCTCCTCCTGAGAGCCTGCCCCACCTCTGGGCCTTTGCGTGGTCAGTTTCCCCTACCTAGAATTGATTCCAGTGAGTTAAGAGATTAAGTGGCGTAGGTGCCAGCCCTTTGCAATTTGTGGCTTTGAGCAAATGCTGGTTACTATTTAAACAAGAGTAGGAGGGGGTGGGATAGGTTGAAGTCTCACCTGCTTGGTGAAGCCTTCTGTAGGGAATGGCTGTTATTTTGCCTGAGCAGTCGGTAAGCAGTCCCCATCTTCTCCCCAATTTTCCTTTGCGGGGCCACCCTCCCCTCAGTCTGTATAGCTCCAGTGAAGCCAGCCAGCCAGCCACGCTCCCTGGGTCCTGAAGTGGGCTATGGACCAAGCTGGCCAATTCTAGCCAGGCAGAGGCAGCCCTGGGGATTTTTCTGGAACTGCTGGAAAAGAACACTCTTTCTATCATGGCTCCTCTACTAATAAAATGTAACTTTGAAACTGCTGGTGGCCATCTTGTCACCATTTGCAATAAGTGCCTGGATTCAGCCATGCTTAAAGTCAACTACCTTTTAATGTATCGGTTTCCTGAGCCAATAAATTCCTTTCTTTTTAAAAATCATTTTAACTTAGCCAGTTTGAGTTGGGTTTCTCTGCTTTACAACCAGGAGTCCCACCTGCCCCACCTCTTAGCAACCTCTCCCAGTTTGGAGCTCTAGATCCTCATTGGTCTCTGCCCATATTCAGCTTTGTGTTATTATTTTAATTTGTAGGTGGAGACCCTTATCTCCAACTGGAGTGAGCTCTCCTGAATGAGGCCCCTGCCTGCTCGGTGCCAGCACCCTGTAGGTGATCATTACTGATGGCACTGCCAATGGTTGTTCTCCCCACCTGTCCCCAGCCCTCCCGTGCAGTTAGCCTGTGCCAGGCACTAAATACTTTACTCACCTAACTCAGCCCTCACAACTACCTGTGAGGTGAGAATTACTACCGTCCCCATTTTGTGGATGGGGAAACTGAGGCACACAGAGGTTATGTAACTTGACCAAGGTAACAGTTAACTATTACTTGGCAGATGCAAGATTGGACTCCAGGCAGGCTTGCTCCAGAGCCGTTGCTGTTAACCACTCTGACCTGCTGACTCTTAAATGCCTTGCTGATATGTCACTTATTTCCCAGGTTCGGGGCACTTTCGATTCCTCCTATGTCCCCCAGTGCTTTACGCAGAATCTGAATTCTCCCTCCTGCCAGACTGTATGGGTGCCCTCCGGATTTATGTTGGGCCCCTCACCTGGGTATGTTTTGGAACAGCTAGAGAGCCTGGGTTATTTATTGCCACTCATAGCTGTCCTCTAAGGGAGCCTGGAGGAGGAGGTTAGATGTTTGCAACAATCAGCAAATTGGGTGTGCGCAGGGCAGCGCGGCACCCCAGGGGGCAGAGGCTGCGTGGGGACTGGCCGGCACTCGGGCGCTCCTGCGTGTCTTTGGAGATCACCCCTCATCTCCCCACCTTGGTTTGGACCCTTGAGGCTGGTCTGCTCTTGCTTCAGGGGCCTTTTGGTCTTGCTTTAGGTTTCCTCTAAGGCCAAATCGGCTCACCCCTCCTCTCTGAGAAACTCCTGGGGGAAGAATGACTTTTCCTCTTCCTTTCACCTCCCTTTCTGTTTGATCCTGTGGTTCTTTCACCAGGGCGTCTTTCAGTCTCTCCTGGGGCAAAGAGGCATCCCTTGTTTACCCACAAATAATTAACTGCTGTAGTCATTTAACATATACACAGACGGCATCACCATAATTATCGAAAATATATTACACATCAGGCCCATGGAACAGAGGCGATTCACCACCCAGCGGGGCCTGGAATCAGAGGTGAATGGATCTGTAGCTAGCCTCGGTTTCATTCCTGGCTGGGCCCCCTTGTCGGCTTCCAGCCCCCTCTGCACGTCCTGTAGGAGGGGCGCTGCGGTCCTTGGCCGTGAAGCTGTGATGAGTGGCCCCCTCCAAGTGTACATATGTTCTCAAGTTCACCCCCTGCGCTCCCCTTTTTGCTGAGGCAGTAAAAGCGGTGGGTTTGGGGAGTGCTGACTGTGTAATTGCGCAAAGGAGAGAAAGCAATAGAATAAAGTGGAGAGAAGAACTCAGCACTCTCTAAAACTCAGAGAGCAAAGGCATGTCAAACCTTAACGTGCACACAAATCACCTGGGCGAAAAGGGTTGCCACGGGTGGGACCCGAGGGTCCGCACTCCTAACTTGCCCGTAGGTGATGCTGTTGCCGGTCCAAGGACCACACTCCGAGTAGCAAGAATTTGCAGTAATTTCAAAATTTATTCTCCCCTTTAATCCTCCCAATGACCCTGTTTTACAGATGAGGGAATTGAGGTTCACAGATGCCAAGTAACTTGTGTGAGGTCCCATGGCCGGCCAGCCCGCGGCTTTCTGTTTAGTATGTAGGGCAGCGTCTCTGCCTGGGCTGGAGAACATTTCCAAATGTGGGGGCCAGGCAGGATGGATCAGGCTCAGAGGGCCGGAGGATGCCTGGGATGTGTCCTGGATGAGAGCCCAGAGGCCTTGTTTTTCAAGTGCCGAGAAGCCGAGACACACAGAGGAAAGAAATGGCTCGGGGGTGTAAAACAGGATAGGATTAAAAAGAAGAGTTGAATATATCATCTGTTCTGCCTGGGCCAAGCCGGACTTTGTTACTAAGCTGTGTGCCTGGAATTTCTCAACCTGGGTGTCGGTCGTTTCTTGGAAAATGCTCATACTTTCTAAGATCAGATCTTTGTGTTCTGCCTGCAAATGTCTTGATTTGGATTCACGAGGGAGGAGGGGCTGCCGAGTGAGAGCAAGCAATAGAGCTGTCATTCCAAGACGGGCATCCTCTGGATGGACGGGTGGGTGGTAGAGAGAGTGCTTTGCTTGGTGGTGGGGTAGGTGCCCAGGTTTAGGCATTAAATGAGGTAATGCATGTAAAAAGCTTAGCATCGTGCTATGGGCTCACTGTGCAACGGTTATTGTTAATTATATTAATAAATTGGAGGTCTCTTGGAATATGATGTGAGAGTTTAAATGGCAAGTACCTCCCTGCCATGGGTCAGAAATGCCTAGTGAGAACCATCAAGGTGAGGGGTCTTTAAGGATGTTGTAAGTTCTTACAGAACTGAGAATCTACCAGGGAGATGCCCAATTTATAAAGAAGCTCCTGATAAATAAACCAATTCAGGTGTCTGCAAGGGGTCTGTATTGGCTAGAGCCGGGCAGGCTGTGGGGAGGCAGGAGGGGAAGGAGGACATGGCAATGCTTCTGGGTTAGTCTAGGTCCTTTGAGAAGCAGATGCGAGGAGGGGATTAAGTGGGCAAGGATTTTATTAGGAAAAATACCTGCAAAAGAAAACGGGGAGGGAGCTGGGAAAGGGTGGGAGCGCCAAAGGCTGTGTCTGACTCCAAGTGAAGCATAGAGGTCAGGGAGGGTGGGTGGTAACATCCTAGACTGTCGCAGGGTCTGTGGAAGGTTCGGCTAGGCTGGTAGGCTGTCCTCAAACTAAAGCCAGCTGTCAGAGGAGTCCCGATTCTCCCCAGGGCGGGCCTGCCTTCACGCCCTGCCGTGCATAGTCATCGGCTGGGAGCTGCCAGTGGGGGTGGTAGCCTTGGCCCAAATGCTGGCATGGATTTCAGAGCTCAGCAGCTGGGGACCTTGTGCTGTCTCTGTCTTAAGCTCCCTGGAGTTGGAGGTCTGCAAGGCACATTCTCACGGATGCCACACCTTCTAGTACAATTACTTTCCAGTAAGTTGCCTACTAGAAGGGCAAAGAGCTTGAGCTCTACTGGGACAGGGGCCCCAAGCCAATTGCAGTGCCTAGCATGTAGTTGACACTCCATAAATATTTAATAAATGACTGCAAAACTGGAAGGCTAATTTATCTCTGAAGTATTTGTTTTCATTTTGCTAAATGTAGTCCCCAAAGCGAGGTTGATTTCTTTCTTTCCTAAATTAATGTCCCTTTTGTGGTACGAATCTATTTTGGCAATATTTCGCCAGGGGCTGGTGCAGCCTGCTGTGGAAGTCCCATAGGGTAAAAGGCCTGGTGGCTGGAGCCTGCTGGGCTCCTGGGGCCTTTTGCACTGTTTGTGGACAACACAGCTCTGCTGGATTAGCTCATGCAGGGAGAGGCTTGGGCCAGCAGAGCCAGCTTGGGGTCAGATTTGCCATGAGACAGGGATCTGAGTAGAAGCTCCCTTTGCTTTTGGAGGGAAAGGCTGTGTGTGTCTTTTACCACCGTGGCTCACTCCTGTCCCTGCTGCTCCGCCACACATGCAGCACGTTCGTTCCCTTGGAGACTGTGTCCACAGCAGTAAGCCTGCGGCATACACAACAGCTAGCTGAGGGAAAAGGCTTTGGAACCGGGCAAGTGCCGAAAGACTGGGTTTGTGATTAGGAGAGAAGGTGCAGCGGCCCACGGCACTGGCCTCTGAGGCCTCCCAGGACTCATAGGTCAGGTCCCCAGGGCCAGCCTCTGCCCTGCTTCTCCGGAGGCTGCGGAGCCATCCCGGATGTGTTTTCCCCTGACAATGCAGGCAGACGCTCTGCATCCATCTTCCACACACAAGCTTCCGCCTGCAGAGGAAGATAAAGTGGCTTGTTCCTCCCGCACTAATACATTACCGCGGTGTGGCCTATGGCAAACAGGGACTGATTATTGAATGTGGGTGTGTGCACGTGTGCATGAGCATGTGTGCATGCGTGCATGTGTGTGCCCACTGGAGAATTAGGGAGGGGAGGTGATGCTGAAGACGGGTAGTGTCAGGAAAGCTAAATTTCCCACATTTGTCCCACAGTGACAGTTAAATCACTGAGCATATTCTGAACAGGATCTGTGAGTGCCAATAGCCTAGAATCCTAAAACAACAACAGTGACAATAATAGGTGCAGGTCCCCTTCTAAGCTCTTTACATATATTAACTCGTTTAACCCTAACATTGCCTGATAAGGAAAGTCTTACTATTATCCCCATTTTATAGATGGGCAAACCAAGGCCCAGGCAGGCTGAGAAACTTGCTGTAGGTAATACAGTTCACCCCTACTACTGGGTCTGTAACTGCCTTTTTGCCCTTCAGGGTGTCCTTTGGCTTGAGTGGGAGAAGAAAAAGAAAAGACACTCCCCAAGTGGGAGTGGAGTGCTGTAAACCTACCATCACAGTGTACTGAAGCAGCATCTAGGCCCTGGAAAAATCCACTCCTCATGTTTAAAAAAAAAAAGAAAGAAAAAGAAAGAGTGCTGTGTCTCAGATTATGAGTTATCAAAACCCCCTGGTTCATAGAAGACACAGTTCTTGGCACCAGAGAGGTCTGGAAATGTTGGAATGGATATGCATTGACCATAGGAATTGCTTTCAGGAATGATTCCTGCCTTTATACAATTTGCTTGTTCGTTACTTCCTGGATATTAAGTGGCCAAACAATTCTGTCCGCAAGTGCTTTCCAGTTTTCCGGATTGTGAATGAGCCCATGCTGGGTCTGGGAGTTGCTGAGGCATAGACACCTCTCTCAGATACCTGAGCACTGTGCAATGAGAGTAGATACTCGGCATTCTGTGCTTTGCAGCTCCCCAAATGCCTTTTGATGATTAAAAAAAAAAAAGATTGGATTATTTAGCCTTGTTTTTGTGTTACCATATGTCTGATTGTATTTCTACTGTATTAAGACTCAGTGATCTTTGAAAACTGGTGTTATGGACACGGAAGCTGTTCTGGTTTCCTGTTGTGTGACAAATCACCCCCCAGCTTCGTGGTCTAAAAGAGTCATTTGATTATCTCCCATGGTTTGTGTGTGTCAGGAATTTAGGAAGGGCTCAGCCAGGCGGTCCTGGCTTGGTGGGGTCTCTGATGCAGTTGCAGTCAGAAGGGGGCAGTCTTTTTGCATGGGCTAGTTCGGCCTTCTTTACGCGTGTTGGATCAGAGCTCTAAGCCTGAATGTTCCACTGAACCAGGCAGAAGCTGCATTGTCTTTTATGACCTGGTCTCGGAAGTCCTGTAGGGTCACTTCCTCCATAGTTAGACGGCAGGGAAAGGAACATAGACTTCACCTCTCCATGGAAGGAGTGTCAAAGGCACCTCATAAGAAGAGCTTGTAGCCTCCGAGATGTTATTGGAGCCATCTTAGGAAGTACGATCTGCCATAGAGGGGGTCAGGGAGGGGCTTCATGAGAGTGTGAGAGCCCTGCGGGGATCACATGACCCAGACTGTGCCCCGCCATAGACCTAGCTGCCTGAGGGGGGACTGCTCAGGAATGCTAACTAGGGGCTGAATGGGAGTCTTGCCTGGAGCAGGAGCCCTAGGAGGCTAAGGCTGAAGGAAGGCAGTGAGGGGTGGGCTGTCAAGGGGTGGAAGGAGCTGAGTGGGAGGCAGTGAGGTGACAGAGGAGAGGGCTAAGTGGTGGCCATGCAGGAGAGGCAGCAATGCCAGTGACCCAGACCTCTCAGATCAGAGAAGAGGGACAGTGGCTCTTGAGGGCCAGACAACAGCGTGGGGCAAAAGGAGCTGAGCTCACATTGCCCCATGGAGACCTCAGACCCAGATTTGGAGAAGGGAAGGAGCTAAGAGTGGGGGGCCAGGCTCAGAGCAGCGAGTCAGCAATAAGGGTGGCTGGTCCCCTTGCAAGGGGCAACAGGGGGTGGGGAGGGCAGGTCCTGGATGTCTGCATTTGCCCGGGTTGGCTTTGTGGTAACCCCATCCCTCCCTCTGCTACAGCACCCGGGGCAGACAGAAACAGTCCCCCTCCAGCAGGGAGGCAGACAAGGACTCTGGAGGGGTGGGTAGAGAGGCTGCCTCCCAAAGCCCTGCCTGGGAGCGCATGGCCCACAGCCAGGCATCCATGAGAAATTGATTACGTGGCCAACTCGACCGCTTAAGGCCTCGGCAAGCGGAGAGCGGCATCCATAAAGTGCCGCCCCCCATGCCGGGCGCCTTGGCGGCCTCTGTTTGAAGGTAAATCCATCCATAAGCCCGCCGTCACTCCGGGCTTAATGTACATGATTTCTGGCATTTACAGCAGCGCGGCTCCGAACGCTGAAAGAAACTCCAGCAGAATAATTTGCCAGGGGAAGGCGAGCAGAGTGGCAATTGCTCATGGCACATCTGAACAGCTACGGCTCCTGGGAAAACAAGCTCCCTGACAACGCGCGTCTCGCTGGCCCCTCTCTGATGGTAACCCTGCCGCTAAGGAGGCTTTTTCTGATATGGAGATTGTGTGTGATCTGTGGGCACTGATGGCGGGTGTCTTTAAGCCCCTGAGTTGGGGCTGGAAGCTGGAGGTATGGAGTGGTGGGCCCGGGACGGCCAGGCTGGGCCCAGCGTGCTTCTCAGCTTGGTGCCAGCCCAGCAGGGGGATGAGGTTGGCCCTCAGGGCCCCGAAGATTTTCTTGGACACTGGGACCTTCTATGTTCATTCAAGGTGAGCCACAACGGTGCAGCTTTGCCCTTTGCCCTCTGGCTGGAGGTGCTGGGGGGCAGTCACCGTCCCAAGCTCTGGGGGCTGCCTGCTCCCACCCGAGCCCCTGAGAGCATGCCCTGGCATCTTTCTGTGGCCTTCTGGCTACTGGTCTCCTCCGCAGTCCCCCCATTTCTCTATGGCTCCCTCTGCTTCTGTTTCTCTGAATTGCTCTCCTATTTCTGTCTCCGTATTGCTCTTTCGCCCTCTGTCTGGATCTCTTCTGCCTTGTCTCCCTCTTCCTCACTTTGCCGCTGTGTATCTTAGCTGCTATGTGTGTCCACAACTGTCTCGGCCTCTGTGCATCCTTCTGTCGCTATTGCTCCGTGTCTCTTATTTCGTGTCTCTCTCTCCCTCCCTGTGGCTCTGTCTCTGTTTTTCTCTGCTTCTCCCTATTTCTCTTGCTATCTCTCATTCCCTCTCTCTGTCTCTCTCTAGCTCTGTGTCTCTCTGTTTCTGTCTCTTTCTCTATCTCTCTGAGTTTCTCTGCCTGTCTGTCTCTCCCTGTCTCTGTCTCTGTCTCTATCTCTGAATCTCCATCTCTTTGTCTTTCTTTGTTTCCATCTCTCTCTCTCTGTCTCTCTCCTGGACTTGTGGCAGTGCACAGCCTGAGAGTGCTTCCCGGGCGGACCACGGAGCCAACAAGCCCAGCACTGTCTTTTGAACTCCTTTGCTTTTCCTGGCCCCGCCTGTCTCCCCTGCCTACCCAGTCCTCCAAGCCCAGCAGGGTGCGAGGGCTGCAGTCAGACTGGGCAGCCTCGTCTCCCAGGCATTTCTGGTCTATTTTTACCACCAATTTCGCTCTGAGTCTGCTGGCTCGGGGCATTAGTCTCTGAGCAGGTTGGAGACACGCACACACAAGCACACCCCAGAAGCAAGGCCTCCTGGCGCTGCCCTTCCCATTTCCTATGTCCTTCCCTCCTTTATTATTTGACACCAGGGCGCCTAGTCTCTGTCTGCATAATGGCCACATGACCACCTTGATCCAGATTGAGATGGTACAACGCTCTTGCGCCCATTCCCCCTTTTAAAAAACTGACTATTTTGGTGAAGTTTCCCCCAAAACAAACCCTGAGATGTAGATTTACATGTAAGGGATTTGTGAAGGAAGTGCTCCCCAGGGGACTGGTAAGGGAGTGGGGAGGAGGGGGAAGAAGCCAGGCAACGGTGTGATCTCAGGCAAGGTCCTGGGAGGGTAGCCTCAGCCTGGCCCCCCCGGAGAGCCCTGGAGAGCAAAGTGTCCCAGCCCAGGTAAGGGAGCATGGGACTTTGCTTGTTAATAGCTGTCAGGGGCAGAAGAGGGGATGTAAAATCCCACACTTACCAGAGAAAAGGGTCCCGTAGTCACGATAATCCTTGGAAGACAGGCTGTAGGGGCAGGCCGCTGGAAGTGTGCTCCAGAGTGGGGGCACAGAAACAGTCAAGGCATCCCAGGGGTTCTGGGCAGAGAACGACACTGTCTGCTACACCAGTCAGGACAGCTTCATTCGGCTCCTTCTTCGCTTTTCCCCATTCTTCTCAAATTTTCCCCTAAAGTCTCCCACTGTTCTTAAAAGACAAATCAAAAGCAAAGCAAAGCCAGATATGACATGCAGAGCCATCCTTCCACCTATTCCGCAGTAAGTTCAACTATCCTCCCCAAAGCCCTACAAATGTGCCTGGTAATGACAATGATGATGATAATACATTCATTGAACATTTACATATATATCGGGCATGCATCTACCTAGGTTCATTAACTCACCAAATGCCCTCAACAACCCTATGATGTAGTTACTATTATTATCTCCATTTTACAGATGGGGCAAACTGAGACGCAGAGAGGTTAAGTCTTCTCAGGAAACACTATGAGTCAGTGTCAGAGCTGGGACTTGAACCCAGGAAGACTGGCTCCAGAACTCACATTCTTAACCATCATGCTGTGCCCGATCTCCTTTAACATGTGGTCTTGAACACGTGGAAGTGATCCCCGTGCCCCAGCCTTAGAAACACTGACTTTCATCCCTCCCCGAACACTCCATTTTTAGAAACCAACTCTCAGACTGTCAACTTGTACTGATTCTTGCAGTGGTTTTGATGTTTTCAAAAGCCCACATTTCACAGCCACTGGTCTTAAATTTGCTACTTTTTGAGACAAATGCCAGATGGCACAGCACAAAAAGAGACCCCTAAAGGAGAGAGGCTATGCCTTCTCCGTAAGTCCGGCCTCTGAGAAAAGCCTTCACCTCATAGCAACGACAGCAACAAAAGCTTCTGCCTCGATGGGCAAAGGGTAGGGGTGTGGGACATAGTTGATTTGTTTGGCGGCAGCAACTAAGCAGTGGACAAAAAATTCTTCTGGACATTTGAAAGCCTGGTGCCACCTAACTGACCTCCCATGATCCATTTGCACCCCTCCTTTGCAGAGCAGCGAGAGTCATGTAAATATGGCCATGGCACTGACCTGCTTTAAATCTCAAGTGGCTGCCCATCCCTCTCCGGCTTAAAACTAAACTTGGGGCACTCCACCACACATGCACAGTCTGGCCCCTGCTGACATCTTTAGCCTTGTCCTCCACCTCTGGAGCTTGCCCCCTGCCACTGGGATCCAGCCACTCTGGCCTTCCAGAGTCTTACTTTGTCCTGCCTGCCCCAGGGTCTTTGCACATGCTGTTCTCTCAGCTTAAAACACTCTCCTCCAACTCCCTGTGACCCCGTTCAGTGGTTCTCATAGTGTGGTCCTAGGAACAGCAGCATCAGCGTCACCTGGGAACTCTTTTGAAATGCAACTTTGCGGGATGCACTCCAGACCTCCTTAATCAGGAATGCTGAGGTCGGGGCCCCGCGCTCTGCTGTCCTAACCAGCCTTCCAGGTGATTCTGATGCACTCTAAAGGTTGAGAATTCCTGACCTAGTCCTCCTTAACATTGGGAGTTAAGGCTTGAACATATGAATTTGGGGTGGGGGCGGGGAGACATAAACATTCCGTTCATAAACACACATTCTTCAGGGCCCCCGGGTCTGTGCTGGGAGCATCTCAAGGGTCTGGCTCAATGATCCCTGGGATGTAGGGCACCTGGTTTCTGGGATGATGGATCTTTTCCTCCCCTCCCACCTCTGCAGAGTAAGGGTCTCCCGAGCAAAAGCAGTCAGACCTTCTAAAGCCAGAAACCATTCCAAAGAACATTAGCCAAGCCATAAAGAGGGCAGGCAGTGTCCCAATGACACCCTCGATTGCTCCCTGGACTACGCACACTGCCGCAGGGTCCAGAGGAGTGTGTAATAGGCAGACAGGAAGGGTGATGGAACTAGATCACAGGTATCATGTCCTCACAAACTTAAAGGATGAGAAAATGAAGAAAACAGCTTCAGAAAAAAAATCAGTTGAGGAAGTATTGCCCCATACTCGCTGAATCTGCTCTCAGCAGCTTTTATGGGACCCTGGGGTTCTTAGGGCCATGATTGGGAAGTTCTGTTTGACAACAGCCTGGGATGATCTCAGAGGCCAAACACACCCCAAAGAGACTAAGGCGAATGTGGGAGAAGAGAAGCAGCTGTCTCCTTGGGGACACGGCTCATCTGGCTCTCAGACTCTCTGAAGCATTAGGGGTGTGGGGTGGTACCCTGAGCATTTGAGGGAGGGGAGTAGGCCTTCCCTGGCAACCTTGACGTCTGGCCACCTCTTTCTGTGCTAGTGTAACAGACCACCCTCTTACCATTTCCACGCGCGACAGCTCACGGTGAGCTTTCCCTGCCAACACCCAGTGCTTGTGCCTTTCGTAGACGGACTGCCCTCAGGGTGCCACAGCTGCTTCTCCTGGGGACAAGGAGAGCAAGAGTGCCTGGGAATTTCTGTTCCCCTGGGCAGCCTTGGCCCAGTACCTGATGGGTGTGTGTGTGAGGGTGGGGTAAATGCTCCCACTCCAGTGCTCCTCTTGATGGGGAAGACTCTGAGGCGTGACCTTCACTGTCTCCAAAGTTACCTGCCATTGGACTTTGCCTGATCGCACACCTTCATTTGGCCTCTTTGTCTCCTCAGTCCCACTTCCTGACTGCCCTATTGGGTTTAACTGAGGACATTTCCTAAAAGCCACTTTGACGTGAATTGTTGTCTCAAGGTCTCCTTCTGAGGAACCCGACCTAAGGCAGTTTCCCCAGCCTGAATGAAACAGCAGCAACAGCATTGGCCATGAACACCTGCCATGTTCTGAGCTCTTTACCAATAAACCAGCCCCTTGGCTCTTCAAAACACGCCAGCAGCAGTGAGGAAACTGAGGTTTAGAGAGCAAATAACTATGTCCTGACTCACATATCTACAATTACAGACTTAAAAACTAGGTGGGCTATGCCCTGCTCCCGCCATTCCATGCATTTCCTTCTTGATGTTCCTGCAGGGGATGATTCATTCATTGAACAAATACTCTCTGAGCACCTCCCAGGAGCCAAGCATTGGATATTGGGGTGCAGTGGCGAAAAAGTGTCAGTAGAAAAGATGGATGAGCAATCAGACAATTGCAGCAAGGTGGGAAAAGGCTGTGAAAAATCAGTTTGTATGGGAGTTCATAGGAGTGGTGCCATGTAGCCTGGAGGCTTTGAGGGGTTGCAGGGTGTGTCCAAAAGCCCTTCGGTCTGCATTTCAAATACTTGGAGAAAGCTATAGTCCTTTCCCTAAGGCATCTTTTCTTCAGCTGAAGTGTTGTTTCCCATCCTTCTCAGCCTTTCCTCGTTAGACTTGGTTCTAAGACTCTTCAATATGTTTGTTGGTTGCCTCTCTAAATACACAGTTGTAAATGTCTCTTCTAAAGTGTGGGACCCAGCCTAGCTCAGAAGCCGAAGTATGGTCCCATAAGGGCAGAAAGCAGTGGGCACACAGACCATAACCTCCCTGAGTGAGACCCCTTGCTCCTATTAATTCATCCACAGTTGCTTCACACAGAACCTAGAGCTATCTCACATTTCTGCAGCTTTTTCACATGAAACATGTCTCATTTCACACAGAAATGTGTCCCATCTAATTTTTATGCAACTGACTTTCTAAGCTGAATGCAACATTTTACATGTATGTCTGTGAATCTTTGTGCAGTCATTCTCCTTTCCCCCCTCCAGATCCATTCTCTGCTCTCTGCTGTGTCCTGTATCTCAGGAGTCTGACCTCTGCAGATGGCATTGCTGGATTTTCTGGTCCTCTGCATCCCTGTTGGGTGTGGCCCATGGGAGGCATAGAGTGAGTTTGGGTATTTAACCCACCACCACGTCTCTCTCTGCCAGGTTACAGTATTGACAGTGGCTACATTTCTCTACCTATAGCCACAGCTCTTGTCTGATGGCCCTGCTTTCACGGTTGCCATGCTAAATTGTGGCAAAACCATTTGTTCCCCTTGCCCTTTCAGGCCTAGGAGTGGTAACAGCTTGCTGCTGTTACTAGCCTCTGCATGCTTCACTATTCCTTGTCAGTTTCCTCAGCACCACCTCTACCTCTGCAAATAGCTCCTTCATTAAGCCCTCTTTAATTAAACTTTCTGAGTGTATGATTTGTTCCTGCTGGGTCCCTAACAGATATAATTTAATTTTTTTTTTTTTTTTTTTTTTTTTTACTTTGGCTCATCACTCCAGTCCAGTGAAATCTTTTCCAGGCTTCGTTTTTCATCCATCATAATTACTTTTATTTCCAGCTTTGTCTTACCTGGAAACTTGCTAAGCAAGCCTTCTTTCCTATCCAAAGCCAGCCAGGCCAGCATACACTGCCCAAATGCCTACAGGGATATCTGGCTTGAAAGGCTCATGCTTTGCCTAAGTAGGGACCGCAACCATTCCCTGGACAAGTCAGATACATTTCATCTTCCACTCAGGAATTTCTGTTGAGAAGCAGGATAGGGAATTGTTCACCTGGGGGGAGGAGAGGAAATAGAAAGACATACAGAAAGAAGTGAGTCTAGGAGAATAGTTGGGTTACACTGAAGACAGGGCATCATCAAGTGGAGATAGTGACCTGCTGCCTGGGGGAGGGGAGATGGTCTATGTGACAATTCATAAGGATATGTTGGATTCTTTCATTTCTGCAATCGTACAGTCAGTGTGAGGTCTGGCCACTTGGCATGCTCTCTTACTGGAGACTCCCAGTAAGCTGCCACTACATAAGCTAGCCTGAATGAGTTATACCTCAAAGGGATAAAAAGGCACATTCTAGTCTTCATCCAAGTCGGCGAAGAAAGTAATGTTGCTTAAGGCAGGGGCAAGAGATAGAGTTTGGCTTGCCACCGGAGTCCTCCATGAAAACTGACATCACTGTAGATCAGTACTTGTGGAGGACATTGCTGGAGATATCCACATTCTCTTCTTCTTTCTGGCCACATGGCTAAACCTTATTTCCCAGCCCCCCCCTGTGCTATGTGCTCCCATGTGATTGAATTTTTGCCAGTGGAACGTGGGTGGAGATGATGTACACCATTTCTAGTCCTGGCTTGCAGAAATCTCCCACACTAGATTTCCCTTTCTACCCTTTCTCTGGAAGCCTTGGATGTCATAAATTAAAGATGGCAGCATCATAAGATGAAAGGACCCATGTGTCTGAATGACCATGTAGGGACAAGGTTTCTCTTGTCGATTACATTTTGCTGTGATGTGAGCAATCAAGTTTATTGTTGAAGCCATTGAGATTTGGGGGTTGTTTGTTAGGGCAGTTAGTGTACCTGTACGCTGACTAATACAGGAATGAGTATCAGAAGTGGGGTTCAAACCCCCGTAGGCATAACGTTAATTCAATCAGCTACAATTCAGCAAACTGTACTAGCAGCCAGTCCACTTTTGATCCTATTTTCCATAAGGATAAGATGTGAGATTTTGTAAGATGCTTTGTATAAATCAAGGATAATTATATGCATTACTTTTCCCTGATCCACTGGGTGACTTACTGTGATATATCAATAAAAAAAATGATATAGAGTAGGTTTGGCCTGACCTTCCTTCCTTCCTTCTTTCCTTCCTTCCTTCCTTCCTTCCTTCCTCTGACCTCCCTTTTTTTGCTTCTTTTGCCAGAAGTTAAAAAAACAACTCTTTAATAGTCAAATTGATTTTTTTCTAGGAAACATCCTCAATTTTATGGTTCTGTAATACCTCAAAATCTGCATTTCTCCTTTTGTTTTTGAAAAGCGAGACATTTGTCCTTTTTCAGTAGATTTGACTTCCATGAACGTAGAAAAAATATATACTTCTACCATGTCACAGAAAATACCAGACTCTTGTGACAGCTCAACTCAGTTTCCTTCCTCCTATCATAATAACTTGCATTTGCTACACTATGTGCCAGTATTCTAGACACTGCGTATGTATTAACTCATTTAATCCTCGCTGCAACCCTGTGAGGCTGGTAATTTATTAGCCCCATTCTACAGTTGAGAAAACTGATGGACACAGGGGTGAAGTAATTTCCCCAGAGGTTTTCCAGCGCATACATGTTAGAGTTAGGATCCCAGTGCCAGCAGTTTCCCCTCAGGGGCCACATGCTTAACGGCATCAGCGGCTGGTGTCTAGGCTGGGTTCTGTTTGCACCGATTGTGTTTCACCTCCTTTCCCAAACAGATCATCTTGGCGTTGCCCTCCTCGGCAGGGTCCTGGTGAACACAGAAGAGGCACTGCAGCCCAGCAGGAGTCTGCTAACAGACTGGACAAGGAAACCCAGGCTACTTCGTAGTTTAAGCCAAGTCCCCCACTCCCAATAGGGAGGACAAAGGCATCCTTGGCTCTCCTGCCACTGCTCAGCCCTGATGTCGGTGGAACCCACCAAAGCCACGTTCTTGGACACCCACTCAGTTACTACCTGGCAACTTCCCTTGGAGCACTTGGGGGGCAAAGGAGAGGGAACACGCCTGCAATGTAATTAACACTATAACAACTTGTTTCCCCCTTGGAGAATTACACCATTAGCTGCTTCAATTGTGCATGAAATATAAATTACATTACTCGGAGGCATCATGTTGGAGCAGACGCGATGCTAAGTGACGAGGCTCTCCACGGTGCATCCCACTCCCCAGCCAGCGGGTCAGAAGGAACACGGGCCCTGAAGCCTAAAGCAAGCAGATCTGCCCGTGATCTCCTGGACTTTTCCAGCTTCAGAGGGCCCACAACAATCTTTTCTGGGCAGTCCAGGAAGCCAGGTACAGGGAGCATCACCCCCAGCACTTTTTTCACTATCTTAATGGTTTGGAGTCTTGGACTTCCTCTCTCATCCTCAGCTCCCACATGCGAGCAGAAAAAAGGGGCTACTTTCCGTCTTGCTGGTGTGTGCATGGGTGTGAGTCCATGCATGTGTGTGTGCGTGTGTTTGAGTGCACACATTTTGGAAGGCTGAAGGCGCCAGTCCAGAGTATTAAATATCTGTCAGGCTGAGCGGGACACAAGTGGGCAAATGTACTTGAGAAAGGATCCAAACTGGTCCCCGCATTCATTTGTCCCTCCATTCACTAATTTGGCTTGCTGAAAGTGCTCCGATGCCCCACCTGGGACAGGCCCACACAACTCCCTACTTTCCTTCCATGCCAGCACTCGGAGCACTGACCTAAGCCAGCTTGAGACACCCATTCTGTGCATAATTAGGGCTGGGTTGAGAAGGTGCTGAGAATACAATGCAGGGTTTTGGTCGATCATCCTTCTTTGAGGACAGTGAAGGAAGTTTCCAATCCTGGTGTCACGAGATATCCTTGCTTTTTCGGAAGAGACATGGGTTAATTTGTATCTGTTTCCATTTTGAGAGGGAGAAATGACACTGGGTGCAATTAACAGTGACCATCATGAGGCCTTTTATGAAGCCACCATACCTCTATTCCAGGGGCCCTGTTCTGCCCTTCTTCCTGGTCCTGGAATACCGGGTCTGGCCTGGGCACATGCAATACTGAGGAGGGCTGCCCCTGGGCACCATTAGCAGCTGCCGGGAAGGCTCGGAGCCAGCCCCTCTCACCAGAGCCCCTGTTAGGGCAGGAAGTTTGGAAACCGAGCCTGAAGCTGCAGGAGAAATTTGGGAAAATATCGTGCAATTACCCTAATGACAGCTGTACAAATCACACAACCAACCCTCAAATCCCCCGCCGCCGAGCAGAGCCAAAAACAGGAAGAGCCAAAACCCACATATGGATTCAGGGAGACCTCTGGAAGCTGTCCCTGCGGAGGGCCTGGGAGGGGCGTGGAGGGAGGGGAGTGAGCACTGAAAAGACTCCAGGGGCTCAAGCTCTGCTGGGAGGGAAGGGACCACTTCAAGGCGGCCCCTTTCTGTACAAACCCATTCAGGCCAGACCCATCCCATGGAAGTCCTACCTCTGCCCTCTCTCTGTCTGGCTCTGTGCTGGAGACTCTTTGAACAGGGCACAAGGGATAGGGTGACAGCTGTCAGCTGTTATTGCCCTGGCTTGGGAAACCTCCTCCATTCTGTAGATCCAAATATTTTCTTGGACTTTGCTCAAGACCCAGATTGAGCCTGTCTTTCCCCTTTTCTCACAGAGCCATCCTAGGCTCCCTCCCACTCCCTGGCCAGAGCCACTGAAAGCGCTCAGTTTTGCTATGCGGTCCACCTCTTGATTCCTGGTTCTCGTAAAGCCATCTGCTGTGACAAATCACAAAACTGCCAGATGCGGGACAGGGATGTGCTTCTGTTCCTCTCTCTGGCTGCACCATAGTTCCAGGCACACAGTAGGTGTTTAATCATAGATGTGCACTACAGTGGGAAAGGCTTGTTCTTCAACTGTCTGATGGCATAGGCTGGGATGCTATGTAGGTATTAGCATCTCCATTTTACAGATTGGGAGACTGAGTCTTGAGAGGCATGGGGGGCGGCTAACACGTACCCAGTGTCAGTTGGGCACTTGTGCCAAGCTCTGGATCAGGCACTGGGGATATAGACGGAAGTAAGTCATCATCCCTGCCCCTCCTTGGGGCTGGGGGTTCCTGTTGAATGAGGGGGTGGGGGA
This sequence comes from Eulemur rufifrons, assembly GCF_041146395.1. Taxonomy (NCBI): domain Eukaryota; kingdom Metazoa; phylum Chordata; class Mammalia; order Primates; family Lemuridae; genus Eulemur; species Eulemur rufifrons. The sequence continues at coordinate 110,768,136 of NC_091012.1, forward strand.
CTCAGCTTCCTGGCTTTGTGGATTACAGAGGAGAGTCAGAGTTGCAGACAAGCCCATCCCTGGCGCCCAGCTCCTGGGGAGTCCTGAACAATTCACTGAAAAAGAAAGAAAAGAGAAGGAAAAGTCTGGCTCTGAACTCTTGGCTGGAAGGGTTGTCCTTTGCCTATGGATTAGATGAGAGCTGGAAGGACATTAGAGGCCCTGTGGTCTAGTGAGGAATCTGTAAAGATGAATGATTTTCTCAAGGACAAGGCGGCTTCTAATATAACTCAGAACAACAATAGCTACTATTTTTTGAAAGGTGACCCCATGGCAGGCTTGGTGTGAATCCTCTACCCACATTATCTCTGCAGCAGAAAAGGGTACTGGTTGTAACTATGGCCTCTGCTGCCACACTGCCCTGGGTTCCAATCCTGCCTCTCTCACCTCCCAGCTCTGTGACCTTGGGCAAGTCACCAAAGCTCCTTGTCCTTCCAGGCCAGTCTGTAGAATGGGGATGCAAACAGTTCTTCCCTCTGCTGGGTTGTTGTGGGTAGTGAATGAATGAACATATGCAAAGAGCTTAAAACCTTGGTTCGCAAAGTGTGGTCTGTGGACAAGCAGCTTCAGGCATCACGTGGATGCTCATTAGAAATGCAGACTCTCAGGCCCTGCTCTAGACCTGCTGAATCCCAATCTACATGCTTACAAGACCCCCAGGGGGTTCGTGTGCTCGTTTGAAGCACTGGCTGGTAACAGGGCCTGTGGTAAGTGCTCTATAACTGTTGGCTGCCATCGGTGTTATTATTTATTGTCCCGTCTAACCCTGAAGCACACCCACTGGGCAGGAAACCTCAATTTAGAGAAGGTAAGAACTCTGCCTTCAGTTCCCCAAGCCAGGAGGAGGCAGGATTCCAGTGCAAAGAGAGCCAGTGTTAAACCCGGGACAGCTCCGGGAAAACCAGCGCTGCTGGTCACCCTTAGTGCAGATAACTCCGTGGCTCTGCGGCTCTGGCTACTAAGGGTGTGTGTGGCATTATTACAACATGCATTTGAAAATTGTGATTAAATACACATTATGTAAAATTTACTATTTTAAGGTACAATTCAGTGGCATGAAGTACATTTCACAATGTTCTGTGACTGTCACCACTACCTAGTTCCAGAGCTTTCTTAACCACGCCTAATGGAAACCCTATACCCATTAGCAGTCATTCCCTATCCTTTCTTTCCCCCAGTCCTGGGCAACCTCGAATCTATTTTCTGTCTCTACAGATTTTCCTATTCTGGACACTTCACGTAAATGGAATCACATAATATGTGGCCTTTTGTCTTTCACTTAGCATAATATTTGGGAGGCTTATCCATGTTGTAGCATGTGTCAGAATTTCATTCATTTTTATGGTTGAATAATATTCCATTGTGTATCTTTACCACACTTTATTTATCCATTCATCCATTAATGAACACTTGGTCTGTGTCTACCTTTTGGCTCTTGTGAATAACACTGCTACTATGAACATCCACGTCCAAGTATCTGTATGAGTCCCTGCTTTCAATTCCTTGGGGATACATACCCGGGAACGGTACATACACTGGATCATATGGCAGTTCTAGGTTGAACTTGTTGAGGAACCTGTGTTTTTGAGCCTGCCCATGTGGCAGCACTGAAAAGATTCTTAAGATCCAGAGAGAAACAACACCAAGACGCTGTCCCCGAGGGCCCCCAGTCCCGGGGCTGAGTCAGAGAGCCTGCCGGCTGAAGCCCGGGGTGCCCCACAGCTCCCTTGGGTGCCAGCCCAGGCTGGAGAGCATATGTTTTGCTTCCCCCTCCTCTGAACCCTCCTTCGAGGAACTGGAAGAGCACTTACTCTAGGATGAGCCAGCCCCTGAAATTTCTGTTGCTCAATGACACTGGAGGAAATCAGCGGGGGGTCTGGGGGAGGGGACAAAGAAACCGAGTGGAGAGCACCCAAGTGTGATGTGGGGCCACAGCATCAGTGAGTTAAGAGATGGGGGAGGGAAGGTGGTGGGGGGAGGGAGGAGAGAGTCAATTTCTGGATCCGTCCTTAGGGAAGGAGGAGTCACGTCAAATCAAAAGGACGAAAGTCCCTCTTTGCTTTCAGGAGCAATCCCTCAGCTGCACGACCCCTCGCCCTGAGTCCAGAGCGTGCCAGGTCTGGCAGTGTTGAAGGGTTAGGCATGGGCGGGCATATGCAGAAGTGCTGGATGCCTGAGTGGTCACAAGGGCTCCCTGTGTATTCTGGGCTAATTAACAGCCTCGGGCGATTCCCGGGGGATTCTTTTGAAGTGACCTATGGCCCCCCTCTCCCCAGGAATGAGGCCAGTGAAAGCTGGTATGGAGAAGTGGGAGGGTGGGCGCCTGGAGACACCCCCACCCAGGCTGCGGCAGGGAGCTGGGCTGTCTCCCCCACCTATGACCCGCGGGGATGGGAATTTGGCTTTGCCGATGCTCTCAGGTTAGAAGCCAAGACTGAGCTAGACAAGGGAGAGCAGAGGGAGGAAGGGGGAGGAGAGAGCTTTTCCTTGAGGAAATAATGACCCGGAGGGCTACAAGTCAGGGTGAAGGGGGACAGCCGGCAGGCAGATGCTGCTGCTGAGATTGTTGCATCATGGTCACGGAGGGGAGAGTGAAGGGCGAGAGGTCAGCGGGGGCCAGCCTCAAAGCTGTCTCCAATAACGTTTCCACTCCCTAGCCCAGCTGCACAAGCTGTTTTTTTTTCTCACTGTGCTGTAAACACTCCAGCCTTCACCTCCACTGCACACTGAACCCCAAAGTGGGGCCCTTATCTGCCCACCCCTCCCACCAACCTGTCCCTGTTGCCATGGAAACTATCTCCGGGGTAAGGTGATCTCTCTCTACTTGCAACCTCCCTGCTTTCAGCACCAATCAATCAAACCCCCCAACCCCATCTCCAAGGGGGAGGTCCTAGGGGAGAGTAAGGAAGGAGAGAAATTAAACACAGGAGAAAGAACAACAACAGTAATGAAAAATGAACAAAGAGAGGGGGTGATGTAATTCCGGCTGTTGATCAATTCCTTTTGTGCCTCCAGTGACCACACCCTTCCCTTGCTTAACTCCTCGAGGAGGTAGGGACTCTCCAAGGGGGTTTTCCAGAGCTCGGGGCTGGACCCAGGGCAGTATTCTGGCCATGGAGGCCTTCTGAGGATTTGTCTTCCAACTGTCCAGGCCCCTCCTCTGAAGGAAGGTCACAGGAATGACAAATCAGCCTGGTCATGGGTAATTAGAGACGGGCTGCAGCTTACCTGCCAGAGTGAGCAAGGTCATAACTGGGTTGACCACTGAGGATTTATTTCCTGTGGCGGATTGTATTTTGCACACATGGCTAAAACAATAGTCTCTGCCCTACATGCTCTTCCAGAAACTTGTCTCACCCTCATGCAAAGATGGAGTCTGTGTTCCTTTCCTCTGAACCTGGGCAGGACTATGGCTGCCTCTACGAATAGAATACAGAGGAAGTGATGTTGTATGACTTCCGAGGCTAGCTCAGAAAAGGCGATACAACTTCTGCCTAGTTCTGTCTCTCCGGACGCCATCCCTGGAGCCCAGCTGCCATGCTGTGAGGAAGCCTAGACAATACAGAGATGATGCACGGAGATGTTCCTGCCAACAGCCCCCACTGAGGTCCCAGCTAACAGCCAGTGTCAACAGCCAGACATGCAAATAAGGACTTTTGAGATGCTTTTGAGATGACTCCAGCACCAGCCACCATCTGACTGCAACCACGGGAGAATCACCTAGCTGAGCCCAGCCAGTCTCCAGAACCAGAGGAGATAATAATAACAACTGATTGCTGTGGTTTTATACCACTAGGTTTCAGGTGGCTGGTTTCGCAGCAATAGAAAGCTAGAATGAACTTGGACATTCGGAATTAGAAGTTTGGATTCTATGGCAAGATTGGCCACAACAAACTCACTTTAGCCTCTCATCTTACCTGCCTCTGAAAACACCGAGGTTCAGTGGTTTCTTGTGACCCGTTTGATGGTTAGTTTTACGCTGGGTACACACAGTCCTAATCGGTTTCTACTCTTAAAATGTTGTGAGAGTTCTAGGTGAAAATTACCATCCAGATGACGATTTTGTGCTCTAAAAATAACAGACATCACATTTCCCCATGGCACTTGTTTTAGCAATTTGCCCATGGATAACCTACAGATCATTTATTCTTTGTTAGTTACAAAAACAATGGCTACCTGTACATTCTCCCAATACTTTTTTCTATTTGTGAAGCACTGCTCAATTTTCCATCCTAACTGGGCACTGGCTCCTCTGTAGGTAGCTGTCACATTGCTTTCTGTTCACAAACTTCTTTTAAGTTGTATATGTCAGTGGTTCTCAAACTTTTGCATGCATTGGAATCACCTCAAGAGCTTGTTCAAAACAGATGCCTGAACTCCAACCTCAGAACTTCTCATTCAGTAGGTCTGGGGCGAGACTGGAGATTTTGTGTTTCTAGCCAGCAACCAGATCATGGAGATGCTGCTGGCCCGTGGACCATGCTTTGGGTAGCACTGGCATACATGTTACCTCCATTTCTTCTATTTCCTCTTTAACCTATTACAATATGGTTTTGCCCTCCACCATGTTTCCTGTAAAGGTCACCAACACTTTTGTAATAGTAGAAACTAATGACTTCTGCTCATTCCTGACCCTTCTTTGACATCTATGCATCATTAAATGCCATTGACCACTTTTTTTTTTCCGCAGCTTCTTCCTCTTTTGCCTCCTGCTACACACCTCTTCTAGTTCTGAACCTGCCTTATTGCTCTGTCTTCATCTCGTTCCCTTGCTCATCTCTCAAGAGTTGGCATTCTCTAGTATTCTCTTCTTGATCTTTTTTCTGACTCTACCCTCTCTTTCTGGCTCCTACTGTCACCTACCATCTCCACATCAATGTCTTCTAAATTTATAGCTCCAGCTGAAGCTTCTCTCCTGATGTCCAGGTCTGTATTTCCACCCGTCTCCAGCTGGGTAACCTGTAGACATTCAACGTGCCCCAAACCAAACTCCTATCTTCTTGAGTAAACTTGCTTTATATTCCTTATCCCCTTAGACACACAAGCTAGTTACCTCTCCCTCAAAGCCAAACAATCATCAGGTCCTAGCCATAAATGTCCCTCTGATCCCCTCCTCCTCTGTTGTCTCCCCACCTTTTCCCCCCTGCCCTTGTTCGGGTCCCCAGAAGCTCTTGCCTGGACCATTGCCATGGCTTCCTAAGTGCTCTCCTCACCGCCAGCCTGTTTTCTTGCCATTCCATTTGTTTACATTATTACTGGTTAGATTTCTGACATACAGATCGGATCACTTAATTCCTTGATTAAAATATTTTAATGACTTTCCATAAGAGTAGCAGCCACTCTTGGCACCCCACCCTCTTTTTGTCATTTGTGTGGACATTGGTTCCCAGTGTGCCTTCACGCCTGGCAGCCAGTGTCTGCTTGCTGAGGGACTGCCCTTAGGCTACCAGAGCCACTACACTGCGGTGTGCAGAGAGCCTAAAGTGCCCGAGGGAAGCTCTGAACCAACTCTGGCTCCCTCGCTCCAGTCTGGACAGCTCTGAGGTGTGACCTATTCTGTCTCTAGAGTTCCCTTGCAGGACTGAGCAGAAGTTGCCCTCTGTGGGTCTTTGCTTAGTATAGCCTTTTGACCCTTCCCCACTCCCCTCCTAGCTTTTCCTGGTAATACCTTTTAATAAATCCTTTTCACAAGGCCCCTTGTCTCCTTCTGGGGACCTTGACCTAAGACAAGTATTTATAGGATAAAGGGAGACTCTTTAACCTGGAAGGCAGGGCCTTTTGGAATCTGGTCCTAACAATGTTTCTTGATTTATCTTTCCCAGATCCCATCTGACACTACAGCCACATCAAGGACTTGAGTTCCCAGAAATCCCCACGTGCTTCCAGATTCCCGCAACTCTGATCGTGTGTTGCCCCTTTGAGGAATGTCAATCTAGCTCATCCCTGAAGGCCCAGCACACACGTGAAGCCTTTTGAAATTCTTCTTCTGGTGCCACAACCCAAGGGTACCCTGCTCTTGTGCTTGTATTTGTACATTTCCCTAGTACAATACTTACTGAGTTAATGCATAGAAATCTGTTTCCCACCTTCAGATATGAACTCGCTAAGGCATGACCATGTTTTATTAACTTTCACATCCTCAGAACCTTGCAGAGTACTTGATCCTTAGTAGGTGTTTGTCACGGCTTGAATTCTGTCCCCCCCAGAAAAGATGTGGTGAATTCCTAACTCCCAGTACCCCAGAATGTGACTTTATTTGGAAATGGGGTCTTTGCAGATGTCATCAAGTTAAGGTGACATCTTAACTTAGGTGGGCCCTAATCCAATAAGACTAGTGTCTTTACAAAAAGGGGAAATTTGGAAACAGAGACATGCAAACAGGGAGAACACCATGTGAACATAAAGACAGAGATCAGAGTGATGCCTCTATAGCCAAGAAACACAAAAGATTGCCAACAACCACCGGAAGCTGGGTGAGGGGCAAGGAACACATTCCCCTCACAGCCCTCAGAAGGAACCAACCCTGCGGACACCTTGATCTCAGACTTCCAGCCTCCAGAATTGTGAGACAATACATTTCTGTTGCTGTAAGATACCCAGTCTGTGGTACTTTGTTACAGTAACCCAGGAAACTAATACAGTGCTCCATATATGTTTGTTGAATGAATGAATTTGATGTGATGCTTATTTAGCACTTCGCACTTGCTAGGCCCTGTTCTAAGCCCTATATAAATATTAATATTAACTCCTTTAATTCTCATAACACTACTATGAGGCAGGTACTATTATTAGTACCGCCTTTTACAGAGGAGGAAATTGAGACCCAGAGAGGTTAAGTAATTTGTCCAAAGTTGCACAGCAAGTGATAGAGGCAGAATTTGAAAAGCAGTCTGACTTCAGAGCCTAGGAGCTTCATTACTATGCCATGCTGAATCCAGATCATTCTTGTAACAACTGTTGCACGTGAGGTTCTCTGGACAGGTACGCAGAGGCAGAAACTGAGACAGAGAGGTTGAATGGTGAAGGTTTACTCACATGGGTAGTGTGGCAGAGATGAAAATCGGTCCCTTTTCCCCCTGATTCCTAATCTAGTCCCCTCTCTAAAACCAGAAGAGATGGACCTTGAGAGCATCTCATGATAAATACTCACATCTGAGAGTCATTGCCACAAGTCTGGGTACCAGCCAGTAAAAACAGGGCAGATAGTTGTTGTCAGGGAGACCTGGCTCCTGGGGCGGGGGGAGGACGCTCTGTCGCTGGTTATGGGCTAACAGTGGTCGTGTAAATTTTCATTCTCCGTGAGTGTAACTTCCATGACTGATGGTCATAGGTAGAATTGCTTGGGCTTTAGATTTGTGGACCTGATGCCCATAAACCACATTTTCATATAGAATACATGTCTGGGGAGAAGTGGGCATGTTTTAATCTCATGAGTTACGGCGCTGCCTCCCTCTAAAACCTCGGAGCCAGCCTCCGATGAGTGAAGAGGTTGCTGTGGCGAGGGAAAAACCCACCCAATGCCTCACAGCCTCCCTTCCCCGCTCCCTCCTCAGAGACCAGCATTTATTTACTTGGGGGAAGGGGAGGATGTTCTAATCAGTTTTTAAGGGCCCTTGCTGCCTCAGAGTGGCAAGAAGAGAAGAGATGTGTGCACATAATTTTGGTCTCTTCAGTCATGATTCCCAATTGCTGTTGACGGCTGAGTGTCTCAGCAATGGATTTGGCTGCAAAGGATGATGGTGGGTGGCGATGGTGGTGGTGATAGTGTGTGTGCGTGCCTGTGTGTGTGAGTGTTTGTGCTTCTTTATAATCAAGTGGATTCTGCATAGCAAGTCTTTTTAATGCTGGGTTGCTTTGGGGTTGGCCAAGTGGGAGCGAAGAAGGCATGCTTGCTGGAAAGCTTCCAGAAGAATGGGGCTTGCCAGAGATGGGTGGAACCCGTTGGCCAAAAATGTGCACAAATCACAGACAAGCCTTGTGCCAGGAGGTTTGAACCTGGTGCAGGTGCAAACCAGGGCAGGCGCTAATTTGAGGGTGGTGGATGGTGAGTCCAGAACTGGGTGGGAACCCTAGTAGAGCTGGGACAGACACATGCATTCTGGGGCTCCGCAGGTGCTAGGATGAGGATGGGGCCAGATGCCAGAAGACATAGTGCAAGAGGGGAGGGCAGAAGCCAAGCCTAGACAAAGGCAGGCACCCAAGCAGTAGGATGTCGCAAGGAACAGGGAGCTGGCAACTGAGGGCCTAGGTGCAGCTTGTCTGCAAGAGGAGGCAAGGAAAGCACTGAGCCAGGCAGAAAGACCCCCTGAGGAATTAGCTCTCCCTGGGAGGACTTTTGTTGTTATTATTAGGGACACTTTTGTTGTGGTGTTACCCCAGCAGCCCACTGTGCCTTAATCCCAAAGGCACCCCATTGTTTAACTGGCTCCCGGGCAGCATCCTCTTCTGGCTTCGCTCATCCCTCTGGCCACTCCTTCTCAGCCTCTTTCGCTGGCTGCTTCTCACCTCCCCAGCCTCTGGCCCCATGGTGCCCCAGTACTCCTGGGCACCTCTTCTTCTCTTTCCTTTCTGCTCCCTCTCCCTGGGTGGCCCCATCCGGTCTCGTGCTGTTGAATAGCACCTACACGTGGAGGACTGCCTGGTTCCTATCCGCAGCACACACCTTCCCAGTTGCCACCGAACAGCACCTCAGACTCAGCCAAGCTCCCCATCACCTCCTTGCTCGAGCCTGTTCCTCCCACAGTCTTGGGAAACTCGGTTTTGGCAGCTCCATTCTTCCAGTTGCTCAGGTCCAAAACCTCACATGCATCCTTCACTTTTTTCTCTCACTCATGCTTGCAGTAAATCCTGTTGGCAATACCTTAAAACATAGATCCAGGACCTGGCCGCTTCCCACCCTCTCTGCTGCTGCTGCCTTGGTCCTGCGCCCTCTGCTCAAGCTCGGCTCACTGTGGCAGCCCCCACCCCCCCCCCCCCCCGGCCCCGAGTGGCTGCCCTCAGAGCTCGCTGAAGTGCTCCCTTAGAACGTGAGTCAGACTGTGGCCTTCCACTGCTCACCATCGTCCAACGGCCCCCAGCTCCCCCCAAGGAAAGCCAAAGTCATCACAGTGGCCCACAAGGTCCCACGCCATCTCCCCTCCCCCCACTGCCTCACCACTTCATTTCCCTCCACCCTCCCCCTTCCCCATTGCTCTTCCGCCCTGGCCACCATGGCTTCCCTGTCCTTCCCTCGACAGGCCAGGCACCCCACCATCCGAGGGCCTTTGCCCTGGCTCGTCCCTCCCTCATCCCCTTCAGGGCTTGACCCAAAAGCCACCTTCTAGTGACACCTTCCCAGACCTAGTGACAGCTGCTCACTGAGTCTTTAATACCTCGAAGAGGGCCTGGAAGAAGGTGACGAGAAGTTGCCCTCTGTGGGTCTTTGCTTAGTATAGCCTTTTGACCCTTCCCTACTCCCCTCCTAGCTTTTGGGGGAGGAGCATGATTCAAGGAGGTTAAGGGAATAACCATGACCCTAGGGTCTGTCCCTTGAGGTGAAAACCCTGGTGGGCATACAACATTTCCCCGGGTGGCAACAGTAGGAGTAGCAGCAGCGGCTGCAGCAGTCAGTGGCACAGTTGGCGGAAGCCCTCCATCTGGGGCCTGCACGGCATCGCAGAGCCAACAGCTGAAAATGGACACTTTTAGTCACACTCCTTTCTTTGGCTGCCATCAGCACGACAACAGTGAAATCATGCATGGGGGGGCCCAGATGACTTGCTACTGGTCATTTCCCCAGAGGGCCTGGGGTCCAGGACTGCACGGGTGCTAAGTCCATACCTCACCCTGCTCTAAGCGCGTCACAGTGATTCGCCCAGTTAGTATATTAACAACTCAATGTGGTGGGTAGAACCCCATTTTATAGATGAGGAACCTGAGGCACACTGAGTCACTCAGCTCAGAGGCGATGATCCAGCATCCAGACCCAGGCAGTGTGACATGGCAGATGTCGCTGTCAGTCGCTGTAACACACTCCTCAGGACTGTTCCTGGAACTGTGAAATCATGTGTAGAAAGGACTCAGCACACAAAGCCACTGCCCAGGTGGAGCCTGAAGGTATACATTCTTGAGATCGGCATTATTTTAGCATTACTCTTACCGCCTTCTCCTATGCTCTGAAAGGAACCATCCCAGGCGTGATGCTGAGTGTAGAGGGGCCAGGCTGGTCTGGCTTCTCCCTGAGTACCCCTGGATAGCCCAGATAGACACCTCAATCCTTGGGTCATCCTTACCAAGACTGCAGTCACCTCCTGCCTCCAACTTGCAGGCCATGAGTGTATCACACAGCCAGAAATAGCTGCCGGGTCTCTTAGAAAACAAGCCTACAGAGGAAGAGGCGTGTGAAGCACAGGCTCGGGGCAGGAGCAAATCGAACAGCAGCCTGCACCACGGGCAGACAAAATAGCCCCTCTGTATTTGGTGTCTTATCAAAGCTGACACGGGGTGCTGGGGTGGTTTGGGTTTTTTGTTGTTTTTTTAAACAATGGCTTGGCTGCTTTGATGAGAGCTGAATTCAAATGCTAGGCTGGACAGACAAATTAGAGCTCATTCAATATTGCCCCTTCGTTTACAACTAGCCATAGTGAAGTCCTGACTTTGGGGTTTGGACCTTCCCACTTTCGAGGTGCTACCATCTGGCATCTGCCTTGCCCTTGTCTTGGGCTCTAGAATGTTGCTAATAGCAGGGAGGCGACAGGGTGGGCCCCTCTATCACAGACGCTGTCGATGCCCTACCCTGCTCCCTCAGCCTATTCAAGCTGACTCCCAGCTACCAGTCTGTGCATCTGTTTGCCTGATGGCTTTCTAGAAACTGTGGACCACCACTCCGCCCCTGTACACGGAAGAATTACACACCCTCAAGCAATGACTACTTCAAGTTGATGTCTACATAGCGCAGCTCCATGGGTAGCATAACTTGGAGGTGTGCATTCTCCACCAGAGCTACTCGAAGTGTGGTCCCTGGACCAGTGACAAGCTGTGAAATGTTTATCATTCATACATTTCAAGATAAGTACACAAAGGGAAAGTTGGCCTTTAGGAACTTTTATAGCCGTTTGACATTGCTGTGACATTTTTATTGTATTTTTACAAAAGCATCCATTTGCAATGCGTTGATGACGACACCAGACAACCTGGTCCTTCACCCAGGTACTCGGAGAAGCACTGTTCTCGCTGCTTCCTGTTTTGCCCAATGCGATTAAGTGCCAGTTGCCCATAGCGCCAGTTGGCTTGATAGGGCACCCTTGACTGGTTGCCTTCCCCTCCCTGTCTCACTTTCTCACTCCCCTACCAGTGTTTCTTGCATTTCCCAAGTAAACTATTTGCACTCATTTCTTTGTTTTGGGGTCAGCTTCTGAGGGAACCCAAACTCAGACACCCTCCCTTGTATAAGGCTGCCCACACTGCCATCTGCTGCCCGGGGCACTTCATTGGTGGCGCCTCTATTTTTTCCCCAAGGAGTTAAGTAGCCCATTGAGGTTGCTAGAGTTATCTGCCCACCTTGCATTTCTTTCTGCTTCTATAGCCTAGGGTCATGTCACTGCCTCAGCATCCTTGGCTTCTTCAGAGTAACGCGGTCTGGCCTGAGCTGAGGGAAGACACCTTCAGGCAGTTGGCAGCCAAGAATCGCTAATACTCTGGCTAATACTGAGTGCCCTCCACTGCGCCTCCAAGATGAGATCTTACATGGGCAATGCAGCTTCCAGGTAAAGGTCTGAAGCATAAATTTATAAGCCAGAAAGGCAAGTCAGGAAAACCTGTTCTTTTTCTGAAGCCACTTTTTCGTGCACGTGGAACGCTTTTGTTCAGATACAAAGCACCCAGGCACAGTCTTTTATGCCCTGAATCATTTTCATGTGGCTCAGAGCCTCCCTGGACTTGAGCGCTATTATCCCTCTGCCTGTTAGACCGCGCTCTCTATCTCTGGGCTTGCTCCTTGGTTGTTTACGGATTTCTCAATCTGCCTGCTCAGGCTGAAAGAGGCCCCGCCGCCCATAAAAACCCTGTGGTTCTAAATCATTTCTCTCTCTCTTTCACTCAACTCAGTCCCCAAGACTCTCAGAGCCCAGAATTAAAACCATCTTGAAATCTCATTTTTCACACCTCCATCTACCTTTGGCTTTTTGGGGTGCTTATGCAGGCACTTTAGAAGTCCCTGTTGGCCGCCAGTCCTCAGTGCCTGCCCTACTCGAGGGGCTCTGGCATAGAATGATTCTCTTCAAGCTTTTCTACACACTCTGAAAATTGCATCTGTCCTCCTGGTTTGGCCAAGGCTGGGGTAAGGGGGCCAGTTACACAAATGTGCATGCTGGCACTTGGGAACATGGTCAGTTCTGGGGTTTGGGGGTTGCTAATATACATCCATTTAGAAATCCCTCATTGAGAAGGTGGGTGGACCTAGCACCATGTCAGGGACGGTGGCAGTGCCAAGGAGTGTAGCTGTTTTAGTTTGGCTGGGAAAAATGAGCTGCGATTGGTGAGAGCTACTGAGAGGCAGGATAGGCGGTGGCGGAGATCAGACCCTGGAGCTGATTGCCTGGGTTCAAATTCTGGCTCTGCCAATTGTTAACTATGTGACTTTGGCAAGTAATCTAACTTCTTTGGGCTTCACTTTCCTCAACTGTAAAAGGATGATAGTAATAGCCCCTACCTTAAGTGGTTGTCCTGAGGATTTAATGAGTTAATTTCAATGAAGTGTTCAATGCCTCGTAATGTTAGCTATACTCCTCCTCTGTGATATTGTGTAGAACTCATAGAAAGAAAATAGGGGTTAAGGTGGACTTCAAGGATCAGAGAAGGCTTCCTGGAGGAGGGGGCTTGAATTAAGCACAGAAGGATGGGCAGGAGGATATGAATTGTGGCCAGAGGGCAAACTGACAGACTATATTTTCCAGAGATGGTGGCCAACAATATCTTCTGACCCACGGGCTCTTCTACAATGTGACCTTGACCTCCTCCCATTGAGAGGTAAGGTCTATATCTCTGTCTCTTCTCTTTGAATATGGGGTTGGGGGGCTTGTGACTGCTCCAATCAATAGAGTCCAGGGGAAATGATGGTGGGTGATTTCTGAGACTGGGCCATAAAAGGCCATGCAGCTTCCCTATTACTTCATGAATGCCTTGCACAGGAGGCCCATGGAGGCCTGAGCTGCTATGTAAGAAGTCTGTCTGACTCGTCTGAGGCCACCATGTTGTGAGGAAGCCCAAGCTACATGGACTCCCTCCTGTAGGTGGCCACTTGGCAGTCTGCATCCTTCCAGCCCAGGAACCAGATGTGTGGATGAAGGAGCCTTCAGATGATTCCAGATTCCAGGCCCCAGCTACAAGTAACTCCCAGGCTTTAAGTCTTCTCAGATGAGGCTTCAAATATCCTAGAGCAGAGACAAACCATCCTTGTTATGCCCTGTCTGAATATCTGACCCACAGAATCTCTGAGCATAATAAAATGATTGCTATTTTAAGCCACTAAGTTTTGGGTGATTTGTTACCCAGAAGTATTACCTGTTATAGGCAGTGGAAGGGCAGTTTCAATGACAGGGCCAACATGAGCGAAGTCACTGCAGAGGGCACAGTGAGAAGTCTGGGGGTAAGGACAGCAAGGCCGGCAGCAGTGGGGCTGGTGTCCTGTGCCTTCCCACCCCTGCCCAACACCATCCCCTCATCCTAGAGCAGGTAAATATGATGGAAGGTGAACCATGAAATCATCTGTGCAAATTATAAAACACCAACCTTGGTTCAATTAATTCTCTAACAGGGTCAAAGTTACAAAGAATATTGCACCAAATAATGTGAAATTCATATGAAATAAACTAAAAGTCCTTGAGAACTGACACTTAAAGGTACCCACCTTCTCTCAGGGAGTCAATGGTTTGTCTTGGGTCAGAGTGTAGAAGTCAGTCTTCTTGGATTCTAAGTCTGCCTCTGCCACTGATAGCTGTGTGACTACAGGCAGATTAATTAATCTCTCTGAGCCATTTTTGTCACACTGTATATCAGGCCTGGGAGTTAAGTAGAGGTACTGGGGATGCAGGCTGCGAGCCAGGGCTGTAGGACGACATCCTTAGGATTCCTAGGAAACTTTTTGTCTACATGGGATGATCTACAAGCCACCGTATTCTATCTTTTGAGATCTCAACAAAGATTTTATGGCTGTACCCTTGCTCTGATCTTACTCCAAGGCCATGTTTTGCTGGCCTCCTGAAGGCCATTTATTACTTTGAGACTCTTTTGCCAGGAAAGACAAGAGATGAAAACAGTTTTCTTTCTGAACCCAGCAAGTCCTGGCTCCTTTACATTTTGTCTAAATTTGCTCAAAAACTGAAGAGTTCTTTATTGAGCTCTTCTTTACCCTCCTGTACGTCATTGCTATTCATCCGCTCTTCAAATTGCTAGTGACTGTGATGGCAGGGATTTTAGATGAAGCAGACAGGAGAACGGCACTGCAGCAAAACGGAGTAACTGCGCTGAGTTAGGACCCATTAAATCAATAGGTATTAAGTTGTGGAATGCAGGCCTTCTGCTTCGGAGTTATGTTTGGTACTGGTTACAACTCCGCATTCCTAGGGCTCTGGTCAGACCCACTGAGTCAGAAGGGACTACGAGGAAGGAATCTGCATTCTATGGATGTGCATAAGCCCACCACATGTGAAAACACTGCCTTACATCAGGCTTTGGAAGCATCCATTTTTTTCCCACTTGCGTCTAGATTCTAGTCCTAGAACTGATCTCTTTCCTTCTTCATATGCCTCGTGTATGGCTCTGGGTCTGGGCAGCAGACAGATGGCTCACTCCCACAGGTGCCCACCTAGGATGGTGCAGTACCTATGGCTAAGTAGCAGTGGGGAGCTGTCACCACCAGGAGGAAGGGGAGCCAGAAGTCATCTGAGCTCGGAGAACCTCAAGGCCATTTGGCCTGTTTCCTAAAGAGCTCCTTTAATGTCCCTGGGTTGTTTAGCGGGAAGGCCCTGTGCAGGGGCTCTTAGGCTACGGGAGTGGGATCTTTACTCTGCGGGGCCAAAGGGGGGGATGAGGAATCTGCCTCTTTAACAGGTGGCCCGAGGGCACTCTGGAGAAACCCTGATCTAAATTGTCCTCAGCCTCTCTTGGTGCTGCCTTTCCAGGATTTTCTGTCTTTTGGCAGCCCCGGAGGAAGCCCTCCTATCTAGGCAGGAAAAGGAGCCAATAAATAAATTCACACTAAGGTGCTACAGAGTGATAACAGCTAATCCCTTCCAAGGGCAATTGCTCATAGAAAAAAGGACAGTTTAACTCAAAAGAAAGAGCGTCTCCTAGAAGAATGCCACACTTTGGAGCTGGAGCAGGAGTAATTTATGGGCAGGAACACCTGAAACTTTTCAAAATCAGCCCCTCTTCTTTTCTGTGAGTCTGATGTTAAGCACGTTCCCCAAGAGGCTTTCGGCAGGAAGCTCCATGAGGGGAGGGAGATCTTTGTCTCTCTTGTTCACTGATACATTCCTAGAGCCTGACACAAAAAGGTGCTCTATTATGTGTTTGCTGAATGAATGAATGAATGAATGAATGAAACATCGCCTAAGGAACCTGGCTCCCGTCTCAAGTGAGACACACTTCGTACCTCCCCTCTCCTTGTAGCCTGCCCGGGATTGAGCTGAAAAATGATTTTCATACACGTCGCCCTCATTATAACATCATCCCTCAGAGCAAAGCTCTCTGACCACCCTGAAGACCTGTATTTAATGTGATGAAAGGTGATTTAATGGAGTTGAGGAGAGCGAAGCATAAAGCGGACAGCCGTTTCAGAACAGCAGAGCATGCTGTCCCTCCAAGGGGAAGGAAAGAAAAAAAAAAAAAAGAAAAAAAGGGGAAAAATATCCGACACCCTCCCCCAGAAAAGACAGGAATAAGAAGATGTTTTGGTCAGCTCCACAGGAAGGCAAAAATGAAAGTCAGATAAGTACGGAGGCCTCCCCTCCCCGGCAGCAGATAACTAACTTACCATTTATTTACCTTGGAGCTGATTATGTTCCGGGCTGAGGCAGGCAGGGAGATTTTATTGACATTTGGTCTCCCTTCACACATTTTTGCGACAGCCAGACATCAGGGACTGAGCTGCAGGATATTAAAGGATTTGGAAAAGTTATCAAGGAATGGGACATATTTATCAAAGCCACAGTGATATTAGAAAGCTGGGCTGCTGCTACACCTGGGTCTGTTACTTGATTAAAAAAATAATAATGATTCATCCTCTCGCTGGCTTTTGCACCTGGGTGAATGCTGAGTGCTTCTGCAGGACCACCCTTGGCCAGAGATTTGCAAATAAAGACCCTTTTTGGGTCTGGTAGAAAATTGTGGGTGATAGATCACAATAGTGGCTGGGAGGTGTGCACCGGCACCCGTGCACATGCACGGTGCGATAATGCCATAGGTTTGGCCGGAAGCGTCTATCAGCGTGGTACTAGACCTCCCGGGGCCAGGCCAATTACATCACGGCCTTCAGATATGCTTGCATACTCAGAGCATCTTTTATTTCCAAAAGAGAACTATTAAGAGTTGGTTGAGTGACTGAAGGATCGGTGTGCAGGGGCCCTGTCAAGGATCCCTAACCTGCTTCAACCACTGCATTTCGGTGAATAGCAATTATGTAATACAGGGACTCGCCATTTTCTAACGCCAGCAAGTAAGAATATTCCTCGAGTCACCTCTATTTAGCTCTCCCCCAAATTTTTCCACATGAATTATTCAGTGTATGACTGTTTCAATATGTCTGTCTTCGAAAAAAATGCTGGATGAACTTAAAGCAGCAAGAGGAAGTGCCTGCTTTGCAAAAATGATAGCCATCTGCATATTTATCTTGAAAGGAAAGTCTTTAAGGCATTCACCCAGGTGAAAATATCATAAATAGCAAGGACTGACCAACGGCCACCAGGCTCCACGGGGTTAATCCGGGTGTTGCCATCTGATTCCAATCCATCAGTCCTGGCTATAAATCGCTTATATGTCTGGGTGATAAAAAGCAAATATAAATTTTCAAAAAATTTAACCTTGCATGGTATATAAAGAGAATACATAATATTCTCAGGCATAAATATGTCTCAAGACAAACTCATTGCGTATACCCAGAATACATAATGGAACTTACAGAGACATATTTTTCTCCTAGCAAGAAAAAGCCAGAAATTCTGTAGTAAACCGTGCGGTTTTCGTTTCTGCAACTCAGCTGGGAGCTGTGCCTCTGACTCTCGGTCCCCTTCTAGAACCGCACAAAGTCTGGCTGAGGGAGAGAAAGTCTGGCTGAAGCTTGAGGGTGGGAGACCTGGGACTCCGGCAGGCTTCTGGGGGAGCTTGGCCAAATCATTTCACGTGAGCAGCTTCCAATTTCCGCATCTGGAAATGGAGGTGGCTGATCCAGAAACTAATGATTGCTAAGGCAGTGCTTCTCAAAATTTAGTGGGCGGGCAAATCCCCCCGGGGATCTTGATAAAACGTGGAGTCTGATTTCTGCAGGTCTGGGGCAGGGCTTGGGATTCTCCATTACTTTTCGCATGCTGGCTAGAGATGCCAAGGCTGCCCTGCTGGTTTGAGGATCACACCTTGCATAGCAAGGTTTTAGCATCCTCCCCAGATCAGATGGCGTAAGGCAGTGACTCTCACCCTTGGCTGCACATTGCATCACCTGGGAAGCTTAAAGAAAGGCCATTGCCCAGACCATATCACAGCCCAATCCAATCAGAATAATCGTTGGGGGTGTGACCCAGGCAACAATTTTTTTTTTAAAGCTCCCCAGGTGATTCCAAGGTGCAGCCAAGATTGAGTAGAACGGGTCAAAGGCACCAAATGGCTGCACACGCTTTGGTGGAGCCAGCTTTTTTGAGGTTTGTGGCGTCGTCACCCATGCTTGTGATAATCCAGTTAAATGGAGCAGAGGCAATTCACTGACATAGTAGTCTACACCATGCGACTGTGTCTTAGAATCACAGCCCCTCCCTGAACAGGTGAGGATGCTGAGCCTGTTTGTTCAGGAGATTAAGGCCAACGGGTCCCATGAACTTTTACAGGTAATAGGCTGCCACAGGTGGAACTTTTTTCTTTGTAATGCTTCTTTACTGAAGGCCAGATGATGGGTTGCCAATGTAGATGTGTACATGGGCCGGGTGGGCAGCAAAAATCATACATCAGAGCTGGATGTTTGCACATTTAAATATACAAGTGCATTTTTTCCCTTCCTCAAAGAATTATGCTCTTTCACATTTCTTTAAACTCATCACTGTCTTTTCCTTCTTTCCTGCTTTTGATAGAGACATGAGTACAAGAGAAATATTTATCTACTCTAAAAAACACAATAGCACAAGTGCAGTGGTAGAGCTAGGTTTATGTAGGGCCTGAGGTTTGTACAAATTGGAAGGGGGGGTCTTTAAAACTACACAATACTTTTACTTTTAAAAATGTATAATCATGAAAATATATTGCTATCTATGCCCGAGGATGTGGGACAGTGCCTGTGCAAGTGAGGGGGACTGAGATTTAGGCTTCATTAGCTTCATGGAAATCCACCTCTGGTACAAGTGAGAGATGAAAGACAACATAAGCAGAATTTTAACACACAGCACTGTGAACCTCACACCGAAACTTGACTATAAAAACAAAAACACAATGATGAAATGGCTGGGAAAGTTTAACCTATGTAATTCCATGGAACAGCTGAGACCCTCTTCTTTTGTGACCTTGAACGGTGACAACAGCCATGAGTAAGACCCAGGTGGCCTAGACCCTCAGACTCAAAGTGTGGTCTGCAAACCAGGAGTGCCAGCCAGCATCACCTGGGACTGCTTAGACACGTATAATCTCAGGTCCTACCCCAGACGGCCACGGTCAGAACCTGCACCCTCATCTGATGGGTGTGCATATCAGAGGTTGAGGAAGAACCTCTGACAATATTGAAAACACAAGAGAAGAAAAGAAGGGAGGTAGCTATGCGTCAGTTTGTTCATTAGTTCATTTATTCGCTCATTCATTCATTCCTTTATACATTCATTCAACAAATATTCTTTGAGTGCCTCCTCTATGCCAGGAACTGTGATAAGATGGCTAAATGGGGTTAGGAAAGAGACCTGCAGTGGTGATATATTGTTTGGCTTTGCCTGCCTCCAAATTTTTCTTTCCCTCTTTCCCCCACCCCCAGGAGGCACATCCTCACACATGCAGTGCGATGGCCAGTGCGTGACATTTGGTCAGCACAAGAACTGACTCGTTGGACTGCCGACAACTAGATGGGCTTGTGTGTTGAATTCCTTAAAGAGCCTGGCGCAGTGTGTGGGGCTGAGGTGGTGGTGAGCGGACCTCCCTGAAAGTTCATTAACACTAGACAACAGCAGCTGTCTCCTTTTGAGAGGTGGGTCATCTGGGAGTCAAGGGAATGACTGCCCTACGATGTCAGCCACAGGTGTCTGCCCTGGCTCTCAGCATCTGGGTAACTCCTCACTGCTTAATTCCCCTGCCTTAAAATGCAGGGGGATGAGGGTTAAGGGTCTGGGCTCCGGAATCTGATTGCTCAGGTTTGGGGTTGCAGTTCCACCATCCACTGGATCTGGACTGCGGGTGAGTTAAGGTAATTCTCCGTCCCCTTTTCTGTAATGTAGGCGTGGTAATGAGTAATGTACTTACGGTGGTGTGAGAGTGGCGGTGTGAGATCATGCACAGAGCACGGAGAAAGTGAGCCCACGGGAAACATGAGCTGCCGCCTCTGGGGCTGCTCAGGCCATATCAGTCACTTACAAGTTAGTATGAGTTAGATCTTGCAGCGAGGCTTTGATCAGCGTCAGGGGGGAGAGGTGAAGCTACAGGGAAGGGGTCCTGAGATAGAAGAAAGGGCTGACATCTCGCTGGCACACTTTTGAGAGGGTCTGTCCCAGAGACTGGAGCGTGAGGCGCCCTTTGTGAATGTGAGGAAGAAATGGCAATGTGCAGAATTTCAAGAGCTGAAAGCTGCGCTGGTTACCTCCTGGCGAAGGCCAGCCTCTGGTGCCTTTGTTCCTAGCTGGCTCTGTGTTTATGCAGGGAAACATCAAGCTTGTGTCCTCTCATTAACCCTTTGTTTCTTCTTTGTTCCTGATTTAGAACCCCCACAGTCTGATTATTTTTAGAGCCCTGAGAAGTCAGAAGTCACTTCTGTTTACAGAGGCCCACGGCCTTCAAAGGCGGGAGGGGAGTGCTAACAGCTCTCGCCCCACTCCCAGGCCCCGCCCTGTGCAATACATTCTGGGGCTCAACGGCAGAAAAAACACAAAGGGGAACAATCTTTCTTTCTCTTAGATGTTTACTTTCTCCGTTTCCCTCCATGACCCGAGTGGGTTTAAAACATGCGTGCACAAGCGTGCGTGCGCGCGCGCGCGCACACACACACACACACACACTCTTTTGTTTTCCCCTGCAAAGTGGGGAGGAATCATGCAGGGGCCGACATGTGTTTGGGAAACCTGTGCGTTCCACCCTTCCCTCACCACCTTCGACTTTTCCTTCCAACTCCCCCCTACCCCAGCACATCAAATCAGCAGCCTCCAAACCAGGCCAGAGGTGAGGACTTGCGCCACCCTCAGCATTAGGGGTGTTCTTCAGTGGACTATTCCAACCAGATCCTAGGCTCCCCAATTTGAAAAGCCAAGGCCACGGTATTTCCTCATCTCCATGCCCCAAAATTTCTGCTTTAGCACCGTGGAATGAGGGAGCTTGGAAATTCTGCAATCCAACCAACCCATTTCCCCAACGAGGATGCTGAGACCCAGAGAGTGGAGAGGCTTTTCTGAGCTCACCAGGCATGACAGCGTCACTGGGGGTCCTTCCCACAGAATTGAGCTCTGCATCACCCCCAGGGCTCTCCCAGGCCTTACTAAATGAAGTTGCTTTGAGCACGCAGGGAGCCAGGCAAAGCACCTGGATTAGTGCTACTTAGAGTGGGAGGTGGGGCAGATGTCTGTGCTGGTGTATGGTCAGGTCCCTGCACACCAGCGCCTGGGCTCCTCTGCCCTTTTTTTTTTCTTATTATTCAGAGAAGTAGTATTGCATGCTCTTCTGAAATGATGGCTGTGCTGGTTACACATCTAGGTGGTTGATGTGACCAGAAGTTTCTATCACTTCTCTTCATTGTGATATGTCTACATTGCACCAGGGCAGGGCCCCAGAAATAATAGTGCGGCAGTTCTGAGACCATCTATGTGAAAAAACATACGCACATGCGCACTATGTGAAAAAATACATGCGCGCGCGCGCACACACACACCCACCCCTTTGAGCATGAAGATGCTCCTGTTTATGCCCTAACCAACCAGCACAGAGCTCACATGGTCGATGACACCGCAGCTGCCATGCCACTGTGTATTCTCCTCCCACCAACCCACATGTATGTAATTTGTGCAGAGAAGGCTGTCTCCTCCAGATTTGGGGGTCAAGGTCACAAAATGTCAGTCTCTGAAATGGAAGCTGATAAAAAACCCACCTGGTATGCATGGCTTTAGCTATCTGTGGAATCTTCCAAGAGCTGACCCTGTCCCAGGCACTGTTGTACTTTCCATATTGGGGCTCCTTTAACCTGAGCTGTGTTTTTTGACACACGGTAGCTTTGTGATCTTAGAGAAGAAACTGAAATCTCTGTACCTCAGTTTCCTCATTTGTAAAATGCGAGTAATAAGACCTCTTCTTGGTAGTGTATATGTATGGTGGGGGATTCACTTAGAATAATGACACCGGCAAGACACTCAAACTGTGTCTGACCCAGGGAAGGAGCACAGCAAATGTTAGTTCTTTCCCCTCTTTCTTAAGAGTTCAGAGTGTTTACAAGTATATTGCTGGGATACTATGGTGGGTTCCCCATCTTATTATCTCAATAACTAGCTATGTGACTCAGGGAAGGTCATTGTATCTGCACTTCAGTTTCATTCATTCATTCATTCATTCAGGCAGGCAGGCAAGTGGCCACTGAATATTCATGGAGTGTTTACTAAGGGCCAGTCATTGTTTTAGGTACTGAGGAAACTGTAGTGAACAAAACAGGTAAAATTTTGGTCCTCATGGAGTTTATAAACTGATCTAATGAATTATAAAACAACCAAATAGGACTTTCAGTAGAGAAGAGGTAGTCTTTATAGAGTCAAAAATGTTAGAATGTGTCAGTCTTAATACATCTAAAAAGGTGCTGAAGTCTGTTCAATTCTCTATGCTATGATTCATGTTTCCAAGGTATACCTATTAGGAACCTTTTGATTTTTAAATGACAGAAAACTCATCGCAAACGAACTTAAGTCACAACAGAATTTATTGGCTCACAAAACTGACAAAAGCTGAGCAGAAATGTGGGCTTCAGGCAAAGTTCGACCCAGCAGCACAAATCATGCCTCCAAAGACCTGGTTTATCTTCATCTGTCTTCCCTACATTATGCCATTTTGACTCCAATTCCACATGGTGGTTCCCACTTGCTCCAGGTCCTCTGTTATAATAACAAAATACTACCCAGCTCCAGATCTTAAGCATTTTCACTGCCCAGAGGTTTTCTCAGAAGTCCTACCAAATTACTCCTCGCATTTCATGGATCCTGCCCCTGAAGGTAGGAGGGAGGTCCATCTCCACAAATCATACCGACTAAAAATGGGGAAGGGGTCCCCAAGGGGAAAATCAGGGTCCTTTTGCTGCAAGCGTTGAGAAAAGCTGGGTTGTCCAACAGGAAGCTTAAACACATGCCCAGGGCACCAACATAGCAGGAGGAGCAAAGGCAATGTTTAAAAGAAGCAATATGAATTTTAACATATATTTTTAAAAGCATTGAAGTCATCATAATGGGAAAATTGAAACGTTGTTTTCATTGTAATTATAGTTGAGCATTACTTTTATTTTGAATAACACATAGGGTGGTACAGAGCACTATAATCTTTTCAGTGCTTGAAGGTCCCTAAAAATCTTAATTCAACCCTGTGGGCAAACAACAAAGCCTGCTGCCTCCAGCTGAAGCCCCGATTGCCAGTGTAGCGTTCCTTGTTCCTCGAGGGCAGGATCACTGGAAAGGGGTAGTAAAGTGGTCTTCAGTTTTATTCATCTAAGTGGTCTTCAGTTTTATTCATCTGTGGGTTCTTGTGAGTTTGGTTAATGTGAGTCAGTCCTATGGAACTAAAAGTGTTGATTTCCAGCTGGCTGTGATGAGGCCTAGGCCTCTACCTAAGTGATCACAGGCAGAGACAGACCCTGAGAGAGCTGTCCTTCCCTCCCTCCTCAGCACCCTCTTGGTGACCACAGGACTCCTACTTGACTCAGTCAAAATGAAGCTAAATAGAAGAAAGTCTGGAAGGAAATATAGCCAGCCTTTAGCAGTGGCTATCTTTGGGTGGTGAGATATGGTGACTTTCATTCATTTCTTTCTTCATTTTTTTATTCCCCAAATATTTGTTGATGGCCTGTAATGTACCAGTCACTCTTCTGGACACTGTGAATAGAACAGAGTACAAAGCAGGAAAAAAAAAAAAACCCACTTTCATAGAACTCACATCCAAGTGGAGGAAGATTGATAATAAACCAAATGAATATGTAAAATCTACAGTATGGTAGACAGCAATAAGACTAGGAAGAAAAAGAGATCTAGGGAAATAAATGGGGAATTGGAGGAGGGGTGAAATTGTAAATTTAAATAAGAATCCAGGAAAGACTTCACCAGGAAGGTGGCATGTGAATAGAGGCATGAAAAAACTCAAGAATGGGCCATGTGGCTGTGCTCTAGGCAGGGGAAGCAGCCAGTGCAAAGGCCCTGGGGCAGGCTGTGCCAGGCACGTTCCAGGAACAGCAAAGAGGTCAGTGTGGCTGGGGCAAATTGATGATGGCGGAGGGGAGAGTAATAGCTGAAGTCAGAGAGGGGAGGGAAGATGGTGCTGACCGTGTAGACTGCACAGGCCCTTGTAGGGACTTCTGCTTTTGCCCTGGGATGGGGAGTATTGGAGAGTTATGGGTAAGGAGTGCCTTGGGATCTGGCTTAAGGTTTAAAGAATTCTTCTGACCTCTCCGTTGAGAATGGACTACCAATAGGCAAGAGCAGGAGCAGGGACACTGATGAGGCCTTTATAAAAAAGATACAATGACAGTTTGCCTGGGGGAGGAGGTGGCAAGGAGGGGTCAGGTTCTGCATTTATTTTCTCCTTTATTCATATGTCTCTATTTTCCACATTTACCCCAGTGAACATGTAGGAAAGAAGACAAATCGAAGCCACCTGCATTGATTCACTGGGGTGCGCAGGGAGTTGCCGTCAGTCCCGTTGCTGTTGGGAGCATGGAGACGGTTCTATTCTGGAAGCCTGGGCCCGGGCCACCCAGAGCAGAGGCGGTCCTCATACCGAGGGTGGGCCTCCAGACACCACATCTAGCCCCTCTTGCTGCCCTCAGGGCGGTTGTGACCCATTCCCCCAATGAGAGGGTCACCAGGAGAAGGTCATCTTTAAGCAGAGGGTGGGATGGGGACTGGGTCTCTCACAGGGCCTCCTCTCTTAGCCTCCTCAGAGGAGATGATGCAGCCAGGAGGCAATGACGTGGTGGCAACTGGGGCCTAGTCTCATGGCTCACATGATGTTGGGGGACACAGAGCGGTTGTAGGAGCAGCTGCACCTACGACAGGGCCTGGTGAGGGCTGTGCCCATGCTTCCCCACCTTTGCCTGCTAGTGCTGAAGAACCATCCAGCACCCACCGCGCAGAGATTGGCCTGGCATCCCCTTGCCAGGTTACTGCTGTGTTCCCACCTCTCTGCTGGAGATGCTGTCCTCCATGGGAGCCACTAGCCACATGTGGCTTTTAAAATTGAAATATAAATTAAGAGTAAATAGAATGAAAAATTCTGTTCAGTAGCCACATTTCAAGTGTTCAGTAGGGACAATGGCCGGGAGGCCACCGTATTGAACAGCACAGATCTAGACCATTTCCACTACGGCTGCAGGTTCTGTCGGAAGGTGCTGAGCTAGAGGATGGGGCAGGCTGTTTGACACTCATGTGCTGATGCTCACAGCAAGCTGGCCACCCAGGGATAAGGCTTGTGGGGTGGGGCAGTGTGTCATCAGGGCATTCCACTCCATGCCTGCCTCTTCATTCCTCCCCAATTCAAATGTCACCTCCTCTATAAAAGACTCAGTACATCCCTGGGCTCTCATGACACTTGCAAATACAAATAAGGTACTATCCCACACTTGGAACTACCTATAATCATGTATGTTGCATCTGCCCCATATGACTGTCAAGTCTTTTGATGGCAGCGTGTCTTATTCAGCTGGGTATCTCCAAAGCTTAGCACAAACTTGGCAGGTCATGGATGCTCAATAAATGTCTGTGGCATTCCACGTTACAGGGGCCACTCTCCCTCCAACTATGTGGCTGTGTGTCTTTGCACAGGTCACTTAAACTCTCTGAGCTCCAGCTGTATCATTGCTAAAATGTGGGCTCCTGGGCCAGGTGATATTACTGGGGCACACAGTCAAAGCCATGCATAAGATTGACAGAAGCTTCCTTGAGTATGATGTTGATTTGAACAAAAAAATACATAGATCCTGCCTGGTAGCAGACATGTTTCTGCCACTCACAAACTGTGTGACTTCAAACAGTGTACCCAACAAATCTGAGCCTCTCAATTGTCACGTGTAAGAGGAAATGGGGGAGTTATTGTGGACGTGGTGCCAGGCACAAGGCCTGGCCTATCATAGGAGCTTAATGCTCACTAAAACGCAACCTATTTGCAGATAGAGCCACAGGGTCTCTGGAAACCCAGGCTGGAGGTCCTGGGACAGCCCGAGTGGGGCTTGGAGGTGGAACTCCCCTCAGCCCATGGCAGGCTGCCTGCATGAGTTGCTCTTCCCAACGCACCTGGTGATGGTGGTGAGCATAATTCATCCCTGCTCATGGTTAATGGCTGGTGACATTTTGAAGACGAATGCCTGGCTTTGGCTTTGCCGGCAGCAGGGGGATTTTAATATGCCTGATTGATGTCGGGCTCCAAAGAAATACAAAACAGAATTGCACACAACACCTGAGAGCAGACATAGAGTCACGAGAGTGAGATGTGGGTGCTCAGATGCCCCCTTCACCCCAAGAGACTATGAGAGGCGGTGGCCGGAGCGGCTCATCTGTCTTAGCTGTTTGGACATGCTGAAATGGCGGGCCAATTCGCCATGGACAGAAGCATTTCGTGGGAACTTGGAGATTAAAATTCCGCACGCCTGGAATCGATATTCTATGCTGGTGTTATAATTCAGTTTGCAAGGGAGAGGGTGTAGCTCTCCGAATTCTTGGGTGAAATAAAGCACATATCCACAGGATTAAGAGGATTTCCGTGCTTATAAATCACACCCAGCAGTGGGTGGGTATCGAGAGTGGAGGAGGATGAGGGAGGATGGCAGGGGAAGCCCGGAGGAAGGCAGAGGAGAGGAGGCCCCGAGTCCCACTGGAGACCTTCGGTCACACATTTCATGGGAGGCTGGCACGCCACACTGAGCATCAGACCAGTGTGATGTTTCAGATGGGAGCGAAACAAAAAGGTGGCCTGGAGTACTTGGCTTGGCAAAAGCAACCCTTATCAGAAATGACTCTAAAGTCAGGCACGATGACCATAAACAGTGGGAGGCCCTTCTTGACACCAATATTAGCTACTGCATCTTAAAAGGAAAAAAAAATGGACAGATTTGCAGAATGACTTTTTTCCCCTTAGACTTGCTACTGTGTGTCTCTGCTTGTTAGGTTCTGCTTGGAGGAAACAAATTCGGATCAATGACCTGGAATGTACCAGGCCCTTTCACTCCGGGCAGAGGCAGTTTGTGCTGACTCCCAGCCCGCCTCCCCCGCCTCTCTCCTTCCCTCACAGGCCCTCCAGGACACGGGACACAGACACCTCTTTCCCCTAGGGAGGGACACCCTGGGAAAAGCCCTTAAGAGCTGGCAGGAGGCCCATGTCCCAGGCAGGATTGGCAGGATCGCTGGGGCTTCCCTGGACTGCAAGTTTAGAGCAGCTGGGATCGGAAGCGAAATGGCATTTCTTGGTGTCAGTCCATTCTCTAATGGGTAACAGTTGATGTTGCAGAATCAGCCCGATGATTCGGCATGATTAGAAGGCACCGCTTCTTAGGCGGGCCTGGGGATCATGGCCTGAGCTCGGAATGAGCTCTCAGCCCCCCAGGGAGGGGGCCAAACCCCGCTGGAGAGAAGCCCCCACTCCCACTAAGGAAGCAGAGGTAATAACTAATAACCTTCCCTCCACCCCGCCTTCTCCCTAACCTTGTCGTGAACCGTGCTTGTTTTGTTCAAAGAAGTGCTCGTGCAACCAGGCTCACTTTAATGAAAAGCAGACCCTCGCTCACCGTCCCCTCCTTGGGCAACAGAGATAAAAACCTAATGGCATGTCAGATCCTTGATGGCAAACTCGCCAGGAAAACAAAATTATCAGGGTAGAGCGGAGGCAGCGGACCGTATCTGCTTTTGTACCATAAAATAACATAACCCGCTGACCCCCTCATTTGCTGAAGGGGCACCGGGCTGGAAACGCGGAGGCCTCTCTCCAAAGTTCCCGCTGCCTGCTCCGAAACAGCCTCGCTCCCTGCTCTCTTTCCCTCCCTCTCCCCTCGGGCATTTCAGTCCTCATTTCCATATTCCAAGGCACAAGCCCTTGATGCCAAGGCGTTTATCACCGTGCAAATTGTGAGACTCTTGACAGCAAAAAGTCCTCAGAAGGTTTCCCGAGCAGGCGCGTGCACACACGGTACTCTGCATTGAAAACAAAATTCTCAAACTATTTCTAGCAGACAGCAAAGTCAAAAAGTCTCTTACCTGAAGGACTCTCTTGACAATTCACACAATGACATTTAATTACATCCGAGAGATGTTTTGAAACAACGTCAGAAATTAAAGAATGGCGAAAGTCCTTTAAGAACAGCCCTTCTGTCAGATGAGCATAATGACCTCGGAGAACTTTCTCCAGTTGGAGAACTGGCTGCCATGGCTACTTTTCTCCTTATTCTCTGCCCCCTTCTGCCTTTCACAGTTATTGGAGACATACCATGAGCAAAGGTCCAAGGTAGGTTCTGGAGAAACCTTGAGCAAGAGAGAAATGATCGCTGCCTGATTTCTAGACACTCATCTGTGGCAGAAGCTGCTTCTTGCTCCTCAACATCCACTATTTTTCTTCCTCAATAATAACCCCCCAGTTTTTAGCTAGGCACCTGTATCTCAGGAGTAAAAATTACATGGCCCAGCCTCCCTTGCAGCTAGATATGACCATGTGATTAAGTTCTAGCTAATGGGATGTAAGCAGGAGTATTGTGTGAAGCTTCCAGGAAGTGTTATTAAAGTGAGGGAAGCATATGATTTCCTCCATTTTCTTTCTTGTGCGTTGGAATGTGGATACGATGGCTGGAGTTCAAGCAGCCATGTTATACCATGAGGTAGAAGTCATGTATGGACGATGAACAAAGAGTGAGATAGAAAGAGCCTGCAATTGTAGAACCACTTTGGAAAGCTTGCAATTTCTTATAAAATTGAATGTATATTTACACTATGCTCAGCAATCCTATTCCCACTCATGACCCAAGAGCAATGAAAACTTATATCCACACAAAGATTTCCACACAAATGTTCATAACAGTTTTTTTTTCCATAATAGCCCCAAACTGGAAACAACCTAAATATCCATCAACAGGTGAATAAACAAACTGGTGTATTCATACAATGGAATACTACTCCGCAGTAAAAAAAACAAACTACTAAAATACACAACAACATTGGTTAATCCCAAAAGTGTTATGCTGAGTGAAAGAAGCCAGAAACAAAGAAATACCTACTGTATAACTCCATTTATATGGAATTCTAGAACAGGCAAAACAATTCCATGGTGATCGATGGCAGAACAGTGGTTGCCTGTGAAGGGTGAGGGTCATCTGCAAAGGGACATGAGGAAAGTTTCTGAGATGAGGAGATGTTGTACATTTCAGTTGAGCTGTTGATTACATGGTGCATACGTTTGTCAAAACTCATCAGGATCTGTGTATTTCACCACGTGCAAATTTTACAACAGTAATGACAATGATAATGATAATAATAATAGCCAGGATCCTATTGACTTTGTAAAGCCACCCTTTCAGCCCTCAACTGTCCACCTGTGAACCTTATCTATATGAGAGAATAAAACTTCAGCCAGTCTTCTTTGACATTTTCCATCACTTTTAGCTAATCCTGTCTTGACATGCTACATCTTTTCCATGCCAGTCACCGATCGCGTGGCTGACTCCTCTGTCTGCTCTGAGCGGTGAAGTTCACGGGGGAGTCGGTCCCAGGAGCTAGGGCACAGGTGGGATTTGACAGCAGGGTTAATCCGAGTGCTATAGTTTAGAGAAGTCTCACCCTGGTCCTTGTTCCAGGATTTCCCCAGCCTGAACACACAGCCCACCCAGGAGAGTGGAGCACTGCCGTCTCCTTCACACCTGGCGGCCCATTCTGCAAGCTGGATCCCACCTTGCGGGGTTCACTTTGGTCAGCTGATTATGCTTGAATGCCGGTACTAGGACTATTCTTAGAACGCTGCCAATCCCCAGGAGGCTCTGAAGATGCACACGGCTGAGTAACAGCTGCATCGCAGCTATTGCCGATGTTATAATCATCATCATTATTGCGGAGTTTTGGCTTTTGTGGTATGTCAATCAGGGGATATTTGGGGGCCTTTCACCATAATTGGAAGAACCAGTCCGGGGCATGTATGGGTTTCCATTCAGGGTGGGTGTGACCTCAAGGGAAGCATATTTTCTTGTGTACAGTAGGGGCCAGTATTTCTGGTAGGTCCGATTTGCAGCTGCCTACATGGAGGGATTTCAGGTTGATCCTCTGTCCTCCTCTCCTGTTTTGCCCAGCCCTGCCACCTCTGCCCCAAGTAGTCCCCTCACCAGCAACCACAAATTCTACAGTTAGAGATTCATTCCTTTGACTTTACATTTTCTCTGCCATTAAAACACAAATCCTCCTGCTGGCTTTCTGAGAATTGTATTTTCTTTCTTCTCTCATTTTCCCCTTTAAAAGAAAAAAAGTGGCAAACATAAAGGGCCCCATGAGAGGGCATTACTGTGTGTAGGGGGAGAGCATGAAAAAAAGGAAGATAGGGCAAGATCAGTGAGGACAAACACCAACAAGAAAGGTGAGTGTTTCCTGTGTTTCCAGCATGTTCTAGGTGTTGGCACACATTATGTCCTCAGGGTAGCTCTCCTCCTGCAGTTTTATTTAACAAGCACTTGGTGCTTACTATGTACCAGGCACTGTAGCAACAACTGTATGAAACTCAATTCATTTAATTCTCACATCAAGCCCATGAGGTGAGTTTATTAGTATCCACAGATGCTAGAGGAGGAAACTGAGGCACAGGGTGGGTAAGTAACTTGCTCAAGGTCACATAGCTGATCAATAGCAGAGCTGGGTCTCCAATCCCAGCCGCCTTGCTGCCGAGCCTGTGCCCATAAGAACTCTTATGCAACCATAAAAAAAGCAGGTTATTGCTCTGCCATCATTGGATGATCCTAATTGCCCAGCTATCTTGCTTTTTTACTCAAACAGTATTTCTTTCAAATAGAGACCTGGAGAGAGATCTTACTATTATAATCTTTTTTTTCACAATGAGATGTTTTCATTTTAAGGATGCAACCGCATAGTCCTGGCATTTCACTTCTCACCTATGACATTTTCCCACAGGAAAAAGATGTGGTATCTTTTTCTTTTTAAAAAAACAGTCTAAAAGCAAAACACAAGGACAGCAACAAAAACCCTGTTTGGTGGATGTTGTGCCATCTTTGTAACTCAGAGACACTGGGACCCAGAGCACAGTGCTTTGGGCCTCCAAGACACATTTCCCGAGATTTTAGGGTGAGGTTCTTTTAATTACAAGCGGGGAGAAATTTGTCCAACCGGGAGAGGCATTAGAGTCACAGGTAAAGAAAGGAGACACAACCCTGAGGAGTACAGGGGACAAATATTGGAGCGTTGTCGATAGAAGAAAAGCCAGTGTGTAGGACAGGTACCTTGTGTTTGTTGTGGTGGCTGTGGAAGATACTGGAAGCTGTTGGCTCCAGCACTGATGCTTCTGTAGACCTGGGAAGTTGGGAGCCTGCCAAGGCGGGGGGTGGCACTGGGGGTGACATTCTGGAGAACAGCACCTGGAGTCTTTCTTCCCCCCAAGAAATAGAAACCACATGTGTAACGAAGGGGAAGCAGACCGTTCCACAGAGAATTTCCTCGTCATACCTGGGCAGAATTGGAATCTTCTGTGCACTGTGTTCCTGCCTCCTATGCTACTGATCCTGGTGTTCCATTTGTAGAGGCCACAGGAAGGAGTGATCCTGCTTTGGAAAGGTGAAGGCAAAGAGGACCAGTCCTCTTAGTGGCCCGGGCAGGAGTGAGACAGAAGCAGAAGAACACAAACTTCTGGTGAGTGCAGGGAAAAGGCAGAATCTGAACTGAACACAGACCATACCCTGGGGCCAGGGGCTCTAGTGACATGCATGGCTTCCTGCTCCCATACCCCCATGCTCCCCGACTAACTGGGGCTGCCGATCTCAGACCTGAACTTTCCTTAGGGTCAGGGACCAGTCCAGGCTGACATCCCACTGGACCTTCCCTGAAATACCATTGTCAATCTGTAGCCACTTCAGTTTAGCCTAGAGTCTCTTGAAACTTGCTGGCATGGAAGCCTGTCCCCCACCCCACCCCGTTACTCCTTCACGCTCCCATGTTTTTGAGGCCTCTTCTGCATGTTGCTGCTCTCGGAGTTCAGAGGGCCTTTCCCTTCCTTCTTATAGCTGTTTTACTGCCTGGTTCCTGCCCAATCCAATGTGTGAATCTTCACTGGCCAGGGTCTGGCCTGTCCCCTGCTGAGGGAGCCCCCTTTCTGACTAATTGGGGTTCCAGAGCGATTGTACTCATAAGTGAAAAGGCATCTGTGGGCATCTAAACATGTGCTACAATGCTAGACACACCTTATCTCATGTGACTGCCAAACCATCCTCTTGTTCAAATAACCTGGATACCTGGGCTTCAGAGCCCACGAGCTATAGCAACCTTTCCCAAAGTGGGTTCTGTGGAACACTAGTGGCATGGTGCCAAAAGTTAGAAAACATCACATACTATACCTCCCAATTGGAGATTCAGAATGCATGCGTTAAAGGCTCTGAGACCTGTCTCACTTAAAAAAAAAATTAATTGACACCCCACCCCAGTTTCCAACATCCCAACTCTTTTTCACTTTAAAATAAAAAACACAGCATTTCCCGATTTATTTGACCATAGAACATTGTCTCTATGCAACTTGTTGTAGATTAAATTATCATACAACAAAAATTCACTCCCTCTCTCTAAAATCTTCACTGGGAGAGTAAACTTCCTTGTCCCATTGACAAAAGGCTTGGCCATGTGACTTGCTTTGGCCAATGGAATGAGAGTAGAGTGTGCTGGTTTCAAGCCTAGGACACTGCATGTTTTCATTTGTCCTTTTGCACTTTTCCAGCCATCCTCAATGAGAAGAGCGCACCCCAGGAGGCTGCTGCCCCTCTATCGTGAACCTCAGAATGAAACACATGGACCACAGCCACCCCAGCCGACCTGCAGATGCATGAGTGTAGAAAAAATGCCAATCATTGGGGTTGTTTGTTACTCAGCATTATCATCAGTGGCAATAGCTAAGCAATACACTAGTCCTATTTAACATGTCATAGAACCATAGCACTCAATGGAACCCTCTTTGGGAAATGCTGAGTTGCAGTCAGTCAATGGTCAAGCCAGAGTTGCACTCAAGTCTTCTAATGCCAAAATTCCGAAGCCTGCATTGCATCAAGCTGAGGGAGTTGAGCAACAACTGCCTTCAGGGTTGGAAGGCTGCCCTGAGATAGTATGATTTGGGGATTTCTTCCTGCCAGGAGAAATGCAGGGGATGGAGCAGGCGATGGTCATAGCATCTCCAGGTTGGCACTGTAAGGCCGTTTTGGAGCACTCTGGCACGGGCACCAGAAGCAGGAAACATTTGTGCTGCTGTAGTCCGTCCCAGGCCAGGTCCTTGGAGGCACTGCTTCCCAGAGGTTCTGATGTCAGACTGTGTTAGGACCGCTTTCTAGTTCTTTCCTTCCTTAAACCTGCAGAAGCCACATTATTTTCCAAGGTCCTTGTCAGTAGCCTAAATTCATACCAACTTGCTGAGTTGGTACAAAGTGCAGAATTGATGGTACAGAAAGACATTAAACAACCTACAACCCTTTAGACCATGTCGACAGATCATCCGTAGCCTCAACTGCAGAAACATTTCATTAAATCTTTGCAGTTTCTCCCCAAAGACTAGGAATGCCCTTCTATCTTTTAAAAACAGATGGAGGCCTGGCATGATTTTCACTCCAGCTGGGACAGTGAATTCACCTGAGCTAAGCTCTAGAGAGGATCGGTTAATCTTCATTCAAGAAATACATCTTGAGCACCCTAGGCCATGGAGGGGCTGGAATCCACCACTGTCTGCAGGGAGTGGGTACTCTCCCAGCCCAGAGGGGAGAGAGGCAGGCTGGTGACAATGACAATGCAATGTGCTAAGGGAGTCCGTGGCATCTGTTCTTTATAAGCAAAAAAGTAATTATCGAGGTCTGTCCATATATAGGGACAATTGTGAAGCACCCCCCTTCAGCCTGTCAAATAGTGGCTATAGGGCCACCCTCGCAGTTAAACTGATACAATGTGCACGGAATGGGCGTGATTAATTATCAATGGGGTGAAGCTCCACCCAGTGATAGTGATTGGCTGACTGAAGAGTTGAATGGGCTCCAAAATACCAGCCTAAGCTGAATCGGGGCGTGCCCTGGGAGGCAGCCCTGGAATGTGATTGGAAATTAGGAAATGATAAATTAACAAATCAAATCCCTTGTCTTGTGCTGTGTTTGGAAAAGAACTGTAAAAAGAAGAGGCTAGGCTGGGTGTGGTGGCTCATGCCTAGAATCCTAACACTTTGGGAGGCCCAGGCAGGAGGATTGCTTGAGGCCAGGAGTTTGAGGTTGCACAGTGAGCTATGATGTCCCCACTGCATTCTAGCTCTCCACCAACAGAGTAAGACTCTGTCTAAAAAAAAAAAAAAAAAAAAAGGAAGAAGCTGGTCAGCCATGGAGACTTCCAGAAAGGTAAGTGAGACCTAGAGGCAGAGGCTGGCTGGTGGGACCTATTGAATAACTCCAGAGGAGAGAGCTCCTTGGTCAGGATCCTTGCGCATGCCAGTTTCCTTGACCCCATAGCTAAGATTGGGACTCAGCTAGGGCCCAAAATGATAAGGAGGCATTCAGTGTCAGGGTCATGGAAGTTCAGGGTCGGCACCTGGGAGTGAGTGCTTCCCTAGGTTTTGTGTCCTAGGTGCCTCACTTGCCTCACCCGAGCACTAGCCCTGGCAAAGAAGCATAAAGCACTAGCCCCGTACTTGGAAGGTGTGTTTTGAATCTTGGCTCTGTCACTTATTAGCTCTGTGATCTTGAGGTGGTTCCTTAATTCTCTCAGTTCCAGCTCCCCATCTGTGAAATAGGGATGCAGTTCCAATATCACAGAGAAATACACGAGAATGATGCTTACAGAATACTAAGTGTGGAGCCTTCAGTAAATGGTTATTAATGGCTTGGCAAGGTGTCCTTTCTGCTGGGAGAGAGTCCTCATTCAGGCTTATCTGAGCGATGTCTCTTAAGGTCATTGTAGTGGAGGCTGTGATGTGCCACCTAGGTTCCCCTTAAGGACCACAGCATTGCTTCCCCCAGCTGCTGAGAGAGCCACTGACAGGAAGGCCTCAGTGGTCTTCCCCCTCCCCCACCCACCCAAAGATTGCCTCAGCTGAAGGGAGCTTCCTTGTTGAAGGTCCACTCCCTTCCTGGGGCAGCCTGCATCCAATGACTGGTCATCTAGGAGTATAAAGTCCCAGACGTCTGGCCCCAGCTTGGGACTACTCTGAAGGGCCATCTCAGCTCTAAAGTCCCCAGGGTGTCAGCTTCTCAATGGGGGGTACTGCAGCCCAAGTTCCTTCTCTGCCCGACTCTGCTTCCCTCGCTGCCCCAGAGGGCCTCCTTCACAAACTTCTTATGTGTCACATGCTAGCTCATCTCAGAAGTCTGCTCACCGGGGAGCCCAGCCTGTGATAATCATCCCACTCCTTCCTTCTATTTCTGTGCTCACCATGCCAATCAGGATTCTTTTGTTGTAAACTTCAGCAAAAAGAACAACATGTCAGACCACAGACTCCCAGGAAAGTGGAAAGATGGGAAGAGCAGGGAAACCACCAGTCTCCTGTCCTCAGATCTGTGACTCTTTCTGCGTGTGTGTGTTATTCTCCCTCACCTGTGGACCACTTCCTCTACATGGTGGGATATGGGCTCGTTCAGAGCTTCTCAATTCTGCATCTTAAATCCCAGGCCATTTGAGAAAAATGGACTCATTTCTAGTTTAGAAAACTCCAGAGAAGAGTTCTGATTGGCCCAACTTGGGTCACATGTCACCCTAGACCAATTAGCAGAGCCCAGTGGCCATGTTAAGAAATGGTCACACTCATGGAAACCACCATGTTTTGGCAGTTAAAAGAGGAAGAGAGGGAAAGAGAGTTTGGCAGGTAAAGGAAAAAGCACCCACTAGGAGAGAATGTTGTCATATTTTTGGTTGCCCGGCATCCAAACCTCCTCTCTCTGAATCTAGGTAGGGGGTAGAGCCCACCTGTCACTTGAGCAGCTAAAAATGCATGGCGCTTGCTGTAGCAGACGCTATTGTGCCCACGCATAAGCACTTGGCACTCACGACTCCTTTATATGCCAACGTAAGCACGTGTATAACTCTCCTTGCAGTCAAGGTTGGGTGGGCAGGGAAGTTGACTTCCCTTGAGAGTTAAGGCCACCCTCAACCAATGACAGATGGGAATTGGTCAATCAATACACCAGTTTCCTCACCTCTCAGGTGGGACAACTCCAAGGGAGTCTATGCCGTCTCTCAGAGATCCCCAACAAGAATGAGCCCCCATTGCTCACAGTGGTGACATGCTCACAGCTTCATGACCTGTCCTTTCTCAGCTTCTCCCTTCTCCAATCTCAGTACCCCACTTCCTACTGGTACCTCCTGGAATCACTGCCCAGGTAAACTATTTACACTCAAATCCTTATCTCAGGGTTTTCTCCTAGAGAAACCCAAAGAAAGACACTTGCCTTTCCAACATTCTTGGTGGTCAGGCAATGCATGTGTGACTTAGTTAGATCCACCCGCCATACAGATTTGAATCCGGAGCAAGGGACAGTGGAAAATTCCTTCTGGCAGCAGCCATGGTGGCTGCAACATCCAGTTCCCAGTGAAAAAAGGAGTCATATCTGTCATCTGTTGGCAGTACAAGCTGTTGTTTTCGCTGGATCGGGTCCTCTCCGCAGGTGCCCTGATCCCACGTGCTTTCCAACGCTGGTTCAGCAGCTCTACCAGCAACTTGGTGAACCACCTGACATCGCTTCAACAATGCCTTGAATGCTCCAATGAAGGCAGACTTGGTTCTAAAACTCAAGCCACCATCAGCCAATGTGGCCGCCCATATCATTTGCTCATAGGTAGAGAATGTGGTGTCAGGCTGGTGGGAATGTCTGGCATCACTCTGCATTAGTCTGATTAGTCATCGTGGCTTGTATATTTTAATCTGTGTTGAGCTGGATGAGTGAGTCGATCCATTCTCAGGGTGCCGAGAGCATCCAGTTTCTGAGGCTGCTAGGCTGAGGCTCTCACTGCCACCCATGGTGGGTTCACCAAAACGCCACCTCGGAGGATAGTGGGCAGGTTCCAGCCTGGGCGAGCTGCAGGTTTTTCCCAGACATCACTCCTCTGTGTCACTCAAAGCAGCACTAAGATCCCACCACCCCCCACCCCCGCCCCTGTCACCCAGTCAGACTCACTCACAGGCCAGATTCCCTTTTCAGAGCAAGACCGCAAGTGCAGAGAGCTGCGAAAGGGGCCAGGAAGAAAATCTTTCCAGGAATACTTTACCCAGAGGAGAGTAAGCTCAGAAAGCCAAATATGCAGCTCTGAGCTACCACTAAAACCTCCTTAGTGTGGTGAAGAGGGGGGGGGGGAAAGAAAATATTTTCTTACTTTTCTGCCTTCTTCCTGGTCTTGATAAAATTAACATTGCTGAGTGCCAGTCTTCTCTGAACATACGCAGAAGAAACATTAGAATAGAATAGAGTAAGAATAGAATAGGATATGATATGATGAATAGAATAGAATAGAATAAGCTGAGCTCATGATACAGGCAAACAATACCATCTTGCTTACTGGTTTCTGTGTCAGCCTTCCTTTTCTCCACGAAACAAATGCCCTGCAACTTCACCCCCAGCAAACAGGGTGAAAATAAGCAAAAAGAAAGTTCCCTTGTTGCCTCTGGGTGACTGTTGGGGGTGGGTCAGAAAGGCCCTCTTTGGCTGAAGCTGCATTTGCACACTGACACACTCCTCTCTTGTTAAT
Organism: Eulemur rufifrons; assembly: GCF_041146395.1. Classification (NCBI taxonomy): domain Eukaryota; kingdom Metazoa; phylum Chordata; class Mammalia; order Primates; family Lemuridae; genus Eulemur; species Eulemur rufifrons. Next base: position 110,805,707 of record NC_091012.1, read on the forward strand.
ATTTGCATTGAACAAGCCATTTTCTGTGCTGACATTTTGCATCTAGTTAAATGCCAGCAAATCCAGAGAGATGTGACTTTGACCTGTGGTTCTGCCCTTTTGGACAAGCGTCTGATGCTGTGGTACTTTCATTCTAATTTCTTATATTTCACATTTTGAATTCTTTCACCTCAGTTTTTTTTTTAACTGGATGAAATGTTTCAGACAATATTATCTCTGCTGAATATTTAATTGAGAAATGTTGTTAAAAAGGCATTTGGCTTAAACGATCTAAGTGTATGCATAGATATTTCTTTTCCGACAGTAAAGTGGCTTTGAATGATTTTTGTTATTATTCAGGAATTAAAGAAAAATTTGCCTTAAAATGTTCAATGTAGCATTTTTTTTTTTTTTTTTTAGAGCTCGTGGCTTTGCTAACCGCGAGGGAGAAAGTGCTGCTGTGTCTAGGGAGACACAGACTGCAGTGATGGAACTGTATGGGCTCCGGAAGACAAAAATGTTCAAACCTGGCACCCTCTGCTCACGACATCTCTGACACGAGGAAAATGAGGTGCAGAGAAGTTAGGGGGCTTTCTACCTTGCATGGTGGCTCAGAGGCCGAGAGGGGCCTAGGTCCAGAGTTTTCAATGCCGGCTCTAATTCCATGGCTGTTCCATTGCGGCAAGGTGGTGTACCAGAGGGAAAGGCTTAAAAAAGGGTAAAAATGTTTTCTGCCTTTTTAGAACCTCCCCTACTCTTTTTGGAAATTGAAATCTGCATCCCTGCCTCAGGCCAGTGGTCAGGAGGGGCAGGGGACTGTCCTTTGCTCTTTGTACACCAGGAGATGGCTCAACAGAACTGTCCAGGCAGAGGTCATGGGATTGTCTTTGTAGGAGATGGGTGGATCAGGACCACCTGTAGTTAAACAGCAATTGCCTGAAGCTGAAAACCTCCCTTTAAAAACTCTGTATTTCTGCTTATAAATAGGATGATGGCATTTTAAAACGGGAGGCTCCATCTTCCTCATTTGCTGGTATGTTGTTGTTCTTCTGACGCGGCCCTGGGGACAAGTGCTGAGCTTTCAGTAACAGTGGGGATGGGGCATGGATGGGGTGTGGACACATTCGTGCCAGCCCACTTCTCTTCTCCCAGTTTGCTCAGCAAGCTCTGCTGAGGGCCAGGAGGTGTGGATAGTTGGCCAAGCTAGGTCCCTTCTTGACACTTTGGTATCGGGGAGTTTAGTTGGCTTCCTCAGATGGACCCTTGCTCCAGGCAGTGACGAACTGCTAGTCTTATGCGGAAGGAGGGTGTGACAGGTGGAAGCATGCACAGAAGAGCCTGTGGCCAGGTAGGTTAGGAGGCCCTGACCCCAGCTCTTAACCTCCCAGCTTTTGGCTGCCATTTTTCCTGAGATCTGCCCGCACTGCGTGCCCTTGGGGCCTCTGAGCTACACTAGCTTCCTTGTCTAGAGCCCCATTAATTAAGCTAGCTCTGGGGGCTTCAGTTTCCTGAAATCAAGCAATCTCTGATTAAGAAAGGTGGTCCCCTGAATTCCAGAAGAATCGGAGACCAAATTGCTCTAAAGAGCATTCCATTTTCTTAGCAACTTTCATTCCAAAATAAGAGATATATTTTCATTAATAGAAGAAAAGGATTTTTCAATAGATGAAGTTCCACGTGTTTTGGTTCATGAAACTTTAGAATTATGGTCAGGCCATAGAATTCAGGCTCTGGAAACCCAAGAATGCTGTGGAAATTCCCCTTTAAATCTTTTTTATTTCCCTTTTCCTTTCTTTGTCCTGAAGAATTTCTCTCATGCTTACATTCTCTTAGCTCTACATTCATAGGTTCTGTAGCTTGGCTTCCTACCCTAGTCATTCATTTAATCATTCATTCACTCATTCAACAAACCTTAAGTACCTACTAAACACCTGGTATTGTATTATGTGCTGTGGTAGATTCAGAGATTAACAGGACAATTTCTTACCTCTGGGGAACTCAGTTATTGGGAGAGGCATACAGGAAATTAGTGAGTATAGCAGAATAGAAGTGCTCTGGTTGAGGTGGTTACAAGGTGGTTTGGAAGCTCAGAGAGGGTGCATGGAGAACGAGAGGTCCCTTGCTCATCTGAAAAGGCCTGGGGGAAGGTGGTTAGGAAATAACCTCCAAGAAGTGCAGCTTGAGCTGAGACTTGACAGCTAAGTATGTCGGTTGAGGTCCTCTGGGAAGCAGACACCAAGGTGGAATTAGACACTTGTGAAGAATTGATGGGGAGGCAGGAGGAGGTTGGGGAGGCTTCAGACCAGGAGGCAGGTCCAACCTCTGGGAAGGGAGAAGGGAAGGAGGAAAGGGTGGGTAGGGACAGCCTCAGCTCTAAGAAAGTCTCGGCCAGGCCCATGGGGAGCCCAGAGCACGGACTGCCCATCAGAGAGGTCCCCTGTCAGGCACAAATGGCCCAGCTCTAGTCCCCTGGCTGTGCTCTGTCATCAGGTGGGAACAGCCTGGGGAGAGGGTGGCCTCTGTCGGAATGCTGCAGTGGGTTCCAAAGGTGCGGCGTCTGGAGGTTGTCAGCTAACAGTTCTCCTCTTAGAACATTCTCTATTGAAAGGAAGTCTTGGCAATGCTCTCCCATGGCTGGTACACTATATGAAGTTTACCTTAGTGAAGAAGGTGGGGGAAAGTTTTCCATCAGGGTAGATAGCATGAGCAAAGGCATGATGGCAAGAGTGAGCACGACAAAAGAACACACAATGGGGAAAGGGCAATCTCTTCAATAAATGATGCTGTAAAGACTAACATCCACATGCAGAAGAATTAAATGAAACCCTTAGCTCACACCATATACAAAAATCAACTCAAGATTGAAACTTGATTGAAACATAAGACCTGAAACCATACAACTACTAGAAGAAAATGCAGGGTAAAATTTCCATGATATTAGTCTAGGCAGTGATTTTTTGACTACGACCCCAAAAGCACAGGTAACAAAAGCGAAAATAGACAAGTGAGATTGAATCAAACTAAAACTCTTCTACACAGCAAAGGAAACAATTAGAGTGAAGAGTCAATCCAAGGATTGGGAGAAAATATTTGCAAACTGTATGTCTGATGGCTATTATCAAAATACCCAAAGATAACAAGTGTTGGTGAGGATGTAGAGAAAAGAGAATCATTTTACATTGCTGGTGGGAATGTAAATTAGTGCAGCCATGTTGGAAAACAGTGTGGAGGTTCCTTAAAAAACTAAAAATAGAACCACCATACGATCTAGCAATCCCAAAGGATATGAAATTAATATGTCAAAGAGATATCTGCACTCCTATGTTTATTGCAGCACTACTCGTAATAGCCAAGATATGGAATGCACCTAAGTGTCTATCAGCAGATGAACGGATAAAGAAAATGTGATACACATACACAACAGACTATTACTCAGCCTCAAAAAAGAAAGAAACCTTGTCGTTTGTGACAACATGGATGAACTTGGAGGACATTATGCTAAGTGAAATAAGACATATACAAAAAGAAAAACACTGCATGATCTTACTTATATGTGGAATCCAACAAAATGGAAAGCATAGAAGCAGAGAGTAGAATGGTGGTTGCCAGGGGGTAGAGGGGGTTAGGGGAGAGAAACAGAGATGTTGGTCAAAGCTATAGTTTTAGTTATGTAGGATGAGTAAGTTCTGGACATCTAATGTTTAGCATGGCGACTATAGTTAGCAATATTGTATTGTATACTCGAAATTTGCTAAGAGAGTAGAACTTAATTATTCTCATCAAAAAAGAAAACTCTGTGAGATGATGGATATGTTAATTAGCTCAATTGCAGTAATCATTTCACAATGTATACATGTATCAAAACATCACATTGTACCTTAAATATATACAATTTTTATTTGTCAATTATACCTCATTAAAGCTGGAAAAAAGAAAAAAAGAGTAGACGTAGCAAGCTAGGAGGAACTGCAGGAAGTTCAGTGGACCAGAGGGCAGTTTGACTTTAGTTCCAATGTAAGGGGAGTAACTGAAATATTCAAAGAAGGAGAATGACAGGGTCAGATTTCCTTGGCTGGGAGTTTAAAAGGTCCACTTAAGCTGGGCTGTGAGATTTATACTTTAAGCTGGGAAGAATCACACAATAGCTGTCATAATTGAGCACCTAATGCATACCAAGCACCATGAAGCCCCAGTCCTATAGCAACTCATTTAACCCTCTCAGCAATTCTGTGGGGAAGGTCCTATTATGTCCTCATTCACAGTTGTGGAAACTGGGGCACAGAGAGGTGTAGTAACTTGCCAAGGGCACACAGCCGAGAAGTGGGAGAGCCCAGATCTGAATACACACTCTGTCCCCCAGCCTGCACTCTCAACCACTGTACTCAACTCTTTGCAAAATTTTGGCTCCCTAGAGAGGCATGCAGATGAAAAGTTGTCCTACCCACCCCCGTCAGCCTATGTAAGAAGGCTACCTAGAAATGTGAGGGAGTTATACAGGTGCGTGGGGGCGTGAGGGGTCATCTGGAAGGAATGTTGTGGTATATTTCCTGCCCCTTCCAGGTTCCACTTCCCACCACACCCCTGTCACCAACCAATCAGGGGTCTTCAGGGAAGGTGCTCTTATCTGGGCAATAGAGCCTAGCCTAAGGGGCAGCTGGTGACGTCCTTCAGATGCATGGGCCTGAGCTGCAGAGATTTGTGGACACAGCCCAGTGCACTGGAACGCTAGGGAGAGCCTGATCTGTCCTCACAAGGCTGGGGACATGTGCAAGCAGAGACCTGCACCCACCTCTTGCCTGGGGAATCTGGAAGGAGGAGGAGCGGCCGGAGTTCCATGTGATGGCAGGTGAGGGAGAAAGGGCAGGAAAGGGCAGAAGGACTGCACTCCCAGGCTTGGGGTGGCAAGGGTGAGTGAGCTTCCAGGGATCAAGCGAGTCACGTAGAAGAGACCCTACACAAGAGAGCTGCCTGCCCAGGTGAGGGGTCCCAGCAGCAAGAGGCCGTTAGGTGAACCAGGGTGGGCAGGGGTTGCTGGGGTGCCATGTTACTGTACAGCCCTATAGTAACTCATTTACCCTCAAGACTATCCTATATGAGGCCTCCCAAGCACTCACAAAAATGCCCCAGGACAGGGGCTCATTTGGGAGCCTCCCTGGAGAGAGCCAATGATGGGACTATGGAGGCCAGGAAGGTATGACTGTACTCTTCTCTCTCACTCCTCCTCCAGATGCCAATGTATCAGGGAAGGAAGGAAGGAAGACCCAGAAACGGCGGAGGAGAAGGGCTGAGGAATGAGAGAGGAGGAGTGAAAGGACAGATTTTTCCTCCCCATTGCCAGTGCAGGTCCCCAAACATTAGGCTGGGCCCGAGGGAATCGGGTGGGGCAATTGAATCCTCACGGGTTCCCAGAAGGTATGGGAGCTGAGTGGGATGTCCAGGGATAGGGAAGAGGAGCTGCTGGCTATAGCTGTTACTCCCCCATCAACACACATCTACTGACCACCTACACATACATGTAGTCCTTTGAGGAAGGGGATATTGTTATCCTTATTTCACAGAGGAGAACACTGAGGCTCAGAGAATTTAGGGTACTTGCCCCAAATCTTTAAATTCAAACCATTTCCTTCTTGGTCAACTCCACAGGTTTAGGATTCTTTATGTCATAAAATAGGAAATGCCCAGACTTACGGTGTCAGCACACAGTCACAGTCTGGGAGGCTCCGAGCAGGGGTGGGAGGGGGCACCATTGGCACACACCTGGCCAAGGGGACCCTATGTGGCTGGGGGGCTGTAAGGTTGGGGGATGGTCTTAGTTGCCACCCTGATGACTTAGTTTCAGCCAGTGATGGGCATGTGGGCACATGGAATGACTTCAGCTGTGATTTCCGTGGTGACGATGCCAGCGGGCATTCGGCTGTGGGAGAGGCGTGATAGGGAGGGCACTGTGTGGAATCCACAGCATGCCTGGGTGCCCCCTTCAGTAGGATCCTGGGAGAACAGCCTTTGCCTTTCCACTTGCCCTTTAGTCTCCTCTGTGATCTTTTATGATGCATGAGCGTGCACACACACACACACATGCACACAAGTGCTGACACACATGTGCTTGCATTTATAATCACGAACACACGTGCACATGTGCATACACATGGGCACTACCACATGCACACATAAATGCCTGCAGACAGGCGTGCACACACACAAACATGAAAATACAGACCCACATGCCCATACACATGCACACACATGTGCACACATGCGCACACACTCACAGACAGACACCCCCCCACCCCCCAGGAATGCACATCCACGCACAAGCACACATGCACGCATGCAAGCTGATTTTCACAGGAGTCCGGAAATCAGTTTCGTGACCTCACAGGCACTCCTCCCTCCTCTATGAGTCGAAGTGGCATACTGAGCTCAGAAGGAGGAATATTTTTCTTCCTGAGATAGCTGAGTGGTTTCCCCTGAGGAAATGATTCAGAAAAATGTTTCCTTCCCAAATCAGAACATTCGCGAAGGGAAATTTTCTGCCAAAACATTTGTTTTCTTGACATGGAGACAAGTGAAGCAGCCCCCCTCACCCCCTTGTGGCCCCTTAGCTCCTCTACCTCGCAGTGCCTGAGGGGTGCAGGTGCATGGCTCCAGGCCTCAGGAGGATGGGTGCCCTTTCATCCCAAGCCTCTCACAGGGCTCCATCATAAGCCGGGGCGGGTGGCTGTCCCACAGACAAAGACCCGGACCCTTGAGCATCCTTATTGAGAATGGTTATTACACCCCTGTTCTAGCTCATCCCCTCTCTTGTTTTCAAGACTACTTAGGACTTCCCTCTCAAAGGAGCCCCCTCCTCCCCAAATAAATCCAGGACGGATGCTCTGAACACTGTTGTCTATGCTAAAAAATGCAGGTATTTGTAAATGGCCATCTACAGTAGATGAACCAGGCCAAGCAATGGTCAACGAGAACTAAACAAGGGAAAACAGGGTTAAACCTAAGCTTCTGCTAGGGAAGCAGGGGAGAGAATGGGCAGGAGAAAGAGAGAGAGAGAGAGACAGAGAAAGAGAGACTGACTCCTCCTAGATTCAATCAAAAGAAGGCTGGAAATGGTGGATGGATGGAATAGAAAAATTCCAAGACAATTATGAACAGGTGACAGGTTTCTCTTAGGCCAAGGGGCTGGACTCTGAAGTTAAGTGCTGAACACCAAACATGAACATGATATAGCTGTCAGTCCAAAGAAACTGCTTGGCCATTGTCTCATAGTTTACTGCATTTTGAGCAACCAGTTGGAGTGGTTGTTCCAGAGTAGCTGCCTCTTCTGGCCTGGAATATAAACACAGCCAGAAAGGTCCAGGCTGGGCTGGCAAGGGGCCTCTCCCTGGGGACAGGAGACCACCCACACCATTTGGGAGAACACTTTAGGCCTGTCCAGGAGGCCTTTTGATGTGTCTATTTCACCAAAGATAGTGTTTTGAGGTCTCCAATCTTTCTTTATTTTGTTGGCTGTCTTGTAAAAGACAAACAGCAGGAGAGAGAAAAACTGTTTTAACTCAAGTAACAGCATAAGACTAAAAATGAAATCGATTCAGTGTTATTAACAAGAATTGATCAGATCTCCTGATAACTCTCAAAAGAAAGAGGAAAAAAAAGAGAGAGGGAGAGAGGAAGGAGGGGGAGAGGAAGGAGTGTGAGAACAATCAGCACAGATCCTCTTTGGTGTGTATTAAAAAGAGCATGGGAAATTTTTTTATGCCCATAGAAAATGCTTTTTCCCATTTGTGTTGAATATGTGGCCCTCAAGGTCTAGTGTTGTATTCTCCCACTTTTGACAAAGACATGGTACCAAGATAAATGTTTTTGTGACTAAAAAAAAACAAACATACCAAAAAAACCAGTGCGGCCATGTGGATAAAGGGCTATTGATGTCCAATCTCAATGTTGTGGGCAATAGGGATGGGTAGTAACTGTGGCTAATTGGTACACAACAGTCCTATCTAAAGGGGACAGTCATCATTAAGCACCAGGCTGTTGTTGCCTTGATGGAGTGCAGAGCCTGTATTGCCAGATCTGAATTTTTAAGAGATGCTGAAAATTCAGTTTTAGGTGAAATCTCCAACTTTTAAAATATTGGATCAATTTTTTCTAAAATCCATTTCAGGCTATATGTATATTGGAGACTTCCGGTTTGTCAACTGAGCCCTAAAAAGTCAACTGAAAGATAAGAAATAAAATGTAACATTCATTCCTCCCCTCCTATCCTCCACTTTCTCCTCCAGATGCTGACACAGTAGTAGAAACAGGCTGGCATTTTAGACTGTAGCATAATCAGGAATTTTAAGTTAAATAAAATGAGTGAAGTGTTTTTTTTTTTTTTAACACTGTTGCAGGCTTTAAATATGTCCCCCAAATTCTTTGGCATTCTTCCCACTGAGAGGTGTCATCTATGCCCTGTCCTCTTGAATCTGGGTGGGCTTGTGACTGCCTTGACTGGTTGATTATGGAGAAAATGACACTATGGGACTTGTAGGCTGGGTCATAAAAGGCCATGTAGCTTTTGACTGGTTCCCTTGAACTGCTACTCTATGAATGCATATTCTTGGAATGTTCAGCCTCTCATCATCCTTCTCAGCACAGTCTCAGAACCCAGTTGCCATGCTGAGAGAAGCCCAAGCCCCATGGAGAGGCCACGTGTAGTCACTCAGGTGGACAGCCCCAGCTGAGCTCCCAGCCAACAGCCAGCCACAACTGCCAGCCCTGTGTGTGCACCATCTTGGACATCCAGCCCAGTTGAGCCTCCAGAGGACTCCAGCCCCAGCCACTATCTGGCTATGATGGCTTAAGAGACCCCACACAAAAACTGTCCAGCTGAATCTAATCAATTCACAGAACCCAAGAGACAATAATAATTGTTTTAAGGCACTAAGTCCTAGGGTGGTTTGTTACACAGTGACAGTAACTGGCACAAGCATGTAGTCTACTCTGCACAAGCACGGGGGGCTAGAACGAGATCCCCCCAGCACTGCAGACTCATTTCTTGTTCCACTCACTGGCATTTGCTGTGTTGATGCCCGGTTCTCATGGTGCTGGAGGGAGGAGGGAGGTATTCCGCAGGAGACCTGAGCATCCGTGAGCCGGGAGGGCTGCCAAGCCGACGCGGGGAGCCCCAGCTCAGAGCAGCCTCCGCATGAGGCAATTAAAATGTGAAATTTAACCTTTAAGGAAAGAGCCTGACTTTACCTTTGCATCTTGGAGATTTGGGATGCAGAAGACCTGTCAAATCCTGTCCTCTACCCAGCCCTGATCACGTTTCTGTCTTATGTTTGGACACAGGACTCAGACTTGTGTACACATGGAGAACGGCGTCTGGCGCCAAGAACACAGAGCAGCTCAGAGCTGGTGTTTCTCCTCTTCGGAAAAAAAAAATGACAGGGAAAAGAAAGAAAGAAAAATATGCAAGAAGAAAAGGAGGAAGGGAGAGAAGAAGGAAGGAAGGGAAGGGGAAGGGAGGAGGGAAGGAAGGAGGAGAAAGATGGAGAGAAGGAAGGAAAGAAAAAGGGGAGGAGGGAAGGAAGGAGAGAAAGAAGGAAGAAGGGAAGGGAAGGAAGGAAGAAGGGAAGGAAAAGAGGGAGGCAGGGAGATAAGGAAGAAGGGAGAGAAAGAGAGAAAGATGGAAGAAAGGAATGAAGAAGGGAGGGAAGGAAGGCGGAGGAGGAAAGGAGGGAAGGAAAGATAGAAGAAAGGAAGGGAGGTAAGAGGGGAGGGAAAAAAGGAAGAAGAGGAGGAAAAGAGGGAGGGAGGGAAGGAGGGAGAAAAGGAGAGGGGAAGAGAGGAAAGGCAGGAGGGAGAAAGAAAAGAAGAAAGAGGGAGGGAAGGAAGAGAGGACGGGAAACTAAACGTCAAGGTAGCACTGTGCGTTTTTATTTCCTGCTTTACTGAGATATTACCTTCATCAGAAGCAGATGGACTGAATCACGTCAAAGTCTACCTAGGCAGGAAGCATTGCTTTAATTTACCCAGGTCACAGCAAATATATTGTCATTCAGCATGTGAAACTGTTTGAACTTACAAGGAGTAACCCAGCAACAGCAATTACCCCACGTGTCCGTTGTGCTCTGATGATACACACACAACTGGAATGGAGTCTCATAATTTCACAAGGTGACAAAAAATTGGATTCTGATGTTTCACCTCCACCTGCGAATGAGCAGGGAGGCGCTGGGAAGCCAGCTGAATACACAAATTCCTCGGGCCGTGGGCACTGCACGGAGGCCGGCTCCACTGGGCGAGCTTGCCCTCCTCTCAACCTCGGGCCAGCAGCCAATGCCGAGCAGCCCCTCCGCAGGCTTTTGTCTGCCGAGAGCACACCCCCTGCATTTCTTATCAGATTTACTGTGACAAGGGCCCGCAGAAAAGCAAGATGCTCGTAGGAGCTCATCAATTCAGACCCCACTATTCAGAAATTTGGATTTATTTTTTTGTCACGGGAGAACCAGAACTGATGTTAATCTTGGCACTATCCTTGAAAAAAAAATTATTCATAATAACACAACAATAATATATAACATTTACTCAGTTCCGACTCTGAACAAGGTACTGTCTGGAGTGCTCTACGTGGATGTCTCATTTAATCTTCAAAGCAACCCTGCGAGGAAGGTCTTATTACTCTATTTTGCGGGCAATTATTTTGAGGCACAGAGAGGTCAAGGCCTGCCCAAGGTCACACAGCTAGCGGGTGAGAGAGCCTGGATTCAAAACCCCAGCAGTCTGATTGATGCCAGAACCACGTTCTCAGTCATGTTTAGAAAGGCAACTCCCAGCTCAGTCAAGAATTCAAATTGCTTGTAAGGACTTGAAAATCATTTTTACAGTACCCATTTCTGTTCTAAAAAAAGGGAGGGGGGACTCAATCGATGATTTTTATCCGCTCATTAAGTCTCAGTTGCTTCTTGGCCATACTATTAGTCATTATTTCATGCAGGCGAAATGAATAAAACTTCATTTTGTTCAAAAAGACCCTCGGATTCAGACTTTCTACCCTTTTAGATGGGCGTTCTCATTATTATTCAAAGTCACTGAGGTTTTCCTGGAAGGCCTGGGAGACTAGACTAATCACAGCTGCCTTTGAGGGGATCACCGGGGATGGGATGTTTCAAAGCGCCATCTAGATTGGCAATCAGGGGCCAGCCAGTGTCATCAGCTGCCGACTACCAGGGCAGTTCAGCAACAGGCTGAGAGCCCTCGACTCTCGCTTCTGTTGATAGGCTCAGTCGGTGGCCTCTGGAGGTTGGCTGGAACCCAACAGCTGGAGAGAATCTTTGAGCTGGAGTTAGCCAGCGTGGAGCTGATGGAGAACGTGAGAGAGAGCAGAGGAATTTGGGGTCCTATATTTGGCACAGACGAGAGCTGTTCTTGGGTTATAAAATGTCTCTGGGCCTGAGTTTTGGGGCAGGTGCGGCAGAAGGAAGATGGCTCCTCACTGTCTCCAGGAACAGATGGCTGGGCCTTCCTTGCAAGCAGCCAGCCTGCCAGCTGATGCTAAAACATCTTGGCTCTAAAACCCTGGCAGGGCAGGCTGAGGCTACCTGGCTTTTTAAAAACCAAATTCCCCACTCCCCGAGTATGTAAAAAGGCAGAAAGTTGCATCATCCTCTGCAAAAATAGCAACAACAAAAACCCCAAACCAAACAAAAACCAACCCCTCCCACCACGAAGAACCTTTCAAAAAGGAGGGAAGGGAGAGAATTTGCCTACAAGCTGTGAAAGGTTTCCCTTAAACCATTTTACTTTGGCAGAAAGGAGGAAAGTCGAGGTTCTCAGAGCCATATGGTATTAGGGATCATCTAGTGTTGCCAAATATTTTTCTACAAAACATAAAAAGTCATGTTTTCATGTGAAACCTCATGATTTTGAGAAGTTGGTTCAATTATAACAATTTTTAAAAAGCCATGCAGGCCAAACAAAACACATTCAAGAACCTCATTTGGCTCTCAGGCCTTTGGTTTGCACCATTTGAAGAGCCCTGGCCTCTTGCAGAGATAGGGAAACTGAGGTGGAGAGAGGTGAAGAGATTGCTGCCTTGAGGGGCAGCAGATGGCTCGCCAGCATTGAGTCTGTAGCAGATACTATTAGCACCCCACCATCTCCCCTTCCAATTCGGCTGGTTCCCTTCATCCCCCGACAGCCACTGTCTGCAGCTCTGTGCCCGAAGGTTTTTTTTAATACAGTGAAAGGCCACTTTGCCTGTACAAGCTGGAAGCACCAAGGAAGTAACGTCCCTGGAAGCAGCCACAACCAGTGACTACGGGCATTAGTGTATAAATACCCCGGCTCCCTCCCCCTTTCTGTGGGATAATTCTGAGATGCAGGCTCCATGCCCTTTCCCAGAGCTTCCTCAGTCGCCCATTGTGGTAGCTGGACTGATGATGCACCTGTCATTGGCTGCTCTCTCTTCTCTGTCTCACTGCTCCATATCCTTCCCAGTATTTCTTGCATTTCCCAAATAAACTAGCTGCACTTGAATCCTGTGTCTGGGTGTGCCTCGGGAGAACAAAACTAAGCACTGGTCTGAAGAGCTATGACACGCATAAAGAAGAGAGCCCGAATCTCTGGGATGCCTTCTGATGCAACCATTACAATCATGGGGGTGGAATATTTCTCCATACCAGAGTCAGGTACCCCATCCCCAGTGTGTAAACTCTGGGCCTGATTAAGGATGCTCATTGGTTCCAGGGAGGTAAAGGGAAAAAATTTTAGAGAGTGTCTACACTTCTGCATAGCCTGGGGAAAGGCTATATCCCTGGAAGAGGAAATGCTGGTTCAACTGTACTCGGAAAAAGAGAATGTGCCAGCCTTGCCCAGCTCAAATAATTACTGGGATCGTGTCTCTGAATATCACCTAAATGCAAAATAATGAGCACGTCATTTCTATTTAATAATACTTTTATTAAAAGTAAAGTTCAATCCAGTGATGTGAAAAAGCTGGGAAAATTATCTTCCCATTTCTTTCTTTTCTCCTTTTCTCTCCTTCCTCCTCCCTTTCCTTTGCTCCTCTTGCTCCTCTCCCTGTCCCCACAGGACTGAAAGACACCAGCCACCCTGGCACTGGCACTAGCTGGATGACACCACAGTGCTAAGGCCACCATTTAACCCATTCTTGGCCAGCGATGATGATGCAATGGAAAGTCCTAATTGTGTGTTTTCTCATGAATCCTTCTGACTTAAGGGGTACTGATCAAATCTATTTAGGGGGTCTTAATATTTGTCATGCCATGGGCCCCCACCTGGTAAAGCCTATGGACCTTTTCTCGGAATAATAGTTTTAAATACATGAAATAAAATACATAGAATCACAAAGGAAACCAATGATGTTGAAATACAGTAATAAAAAGATAAAAACCAGATGTGTGATAAATGCACATTTATTAATGCATTAAATATGATCTAGAGGCCGGTCTAATAACTACTATAATTTCCAAGTAGTGCTGAGCATATTTCAAGATACCTGCAACAACTGTAATGCAATGTAAAAAGATCTACAATTTCTCTCGGTGATAAACTGACAGATACTACTAATACAACTGTGGATGTGCTAAATTGCAGTCAGGGTAGTGAAAATAAATATATGATTTATTCCCATCTAAACTGACAGAGTCTACTCACCCAATATTAACCTGCCTAGACATGAGGCATGGGGTGGAGAAAGCTATTCCTTGGCTGCCTTGTAGCTCCTAAGGGCCATGTCAGGCTTGTGTCTTCATGGAAAATTGCTCAATTGTCCCTTCAGTCACATTCTTAGCAACAGTTTATTGAACACCTACTGTGTTCCAGACACTTTGTTTACTTTAAAAAAATCTATTTAGGCACTCAGGCACAGGGAGGTGGTTAATCATACGCCTCAGTTCATAGCACATAATGAACCCTGGTGCATGTAAGGCCCGGCAGGTGTTTTATTTCCTTCTCTACTCCTTCCCCTGTCATTCCCCATCTTCACCTTCATTCCCCTCCCCTATTATACAGGCATCCTCTCTGTGTCCTTGGTATGTGTCCTTTTATATGCAGGTATCCATGTAATAATAGGCAATGTCTTTTTGTGAGTGGGATTTTAGTTTCAATAACTGGTATCATGTTATAAATCTCATTCATTTTCTTACCTTTTTTCACTCAATGCAATATCATGAAGAGCTATTGCTACTGTTGCATGTCAGTTCTGTGTGTTGCTTCTTACTGCTGAATAGTATTTCATAAGGTACATCTGCCTTATTTTTCTTATTCATTCCCCTAAGGATGGACACCCAGGTTGTGTCCAACTTTCCTCCAGGTTGTCACCACCAACAGCTCAGTAGTGAACATCTGTGTAAAGATGCTGGTATGGTTTAGATGTTTGGCCCCTCTGAATCTCACTTTGAAATTTGATCCCAGTGTTGGAGGTGGAGCCTGGTGGGAGGTGTTTGGGTCATGGGGGTGGATCCCTCATGAAAGGCTTTGTGCCCTCCCCGAGATAATGAGTGAGTTCTCACTTTATTAGTCCACTGGAAAGCTGGTTGTTTAAAAGAGCCTGGCACCTCCTCCTCCCTCTCTTTTTGCTCCTTCTCTTGCCATGTGACATGCCTGCTCCTCCTTCACCTTCCACCTGGATTGGAAGCTCTCTGAAGCCCTCACCAGAAGCAGATGCTGTTGGCATGATGCTTCTTATACAGCCTGCAGAACCGTGAGCCACATAAACCTATTTTCTTTATATATTACCCAGCCTCAAGCATTCCTTTATAGCAGCACAAAACAGACTAATATAGACACCCTTATGGAACTGGGCATGAGACAATTCCTCTCAGCTCTACGACTGGGATGGGGGAGTGTCACTAGGTCATAGGGCAAGTGCCAACTAAATTTAGCATGAGCCAAGCCAGATTGCTTTTCAGAGAGGCTGCGCCACCACTTGCGGTGCACAAGAAAGCCCCCCTTCCCACATTTTCATCAACAATTGTTGTGTTAACCTTTCTAATTTTGGCCATTTGGATAGTTACAAAGGGTCAGGCACTTTGCACACTATAGCAGATGCCTTGAAAGCCCTGGGCCATATCTCAGAGCACATCTGATATCCACTCCAGCAGCGAAGGACCCATCTGTGTGAGTTCAGAGTTATGCTGAGATAGTGGTTCATCTCAAGCATGTAGCATACATCTTTCCATTTTTTCTGTCTCAAGGCCCTGCCCTTCATCAATTCATAGGAAACTGCTCAGCTTGGAAATGTGGGGGGAGCCAACTCTACTGGGAGGAACACTCAACTCAACTAATGGAGAATAAACATTTCTGTGCCTGTGGCAGACAATTCTAGGAGGAATTCTGTTTCTCAGACATCCTAGTGGAATCAAGCCCCCATTGTCTACACCAAAGACATCAGTAGTAATCCATTCTTATCATAGCTTCTCTTCCATCCACTGTTTCTCTCTCTCCTGCTCCCTGAGCTCACCCCCAAATAAACTACCCATACCCAAGTCCTCTGGTTTTTAGGGTACCCTATCTAAGACATACATTGCTCCTAATCTCCACAACAACTCGGTGAGGTAGGTGTTCTTCCCATTTTAAATAAGAGGAAATAAGATTAGAAAGAGTAAGTGACTCACCCAAGGTCACACAGCTGGCAACTGACTGGGCTGGAATTCAAGCCCATGACCATCAATGATTCTTCCATTCAAGTATGCTTCACCATTATGATGTGTGCTTTGGAGCATGCCAAAGAAGACCTCAGCACCTGATGAGTAATCTCGTTGTAGAAATTAAACAATATATATAAAACAGAGATGAATAGAGTGTTTTGTTCATTTATTCATTCATTCAAGGACGTATTGAATGTCTACAGTGCTCAGTATTGGCAATACAGTAGTAAAAATATAATTTTCACCTTCATGAAGCTTATATTCTAGCAGGGGATGTGGAGAAAGAATTACAATAACAATTGAAATTAATTAACTGTGAATTTTTTTCCATTACTTCTCATCAGTCTGGATTGCATTTGGCTGCATAGAAACCAGACTCCAGGGACTTAAGCACAAAGGGCTTTAATTTTCTTCTATAAAGAGAAGTCTTGAAATAAGCAGCCTGGTCCTGAGGCATTTGCTCAAGGAAATCATCAGGAACATAGACTGCTTCTTACTTCTTGTTCTGCTAACCTCACATGGCCACAAGGTGGCTGCTCCAAATTCCAACATTGTGACCATGTCCCAGGCAGGATAATAGGAGAAGAGTCAAGGAAAAAAGTCAAAGGGTTTATGTCTACCAGGTCTTTCCCCTTAGAAAAACCCAAACCAAAAACCTTTCCTGGGAGTCCTACTCAGCAACTTCTACCTACATCTCTTTGGGCAAAACTGGGTCATGTGCTTGTGCATAACTATAAGGGAGTCAGGGAATAAGTAGTTTAGCTAATTATATCATCACCCCCAAATAAAACTGGGGTTCTATTAGTGTAAGAAGAAGAAACTGGATAGTGGGTAGGCACTTAGCAGTGTTGGGCACAATTCTAGTCTGTCTCTCAATTTACATCTTGAATGAAATCAGAAAGAGTTATCAAGGGTAAGGCAAGGAGATATCCAGTAGAGCCAAGGACCTCAACCACTCATTTCCTCTCATGCTGTCCCCTCTTGCTCTCCCAGAGCATACTTGCCAATAGGTCTGTGAAATCTTAAGAACAAAGAGGTTAAGTGCAGAGTAACACATCTTCAACTCGATGACGCAGAGGGTTCTTATCTCTCTAATTATCATCTAAAGCCACAAAGATCATCTCTCTCCAGGATTATGACAATGTAGCAGATGCTGTGGGTACCCCATCCACATTCCCCTTTGCATTTACCAGTCCTGTGCATGCCAGCCTGATTTCCAACTGTAGGCAGCCTCCCGGCCTGTTGCCTGCTCCCCAAAGTGGCCCTCAACCAGTGACCCACAGGAGTTGGTGGATAAATACCTCAGCTCCCTTGCCCTTCAGGTAGAATAGCTCTAAGATGAATTTTCTACATTGTCTCCCAGAGTTCCCTACTGAGATTATGTTCCAGTTGCCCCTCGTCATAACTTGCTTGATAACGTACCTTTAGTGGCTATCTTCTCTTCCCTGTCTCACTTCCTGTGATGGTTAATTTTCTATATCAACTTGGCTAGTCCATAGTGCCCAGTTTTTGATCAAAAATTATTCTAGCTGTTTCTATGAAGACATTTTTTTTTCTTTTGGATGAGATCAATATTTAAATCTGTAGACTTTGAGTAAAGCAGATTACCCTCCATGATTGTGGGTGGGCCTTATCCACCTGGTTGAAAGCTTTAAAAGAAAAAGTTTGAGGTCCCCAGAGGAAGAAAGAATTCTGCCTCCAGACTGCCTTCAGACACTAGACTACACCAATTCTTCCCTGGGTCTCCAGCCTGTCTGCCTGCCTTAAAGATTTTGTACTTGCCAGCCCCCACAATCAGGTGAGCCAATTCCTTAAAATAAATTTCTCTATGTAACTCTATCTCTGTCTCTACACACACACATCCTATTGGTTTCATTTCTCTGGAGAACCTTGACTAATACACTTCTTCATTCCCTTATTGGTCTTTCCTAAATAAACCATTTCCATTCAAATCCCTGTTTCAGGATCCGCTTCTAGGGCAGCATAAACTAAGTCAGATGGACAAGTTGCTAACCCATGGGCTTATCCATATGGATCATGGGAGAGGAGAATCTACACCAACACTTTGGGTAGTCACTTAGGGCCACAACTTGGTTCTCCAGGAATGGCTTGGAAATCAGAGACATCTCCTCTACCATAAAAGTTCCCACCAGAGTGCTGCCATCAATGCAACTCAACAACTAACATCCATTTGTTGGATGTCTCCATTTATATTTTGAAGACAGAGAATCTTGCTCAGTTTTTATCATGTGTTTGGCCCTGGGCAAATCAGCCATGGCCAGGAAAGTAGAATTATATGGAAGAAACATGCATGTTTTGTGTTAGAAGCAAATCATGTGCATGAGGTGGGCAATTTTTGGAGAACAGAGAGTGGACAGACACACCAATATGAGGCTACTAGCCTGATGTTGAAGCATTCTGCCAATTTTAAAACACAGTGTTATTAGCAATTATAATGACAAAAAAACATGAACGAGACTATGTAAATAGGATTGCTTATGGATAAATCGACATCCTTATAAATGTCAAAGAACAACTCACTGTGAAGATGGACTTGTTGCCAGGGACGATAAAATTATTGCAAATTTCTTTCAAGGGAGGAGCCTCCACAGATCTCGGCTTCCTGCAGGTGAGGAAAATTAAGCATATGGAAATGGAATGAAAGGTGAAGAAAGTATTCTCTCTGCATGTGGAGAAAATATTATAAATAGATCTTAGCCAGGCAATAAGATTAAGGCATTTCATGGGTCTGCGCTTCTACACCTGTCATCTGTCTATTATACGATGCACCAATAACACTTAGAATCCCTCTCACACAAAATTAAGCAGGTATGGTTTTTCTCCTCTGCCTGCCATGGTATATCTTCCTTCTTTGATGGTGCCCATCACATTGTGACTCTGTCATAAGGTCAATAACTTATCTGGATTCTTGCATAGCAGGTTAAATACTTTTGGACCTTTTTTTATGCATATGTCAGTGTCTCTCCCAGCACCCCATTGGCCCTTAGGGTCCCAATGAAGAGGGAAAGGTATGCACCTTATTGGGAAGGAAAAGGCTTCGATGCAGGGGAAATTCCTTTCAGACAGGAAGAGAAACATCTGCCCTGACAGGGGAAGCACATGGTTAGACTCTTGCCTGCCCACTCTAGGCTGAGATCCTAGAGGTTGAGGAGAATATCAGTGACATTGGAACTTTCGTGCTTTGTGCTTAAAACTCACATGTGAAGCCTGCCAGGCATGGTGGCCTCATGGCACTTGGCCATAGTCATATATCTAGCAGAAGAGTAAAAATGGCAGTGCAATCTGATTAGGAAGTATTCAGATTATCTATTGTGTGTAACAGAAAACACCCCCAAAATTAGCAGCTTAAAATAATGACCATATTAATTTTGCTCATAAATCTGCAATCTGGTCAGGGCTCAGTGGGGACAGCTTTTCCCTGTTCCACAAAACATAAGTTGGGGCAGCTCAAAGGCTGGGGGCTGGAATCATCTGAGGGCTCGCTCACTCATGTCTGCCAGTTGATGCTGGCTGTTGGCTGGGGCTCAGTAGAGACTGTCACTCCTGTATGTGTCCTACCTATGTGACCTCAGTTCCCTCACAACATGGTGGCTGAGCTCCAAGGCTGAACATTCCAATAGGACCGGTGGAAACTGTATTGTCTTTTTATGACCTCAGAAGTCATACAGCATCACTTCCACCATAATCAGAGGCCTGCCAAGATTGAAGGGGTGAAAACACAAGCCCTATTTTTTTTTTTTTTTAAGAATGAGTGCAAACTTCACCTTGTAAGACGAGCAGGTGGGGTGGAATATATCGGTGCAGTAGTCTTTGAAAAGTACAATCTGCCACAGAGAGAGAGAGAGAGAGAGAGAGAGAGAGAGAGAGAAATGAGATTGAGCTAGCACGTGAAGCCATCCGCAACTCCCTGGTGCTGTGTAAAGTAGCCACAAATTCCACAGGCACGAATGGGACTACAGAGGACAACCAAGAGTCAGTCTGGGGACCTTATCAGAGAAAGTTGCTACTACCTGATCCAAGGGCTGAATGGCTGTCATAGCCACACCTCAAGTTGTCTGCAGCACCATTAAGAACCTTGGAGTTGGCCCAGTCATCCATGGGTTGGGGTGAGGGTTGTGTGAGTTTCCCAGGAGCTGAGGAAGGCCAGCAATACTGAGTTGATGTGAATGTGGGAATTAGGGAGATGAAACAGAAACAGCAGGAAGCCCAGGCTTGGGTGTGGGCATTGCTAATAGAGCTCCCAAGCCAAATGCCAAACACAGATACGGAGGGCTGGTGAATTTGTCTGGCAAGATAGGTGAGAACAATACAGTAAGAACAGCAGGGGAACAACAGACAGGTAGGATGCAGGGAAAGAATTCTGGTGGGAAGGGAAGCTGAACTGGTTCTCCAGGTTGAGTGCTGGATTCCTTCGGGGAAGCCTAGGAACTGACTTCATGAGAGGGGCAGAGCACTGACCTATCTTTAGCATTCCAACAGACACAGCAGCTCCCTAAACTCTCTCTCACACAAAATCATTGTGAAGCAGCTGTGATTATCCTCATCATACAGCTAAGAAAAAGGAAGCTCAGAGAGGTGAAGAAACTTGCTCAAGGTCATTTATTAAATAGTAAAGGCAGACTGTGCTCTTTTCTTCTCAGCCCTGTCCAATAGAAACTTCTGTGATGATGGAAGCATTCTATGTCTGTGCTGTCCAGTATGGTAGCCACTTGTCATATGCACATGTGGCTATTGAGACTAGTAATGTGGCTACTGTGTCTGAGGAACTGAATTTTAAATTATGTTCAATTTTAATTCATTTAAGCTTACATTTGGATAGTCACAAATGTGGCCAGTGGTTACTATATATCTATCAGTCAGGGCAGATATAGATCATTAGCAGGTCACTGCCATGGTACCCTGCATCTGTCTGATGGGGAGCTTTAAGAGTGTGTGTGTGCGCTTCTATTTTGAAAAAGAAATTATATTTACAGAAAATTTGCAAGAGTAGTAGAAAGAATTTTCACATGTTCTTCACTTAGATTCACCTATGGCCAACATATTGCCATATTTCCTCTCTATATGCACATATACACATTACACACATATATGTATTATTAATATTATTATTATTTTGATAAAAGTAAGTTGCAAATATCAGGATGCTTTATCCTAAATAATTCAGTGTGTCTCTCCTAAGAAAAAGGACATTTTCTTCCAAAGCCACAGTATAATGATCCAGTTCAGAAAATCTAGCATTGATACAATCTTCTAATTTAATCTACAGTCCATATTCAAAATTTGCCATTTGCTTCATAATGTTCTCTGTAACAATTTTTTTGTTCCTGCTCCAAGATCTAATCCAAGAGCGTACATCCCACTTTGTTATTATGTTTCTTTAGTTTCATTTAATCTGGGATAGTTCCTCAGTCTTCCTTTGTCTTTCATAAAAGTTTTGAAGAGCTCTGGATGGTCGTTTCATAGAATGTCTCCCAATGTAGGTTTGTAGATTATTTCCTCATGATTAGATTATGACTGTGGATATTTGGCAGAAGGAACACAGAAGTAGTGTTGTGTTCTTCTCAGTGCATTCTACCAAAAGGCACATTATGTCAGTTTGTCCTGGTATTGGTGATGTCAACTTTGACCACTGGTTAAGGAAGTGTCTGCCAGATTTCTCCACCATAATGCTATCATTGTACTTTTATAATTAAGTAGTAATCATGAGGAGATACTATGAGACTGTGTGACTATTTGGTTTCCCAGCAAACTTTCACTGGATAGTTTTTGTTACCCCTTAAGGATTCTCGCCTGAATTAATCATTCCTCTGGTGGTTGCAAGGTGGTGATATTCCAAGTCTATCATTTCTTCTACATTTATTGGCTGGTATTCTATGTAAAGAAGACATTTTCCTTCTCCCTTATTTATTTATTTTGCTTTGCTTGTTTACATCAGTATGGACTCATGATATATTAAATTCAATTTTAATTCAGTTTAACCAATAATTCATTACTGTCATTATTTATTTTGATACTCAAACTGTCCCAAGTATGTCCAGAAGGAGCCCAGTCAGGTTGGCTCCTGTGTTCTTTTGACATGTCCTCTGCATTCTTTGAGTATGTCATTATGGTACAAGAAGTTTCAGGCTCTTCTTGTACTTTCCTAGCTCCAGCTCTTCAATCAGCTATTTCTTCATAATATTTTAAAAACTCAATTCCCAAACTCTTTTTAGTAACCAATACATAGTACATTTGCATGCCCTGGAAGCTGTCTGGAAAGAATAATACAGAGTTGCAAATAAGTTGAATTCCTATATACTTCTTGTATTGCTACTGGATTGGAAGGAACAGCTTTTATATCAAGTCAATGTGGGACTTGAGAAACTGATCATTAAAAACAGAATAACTTTACATCATTAAGATTTAAGAGCGTAGGTGACGACTAGCAAAAGAATGGCAGAATGGGCTAATCCTAAATTGTGTCTGGAAGGTACAAATAATCTATGGGGCTTAAGTGACACATGCCAACTTGAATTACTCTGTTGCTAAAATCAGGCATCAACAGTCCTCGAACACTAGGAGAGGGAGGGATGAAAAGGACGATTTAAACAAACCTCAAACTTGTATCATGGTTTAATTAGCTACCAAACTGGAAATTATACAACCTGAAGAGGGTCGCCTTTCAATGTAGGAATTCAAGAAATATTGAAAGTATTGGCAGATCACCACAAAAAGTACAGAGCTTCCATCAATGACTTCTCTGAAAGAAAAATAGTCCCTTAAGTGTTTTATTTATTTACTTAAAAATTTATTTGTTCATTTTGCTGAAAATGCAGAAACATTGCTTTCTCATCACACCCTCTACTTAATAAAAATAGGCTAACATTGCTTGATTAACAACACGAACTCTGGGACATGCTGGAAAACAGTGGTTATTGGACACTTCGCACCAAGCTTACCTAAAGACAACCATTTGATACAAACAGATCAAATATTTGGTAACTCCATACATTGCGTAATTTGTCCAGTGATATTTCTTGGGACTCAAGTTCCTTCTCTAGATCTTGTAACCAACAGATTTTTCAAAGTAGTGGAACAGAACCTCTGTCCCATTTTGTTTCTGCCATGTCCAGATCATTCCATTTGTCCTGCCAGCCCTCCCCTTGCCTTGATGTCCCAGGCTGCTTATGGGAGAAACATGGAGTGGTTGGGATCTTGGTATTCCACTCCTGTTTTATGAAAGAAGCTGTTGGCTCCTATTTGATTTAGGAAAAGGGAAAGGGTAGGACCAGCCCTAAAGATAAGGCCACAGATCTAGAAGGACCAGAGAAATAGGAGAAAATTGAGGAAGGACTTGATCAGGGTCTACATGGTTGAAGATGGGAGTACAATGTCAGGGCTGAACTAGACACAAGCAGGAACTTGTATAAGTCAGAAGTTTTGAAGTCATGAGTGATTTGAAAACCAAGTCAAAATAACTTCAGAGAAACAAGAATGTATAGGCTTATGAAGTTGGAAAATCCAGGGACAGATCATCAGGAATTGTTGGATCCAGGCACTCAATTGATGTCATCAGACTTCTGTGCCTTTCCTTTCAGTTTGGTTGTCCTCTGATTTCTAGGCAGGCTCTTTCTTCCTGATGACAGCTGTAGTCTTTTCACCTAGGAGCTCAGACACTCTGTTAGGAAGACTTGCTTTTCTTTATACTTGTTTCTAGGGAAATTTCCGGGATTATCTATCTCATTGACCCAGCTTGGGCCACATACTGAGTCTGACCCAGTCCCTCTGGCCAGAGAGATGGAATGCCCTGATTGGCAATGTCTGGAACTGGGGCCCTCTCCACCACAGTCATGAACATGGAGAGTGTCTCCATAATAAAATCATGAACATGGAGAGTGTCTCCAAAATAAAATCCATGTGCTCTTACCAGAAGAAAGAGTGGATGCCATATCAGCTAGCTGTTGTTGCCACAATAAAGCTGCATAACAAACCACCCTAAAACTCAGAGACTTAGAATAATTCTTTAGACTTCAGCTCGTCGGAGACATCAGCCACAACTGGGCACTTCCTGGTGCAAGTGTTAGAATAGGGAATGGAATTTGCAAAGGATTTGAGGCAGGACAGATTTTATGTGTTGAGAAACCAAAGAAAACCAGTGTTAGGTAGGGGAGGGTGGGGATCGCAGGTACAGGCTCAAGGCGAGGAGACTCCCCGCAGGCCTTTTAGCGAGAAGTGACTTCTTCAGATATATGTCTTAGAAATCTCTCTCTGCCTGCTGGGTAGAGAATTGGGTAATAGATTGGAGAGGGCATGAGAAGAAGTGGGGGTCTGTTTCCATAGTCAAAGCAAGCAACCAGTTGGGAGTAGCAGAGGGGGCACGAAGTGGACAGATTCTAATGATATTTTGGAGGAAACAGGATTGAGAATTATTAGCAGGGACGCCTCTGATACCAGGCACCAGCACTACGTCAGGGAATGCCCAGGAAGCTGGTGGGTCATAGGACAATTGCACACTCCCAGGGGGCTAACGGGAACATTAATTAGTTCATATTTGTCTG
Source organism: Eulemur rufifrons (assembly GCF_041146395.1). Taxonomy (NCBI): domain Eukaryota; kingdom Metazoa; phylum Chordata; class Mammalia; order Primates; family Lemuridae; genus Eulemur; species Eulemur rufifrons. The sequence goes on from NC_091012.1 coordinate 110,829,897, forward strand.
CATATTCTTAGATAAAGGAGGCTTTATAATCCTCAAACGAAGCATGAAATTTTGAGCTGAAAGAGGCCATGTAGTGCAAATGAAGATGGAATGGTTGGGATGGTGGACCTGGGTCATTAGTCAATTACGAGGAACTCGAACATACCTGGTCAGCATCTCTGAGAGAGTGGGCACTTCTGGTGGCCACTCAGGGTCTTTCCATGACCAACCTTCCACTCCAGCTGAGGTGAGATCTTTGCTTTTAATCTGAAAATAAAAAGCCCCTGAAGGCAGTACCTGCCATCAGGTTAATTTCTTCAAAAAGAAAGGAAGAACAAAAAGGAATGATTTAGGGGGTCTTAGGCAGACTATCAGATGCGCTAAAACTTCATTTAAACCTGAGGCAGCTTCAAGGGTATTCAGAGATGTTCTTCCAGGCATGTGTGCTGGGGAGGGAGGGAAGCAGAGAGGGTACAGGAAGGCCTGGGGCAGGGCTGCAGGTAGCAAGAAATTCTTCCCAGGAAGCAATTCCAGTGGACCACGATTAGATGGAAGTTTCCTGTCTCGGACATTTGACGTTTGTCTCTTTCTTTTATCTGAACGTTCTTTCCAGGTTGCTTAGATAAAGCGTCAAAAATTATATTAAAATGCTAGTTAGGAAACATCACCCCCAACAAACCCTGTTCATCAAAATGTTCGTGCTCTCTCTGGGGGCCCTGCGTTCGGTTTGTCAACAAGCTAAAGCCGTGGAGCCGGGGCTCCGTGAGGCCCAGGAGCATGATTTAATTAATATCCTACCCATAATACCTTGCTGGGTTTATGCAAACAAAGCCCTGTCACTCCTCACCTTAGGATTTACCCTCTCCTTGAAGCAAGTATTTATTTACCCACAGTTTGACCTCATGATGGTGTTCAGCAGATGTGGATCTTACTTATTTGCATTGTTTTGTGACAGTTGCAAAATTCATTAGTGGTTCAGGGATAAATCCTCTGCGGACCATTCCAATGATAGGTGAAGTAAGAGGGTTGGCACTAATTAATCCTCCTCTTCAGCGATGCTGGATATTAATGATAACATCCTGCCTCTTTCAGAAATTGCCTGTATCAGTTTGAAATTTGGGGGGCAAAAGTGACAGAAACTGCCTCTTGGCTACCTTGGGCAAAAGCGGCTGTTATGGGATGATATTGAGAGCTTAGATAAATGATGGGAAGGGAGGAGCCCAGCTGGGTGGCAGGCACTACAGAGGTCAGGACAGGACACCACTCCTGGGGCAAATGAGTGCTCCTCCAAGGCCTCCTCTGGCTGCACGTCACCATGTTCCTCACTCAAGATCCTCCCAGAATATTAGATGTCACATGGCTGCCTTTTGCTGAATTAGGGCAGTGAAGAAGACCCCTCTTTGGCTTTTATGGGGAGTGGGGTGACCCCTCGGTTATTACCCCCACTTACCCACGTGACACAATGTGGGGGAGGACATCGCTGCCAGCGTAACTGGTGCGCTAGTAGAAATGGGAAAAGGTGCATATGGCCGACGTTTGAGAAGTGTCCAGCACATTGCATGTTGTCTGTGCATCAACGCCAGTTCCCAAGGCCTGTGGGGATTGAATATTTTGCTGCAAAATGTCATATCTCAGGAAAGATGAGGGGAACTGGGATCATTCCTACAAAGCATTCTGGCGTTGGAGTGGAGTTTACTGGTGTATAAGCCCACTGTCTCTTTGTAAAGGACAAAGCACTGCTAAGCTGAGGACGTTTGTTGCCTTTCTCCTCAGACCAACTTAGTTGTCAGGCGTGTGGAGTGGGGATAGGGACTGTGGTTCTGTTTTATGCAGACGAGAAAGACAGGGCTCTCTTCCCACGCTTTGCACTCCGTAGCAAGTGACATCTCTATGAGGAACTTTTATTTGACAAGTGCTTGCTTGGAAAATAATAGCCAGCTTGTTTTCATCTATGCTGAAAGGTAAAATCGAAGAGATGGGCTTTATGACAGACACGCTCATCGGGCAACCAAATGATAAAATGACCTCATACATTCAAAACACTTTTACTGCACGTCTGCAATGTGCAGTCTAGATATTACCGGGCAGAGCGTTTTATGGGCAGCATTTGAGTTAGGAAGGCAGAGGGACAATCTTCCCAAGTCCCTGGGCTGTCCTGGGGCAGGTACCCCTTACTCCTCTGGAGCAACTGACCCCCACCACAGAGGGCTCCTTGTCTGTAAGGGTGGGGTGCACACTGATGGCCGGAAAGGCTCATCGGATGAGGATGTTTTGGTTGAAGAGCAAGGCTAAGGATGGGACTAGGAAGGGTAAGGACCTCTGAGAACCTCTGTATCCTTTTCACCTAAGAAAACTCCCTGAAAGGAAAAAACAAAAGGTTTTAGAAGCTTTGGGGAGCTTAGGAGTAATAAGACATAGCAGGTGGCCTGGAGGGAAGGGGACAGACAGTTTCTCAAGCCTCTTCACCAGCTCCCAGGGCTTCCAATCCCCTGGGCATGTTGATAACTTCCAAATCTGTATCTCCCGGCCAGACCAGACTTTAACTACAGGCTTGTGTATCCAACAGTCTCAACATCCACACGGCCACAATTGGGCTTTCGATCTGCACCCCCAAATCTGTTATTTTCTCCCCAACATTTACTATCTCAGAAAATGGCATATCCCTCTACCCAGTTGCTCCCTCCAAGATCTAATCCATCACTAAGTACTGCTGATCCTCCCTCCAAAAATTCCCAGGACACGTAGACTTGGTCCACTGCTCTCCATTCCCACTGCCACTGCACTAGAAGCAGCCCCCTTCATCTGTCCCCTTTTGGCTGCAGTTTCTCATAACTGTTCTTGTTCCTCCAACCCATGCACCAGTTAGAGTGAATTTTTAGAAACCTTTTAACATCTTCCCGATGCACTTGGGTTAAAATCCCAGCTCCTTCTAAGTCACACATGGTGTTCTAGCCCATGTCTCATCACCAGCCACTGTCCCTTCCTTCTCCATGCTCTAAGCACACAAGTCTTCTGTTGGTTCCTCCAGTGAATATGACAAGCTCTCACCTATGATGAGACCTATGGAAGGTTAGGTTCCCCAGGAAGATGACAATGCAGATCTGAAAAGTTGCTGCCAGCCCAGCAGGAGCTTCGAGTAAAGGGTACCCATCAGAGGAGCCCCAAGTTGGGTGTAAAGCCAGACTGGAGTACCACTACCTTGCTCAGCTGCTGGCCAGGGGCCACCCCAAGAAAAGCATGACCTCAGCTGAAAAGCTGAGGCCAACCTTGCTGGAGCCAACAGCAGGAGACTGGCAGCTAACTGCAAGTCTTGTAGTTGGGCAGCAAATCCTTCCTTGAAGGGGGATCTGAACAGTGCTCCTCCATATCTGCCACAGGAAGTCAACACATGCTCTTCATCTCACTCCCACCTTGCTCTGTCCTTCTAACAGACTGCAGTTCCATGAGGGTGTGTGCCCAGTGCCTAGTACAGTGCCTGGCACATAGTAGGTGTTCAACAAATATTTGTCAAAAAAAAGTGAGGAAGAAAGGAAGGAAGGGAAAGAGGGATGAAGGAAGAGAGGGAGAGGAAGAAGGGATGGAGGGATGGAAGAAGAAAGGGAGGGAGGAAGGAAGAAAGAGGAATGAGAAAGAGTGACAGGAAAGGAGTAGGGAACAAATGTATGGGTAACTGAAACGAATCTAAGCTCATGATGGCAATCCTTGACCTTGTCTTTCTCCTTTGTATAATACCTGCCCTAAATTCCTATGTTCTCCTACCTCTGGGCCTTTGCACATGCTGTTCTCTTTGCCTGGAACAGATTAACCTGCACTCTTTGTTCACTCACCATTCAGGTATCAACTTAATCTCACTTTTGCAGGGAAGTCTGCTCCTGAACCCCTTTATCTGTTAGAATAAGTTTCAGCTGCAGGTAAGAGAAGCTCAATGTAACAGTGACTTAAACAAGATAGATATCTATTTCTCATTCACATGAATGCCCAGAGGTAGGCAGTGCAGAGTGGGTTTGGCCATTTTCCTCCAAGAAGTCTTTGGTGAACCAAGCTCCTTCTGTCTTATTTCATTCCCCATGGTCTCCATTCTCATGGTAACTTATGGTCCAAGGTGGCTCCTTTGGTTCTAGTTATCGCATTCATATTCCAGTCAGAAGGAAAGAGGAGGTGGGAAGAAGGGCACTTCCTGGAAGCTCCACACACCATTTCCACTTAGAGCTGTTGTCCAGAGCTTAGTGATAATAGCTAGCTACAAGGAAGGCAGGGAAATGTTGTTGTTATCCCAGGTAGCCATGTAGTCAGTTCAAATTCTGTGTTAACCCCAATCTAAATGAGCTATTCCTTTTATTTGTCTCCCCCCTTCTTTAATTCATCCCACTTGTGCATGCTCAGAGTCTACTTTCGCTGCTAAACTTGAGTCACATGATGACAGTGATCTGACCCGATTTTCCTTTTCTCTTCGTTTCTGATGCTTACGCACACAATAATACTAAAGAGATATTTGTTAAATGAATAAATTAATGAATGAAAAATGCCTCTCATATGAGCTTCCATAGCATGGGGAACTCACTTATGTTACAACAACCATTACCTTGTAGTAGTGTTTGTGTGTGCGTGGGTGTATGAAGTTTTGTTTTTGTTGGGATATAGGAAAGTGTTGGGAAATGTCACCTTGGAGTATGTCCATTCTAGCCTTCCTGGGATGGTTTTCAAACTGTAGTACAGGATACCCATACCAAAATGCTCGGATTCTCAAGTCCCTGATATAAAATGGCATAGTATTTGCATATTACCTACGTACATCTTCTTGTATACTTTAAATCATCTCTAGTTTACTTGTAAAAACTAATACAATGTGAATGCTATGTAAATATTGTTATGCTGTATTTTTCATTTGTATTACTTTTTATTGTTGTATTGTAATTTTTATTTTTTAATGTATTTTTGACCCATGGATTCTACTGCAGATACGGAGGGCTGACTGTACCTAGCATTTTACATTGCATTAGGTATTATAAGTAATCTAGAGATGATTTAAAGTATATGGGAAGATGTATGTAGGTTATATGCAAATACCACCTCATTTTATATCAGGGACTTGAACACCTGAGGATTTTGGTATCCTCGGGGTCCTGGAACCAATCCCCATGGATACTGAGGAACAACTGTAAATAGTTGTTACACTGTATTTTTAAAAATGTGTAATATTTTTATTGTTGTCTTATTATCCTTTATTTTTATTTTTTGAATATTTTAAATCCCCCAGTTGGTTGACTCTGTAGATGAGGAGCCCTTGGATATGAAAGGCCAACTGTATTTTTAAAATTGGGCTTTTAAACTAAAAAATAATGTATGCTCATCATTTAAAATTAATAATGCAGATATTTTGCTGTGAAAACAGCAGGTATCTGGAGTAGATTAGATTGGACCCAATTCTTCACACTTTCTATATCCATCTCTACCCTTTGTGCTGCCCCTTGACTTTGGGGCTTGGCCATGTGACCCACTTCAGCCAATGGGGTGTTAGCAGAAATTATGCCAGCAGCACCTTGCAATGTGCTTGTGTGGTTGCACTTTACCCTTTGTGTCTCTGCCATCACCACGAGAAGAGGTCCCCCAGGGAACTGTCACTTCTTCTTGGGGACCCATGACCAGCAGACCTGAATTCATCCCACAGTAAGGACCCAAGCCCAGAAGATCTTCAGCCTGAAGCAAAGTTTCTCAGAGGAGCCCAGGCCAGATAAGCCAATCCACAGATAAGTGAGCAAGAATTGTTTTTAAGTCACTGAAGTTTGGGGTTGTTTGTTATGGAAGCAGTAGCTGACTAATACCCTCCCTCAGACCTTTACTCTGTTTGTGCACACGTATTTCTGTGTATGTAATCACCTCTGCCACTAGACTGTTTACTTCTTAAAGGTGGGGATGGGGTCTTATTCATTTTTCCCCTTAGAACAGTGATTGAAAATACAGTAGAGTGGGACAACAGGCTTAGGCACATTTCATTTCCACTCAATAACGTATTGTTGTGTGACCCTGGCTAAGCTGTGTGACGTCCCTGTGCCCCACTTTTATCTGGAAAGTGGGAATATTAAAATCTGCCCGACATGGTGGCAGAGAGGAAAGTGTCAATCTCCTATCAAGGTGCCTGGCATGAACGCGCATTACAGAGCTGGCATCTTTCATGGTAGGTACAGAAGATATGTATGTTGTTGTTTAGGTAGATGTACCTGAGATGAATGAGGAGCTGATGTAAATAATGAGATAGTTCAGGGCACCCTGGTGACAAGTCACTGTCCACCTTTGAGTACCCTCCTTGTCTTGTCACTGTCCTGTCATTTGCTTAAAGCTCATCTAACTTCACAGCTAAGTTTCATGGGAGGACAAGCATCTTGTCCTTTAGATGCCAGCTGGTGGAGTGGACACCAGCTTAGTAATCAGGAGCCCTGGGTTCTGAGGGCTACCTTGGTCCATTAGGCAAACCATTCAGCTGTCATTGCTTGGGCCCGACACCAATCCATGAGCCATGGGGATGCTGTTATCCTCATTTTGCAGACAAGGAAACAGAGGCATGAAAAAATCGAATGACTTACCGATGAAAGAAACATCAGTTATTGGCAGAGAAAAGGGCAGACTCTTAATCTAGTGCTTTTCTTCTATACCACACTGCCTCCCAGACCATCAGGAAAATGATGTAATCCAGCCCAAGAATTTTCCTCTGGAAGCTCCCCCCAGCCTGTCTATCTGAAGATAAAAACAACCACAAATTCAGTTTACATCTTCTTTTACTCCCTAGCCTGTTTGAGCCAAGGCTAAATGGTGCCAATTTGCCTATGGTGGTTTTTATGATGTGGGCTGGGATCACTGGGGACTGTTCTGAAACCATCAAATTCATTTCAATTAGAAGTGTAACTTAATGTCCAATTTTCAAACCAGATTCCCTAGGTAAAAGAAGGCCATTTTGTTTGCTGAGCTGCCTCAACCCAATGAACAGTATTTCTGGGTACCAATTATGCCCAATTGTGCACCCTGGTTGGGGCATTTTCTCCAAGTTAATAGGAGGTGCAAGGCAGTGAAAAGGAGGGGTGGGAGAGTCAGCATGCAAAATGGGGGTATGTGTGAAATTTGAACCAGTATAGATCAATTCCAGAATGCTGCCCAGGGATTCCTAAAAAAGAACCCAGGGAAAAATAAATACATCTCATCCTTATTAACACTCCTAGCCCTTAAATGAGTCCTGATGTTAATCCCTAAGAGATGCCTAAATGCCTATTTCAAATTGCTGCCCCACTTGTCTTATAAAACAACTTGTACTTCTTTTTATTCTCTCCATGTTCAAAAATAAAGGAAATTCCTTTTGCAGTCTAGGGCCAAGGAACAACCCAGGCCTGGCTTTGATTACTGAAAGCCGGAGAATTTTGAGTGAAAGCTGCAGCCGGCTGCCAGCCTTGTTATTAGCAATAAGCATCAAGCCATTCTCGGGAGAGCAGGGGCCTTTTGAGAATGTCAGACAGCAGCCTGCACCTCCCTTTGACAGCACCTGCAGTCACCGCTGGAGGTACAAGCCTGTCCAGAACTCCATTTCCCCTTGGCTGAATCAGCAGCCATAATCAACAGAGAAATAACCCCTTATATTTATATAATATCTACCTACAAGCAACTCAAATTGCTGTGCTCCTGTTTAAGATTCTACAATGGCTCCCCATTGTCCTTCAGACCAAGTCCAAATGCATGGGCTTATTGTTCCAGGTCTTGTGACAACAGAGTCCACCTTAGTTATGCAGGAGCTTTTTTCTTTTCCTTTCCTTTCCTTTCTTTCTTTCCTTAAAAAAAAAAAACAGCTTTCCAGCCAAGATATTCTTCTATAGCCTAAGAGGGTTATTGTGGAGAGAATGGAAAGATCTCCAAACCTAGAAGGCTTGGTTCACCCCCCCTCCCAGATCTATCCCAGCTACAGGACTGGAGCAGGCAAGTTACTCACCCTACTCAGGACTCAGTTTCATTCTTATTTATAAAATGGTGCATTCAGAGTAGGTGATCTAATCTAACATGTCCTTTGTGCATCTGAAATCTTATATTTTCTTTGCTCTGTCCACAGCCCTTTCTAATCCTTTCCTCCCCACCCCGTTTCTATTCTAGAGCCTGGAAGAGCTAAAGTGCTCACTTCCCAGCTTCTCTCTCAGCTAGCAATAAGACACTGGGAGGGCTGCTAGTGTGGCAGATGGCTGTGACTCCCCGTGTTGCATGCCACAGCCCACCTCTTACTTCAGCCACAGCTGCGGTGGACAGTTCTGTGTTGCTGTGACTCACCTCATGCAGGCAGCATCCAGCCTCAAGCATGTGCTGTACGTCTCCCTGCTTTCTGCTCCAGGGCCTTCTCTGACACTATGGAAGCCCACTGAGCCCATATACAAGCAAAGCCTGGAAATGTGAGATTCACACCCTTGGGATCTACTGTCAATCAATGGGAGACAGAGCCTAGTGGGTAGATGCTCCAGCCACCTGTCCTTCAGACGTACACTCCTAGGAGGCATCGTGTACAATCCTCAGGAGGTCTGGGTGGAATTGAGCCCCTGGTGCCCAAGGCAGCAAACTCTTTAACATGCCCTTATGTTGTCTTTCTTTTCTTTCCTCTCTCACTCTCCTCCAGGGATCAGTTACCAAATAAACCATGTGCACTCAAGTCTTTGTTTTGGGCTTTGCTTTTGGAGGTACCCAAACCAAAAGAACTGGCATCACCTTCCTTCTTTCTTTAATCTTGAATGCAGATACACATGTAATGGCTGGAGCTAAGTGGCCGTTTTGGGACCAGCATGAGGGAAAGTTTACAAAAGTGTAAGAAATGCCATCTCTGACATTTCTGAATGACTGAATCAACACCAGCAACTGCTGACTTTTAGATTTCTTGCTATGAGAAACTACCCCCTCCTTATTTAAGCTATTGCTACTTGGATATTTTCTTACTTGGAACTGCACACAATCCTAATAGGTATGTTAATTGTGCTCCATTTTAAATCTCTGCCTTTGTCCATGTTGCTCCCTCTATCTGAAGCACTCTCTCCAACTCCTTCTGTTGCTCTAAATTGCCTTTTTCTTTCATGAACCAGATCAATGCTTACTTCATCCTAACATCTTCCCTCCAAAGAACCATAGTCTTCTGCATTTTATAAAATTCTTCAAAAACTTTGTGTAAGTAGAGAAAAATGCAATCTTGTGTTTGCCACTAGGCTGCCTTGGAATTGCTCCAAGTCATGGTTCTTCTTAGGTTGCTCTCACCTAAACTGGGAGTTTCTCAAAGACAGGGCCTGTATCCTCTTGTGTCTTTTACAACCTTCTGCACATGATAAAAGGACCTTATATAAATACAGTGGAGTCATAGGACATACACACTTTACTTAAGCAAATTAAACCATGGCTATGTGCAAGTGAGTGTGAGAAAGAGGAAGAATAATTTAGGTTGGGTGGGCGATTCCTCACTGATTGTCTAGGATGGAGGAGGTTCTGTTGGTCACCCTAGACTCCTATATTTCTCTCTCTCCTAACGTGAGTGTCACCTTCCACTGGGTATGACTTTAATATTAAAAGCTACTTACTGTTTTTTTTTTCATATAACAGTGCAAGCCAACTGCCTTATATGCTGGCCCAGGGAAGAAAGAGTGCCCTATTCCAACACTGCAGGGGCCGTGGCTGTGTCAAACTTACGAAGGAACGGATGCTGCTCTCCAATGTGCTGTCCCTCTGTCGGGGATTTTGACTATATGTGATGTTACCGACTGATGGCAGAACACAAGCCCCATGCAAGGGGCCCCCAGTTTGCTCATGGCCAGAGCTGCCTTCTTTGTGATTATACTCCTCTGCCTGGGCCATTTCCTCCACTGCCAAACTTGGCCCCTTGTTCTAAGCCTAGATCCACATTGTCAGGGCTTGCTGTTCTTTGTCACAGGGCCCCGGCCATGTGGACTGAAACATCTGGAGGGACTTGTTCAATTGCTTCCTGTTCATAGTCTTTTGCCTGCCTCCATTGCCCCATGAATAATCATTTGGTTCTCCCTCCACAATGTGGCTCGGATTGATTGGTCTTTGTTTATGTTCCCACCAGCCCTAGATGAGGCTCTCGATACCTCTTGTCACAGCTATTGGAATAGTCTCCTAACTACCTCTTCGCTGCCTCTCTTGTGTCATAGCATGCCATCCTGTACACTGCCAATAAGTTTTCCTTCTAAAGGATACAGCTGAGCAAGACATTCCCTTGCTGGGAATCTTTCAGTGACTTCTCTTTTCCCACAGAATAAAACCCAGATTGCTTATTTTATTATATTTTCTAGTTAAAATGAACAAGGCACTATTGAGAGAATATGCTTTATACTTGCAGACATTCACATTTGTCTCATGCTGGTCCTCTCTTCCCCATAGAATGTTACTCCCCCATTTCAACATTTGGGGGCTTCTCCTCATCCTTCAAATGCCACATCCTGCCCTAGATACTTTCCAGATATCTTCAATCAAATTAAAATTTTCCTCCCCTTTTCATCCAGAGCAGTACATACTTCTATAATAGCATTCATCAGATATGCTCTTGCATTGTATTTATTCATGTGTGTGGACTATTTCCTCGCTAAGGTGTTACCCATTGTGTATATCCCGGTGGCATGGGGTGGAAAGAAAGGGGATGGATGGTGTGGTGGCCAGGGTGAGGACACCAAGCCTGGGTGGCAGCACACAGGCCTTGATGATACCAATTCACAAAGTGATCCAGAATATTCAAATTCTGCATGTGAAGAAAGTTAAACGATCATTACCTCAACCAGTTAATTTCGAGTATATTTTCCTTTGTACAAGAGTGCTATATCATACAAATCTGTATAAATACATTTTAAAGTGCTCTTTTAATAACTATACAATAAAAATTCTAAGAGGTATGAAAGCAGTGAGTTATGGTGCTAAATGGTGGCATGGTGCTAAATGGTGGCATTTTTTTCTGATCGGTACATAAAATACTGGTAGGTCTTATAACTGAAGGATCTCAGATTCAATGAAATACCCCCTACTGCAAAGAAAAAAATATATAAGGGGCAAGAGGACATGTAATGGGGCTCCTAATCCTATCTTGAGCATCAGGGAGGGCTTCCCTGAGGAAATGATATTGAGACCCATGCAAGGAAAGGATTCTGGGAAAAGACCCTTCAATTTTCTTAGTAAGAAGGGAAGAAATGTGAAGCCCATATTTCATCTTACTTTCGTGGGATTTCCCCATCAGTGGGCCAGACTACCAGCTTCCTTAGATACAGTTCAAGGCTGACTATGCTGTATTCAATGATGTCCCTGCCTCTTAACCTGGGGAAGAATGACACTGACTGTGGCAAGGAGTACCCAGCTGTTCAGGGCAGGCAGAAAAGTCAACAGCCCATTCCTCGAGTTTAAAATGTACCCATTGCTGCTGTGCACTGTGCCAGAATTTGACATTGATTTTTTTTCAGATCTTAAGCCTTCCTTAGGTTTGGGGCTTCATTTCTGTGTGCTCACCACTTTGAAAGGCATCACTAGAAGAAGGGTTTAAAAAATGCCGCCTTTGCAGCAAGGGAATGGGATTTCTGATCTTGGATGCACACAGAAAGGAATGAACCAGAGCCTTTGGAGGTTTCCAATGTGTACTTCAAACCAGGAGCGAGATGAAAGTGAAGTAAATAAAATGATATCTTTGTAATAAATATAAGCCAATAGATTAAGCAATAAGCAGCCAGATGTGGTAGAGATGGTGACATCTACTTTCTTACCCATGGAAGATATGGCTAATTGATCATGAGACTCTCTCCTACTATGCCCAGATCGAGCCTCAGAATCCTACTCATCACACTGGTGCCAGGAAGCCCTTGCCTATCAATTTAGGGGACTGATTGATTAGGGCTTTGCTACTGGGTGAAGGAGCATTGGAAACCTAGCCAGGACACCTGGTATGTATGTCTTGCTCTGCTTCCAGCCAGCTATATGACCATGGACAAGTAATTTTATCTCTCTGGGCCTCAGCTTTCTCATCTGTAAAAGGAGGGAGTTGGTCTGATGCTATCTAAGTTCTCTTCTATTTCTCACATTCTAAAATTATGAAAAACAAATAGTAGTAGCATTGGAAATCCACATGGGCTTAGAAATCACATCAACATTTTCAGGTCTACTGTATTCTCAGTGTGGCTACTAAGTACTCCATAAGGAAACAGAAATGTAAACCTGAATACTCAAGTCTATAGCCAGGTCTGGGAGGTGACACTTGACACTTAGGAAAATGGAAAACTCTGATACAGAAGGAGCCAGTGGGAATTCACGGAGGGAGAGTTCAACTTGGTGGATGGTGTTGTATCAGTTGGCTATTGCCACAATAGTGCTGTGTAACAAAAAGCCCCATAAAATCTCAGTGGCATATAACAATAAATCTTTACTTCACTTCTAGCTCTGGAAGTTTCAGCTAGTCTGGGCTGGACTCAGCTGATCTCAGCTGGGTTTGCTCATGCATCTGCAGTCAGCTGTGGGGCAGCCAGATGGCTCTGCTGATCTCAGTTAGGCTCACTCACGTATCCGAGGGTCTTCTTGTTATCAGCTGATCTAGAATGGCTTTGCTTTGTGTGACTGGGGTGACTTGGCTCTGCTCCTTACATCTTTCTTCCTCTAGCTGGCTGGCTCAGGCATGTTCTCATAACAATAGATTTGGTACAAGAGCACAAACAGAAACACACAAGTGCTTATTCAAGCTTTGCTTGCATCACTCTGTTAACTTTCCATGGGAGGAAGGCCAACTGCAGAGTTGCTTTAATAACTTAGAAGATACATTGCCCTTGGGATTGAGGACTATTTTCTTCACACTCAAACTTGTAATAATGTGGATTGCTGAGCCACTTCCACACATGACAGCCAATCTCTACAGGTAATTTGGATGCTGAACTCCAGAACTTTCCAGCACCATCAGATAGTTTAGGGGGTCAAAGGAGGAGGAAAGGTGATGCTTTAGGTTTTGACCTTGCATAGGGATTGAATGGGATAATCTTTAATGCCCATTCTTTTTGGATTTTCTGAATTGGTGCTCAATAACCATTCCAGACCAAGCTTCAACATCATCACAGTTCTTCTGGGCCCCAGCTACTCCCACCCCTCCTCCTTGGTGACTTGTGTTTCCTAGCCAGAGCAGCCCAGCCTCTGCTTCCATTCCTGCAGTTGGGAAGTGCCACTGTGCTAGCCTTAATGGGCTGTAGCCTGGCTTCCTCTTACCTACTGTGGGGTCTCCAGCACCAGGTCCAAACCACGAAGGCTTTGGCTTCCCTAGAAGCTTCTGGAGAATCTGAGGAACACAGCTGGGATGTGTGGGGGAGTTAACACTCCTCTAGTGTGAGCTGTGATGAGAGAGACAAGTGGTGAGAAGGGATTGGCATCAGCCACCCTCCATGAGATGGTTTCAAATGCATTGGTTCCATATAGCTTCTTTGAAGACGTCTGTCATGACTGAGTTGTCTGCTGTGTATTTTGTGAAATGTAGCACCTTGCATTCATTTTCCTCCCTTCCCTTTCTCACTTCTCTTTTCCCCTCACTCCCACTGTCCTGTTGCCTACCTCATAAAACATCAGCAAGTAAGTTGGCCAGAGCCTCTGCTTTCTTGGGGACCCCAGCTATGGTACAAATCAAACTTTACTTCTATAGTTTGGCTTTTCTGGTACTTAAATGTAGGGAAGGGGGCTCCAGATTTACTGGGAGATTTTATTACACAGACCTTCTTTCACCTCAAATACATAGACACTTTGGTAAAATGGCATTTGGGTTTACAACTGAGTTTCCTATGAGGCTACACTAGGAAGGAACACTCACCAAGAATAGATCATTGGCTGAGAGACGTGAATCATTGACCCGATGAGACTGAGTTCAGACTTTGGTCTTAAGACTAGCTTAGGACAAAATTGCAAGGCAGTATAAGACTTTCCTTGGTACTTCCTTACCTTTCTTCATAAGAAACCTCACCTCATCTTCCTATCAAAGCGGTCCCTTTCTTCTTACATTCTAAATTTAAGCATGGGACAAGGCCAGAAAGAATATGATAATCTTGGGTTAAAGTGATAGCTTATCATCACTTCAGGTATCACTACCACTCAGGTAATTTCATTTTAATAGGGAACCCTTGAAAATAAAAGATGATTTCTATAAAGGCCTGAATATCTAATAGTAGAAATTCAGGCACCTTAACAATTGGTAGCTAAAATACTCTGTGGTGAGCTTTTGATTATGTGACCCTACAGAGGTGACTCTCCACTGTCCCTTTTTTGTAAGGCAAAGCGGAAATGGTTATCTTACCAGGAAATTGAGCTTCAGAGAGGTAACGTAACTTGCCCAATATCACTCAGCCGACTATTAGCAGAGTTAGAAATAGCTCTACCTCTTCTGTTACTATCCCAGGGTGAGATGAAGGAGATCAAAATTTTTGAGGCCCCTCCCATAATACTGTGAACTCATGAAAAGGTTCTCTTTGCAGTCTGATGGATTAAGAAGGTCAGCAAATGGAGGTAAAGGTAGGTGGGATCATGGAGTTGTTCAGTCTAAGACCAGAGATCAGGCTGCCTTTCATCTTGAACCAAGTCCATGATTCAAAAGGATGGGGCCTCAGGACTCTCCCCAGTCCCAGGCAGAGCAGCAGCTGGAGTGGTGGCTTTGGGAGGCTAAAGACCTGCTTTTGAGTTAGAGGGTCCACAGCATTCAGGGCATGTGCTGCCAAGAGTGGAGCCGAAGGGCTATTGACAAAGACGTTGTTTCCTCTGCTAAGGTGCTAAGCAGCCCAGGAAAACCCTTCGGCTTCTCTTATCCTCAATTCCCTGAGAAAAACAGAGGCAAAACCTTCTTTACCTACCCTGAAGGTTTGTTGTGAGGTACTACAGGGAAAATTCTTTCTAGATTTAAGTGCTGCACAAACACAAAATGCTGATGGAAAAGGTAAACGTCCTGCTACAGAGCACACAGTGGTTTGATGGAAGAGACTGCTATTAGTTTCCTGTTGCTGCTGTAATGAATTAACACAGACTTGGTGACTTAAAACAACACACATTTGTTTTCTAACAGTTCTGGAGTCAAGATGTCTGAAATTAGTCTCACTAGGCTTAAGTTAAGGTACACCGGGAAGGCTGGTTCCTCTGGGAGGCTCTGAGGGGTGAATCCATATCTTTTCTTCTTCCAGCTTCTAGAAGCCATCTGCATTCCTTGGCTCATGGCTCCTTCCTCACATTGCTCCAACCTCTTGCTTCTATCATTACATTCCCTGCTACTGACTTCTGTCCTCCCTCTTTCCTCTTATAAGGACCCCTGTGATTACATTGGGCCCTCCCAGATAATCCAGGATTATTTCCCCATCTCGAGATCCTCAGCTTAATCACATTTGCAAAGTTCCTTTTGCCTTGTAAGGTAACATATTCACAGGTTCTGGGGATTAGAATGTGGATATCTTTGGGGGCTACTATTCAGCCTTATCATAAGGCCCCTCCTCCCCTCTCCAACAGAGCTACGCTCTGCACCATCCCCAGAAAGTGTCCTAGCACAGCTTGTCAGTATCCTGACCATACCCTTAAGGTACTTAACATTTTTGTGTAATGTTAGTTGGACTTCCACCTGCCAGCATCTGCATCTCTGCCTGAGGGCTTTTGGTCACTGAAGTCTGCTCTGCCTGTGCAGGATAGGTGCCAAGGAATTGATGTCCCCATGCCCTCCCCTTCCCCTGGGAGGAGGCCTTAAGCCTGTGGTCCCCAACCCATGGGTTGTGGACCAGGCCACAGAGCTCTGCCTCTGCTGCCCCCCACACCATCCATAGAAAGATTGTCTTCCATGAAACTTAGGAAGGGGAGGGCCGCACAGCAGGAGGTGCGTGGCGGGCAAGTGAGCGAAGCTTCATCTGTATTTACAGCCTCTCCCCATCGCTTGCATCACCACCTGAGCTATGCCTCACCTCCCCCCTCCCCCTGCCCCCTGCATCTGTAGAAATATTGTCTTCCATGAAACCGGTCCGTGGTGCCAAAAAGGTTGGGGACTGCTGCACCTGATGGGATCTGGTGGATATATACCCCAGATCTCTTGCTCCTTGGTTAGGATAGCTGAGGTATGTTCTATACTGTCCTCAGAGCTCCCCACAGGGATGGCTCTCCAGTAGTCCACAGTGGTAACTAGCTTGATAACACACCCTTGGCTGGCTGCCTGCCCTGCCCTGTCTCTCTTCTCCCACTCTTCTACCAGAGGAATAATTGAGAGATAATTTCTAGAATTACCTCCCAAATCAACCATTGCACTCAAATTCTTGCCTCTAAACTGAAACATGAATCTTGCTAATATTTCTTCCAAGCCTTGTTCATGATGTTCTCTTGCCTGAAGCGTCCTTTATCTTCTCCTGCCCACCTGCTTATTTTTTCGGGCCCTCCTCCTCCCTAGGGTCTTCCCCAGCACTTTTGTGCCTACCAATCTCTCCTCTTCCTGTCCATCCCAAGTGGTCACAATAGGTTATCTGTATCGAACAATTGGGAGAGACGGTGTAGCATAAAGATTTAGACAATGGATTCTGAACTTGCTACCTGAGTGATAGTGAGCAAGTTACTTACCCTCTCTGAGCCTCAAAATGGGGATGGGAACAGAACCAACTTCCTAGGTTTGCTGTGAGAAATAGATGTCAGCATAGTTTTCTTAGAACAGTGCTTGGCACATAGCAAACACCTCATAAGTGGTTGCCTTTATTGGTCCCTTTAGGAAGTTAGTAGACAGTGCACTTATAGCATTGCATGAACCTCTCATACACTTATCAAATCTGCAATTAAACAATTATTTTGTTTTATGAGTCCATTGTCATTTTCTCCTCTAGACTGTAGGCTCTTTGCGAGCAAGAACTAGTCTGTGTTTATCTCTGCTTAGTCTCAATGCCTAGAGCAGTGAATTGGTATTTGATAACATTTTTTAAATGAATATGATTGCCTAGAGGAGAGCCCAAGAAAGGAACAGAGTCTGAAAGAGGGTGGGAGGAGGGAGGGCCCACAGGGGAAAAGACAAACAGCTTCTTTGTCGTTCTGCCTGGAGCTCAGCAGATGCCTGAGTGTGGCCAGGAAGCCCTGGGCAGCACTTGGAACCACTTCGGCCTCGGGACTTGTAATAGACAGAGACACGCTGCCAGCTTCTGTTTCAACGAAGGCCTCACTGCCCAGCTGCGAGGAGTGTGGTCAGCAGACAGCCTTCAGCTGTCAGCTTCTCCGGGGGAGCACCTCAGCTGCTGAGAGCTGTCTGGCCCAAAGTCATGCCGTTCCCTGGGGTGGTCCAAGTCTTCCTACTGAGCAGTGGGGGAATGTAAAGGTCTAGGCATTTCTGCCCTGCATGAGACTTTCTAGGGGAAATCCTTGCCCGGAGCACCCCACTGCATTGGCCAAGTCTTAGTCGGGCCTGCAAGGCAGCTTGAAACCGCCCCCCCCCAACTCACTGACCTTGGCTCACTCCTGCTTCTTCCCCTCCCTTCCACAGGTGTGGGTCTCTAACAACCATCTTTCATCCCAAACGTCATCTCTGCTTCCAGAGGGCACAACCTGGAACAGGAATAAAGACTTGGCCTCCTTGCAAGTTCAAGTTAATGCTTGAGGCTCTTTTTAGAAGTTCGGGGACCCAGAACCACATTATATTTTTCCTCTTTGGGAGTTTAACTCCTCAGTAATGTTAAGTATCCTGACTGAAGCCTGGGAATGTTCTGAGCTTACTGTCCTGTGGCCCAGGCCAACGAGAGCTGTTTATCTTTCAACTCCACTTAGAACAGTAAATAAAAAACCTCATTAATTCAGACTGTTCTTATTTGGAATTTGTGATGATCCAGAGAGGGGCCCTCTGGGTATTTGTTTACTTTTTCATTATCAGGGAAAAGGAGCTTGCCAAGCAAACGGGGAATGTAAGCAGGATTGTAAGGGAATCATTTCAACAACTTTAAAGAGGGAGAAAAGAAAAACCCTTCTATCACTTTAGAGGCACCAGTTTATAGGCCAGAAATTCATGTGACATTCTTATTAGTTTATTAAAGCTGATATCAAAATACTTTTTAAAGCAACCCATTGGTGGTCTAGTTGGCATCACTCTATGAACTTGAGTTCAGCCTGACATTTACTTGGCTCCTAGTCCCTGCAGAGCATGAGGTACTCACAAAGAATTTACAGTCATAGTGGATACTATAACCACATTAAAATTTTTTTTTGACATTTTTTTTCAAATGTATAAAAATGTTTCCTAAATATCTAGCCCCGGCCTCCAGCCTGGTATACAAGCAAAATGACACATAACAAAACAATTTATTTTTCTTATCAAAGTTATAACAAAATGACATTGAATGTTATTTAAGGACCTTCTGTCCATCCTTTCGCTTAAAGTCACGATTTTTAAGAACCTATCAACAACATTGAGTACCTACTGTACTAGTTATACAATAAGTACTTGTTGAATGAAAGAATTCTGAGTCAGCCTGACCTTCCTGTCACTGGGCACCCAGTGCCTGGACAATTTGGTCCCTAGAGTCCCAGCAGGTTTTATGTTCACTGCTCGGTTACTATGGGATGCCCCAAACAGCGTGCTCACTCTCCCAAGGCTGTATACATCACAGAGGAAATTCTCACCCACAACAATCAGCTGTGATCTAAATCTTTTTGAAAAAAGACCCTGTTTAAAATGGCAGTCATGACCTTGGCTCAGCGTGCTTCCTGGGGACAGAGCTGGCTGGGTTTCTGGCCTGAGGCTGAGCCTGCAGGCATCCAGAACTTCCAGACAATTACCATTCCCCTGGAATTGCCCTCACTCCTTATTGCTATTGGTTAATTAAAGAAATCTAGGCTCCAAACTATATTACCCACCCATATGTCACATCCGATGTAACTAACGAGTTCTCAGCAGTGCAGGGTTTTGTGTGTGTGTGTGTGTGTGTGTGGCAACATTGTTAAATTTGATGCCCTTCCATTGCCAGCATGCTTCTCTCCATGGAGAGGGGTTCCCTTTCTCCCCTGTGACTTTTCAGCCCTGTGCAAAAGCTTGAGCTCTGCCAGCTGTAATTCTGAAAATTTTCTCCAGTCACCCATGAGGCTTTTACCTCAGTTGTGTCGCCACCAGTACTTTGTTTGCACTTAGTAACTCCTTCTCATCCGAAGAGCCTCAAACACTTCCTAAACTCTTTAACTGTTACCAGTCTAGAGAGACAATCCTTTTCCCCTTCTGGCAAAGCAGACTACTAAAATGGTTGGTTTAGGGAAACTCATCTAGTCAGAATTGAGTTTATTCTATTTAATTCAATTCAACAAGAGCCTTGAACCAATCTAGGTATTTTGGGGACGGTAAATAGAGATAAGGTACTTGCACTAAAGGTACAGTCTTGTTGCAGAAATAAAACAAGAACCTGATAGCATTTGCAGAAAAATATACTTCATTCATTCATTTGACAAATACATACTGAGCATTGTATTAGTTAGAGTAAAGGCTAAGCCGCTGTAACAAAAGGCCCCCTAGTGCAGAGGCTTATAAAACAGAGGAATTTATTTATCTCTCCTGTAACAGTCCTAAGGTTAGTGGCCCAGGTTTGCAGGGCAACTTGGCTCCATGTGGTTCTTCAGGAATCCAGGATCTTTTGCTTTTGTGCTCTGCCATTTGTTAGGGTGTTGCTCTCATCTGTGAGGTCAAAGCCAGGCCAGGGGAACATTTGTGTTCTAGCTTTATGGGAAGGTGAAAGGAATTTCAGGGCAAGCAATTTTGAAAGCAAGTGAGGAAAAGTTGCACACACATCTCCTACTTTCAGCCCATTGGGGAAAACTTAATTGCATGGCCACATCTAGCTGCACAGGAGGTTGAAAATGTCACCTCTACCTGGTAGCTATATGTCCAGAAAGAAAGGGGGAACTGATTTAAAGAAGCAACCAAAAGTCTCCCACAAGCATCTACTATGTGTCAGAGACTTCCAGATCCCATAGTTACAGAAGTGATCAATAAGACATGCTCATTAATCTCAGAGAGCTTAGATTCCAGTGGGAAAGAGAACAATTAAACCACTACTCTTATAGTTGTGAAGCAGGATAGAACCCAGATATGAAGGCCTGTGTTCTTAAGCATTATGCTCTAGGAGTCCTGGACTTCAAAGCTGTCTTTTCAAATACTCTTCTGCTTAACATTTGCCAAAGACTTCCCCCAAGCTCAGGATAAAATCCAGATTTTGTTAGCACCACCCTGGGAGAGCTGGCCCCTGCCTGCCTGCCTGCCTGCCTAGCTTAGTTTTCTGGGCAGATTTCCCTCATGTCTTTGGCTTCAGTCATCATGAACTACTTGTAATTTCCTGAAAACAGACCATGCTTTCATCCCTCTATGCCTTCGCCCAATCTCTTCCGTCTGTCTATAATACCCTCCCCCGACCCCTACCTGCCCAGTGGCCTTGAAGTCCAAGTAACTGAACCCGCTCCTTCTACTCTCCTCCCATCACACCTGGTGCATATCTTAGTAAGGAGGTAGAAAGCATTTGGGCTTAGGAATCAGACATATCTGGCTCCAAATTCGAGCTTTACCAATCACTTTCTATGTGACCTTGGAAATGTACTTGTCCTAGTCTGGGCTGCCATAATAAAGTGCCATTGACTAGGTAATTTATAAACAACAAAAATGTATTTCCCACAGTTCTGGAGGCTGAGAAGTCCAAGATCAAGGCACTGGCAGATTTGGTGTCTGGTGAGGGCCTGCTTCCTAATTCATATATGGTGCCTTCTTGCTGTATCATCATATGGTGGAAGGTGTGAGTGAGCTCTCCAGGGCCTCTTTTATGAGGGCATTAAACCCACTCACGAGGGCTCTGCCCTCATGATCTAATTACCTCCTAAAGGCCCAACCTTCTAATACCATCACATGGCAAGGGAGTTAGGTTTCAATGTATGAATTTTGAAGGGACACAAACATTCAGTCTATTGCAGTACTGAATTTCTCTACCCGAAGAAAATACCATGAAGAGGGGGAGTTGGTTAGAACTAGGTTTCTCTATCCAGTGCCTGGAACAGAATAGAAATTCAATGAAGGGTAGTTCCTGTATTGCCATCACATGTCTATCTCCCCTAAGATATGGTGAGCTTCTGAGGCACAGACTCCACTTTGTGGTCCCAGGAGCAAAGAAGGTGATCGATACCTGTCTGTCAAAGGAGTACATGGGTTGATTATGTTAATTCACACTAAGATATAAATGCATTACTTTCATACTATCTCTTTCAGGGGCATTTATGTCTTTTTAAAGGACATAGAGATATTTAATCCAAAGAAACCACCTTCTTTTTTTTTTTTTTTTTTTTTATTTTACAGAATCAAAGAATCTAACAGTATATCTTGTTAGATACAGTATGTCCTCATAATGTATACATTATTTCTTGTACAATGATATGAAATAATATGGGAAATATTCATGATAAATTATTAAGTGAACAGTGCAAGTTAAAAACAATAGTTTCATATTTTTTTCCCCACCCCCCCTTCCCGAGTCAGCACTTTCAAGTGTTACCACTCCCCAAACGGTGCGCAATGCACTCATTGTGTAGGCATACCCCCATCCCCTCCCCCACCCCCCACCTCAGTCTGATGTCCAATTGGTGTCGTTCCCAGATTTGTATTTAGGTGATGATCAAGGAAACCAATTTTCTGGTGAGTACATGTGATGCTTGTTTTTCCATTCTTGGGATACTTCACTTAATATAATGGGTTCCAACTCTCTCCAGGAGAACCATAGAGATGTTGTATCTTCATCATTCCTTATAGCTGAGTAGTATTCCATGGTATACATATACCACAGTTTACTAATCCAATCATGTATTGATGGGCATTTGGGTTGTTTCCACATCTTTGCTATTGTGAATTGTGCTGCTATAAACATTTGGGTACACGTGCCTTTGTTACAGAATGACCTTTTTTCCTTTGGGTATATGCCCAGTAATGGGATTGCTGGGTCAAATGGCAGGTCTACTTGAATCTGTTTAAGATACCTCCATAATGCTTTCCACAGAGGTTGCACTAGTTTGCAGTCCCACCAGCAGTGTATTAGTGTTCCTGTCTCTCCACACCCACGCCAACATGTGTTGTTTTGGGTTTTTTGATAAAGGCCATTCTCACTGGGGTTAAGTGATATCTCATTGTGGTTTTGATTTGCATTTCCCTGATGATTAGAGATGTTGAACACTTTTTCATATGTTTGTTAGCCATTTTTATATCTTCTTTTGAAAAATTTCTATTCATGTCCTTTGCCCACTTTTTGATAGGGTTGCTTGATTTAGAAACCACCTTCTAATGGAATTTTAGACAAGCTTTTGGAGCAAAAGAACCTGGGTTCTTGCAAATCCCAGCAATTAGCTAGCTACACCTTCCAGCTATTGCTGAATCCTGTCTAAGCCACACAACCAACATCCATCTCTCTCAAATTATCCTGTCCTCTTTTCCACCAGGGAAGCACCTAACTGTGTGGTGCCCTGCCCCGAGTCACGGGGTAGAAATATGTGGGGATAATTAACTTACAGGAAGCTTCCAAACACTGGGTCCTGGCTAAAGGAAGTTAGAATATCTGGGTGTCCTGCTATGCTACCCCTGTCCCTCCCCAGCTGTGTGTTTTTGACCAAAGCCCCTTCAGTCTCTGAGCTTGATTTCACTTCACTCACCTGCATACAAAAGTGGCTCATTGGGACGGTTGATATTTAAGGTAGGTACAAGGGAGCATCCTGGATCCCACAAGAGTATGTGTCTTGATACAAGAAAGTATCCACAAATTGGCCCATTTCTCAAAGGGCAAAAACTGGCAGACTCAAAAGCTCAGCAATGCTAAGAATGCTCCAGAGACTGGGTCCTTCCATGGCCCAGACCCACAGAGTGGCAGCTCAGCCCTGCCCTGTCCTGAGGGCCTCCTCTTCTCTCAGTCTCCTCTAATGACTCAGGTCAAGGCCAGGGATCTCCAATCAAGATTCTTGCTTTTCTTTCCTATGCAGCCCCAGCCCTGCCTCCTTAGCCTATTCCCTGCCAGCAGACACTGTCTTCCTCTTCTACAACTCTTTGTTCAGGCCCATGTCAGTCTTGCTAATTATTATTCAGTCCAAACACCTCTGTCATTCTGGCATTTTCATTGATTCAAATTAAGAGCCAGACTAATAATTAATGCAAACTGTCCCCTCGTCCTCACCCCCTGACTGATGGATTTTCAGTGTCAAAACATTAACCTTTAGGTTTGGGACCTTGATGCATTCAAACCCCATAAGCACCTGATAAGCAAGCAAACTACAAAACCTTTCCCTAAATCAGCTCTTTCTATCTCATCAGCCCTGATTTGTCTATCCAAAAAGATATTTATCTTGGGAAAGAAAACAAACTTATATTCACAAAGATACATATACAGAGAACCAAGCTAGCCATTATGACTGCAAAGGTGGAATTTGAAAGCTATTTAGCAGTTCTCCTGACCTACCACAATAAGATTGACAGCACTCAACTGAGTCCCCAGAAGACACCCCAATGAAGCAGTATGCAGACTCCCGTTAGGAATCCTGTCAGACCCATGGAGTAGGACGAGACTCCTCTGAGCATGAATGAGGTGTCCCAGTTATCTATTTCTGTGTAACCAACCACCTAAACATTATTGGCTTGAAACAACAGCAATCACTTATTTGCTCACGATTCTGCAATTTAAGCAGAGCTTGTTGGAAAAGGCTTGCCTCTGCTACATGCGGCATCTGCTGGGACAGCTCAACTGGGGGTGGAAGATCTACTTCCAAGATGGCTCACTCATGTGGCTGGCAACTTCGGGGCTGGATTTTCACTGGGAGTTGAGCTGGGGCTGTGGTTGAGAGCCTTAGTGCTCTGCCATGTGGCCTTTCCCTGTGGTTTGGGCTTCTCCCAGCATGGTAGGTGGCTTCCAAGAGAGAGTGCTTGAAGAGTGAGTGTGCAAGAGGATAAGCCCCAAAGTGAAAATGATTATTAAGCCTCTACTTGCTTCACGCTTGCTAGTGTCCCATTGGCCAAAGCTAGTAACTTGGCCAATTCCAAAGTCAGTGTGAGAGGGAACTCCGTAAAGAAGTCAACACCATGAGGCATGGCTCAATAGGGGGAGGGGATGTAACAGTCTACCACAGATGGTAACTAAAGATGAAACACTAGGATGAACTTTTTTTAAAGCATCACAACTACATATCTTGTAATTTGAATGTTTTTTTAGCAACTTCTGTCCAATCATTTCTTTTGAACAAGAAAAAAATGGCAGGGCCACTTTAGTTCTTTCTAGTTTTCTTGTTTATAACACTAAAGAGTCTAGTTGCTCTAGAGTTGTCCAAGGTCCATTTTGATTCATTTGTGCCATTCTGTGACTTCTTCTCTAGCTATCTTAGGCTAGCCCCTTCCATGCTTCTCCCCAGGAGGGGTCCTCAGCTTTTCCCTCCATCTCTCAGATGAGGGGTGTGAGCCAGATGATGGCTTGGCTCCCCTCCAGCTCTCTGAGTCCATGCATTAAGAGGTTTCTGTTTTTAATCCAAACACCTAGCAACTTTAATCTCCTCCATATCTTGAGGCTGCAGCATGAGAAAGACATCCCTAAGTAGAAGCTGACGAGAAATTTGAGAGCAAAGAATAGAGCCACTGGGTGGTTTTCATGTACAGGTGAGCATTCTGGGAAGGCTCAGAGCTGGAGGGGCGAGGCCAGGGGAGACTGTGCATGGGAGGGGACTTTGGGAGGGCAGCTGGAGGGAATAAATTCAGCCCTGTTCCCTGCCATGGGGTCAATGCAACCCAGCTCTCCAATGAGACCCAGCCCGGGCAACCTACCTCACTCACCAAAACTTTCCCTCTCTCTGTCCTGTGGACCTGGGTGAAGAGATGGTTTCTACTCTTCCTGTCTGGGGGAACTTACTACAGTTTCTGAGTTCTGATGGTAAGGAAACAGGGTAATTTCTAAAGAAATGTTTGGATTTAAACAAGAGGTTCTGAAGGATCCTCTTATCTTCATTACCATGATCAAGTTCCTTTTAGTGTCTGACTCCCAAGCTCGACCTCTGTCTCTCTCAACCTCTCTTTCTGTCTCTTTGTCTCCCTCTAGGCCTCTCCCTGTCTCCTTCTCTGTCTCTCTTTGTCTCCATCTGTCTCTCTGCTCTCTGTCTGTTTGTCTTTGCTCACTCTTTGTTTCTCTATTTATTCTCCAAGTGTCTCATTCCATCTGCCTCTGTCTCTCTTTCTCTGCCTGTTCTTTTGTCACTGTCTCAATCTGCCCCATCTCTCTCTGCATGTCAGTGTTTGCTCTGTGTGTATGTGTCTGTCTGTCTGTCTGTCTTTTCTCTGTCTCTCTTTGATCCTATCTGACTCATGTGCTTTTGTTCCCATTCTCTGTGTGAATCTATCTCTCCAGCCATCAGCCCTTTCAGGATTGGCCTTAGCAACAGAGAGCACCTTGCCCCTTCCTGGAGCAGCTCATATCCAGTGGGTGATTTATACAGGAATATAAAGGCTTGGCCATCTCTACCCATCTCTGAAGGACCTTCTAGCTCCACAGCTCCCCATGGGGTTGGCCGAGGCCACTGGGCCTGTTTTCCGGCAGCTGGTGAGCTCTGTCTGCTCACTGCCACTTCCTTCCTCTCCCTTCCCAGATGTTGATCCCAAGGTTTCTCCTTAATCAACATCCTGCACACTAAACTCAGCCTCTAAGTTTGCTTTGTGGGAAACCCAGCTGGTGACACACATATTTATATGCTCTTTCTCTCTCTCCCTCTCTCTCTTTTTCTCTCTCTCTTTCCCTCTTTCTCTCTCAACACACACTCTCTCTACTTAATTTCCTTCTCTCCCTGATGCTTAAAATCTACCTTCTCCTTTTGGAATGTACTGAAGTCTTTTTCCTAGGCAAAGCTTTATACCTGTGTTCTTGCCCCCACAGGCCTCAGCAGCCTGGTTTGGATTTTGCAATTGTCTCTCATGTTGCACTAGGATCTTTGGCAGTTCCTTACTTTGCACTTTTTTACATCAGCATGGTGGAAAGAACACAGGTTTAGGAGCGGAGAGGATGAGTTTGGAGTCCTAACTCCATCACTAACCAGCTATGGGACCTTGTGAAAACCTTCCTCATGCCCCATGCCTCAGTCTTTGTCTGTGAAAGGAATTCCCATGAAGTCTGCCTCACAGGGTAAGAGATGGCACCTGGGTTTGTGCTGGGAGGTGCTACATAATTCTTAGTTTTATTATATTAAACATATCAGGTGGGTTATTTATGTCATGTGACAATTTTTCCTTTTATTCTCTTTCTTAGCCTTTTGATTTTTGTTCTCTAATCAGTTCAAAGGTAATGGAGCCCTCACCACCACCACCACCACCACCACACACACACACACACACACCTACACACACAAATACCCCCCTCAGCAATTCTATTCTTTACTGAGCCCCTACTATGACTTTTCAATGCCTCATTTGATTTGCACAGCCATCCTGTGAAGATGGCTCTCTTATAGACAGGAGCAGAGATATTCAGGAGGTTGAGAATTTAAGAATTTATTCAAGGTCACATGGCAAGTGAATGCTGGTACAGAATCCAAACATAGGTTTGATTGTGTCCAAAGCCCATACTGCACAAGGGAAGGTAAGTCTCCTAGATGCCATGACCAGCACCAGGGGATGGGATGGGACCAATCCATAGATGTGAATACCAGAAATCCTAGGAAAGGGATGATGATCTTGGTACTTTCTTTGGGAACTTGGTTATAGCCTAATTACTACCCAAGATCCAGGGGCAAGCAAAAAAGGTTACAGGGTCAAGAACCCTGAGATCTAATCCAAGTTGATTCTGCCTTAACCTGTTGGAGGAACTTGTACAAATCTCTTAAATGCAGTGGGTTTCCATTTTATTATGGGGTGAATAGCTGCATGATCCCTGAGGTTCCTTCTGCCTCTCAAATGCAGGTCTCTTGTTGCAATGCCTGCTTTCTACCTTCTGACTCCCATTCATCTCTCAGAGTGCAGCCCAAATCTTATCATCCCACAGTTGTACCCATTGCCTTCAGCCTGCCCTGACTTCCCCATTTATGGCTGCCCATGGGCCCTCAATCTTTCCACATTCCTTCAGATGCTGATTCATGTGTCATGGAGCAGAGGACAAAGAACTCACCTTTGGGCTCAGACCTACATTGATATCTGGACTCTAAAAATTTATCTGTTGTGTGACCTTGGGCAAGTTACCAAACTTCTCTGAACTTCACTTTCCTATTTGAAAGGTAGTGGTACTGCCTACTTCACAGGGTGATTGTGCGAAAACAAGAAAATGATTTTATGCATGGGAAACTTCAAGGTATTGTATACATTTTATGTCTTATGTGAATGCCAGTTTTGCCTCTTCATGTCCAGCTGGTGGTATACAGGTAAGACGGCAAGTTCAGATCACTGTGTGAAACTCAAGGAAACCATCAGAGCTACTCTTTTCCTACACCCAAAGAGATGTTTTTAATGTCAGTGACCAAGATGATCTCATCCTCCACCTCTTTATCTTATCTGTCACCATTTCAATGGACTTTGCCTTCTTAGTAGTCCCCCTGCCCCTTCTTCTTTGCCTCCTCGCTGTGTCCTCATTCAAGCCTTTACTCCCTCTCATCAGGACTGGCCTCCCAGCCTCCACACTGTGATCTTTTCCAATCTACACCATTGCTGGGGTTATCTTATTAAAACATGAATCTATTCATGCCCCTCCCCTGCTGAAATCCCTTAGAACTTTCCATAGCTGTAAGGGAAAAGGCCAAACTCCTTAGTATGGCAAATGAGGCTACCATCTATGGATCCAACACCATCTGTCACAAGTCCTAAACTCACAGCCTCATTTCCACACATGATCTGACACATCCATGCCTTTGTGTCTGCAAGTCTCGTGCCCAGACACCTTCTCTTTCTTCTTCATCCAGCTCTGTTTTATAAGATTAATCCCAGACACCACTTTTCCAGGAAGTAATGTCTTCTTGCCCCCACCCTGAACACCCTCAGAAGATGTGCCTCTTTTAATTGCTCTCAAAGGACCATGCATTTCCTATACCCAGCACAGTGTTTGGCACGTGCTGAAGGAAACCAAAGAATCTGTGGCTCAAATTGGGACACTTCTGAGAGTGAAAGGGGATGTTCTTAATAATTACATAAAGACAACCAAGACTGTCCCAAGGCAGTCAGATGTATTGTTACCCCAGCACCCATAGTACATGCCCAATTCATATTCAGTGTATATACATCAATAAACACACACAATCCCTACAAATTTAGTGAAGTAGTTTCATAAACAGAATGCACATATCACAGGAGGTGCACAGGATGAACCATTGGGGGCCAGAAGAAGTTTTAGAAAAAAAAAATATATACACACATATATAATTTCTCCTAAATTTCTATTTTTTGTGTGTTTTACTATTGGATCAGTCAGCTTTTGTCATAATAATGCCGAGAACAAATCACCCTCAAACTCTGTGACTTAAAATAACTATCGTTTATTTTCATTTTCGTGTTTGTGGGTTGGCTGATTTAGGCTAGGCTTGGCTGCATTTGGTGCCAAGCTGCAGGTTGAGTGTGGGTCTGTTCCATGTATCTCATCCTCCTGGGTTTGCCAGCTAGCTGGACCATGCTCTTCTCATGGCAACGGCAGACAAGTTAGAAGGTTAGCCCAAATTTGGAAGCATGTTTCAAGCCTCTGATTACGTCACATCTACTAACACCCCATTGGCCAAAAAATGTCACAGGTCTAAGCCCAAAGTCAAGGGGTAAGGAAACATACTTTGGCCACTATGATGCCATGGCAAAGATGTTAATGTACAATACTGCTCCAGGGGAGTGAAGGAATGAAAGCAATAATTCACTTTACCATGTTACGTATATATTATATTGGGCAGTGGTATACACACATATAATTTTTAGGTATAAATGTATGTGTGTCTATAATTTATAATTGTATATATATATATATATATAAAAAATGAGGGAACTCAGAATATTTCATGGATCAACAGAGTTTGGAAACAACATCGTATTATCACAGTATTGTAGGCAGTACAGCTGCTGGTCCTCAGCAGTCATTGATTATCTCTCTCAGAAATCATAAATACCCTTTTGTTGACAGTGGAAAATGCTTAGACATGCTGCCTTATGTCCAGCAGCACATCAGTGTCCTAAGGAACCTCAAAGTCTTGTGATGTAGGCAACTCAGGCTCTGAGATTTGGGAGAACCAGGTTCTAATTCAGCTCTGCGTCTTACAAGTCACATGATCTTGGGTGTATCTCTGAAGGCTTTGAGGCCTCAGTTTCCTCTTCTATAAAAGGGGGTTATATTACCTATTCTATCCACTTTATAAGGTTGTTTTAAAGATGAAATGATGAGAAAGTACCTTAGAAGGTATACGTTGTCTTAAGGCTGGATCCCTAAGAAGCAGACTCTGAGACAAGGATTGAAGTGTAAGTTGTTCATATGGGAGGTGATCCAAGAAGCTCTGCTGGACAGTGGGCAGTGAGACAGGAAAGGGAAGGTAGCTAATAAAGGGTGTGTTCATGAGCAGGGGACTGCTGTGAGCAACCGGGGCTCAGCCCCACTGGGTCCTTTGGGAGATGCTGTAGGTCATACCTTAGAGTTGTCCCACCCAAGGGGTGAGCAAGCTGGACTATTTATGCACCACCTTTCTGACTGACATCAGTTGAAGGCTGTTTCCCCTGCCCACCTAAATAGTCCAGGATTACCATATCTTGACTATTGTGAATATATCTACACTCCTGTGCTTACTGCAGAACTATTCACAATAGCCAAGATATGGAATCCACCTAAGTGTTCATCAACAGATGAGTGGATAGAGACAATGTTGTATACCTACACAATGGAATACTATTCAGCCATAAAGAGAACAAAAACCTACCCTTCACGGCAATGTAGATGAGCTTGGAGGACATTCTGTTATGTGAAATAAGCTGGACACAGAAAAATAAGTACTACATGTTCTCACTTATATGTGGAAAACTAAAAAAGTTGATGTCATAGAAGTAGAAGGTAGAATAGTGGTTACCAGAGGCTGGGAAGGGGAGGGGGAGAGGAGATAGCCAAAGGCTGGTTAGCAGATACAAAAGTACAGCTAGGTAGAAAAAGTAAGATTGTGTTCTACAGCACTATAGAGTGACTATAATTAACAATATTTATTTATTTATGTTTCAGCATATTATGGGGGTACGAATGATTAGATTACATATATTGCCTTTGCCCCACCTGAGTCAGAGCTTCAAGCATGTCCATCCCCCAGATGATAATTTATTGTATATTTTCAAATAGCTAGAAGAGCAGATTATGAATGTTCCCAACACAAAGAAGTGAAAAATGTGTGAGGTGATGGATATGCTAATTACCCTGATTTGATCATTACACATTGTAGACATGTATCAAAATATCATACCATACCCCATAAATATGTACAGTTATGTGTCAATTAAAAATAATAATTAAAGGGAAAAAATAGTCCAGCAGTCTGTGGCGCTGAGCCAATAATCTCTCCAGAGCAGAGGACCCGACTGACCTCATTTGTAAGAGTACATCTGTATGGAACTTTTGACTATTTCAAGCACTTGTGTTTACACATCATGGAGCAGTATAGTGTGATTGTTATAAACAACAATCCTGGAGCAAGGCCACCGGGGTTCAAATCCCCCCTCTGCCACTTACCACCTATGTGCCCTTTGCAAGTTGTTTAATCTCTCTGGGCCTACATTTCTTATGTGAAAAATGGGGATAAAAATAATGGTACCTGTCCGGTGGAGTGGCTGTGACTATCGAATAAATTCATAGAAATAAAGCTTTTGAAACAGTGTCAGGCACTCAGCGAGTGATAGCTTATGACATCCTTACAAAACATATGCAAGGTGAGTAGAGAGTGTGATTCCTCTTTGAGAACTGGGGAAACTCAGGCACAGGAAAGCTTGTGCCCACTGATCTGTTGGCCACTGGCTGCTTCCTTCCACTCTACCATTGGCCCCTTGCCAGTGCTCAGTCTCTCCCTGGTCTGAGTCCCCACAGGCTGGCTTCTGGGAACTCCTGTGCTCCAGACTCTGGTATAGTTGGAAACATCACCGTGTGTGTGTGTGTGTGTGTGTGTGTGTCCGTCCTCTGCATCCCGGTGGTTCCGAATGGCAGGCGCTCAAGGAGAAAAAGGCAATGCTTCAGCTTGGATGCACACAGCCAGCCCAAGCAGCTGCCCTTCCAGGAGCTCTGAGTCCATCGGGCAGCCTCGAAGCAGGAGCTATGGGGTTCTGGATGGCACACTCACACCTTCCCCACCCTGCATCGAATTTGGCGGGTACCCCAGTTCATGCTCGCTCCCCCCCCACACAGATGGTGCCTCTCTCAACACGGAGACGAACACAAACACTGCTCTCTCCTGCCCACGGCATCTTCTAGAGACCTGGCAGACACATGAGCAGCCTAGTTATGATTACAGTTGGTAGCATTTTCTTGTCTTTGGTTCCTTATCCCTTAAAACATGTCATAAGGGATAAGGGGGTTTCAATGAGAGAGAGAGAGAGAGAGAGAAAGAGAGAGAGAGAGGATGCCCGACAGAAGAATAAGGAAAAAAGACACAGAAGTGCATAGACCAAAAGGGAGGATCAAACTTCCCTGATCTAAAGCCAGGATTGGGAAAGAGGGGAGACAATTATAGTCTCTGCTTTCTGGCAAAGACCCTCGGTGATAGTGGGTTCCTATAGCCTTGAGTAAATCTGACAGAGAGAAAGAGGAGGGGGGGCTGTGTGTGTGGCTGTAATAAGGACACTCATGTCGTTAGCACAGAGGAAGAAGGTAGCACAAAGTGAAACTCTCAGAGTGTGTTCTATTGATAGATCTAAATCGAACACAGGAAATGGCCCTGGCCACAGGGATGTCACAAATACGGAGGCAGCCGTGGGACTTGGAGTGTGTGCATGAGAGTGTGGCGTAACTCAGGACCGCAGGACATCGCGGCAGGTCTTCTGCCAGAGAGCAGAGGCTCTAATTGTCTCCCTCTCTTTTTCAACCCTGCCTTTAGACCTGGGGAGAGCCTTATCCTCCTTCTTGGTCTCTGAGTTCATTTGTTGCTGATGAAACAGTTACTGAGTCCCCTCTGAGAGGCCGGCACTGGGCCAGGAACAAGGAACACACAGATAAATACCATGCCAGCCCCGGGCTCCGAGAGCTCCCAGTCTGGAGGAGGAAACAGAAACATCTTCAGAGAAACCATCTCCACAGTAGAGAGAGTTGCAGAATGACATGGATCTGCTCACCTGCTGTACAACCTCAGGGACATCAACTCTAAAGAACCGGAAACTTGGTGACAACATTTGAAGTCACCTAAGATCTGTGCTTCTTGAATCCAAAGTCTTTGACACAATGGCGACCTGGGAGAGAGAGGCTGGCCCACAGGCCATCTGGGGCCAGCGCTTGTCCACTTGAGCAGGGCAAGCAGTGCCCTCTGAAGGCGTGATCTGGGGGCTCCAAGAGAGCCCCTAAACAGCTCCTCTCCCTACTCCCATCTCCATGCCACAATACATAAGATATCTACTTCCCCTTGGCTTTTAAAAAAGAATTTCTTTCATGTGTAGAGAGCATTTCACACCTTGAACAGCAGTAGCATTTACATTGGGCTGCCCCTGCCATTAGCTCCCTTAATACCTGGGGCCTCTCAGGACACTCCGTCTGCAGTTAAGGGAATTCCTGGGGATGGGATGCAGTAAGGCAACACACAGTGTTAGCAACTCCTTAGACCTCCTTTCTAAAGGCTCAAAGGCACTGGAGGAGAACAGAGTAGTAGGTAAAGTGGTAAGTTCTAGAAGCACAGAGAGAGGACTGCCCCATGGCCTTGAGCAGCACTGCCACTAGGCTGATGTGTCTTTAAGAGGGGTTTACCAATGTCATCCGATGGACTACTGTGGGCTTGCGATGTGCTATGTGACAGGGTCTCTCTGTATTTTTAGACACAAATTATTTATGGTGTCACAATGTCGAAAGGAAGCAGGGCATCAGCTCATGGCCATTTCTTCCAGGGGGACCCCTTCTCATTTTCATGTGTCAATGTGTAGGTGGCTATGTGTGCCAGGCACTGATGATTGTTTAGACAAAGGCTGTTCCCCTTTTGCCTTGCTAACAGAACCTTGGTTTGTTCATTGGCAATGTGCCCAGGCTCAAGGGATAAATCATGATTAAATCAAGGCAAACTAGAGCATCGTATTTCACAACTGACTGGTATCTTGTGCCCTAGTTCTGGACCATGAGATGTAAGAGAATCTGTGATGGAGAGATACTAGGAAATACTAGCTCCTAGATAAAATAGAGGACCACAGGAGAACAAGGCTTTTTACTCCTGCCTTTCTTCCTGCTTTGGATACTCACATGTGAGCATGATGCCTGGGGCTGTAGCAGCCATTTTGAGACCATGAGGCAGCACACCTGAAGATAAAGATACCAGGCCGAAGATGGTGCAGTTGGAGGGTCTTTGTTGGCCTTGTTAAGCTGCTGAATTAACCCTGCAATTCCCCACCTCCCAACTACATGTTAAATAAGCAATAGGCATACTCATGGCATAAGCCACAGATAGGCACATTTTTCTGTTGTACTGAAATATATTAATACCTTAACTGCTACTTTATATTGATGATGGAAATTGGACACCAAAGCATTCAATAAGCTGAAAACATGTACTGTTAATTCTGCCAGCCAGGAAATACAAACTGTTCTCTGCTTAGGTGGAGCACTGAGCCTCACAGACACCAAATCTATTTGTAGATTGATTGATAATCCATTGGCTTTCATTGTGAGGGAGCCCAGGACAGAAGGAAGGTCACTGGACTGGTGTCTAAAGAGCCAAGACTTGGTCTCAGCTCTGTGATCTTGGGCCTCAGTTCCCTCTCTTCATAAAGGAAACACAAAGGATTGAAATAGAATCAAAGTCTCCTGACATTCAATCAGGCATTGGTCCAGGATGAATTTTCCAGACTGCAATTTTTTTTTTATCACTGAAAGCCTTTACTTCTTAAAATCTATAAAATTCATCTTTAAATAAAATGTCTTTAATGTGAACTAATGTTTTATTTTAGTGATAAAAGAAATGAGTAAGAAAGAGTTTAAACAGGTTTCCACTGTTTATTGAAGAATTTAATAAATATATATTACATCTATATAATTTTAATTGATCCATGGTAGAGAATTTAGAGCTTAACTCTCCTTATTAGAGTTGTATTGGGAAACACTGAACTAGATGGCTCTTTAAGATTCCTTCCAGCACTAACAATCTTCTTTTTTTTTTTTTTGTTTTTTTTGAGACAGAGTCTTTGCTCTGTCTCCCAGGATACAGTGCAGTGGCGTCAGCCTAGCTCACAGCAACCTCAAACTCCTGGGCTCAAGCAATCTTCTTGCCTCAGCCTCCCGAGTAGCTGGCACTATAGGCATGCGCCACCATGCCCAGCTAATTTTTCTATTTTTCTATTTTTAGTAGAGAAGCAGTCTCGCTCTTGCTCAGGCTGGTCTCGATTGCCTGGCATCAAGCAAATCTCCCATCTTGCCCTCCCAGAGTGCTAGGATTACAGGCGTGAGCCACTGCACGCAGCCACTAACAATCTTATTCTAAATAGAAAAATAAGTTGGAGTTCTTTGCCACTACAGAGAGCCCAAATGGAGGCCTGGGCTGGTGGTGTTCTAGTTTCAGGGGACCAGGACATAAACACTCAGAATAGGAACTGGGATGACATCCTGGCTTCCTGCCTGTTGTTGAAGTCCACACTGACTTTCTGGGTCAGGGAGGTATTTGCCAATGTCATGCTTCACTCATGACCCTGAATGAAAATCTGAACACATTGTTCTATGGAAGTAACGCAAAAAGCTCCAATTTAGGAACCCTGTCAGATATTGGCCTGTGGAGAGCCATTTCTGATGCCCTTCTATCTAATTCTTGTTTTAATAGAACAAGATCAATGGCTAAGAGTCAGATTGTCAAACGATGGAGGACAATTTATTGAGCTCTGCTACAGATTCAGTGCTATGTGAAGACATGACCCTTCTTTGCTAGGATGTTTACATATCTATAGTCTAGATAAATTGATATTACAAGAAGCTCAATCCCATTCTTCTGGACAGGAGGAAAGGAGTTGACAGTTAGATAAATGGACAGATATAATTATTTTGCTCTGGAGTGGGGCTGCTGTATGATTTGATTAAATTAGACATGATTAGCCCATCTCAATGGCTGTTGAGGCTTCTCCCTTTCAGGGTGGCCTCAGAGATACTCCTAGACTGAATTGTCTTGATGCAAAACCACAGCTGAGTTTTTAAAATGGAACCCAATGTCCCCAGTGTATTCCCCTGACAGTCTAGGTGTATCTTTTCTTTAGAAAGTCCAGAATTCAACACATTATGTTATTTTTACCATAGAGTTTTGTTTAGCCAACCAATCTAGAGTTCCAGTGAGTTGACTGCATTCTTTATCCCAGGGCACCTTGGTTGAAGATATTCTATTAGTTCTGCTGTGTGCTGGTCAGACTCCCAATCAAAAGATGAAGCAAGAAGGCAAGACTGGCTGAACAGACATGTCTGTTTGAGGGAGAGGGAATGTCTTAAGAAGAAAAGGGAGCCAGATAAGAAATAGCACTGGACTCAAAGACCACTGCAGGCAACAGAAGGCCGGCCTACCATCTTTCCGTGTGGAAAAAGACTGCCTGAGAATGAAACTAATGCCAAGGAAAGCAAAGTGCTATGAGAAAAGGAGATAGATTCTGAATTTGAACTTTTTACAGGCAAAGCTTTATATTTCTGAGGTCTGTAAACCAACAGAGTCCCCTTTTCACTAAAAAATAATAAAAAGCGAGAGGATCACAGATGTGATCCAGAAAGTCTAGCTTCTTCAGTAGGAAGACAGGCAACAAGGAAAGTCTGAGAATTTTCAGGAAGATCGACTAGAGTAAGAACCAAAAAAACTGAGCTCAGAGACTGAGAAAAAAATAATGATGATAATACCAGTGCTTTGGAGGTACAGAGTGCTTCATAGTTTCTAAAACGCCATCAGCTCTCGAGAGCATGCAGCAGGTACTCCAAGTGTGGTCTCAGTGCTGCAGAGCACTGTGAGACTATGAGATTTTTGATCTGAGCACTGTATGTTTATGAATGTAATCTAGGATGGCATTAGCTTTTTCGAGCATCTTATTCCAAAGAACCTTATTGCCACAAGGTTCCTATGGTGTGTTGGTAGGTCAAGTATTGCTATTTATTATTATTCCCATTTCAGTTATGAGGAAATACTCAAGGTCACAAAGCTAGTAAGTGGCACTATTAAGAATGGAACACAAAACGTCTGACTCCAAGCTCAGTGCTCTTTCCACCACCATATCATCCAATTATTTATCCACCCATCTATTCCTTCCTACATTCCTTCCTTCCTTCCCTCTTTTCTGCCTTCCTTCTATTGTATTTATTCATCCATCTATCTATCTGTTCATCTATTCAACAAACACTCATTGTGCTACTTTTATGTGACAGACAATGTCTCAGGTTCTGGATATTAAAAACGTAACCTTAGTACTTAGGCTTTCCCAGGCTTTGAAGGCAAATGAGATCACACTAGAATTTATATCTGTATTGGTCAGGGCTCTCCAGAGACCCAGAATCAATAGGATATGTGTGTGTGCAATAAATACGTGTGTGTGTGTGTGTGTGTGTGTAGAGAGAGAGAGAGAGATTGATTGATTGATTTTGGCTCACACAATTATGGAGATGGAGGTTGGCAAGTCCAAAATCTTCGGGGGTTGGCAGGCTGGAGACCCAAAAAAGAGCCGATATCCTGGTACAATTTCCTCTTGCTTGGGGGAGGTCAGGTTTTCGCTCTGTTCAGGTCTTCAACTGATTGGATGAGGCCCACCCACCTAAAGAAGGGCAATCTGCTTTACTCAAAATCCACTGATTCAAATGTTAATCTCATCCAAAATCACCCTCACAGAAACATTCAGAATAATGTTTGACCAAATATCTGAGCACCATGGCCCAGCCAAGTTGACATGTAAAAATTAGTCATCACAATATCTAAGTTGCAGCAGTTCATTATTCCTACCAACAAAGCTGCAGGATCACAAAGTTTCTTCCAGATGTTTCTGGGAATGCCCAGAAAAATCCTTGACTGTGTATGGGAACAAGTCCACTCAGCTTTTGTGACTTTGACATCTTAGTGGAGAGCCACCACCAGCCAACCACTCACAGAGGTGGCACCTCCTCATGGACCCTGCTTCAGGGCCTCCCAGAGGACATGGTTCCCCTGGAGACCAAGGTCATACCCATAGTTTCACCACACAGCAGTTCTTTCTCAGCAGTGCCAACCCTGAACTCCTAAGGTTGCCAAAGTTACATTGAGATCTGGGGTGAAGAGAGATGGGGGAGGAGTGACCTCCTGTCCAAACTTGGGTGGTTCTTTACCCCTTGGGTCCTGGACAGCTCCACTTGTCCCTGTCTCAGCTATTCTTATTATGAAACTGGGTTTTTTCATGTTGACCTTTATCCAAATGGACTAATTGATTTCATTTCAAATGTATGACCACAAACCTCAAAAAGGCACTCTAATCACATGGTAAGCCTCCCTGGGAAGCTTGTTACTTGCCCCGATAAACCTATTTCACATTTTCGTCTCTTTCTTCAAACCTACATTTCCCCCACTTCTTATTCACAAGCTTATGACTTCATCTCATTCTTTGTTGAGAATGTGGAAATAATAACATGGACCCTCCATATTTTCAACACTAAACACACAAATTTACATGCTCTGATGTCCATGTTACCAAGCTACCAAATCCAATGGACGATCCACTTGCCATACCTTGCTGATTCTCTCAGAAGCATTTGACATAGTTGGCCTCTTCTTGCTTCTTAAAATACTTGCATCTCTCATTTTCCATGACAAAAATTGTATTCTTTTACTCAACTTCCATGAAGAGAACCCCAAGGTTTAGTCTCACACAGTCATCTCTTCTTTATATATCCCCACACTCCTTAGGTGATCTCATAGTCTCATGACTTTCAGTACTGAACCACATATATTCCAGATTTATATCTGCAGGCCAGACCTCTCCCCTGAGCTCCAGGCTCATGTATCCACCTTCCTAATTGTTTTCATTTGGGTCCTCCAAAAAGCAGATTGGATTAGATGTGCAAGAAATTTACTGGGGGAAACACTTGTGAGGTAAAACAGGGAGCTGGAGCAGGCAGGAAGAGCTTCCAGACAGCAATTCAGGTCTGACACCCGTGGAAAGAGAGAGGGAAGGAAACAGACTTGGGTAGGAAAAGTCTTGAACTGCAGCACAGTTCTAGAACATGTTCAGCCAGGCTGATAGGGGGTCCTTGAGCCCAGGTTGCCCGTCGCAGGAGCCCCCACATCCTGCAAGAGTGGGCCTGCCTTAGTACCCATGCTGTATACTCAGTCAGTGCCTGGGAACAGCCTATGGCAAATTTGGCCTTAGTGTGACTAGTAGAAGCGGAGACCGTCAATCAATTTTGCCTCACGCAGCAAGAGCTCTAAGTGACACATTTTCATGTTCCCAATATTAGTTAATGTCTCTTCTTGAATTTCTAATAGACATCTCAAACTTAACATGGAAAACAATGGAATGAGCCAGGCACGGTGGCTCATGGCTGTAATTCTAGCACTCTGGGAGGCCTAGGCTGGAGGATCGCTTGAAGTCAGAAGTTTGAGATTAACTTGAGCAAGAGTAAGACTCCGTCTCTATTTAAAAGAAAAGAAAAGAAAAGAAAACAATGAAATTCTTGATTCCCTTCATCGCATAGGTGATCCCCTTATCTTGGTAAATGGCCTCACTTTCCTCTCCCCCAGATGCCAAAGCCAAAAACCTAGAACTCATCCTTAATTTCCACCCCCCCCCCCATTCCCTACATCCAACCCACATGTCAGTCCTGCTGGACTTACCTCCAAAATCTCAAATCCATCTACTTCTCTCCATCTCTACTGCTACCATCTTATTCCAGGCCTCTGCCCTCCCTCACATGCCCTCCTAAATGGCCTCTCCACTGTCACTCTTGCCACCTTACAGCTGATTCTTCACAGCAGCCAAACTGATCCTTCATGAAGTAACTTAGAACACCTCACAGGCCTTTGCTTCAGTGGCCTGCCACTATCATTACACTAAAATCCAAGCACATCGCCTTGCTCTGCAATGCCCTATGTGATCTGGGCCCGCCTACTTCCCCCTGCTCACAGGATCAAGGCACATCTGTCTTTTCCCCATTCCTCGGACACTTCCCCACCCTCCCCAGAGCCCTCGCATTCCCTTACTTCTATCTTCACATCACTCCCTTCTCAAATTTTAGAGATCATCTTGCTATTGTCTTTTCAGACAGCCTTTCTCTGACCACCTTTTTAAAAGTAGGCCCTTGCCCCCCAAGTTATACATTAGCATAGAACACTGATTATTCCCTTCATAGCCTGTATCATACCCTGAAATTACCTTGTCTGTTCATCTTGTTTGTGTATTTATCTGTTTCCCCTCGTGTGAATCTAAGCTCTATGAGAACAGGGACCTTGCCTGTCTTGTTTAATGCCTGTCTTGTTAATACTATTTTTCCAATGCCTAGAGCAGACCTGGAGAAAATAGAAGTAGCATATTGACTGTTTGTTGACTGCTAAGTGAGAAATCTCCCTTTCACAAGGCCTCCAAACCATCCTTCAGGTCCTGTTGGTGGCTGTTTTAGGGTAGAAATAGATTTTGCTGCATGTAATAGTGGCTTAGTCAAATTGTGATTTGTTCTTATTTTTCATAGACCAAGAAATTCAAATGAGGTAGTTAGTCAGTCAGTCCAGGACTGTACTGTGGTTCCATGATGCCACTGGGACAGAGGCTCCTTCATGCTTTCATTTGGCTATCCTGAGTGGGTGGCTTTCAACGTTATGCTTCTTGCTTTATGGTCACGAGATGAGCAAGGTGGGAAAAGGGGGAGACCAAAGATCAAAAGGCATAAACTGAATGAGTATTCCTCTTTAAGCAGCTGGGCTCCCCAGGATTTGGACTCTTAGAGATTAGCATGTAGGAGGTCTATTAGGGAGAGCTTAGGATCGATGCCTGGAGAAGGGAGGGGAAGGAAACAGGAGTGGCCAGAGGGAGAAGTTGGGCCATCAGGCAGTCTCAATGAAGGCCTCAGCCAATTCCACTGGGAGCTGTGGAGCTTGGATAGTGCTTTGGAGTTGATCCAAATTGCAATGAAAGGGCCAGATATTTATCCCCCATCTTGGTAAGTCATTAAAGACCAGCCTCCTGGGAAGGTGATTTCTTTAGCACACAGTCCATGTAGGTGCTAACAGCCAGAGGATGTCTGCCAGCAGCTGTTCCCAACAGTTGTGCTGATAAGTTCTTCATTCCTGAAGGGAGATCTGGGTGGTACATGAAAGAGTCTACCACACAAGCTTTCTTAGAAGCCCCATATACTAACTTCTACTTATTACTATATCTCAATGGCCAGAACTGTGGCATGTAGCTGCTTTAGCTGCAAGGTAGCTGGGAAATGTAGACTTTTAGCTGGGCATATTGCCACCCTGAACAAAATGAAGGTTCTGCCAATAAGAAAGAAGAGGAGACTATTCAGGGTATTTAGGTGGGCCACTGGTACCTCTCCTCCACTTCCTTATCTCTTCTCTCTACCCTCCTAGTGCTTTAGCATTAATAACAAATAAACAAGCAAAGAAAGCAGACACATAAACAAAACAAACAAACATGAATAAATTTCCGTTCTCCTTCATTAGCTAATAAATAAAAGCTTATAAAAAATCTCATAAAATAGCACATAAAAATTCATGCATATAGGTCTTGCAGGGAAGACGGTTGCCACCGTGCTAAAGATCTTCATGTCTTTGGTCCTCACT
Source organism: Eulemur rufifrons (assembly GCF_041146395.1). Classification (NCBI taxonomy): domain Eukaryota; kingdom Metazoa; phylum Chordata; class Mammalia; order Primates; family Lemuridae; genus Eulemur; species Eulemur rufifrons. Next base: position 110,870,775 of record NC_091012.1, read on the forward strand.
GGGGCCAGTTGAACCAAGATGAAGAGATGTGGATTTGCCATCAGGAAACACAATATAATGAGGAAACAGACTAATATAAAACAGCCTGGTATAAGACAACACCCTAAGTGGGAGGGGAAGAAAGTTCTATGTCAAGGAGTCAGGGAAGGCTCCAGAAACACAAAGATACTGAAGACATCATGGTAAGGACAGAGGAGCAGATACTTTTCAGGGGCCAAAGGGGCAGGGAGCTAGATGACAGGCAAGGTACAACCCAAGCTGGAGAGACCGAGCACTGGGCAGCAGGAATCTAATCATGATGGAGACAGTGTGCAACAAGTTCAGGCAACTGCAGTAAAAACAGTGCTGGCCAGGGAGCCACACAGTCCTTTCCCTGGCTTTGCACTCTCACCGCCCAGGTCCAGAGATACCCTTCTGACAATTTTGCTCTAGAGGGAGGAAGGAATGAGGCTTGTAGCCAGTGGCAGGTGGGTAATGCCTGTGAATGAATTAAATTTACACAAACAGCCCTTTCACAATTGTCTAGACAGGAAATAGAGAAGGGAGCTTGGTGGAAAACATCAATTGTGCCCACGCACCCAACTGCTCTAGTAACAAGAAAGCAGCAGCAGTTGGAGGTACTTAAGGCAGCAATGGTAGCACAGAAAAAGGCTTTGGGTTTAGATTACAGCTGTAGCATTTACTAAGTACATGTTACAACCTCTCTGAGCCTCGAGTTTTCCCATCTTTCAAATGGGATACAGTGAACCCTGTTGCTTGCCTACCCAGTAACTATTTACCCTCTTTATCCTTTCTTACAAAACCTTGATGTCATTCAGGAATCCCCCTTGCTCAATGAGGTCACAAGCTTCAAAGGAAGCAGGCACCAGTCCTGGCCTCACAAGACAGAAGATTGGAATCTATGCACTAATTCCTAAATTCACAAGGCATGCTTTATTTAAGTTAAATACAGTGGTCCCATTCCCTTTGGTAGTGATTGGTTAGGCATGGGTGTATAATTTAACTCTGGCTAATGCTACGGGAAGGAAAGTCTTTGGAAGACTTCTAGGAAAGATTTGGTTGGTAAAGAGAGATGCGTGAAGATAAAATTCCACTTCTTCTATTAGACCTTGTGTTGTCTGTAAATGAATTCCACAACTATAACAACCATCTTGTGACCCTAAGACAATTTTGCCAAAGGTAAGACAATATGCCAAGGATGCAGAGGGAAAGGTGGAAAGAGCATGAGACCTAGATAACAATGGTGAATCACCGAATTAAGCAACCCCAGAGCATCCACCCTTTGCACCTACTTACAAATGAGGAGGTAATAAATCCTTTGTTGTTTAAATCAGTTGCATCGAGATTTTTCTGTTATTTGTAGCTAAGGGCAATCCAGTTGATACAAAGGATATCTGGTATAGTGGGGTTAAACACCATGGCATGTTAAAGTGCCAACTAAAAGTCAATACACTAGGTCCGTAATATATATTTAGTCATTTATTTGAATTTTGTTTCGTTATAATATCTCTAAAAATCACCATTATTTATTTAAATTTTTTTTTGTATTTGAAAATATTCCTGTCTTTGGCTATCTGTGAGCCACCACCAATCTGGGACACTGTCTAGCCAATTCAGTATTTGACCTGCTTCCCAACCACCTCCAATTGTTGATCCAGAAGTGGTCCCCAGAGTATGTCTCCCAGTCCTAACCCACAGCATGGGGCTAAGGATATAAGGACAGAGCCTTCAATTTTTGGCCTAAGGATAATTCCTCCAAGAAAGCATCAGGACATCTTAAAAGACACTGTACATGTTTAGAAAATATGATTTAGGAAAATTGGAATTAACTTTGTTTGGAAATTAGTCTCATAACCAAGTTGGGTACCTCCAAATGGAGCCCTAAATTTACAATTTCAGGATTCTTGTGTTGCTTGTCCAATTTGGGAATTAGTGCATAGACTCCAGATGAAACAATTTGACAGCACAAAAGCAATGTACAGTATAAATATTCTTATTTCCTAACTACTTGTCAGCTATTTCCAGTGAGTAAATATTTACACATTTTCCTCTCCCCCTGCGGAAAGCAGTACTCACATATATGAACATAAATATTTTGGTGTATGTAAATATTTACTTGCATGAGCAATATATTTCTTTTTCTAGTCTCCCTTGTAAGTTCTTTAATAACAGAACAATTCCTGCTTACAAATAAGTTCTGATCTTGCAACTCTCCTAGAAGATTCTGCAAATGAGAGGCATTTTATGGTAGTGGTTAATTGCTGGTTAGCTGAAACAGCTGGGGTCCAATCTGAACTTGGCACCCCACTAGATGTGTGACTTTGAGTGGGTTATTTAGTCTTTCTGAGCCCTGAGTTTCCTCATCTGTAAGATGAATGTAATAATAGTATCTACCTTATAGGATTGTTCAGAGTATTAAATAATTCAATGCATACAAAGTGCTTCAGAGCACTTGCTGCATTGTAAATCCTTAATAATTAAATATTAAAATAAATATTTTATCACTGCCAGTTATGGGAAATAAGTATATAACTTTTTTATATTTAGTATTATGAATATAAATATGTTTATAAACAATATCTTAATTTTATGTGTCTTTTTTTATCATTCAAAGAATTTTCAAATGCTATCAGTAGATTCCATGTGAGCAAATTGCCCCAGACTGACTTTTGATTATTTCCCATAATCCATTGGGTTAGCGGCCATCATTTTTTAAGCATTAACTATTTACCAGATACTGTGCTATGTGCTTTAAAAGGTAGTATTGCATTTAATCCTCACAGCAACTTATGAGGGAGATAATATTAGTATCTCCATTTTCAAACTAAGAAATAGAGGCTCAGTGAGGTTAATTAACTTATCTTACATTAAACAACTGGAAAGTGGTGGAGTTGAGACTTGAACGCAGGTCTTGATGTGAAAGTCCTTGCTCCAAACCATTCTGACATTTGTTTCGAACATTTGTATAGAGATGTTCCTTGTAGGAAGGGATCCTCGGTTTTTTTGTGTGTGTGTGTGTTTTTTTTTTTTTTTTTTTTTGAGACAGAATCTCGCTTTGTTGCCCAGGCTAGAGTGAGTGCCGTGGCGTCAGTCTAGCTCACAGCAATCTCAAATTCCTGGACTTAAGCGATCCTACTGCCTCAGCCTCCCGAGTAGCTGGGACTACAGGCATGTGCCACCATGCCCGGCTAATTTTTTGTATATATATATGTATTTTAGTTGTCCATATAATTTCTTTCTATTTTTAGTAGAGATGGGGGTCTCACTCTTGCTCAGGCTGGTCTCGAACTCCTGACCTCGAGCGATCCACCTTCCTCGGCCTCCCAGAGTGCTAGGATTACAGGTGTGAGCCACTGCGCCCGGACCCTCGGGTTTTTTTTTTTTTGTTTGTTTGTTTGTTTTTTGTGAAAGTGGAGTAAATTTCATTCTACTTTCTGGCCTCTGGGAAAATAAACATCATTGACAGGTCATCATTGCCTCACTTAGAGCCTTATCAACACCATGTTGTAAAATGTGGTTGACCATATAGTGCTGACACTCAGCCCACATGCCCCATCTTTTGAGTTTTAGTCTGGATTCTTCTCAGTCATTCGTGACCAGTTACAGAATCTCCCTGCTCCAGCTCCTGACCTTATGATCATAATGCTATTACTTCATTCCAAGAATTCTTCCCAGATTTGGCTGGCCCTGCTTCAGCCTGAATTATTATCTCCCCTTCTACACAAATTCCCCAGTTTCTCAGGGTGTTGCTAACTTCTCCTTATATCTCAATAGCCAGAACTGTGGCATGTAGATACCTCCAGACGGTATATTGGGTCGAAACTTTTCGTTTCAGGTATGTGGTCCCCGTTCTCAGGGAGTGTGCACAGATATCCTCTGATTGGACCTCCTTGGTCCATGAGGCAATCATGCCTTCTGTAGTTTAGAACCTTCTCTTATTCTTGACTGCCAGGCCTCTTGGCAATCATTGGACCAGAGCCATGGTATTTTCCAGTGCCCCAGGCCCTTGCAGCACTTTCTCCACACAGCTATGACCCAGAGGCCAGGAAACTTTTGTTCTCACTGCCTCTACAGCCACCTGCATCCAAAAAGCTGCTGACCAGACAGTAGACTATGGAGTCTAACTACTGCCCACACTCATGTGGCCAGAGCCTACTTGGCCACTTGAACTACTGTAGAAAGATGGCCTCCACTTCTCTTCTACCTTACAAACCTCTCAGGACTCTAGCAGATTGACAGAACCCTAGTTCTAAAGAAATCTTCAAAATGTAGTTTATTTTGTTTTAAAAAAATTTGTAATTGACACATAATAATTGTACATATTTATGAGGTACAGTGTGATGTTTTGATTGCATAATGATAAAATCAGGGTCATTGGCATATCCATCACCTCAAACACTTATCATTTCTTTGTGGTGGGAACATACAAAATCCTCTCTTATACCTATTTTGAGATATACAATACCTCATTGTTGACTGTAGTCACCCTACGTGTGATAGGACACCAGCACTTGTTCTTCCTTTCTAATTGTACCCATTGACTATTCTTTTCCCATCCCCCCCTTTCCTCTACCCTCCCCGGTCTCTGGTAACCACTGTTCTAGTCACTACTTCTATGAGATCAACTCTTTTAGATTTCACATATAAGTGAGACCATATAGTATTTGTCTTTCTGTGTCTGGCTTACTTCACTTAGCATAATGTCCTCCAGGTTCATCTATGTTGTCACAAATGACAGGATTTCATTCTTTTTTATGACTGAATAGTATTCCATTGTGTGTATATACCACATTGCTTTACCCATTCATCTATTTTTGGACACTTGGGTTGATTCCATGTCTTGGCCATTGTACTGCAATAAACATGGAAGTGCAGATGTCTCTTTGACATACTGGCTTCATATCCTTTGCATATATATCCAGTAGTGGGATTGCTGGATCATATGGTAGTTCTATTTTTAATTTTTTGAGGAATCTCCATACTGTTTTTCATAATGTGATACTAATTTGCATTCTCACCAACAGCATGTTAGGGTTCCCTTTTCTCCCAAAATGTAGTTTTTAGCTTTTTAACGTCTCAAAATAGAAGGAGTTTCAACTGCAGTTTGAGAAAAGTGAATCTAATTATCCAGCACAATTCTCTTGCACAGACCTGCTCTGAATTTCCTTTATGAATTTTTGGGTGGAGGGCACACCTTCTTATTTTCTTGGACTCTCTCTCTCTCTCTCTCTCTTAGATACAGCCTATATTCCAGTTTCATGAACCAATTAAAAAAGAAGGATTATTTATTTAATTAGCACTTTTGACTACCTATATGTGTCAGACACTGTATTAAGCACAAAAAACACAGAAAGGAATAAGATTTGGCTCAAGTTTTCAAGAAGCGCACAGCCCTTAAAGGTAAAGGGACAAGAATGTAAATGATATGATATAGAGTGGGAAATGGTGAAAGAGATGTGTGTGTAGGAATCTGTGGGAAAGGAAAAAGCCATCAAAAAGGCAGCTTCCTAATCATGCTAAGAAGCAGGTGTTAGAGAAGGTAGAGAGAATAAGGGTAGTATGTCTGAGAAGAGGTAGAGAATGGCATGAGATTTGAAAGACATTGCTCAACCAACTTAATGGCTTCAACCAACATTTTACTTGCTCATTATTTCACAAGCTGAGCTGGGATCAGCTAGGTGATTCTTCTGCTGGCCTTGCTGGTAATCACTCTTGTGGCTGATTTCAGCATGCAGTTTGGCTGGGGCTGAATTCAGCTGAGCTTTTCTCTCTCTCCAGGTAGTCTTGGGGCCACTCCCTCGTCACATGGTTTTTTCATGTATTCTCTCTAGCAGGGCAGCCAGACTTCTTAAATGGTCATTCAGGCTTCCAATAATACAAAAGCAGAAGCTTCCAAGGGTTCTTAAGTGTTAGGGCTTGAGCTGTTCAAGTGTCACTTTCACTGTATCCCATTAGTTAAGGGTAGTCATAGGACCAGCCGGGATTCAAGGGAAGGAGATTCTACATGGGCGTGAATACCAGGAGGCAGGATTCATTAGGGCTAACACATGCTTGACCTGCTAGATAAAGTTGGGAGAATCTCCAGGAAGGAAAAGACATATGAGCAAAAACATGGGGTCATTAAAGACCATGGCTTTTTGGGGAAAGTTAAACACTTCAGGGTTGTCAGTGGGAGGGTACATAGGCCACAGTAAGTGAGATAAAGCTACAGTGTGGACTTCTGTGACCATGGCTTCTTTCTGGTTCTTGTACCTTACCTCATATGACTTCTCTGGACTTCACTTATTTCCTGGATATGCCTCCTGGTCTGCTGAATTCCCACCTGATCTAACTCTTCCTTGATCATATGAATATAAAGGCTATGTTGGCAATTGTTATCTGATCACCAAAGCCATTTTCTCTTCTTCCTGGACACTCAGGTAGGCTACCATCCCCAGCTTTTCTTGCAGTTAAGTGTGGCCATGTTAACTGAGTTCTGGCCAATGGAACATGGGTGGATGGGGTGCCATGCAGTACTTCTAGACCTGGGCTGTTGAAAACCTGCCATTCCATCTTTCATGTTCTTTCTTCTCTCCAATTGGCTGGAAATAGAAACAACCTTCAAGGCAACTTTGGGAGCCTTGTGTTGAAGATGGCAAAGCTGTAGGATGGAAGCCATCTGGGTTCTTGGATCACTGTATGGTGGGGCTCTGCCCAACTGGGATCACCCAGGCTTGGTTGCCATGTGAGTGAGAACAAAGCAGTATTTGTTGTGATAAACCCCTGAGCCATGGAGGTTTATGAATTATAGAAGTCAGCATTACCTTAACCAACATAATGGGGGACCCAGGGGCTAGAGATGCTCTTAGCATCACCCCAAGAAACTGGGGAATTTGTGGAGAAGGGGAGAATAATCCTTCAGGCTGAAGTAGGTCCCGCCAAATCTGGGAAGAATTCTTTGAATGAGGTAATGACAGTCTTCCTTTCCATGAGGCCAAATTTATATAGAGCAACATCTGGAACCCACTGCAGGTTGACTCATTGACGCATTTCTCATCTGAAACTGGATTTTACCCTCAGTCTCCTAAAGTATCTTTGACAACTTGTATCCTTGGAAACTCTCCATATTTAACCCACTGACAGGTGAGCAATATAGCTTTTTGGACAAGCTAATTAAAAGAAGAGGATTTAATGTTAACAAAATAATTTATATTTGATTCTCTGATTTAATTTGGTTCCCACAACAATCCCTTAAGGTTGGATGGACAGAATCTATTATATATTCTTTTTCTGGATGGGGAAGTCAAGGCTGAGGGGGATCTGACTTGGCTAAGACCAAATGGTTAAGTGGAAGAGGCCTGGGACCCACTACTTCTAGGTCTAGGCTGTCTGTAAGCAAAACACCCAGACTCTGTTGATGCCATACCTCTACTGTCTAGACCCACCTGAGTTCATTGTGGCTGAAGTGGACAGTTCCGGAGCACACTGCAGCTCTCTCCCTCCGAGGGCCTGTATCTCTCAGCTTCTCTGCCTGAGGGCTTGTTCCAGCACCCTGGGAGCTCGCTTAGCACAGGCACAACTTTGGAAATGCGAGGGAATTAATGGCCCAGGGGCCAGCCCTCAAGCAACAGAGGACAGGAGGTAGTGGACGAATGCCCCAGCCTCCCATTCCCTGAGGTTCACTCCACCCAGTTTCTCAGGGGATCCCCAGGCAGTGTCTCCAGCTCACCAGTGCACACTAAATTGGCTTTCCTCCCTTCTCTGTTCCCTCGCTCCTGCTTTGTGGGATCAACCTCCTGCACCTACACCTTGTCATAGAGTCTACTTTCAGGGGAATCCACACTAAGGCAGTACACATGTACTAGGGGAAGTCAGAAATGCTCAGGGGTAGAAATTTTTTTCCTTCTGCCCTCTCTGAACTGGACTCAGATAACCTCTCATGGCAGCCAGCAAGGATAAGGACCACGTGAGCCCCTTATCAGACACTTGCTGTCAGACTCTTTTCCCTGTCATAGGCAGTTGGTGACACCTGCCAGTCTGGACTCTCCTATGCATTGGTGATTTTGCTCTGCTGCCTGGCTGGCACCAAGCACTAGAGGAGCAGCCTTGGTCCTAGACAGCAGCAGATGCTGCCAGCTCACCAACTCCTGCCAGCGAATCCAGGGTTGGGACTGTGCAGGAGAGTTCGATCACTTGCCCTGGCTGCCACGGTTTCCAGTCTCCTCCCTGCATGCTCTAGTCATGAGGGAGGCCTGGCTGATAGAGATGTCAGCTCAGTGGTGACTGATCTGTTGAGACAAGCTTAGCATGGCATGGTGCCATGGGGAGCTGCAGAGGGGCCTCAACCAGATGCCAAAGGGCCCACAGGCCCAGGTCTGACATGCTGAACTGTGTGTGGCAGGCTGGGTGTGCAAAGGTGCCATCTGTGGGTTATCTCCTAGAACAGCTGTATTCATTCATTCATGCATTTGTTCATTCACTCGTATAATATTTACAGATGCTCCTTATGTGCCTGGCATTGTGGTATGAACTAGGCATACAACAGAGAACAAGGGAGATATGATTGCTCCTTTCTTTGAATTTATGATATAGGATGGAGGCAGATATTGATTGACTATCACACATATATAATGATATGGCAGCATGGAGTTTTCCTTCCTCCATATCTCATACCCACCCTCTGTCTGGAGCCCAAGCCCCATATCAAGACAAAGTGCTTTAAAGGTGGAGAAAAGAGAAGAGTTCATTAATATGACAAAAGCTCCAGAGCTATGCAGTCATTGGTAAGAAAATATAATACATAGAAATTCCATCAGCCATACAGATTATGACCAGCATGTCTCCTCTGCAGGCTAAGGGATGGCAGGTCAGTAAGTGGTAACTCCTGGAAAGGGTGATGGGAGCATTCTTTACAGGAAGGTGTAAATGGCTAATGTGAACCCAAGTGGGACTTCTCTCCTTGTCCCAGTCCATGCCATCACATATTGGCATCTCAAGGCTAATAAGCACCAGGGCCAGGGTTCTAAATGTAAGATTTTAATCTTTGGAGGGAGAGAGGTGGGATGTGGGAACAGCTTATCTTTCTAGGATCTTCCTTGTGCATCTCACATAGGCTGGGCTGGGTCTGGGAGCGCTGAGGTTGGGGCTTGGGCTTCCTGCTTGTCTAGAAAAGGGCCAAATCCCAGCTGCAGTCGTTGTTGGTCTCCAGGGCTACTCAAGCTCTGGTTCTTGCAGATGCTATTTGGAGCAGCTCCCAAGCCATTAAACCCCTCCTCCTGGGGAGCTCCACAGCTGTCAGAGAGGAGGAGGAGAGGGGGTGGAACAGCCAGTTCAGATTCCCTTCAAACCAGAAGTGGAACAATCCCTGTTACATTATTAATCCCTGGAGCCATGTAAAGTTTCATCTGTTTTCTCTCAACGATTTGTTATAAGCTACATTTTCCAAAAGCTGCAAGACCTATGACTAAACAGCATCTTTCACATGTGTGTGAAAATCCTGAGGTAACTCCTACAGGGCTGAGAACGGGGGCATGGGTTTTAATCCTGCCTTTGACACAACAAGCCAGCTGTGTGCAATAGGGAAGTCACTTTCTCCCTCTGAGCCTCAGTGTCTGTATTGGCTAGCTATTGCATGTTAACATAGCCACAGTGTCAGTAGTGTACAACGATAACAATTAGCACCACAGATCCCAGGATCGGCTGGGATTTGGCTGATCTAGCCTGGGTCAGCTTGGCAGCAATGCTCCAGGCTGTAGGGGCTCTGCTTCATATCACAGGACTGGGGCTTGGCTGGGCCAACTCTGTCTGACACGTCTCACCTCCTCCTTGGACCAGCAGGCTAGGCAGCTGCTGTGGTTTGAATGTTTTTGTCCCCTCCAAAATTCATGCATTGGAAATTTAATCCCCAACACAATGGTGTTGGGAGGTGGGGCCTTTTAGGAGGTGTTTAGGTCATAGGGGCTCTGCCTTCATTAATGGATTAATGCTAATTATAAAAGGGCTTTTGGGAATGGGTTCACTCTCTTCTGCTCTTCTGCCATGTGAGGACACAGAGTTTGTCTCTCTTGCCCTTCCGCCTTCTGCCATGTGGGTACATGGCAAGAAGACTCTCACTAGAAGCCGGTGCCTTGATCTTGGACTTCCTAGCCTCCAGAACTGTGAGAGAAGTAAATTTCTGTTCTTTATAAATAACCTGGCTTGAATAATCTGTTATAGCAGCACAAATGGACTCAGACAGTAGGCACGTTCTTTTCACGAAATAGCAGAGGCACCAGGAGGAAGTGGAAATATGTGAGGCCTTTTAAGGCTTAGACTCAGAACTAGCTTAAGTCCCATTCCATTCATTGGCCAAAGCAAATCACTTGGCCATGGCCCAAATCAAAGAGCAGGGAAGTATACTCCACCCACAATATGCCACGGCCAGGGTGGGACTGGGGGGTGAGGTGAAGCAATGGGACCATTAATCCAATCTACCATATTCCCCTCACCTATAACATGAGGAGATTATCAGATCACATGGTTCCTCTGCTCCCTCACAGCCTAAACATCCTGTAAGTCTAAATAATCATGTAGAAACAGAACAGTGTAAAAGGATGCCAACCAGCGAAAGCAAGCAAGAAATAAATCTGGTCTGTCTTAAAATTTCTCTGAACATATGAGCAAATTACAACCAGGTATAAAGACATGGCTTGCCAAATCTGCCCACCTCACCCAAATCGGGCAACTAATTTTCACAAGCCCAACATATGTGAACATCTATATAAAAATGCAGGAGGGCCCTGCTCCAAATTTCCACACCTGTCCTCACCTCCCTGATGCCAATAAGGTGAGTTAACCTGCAGCAGAGGTCGAGGGCTGAGTACCTCCCAATGTGTACGTGTTTTCTGCTTTGGAGGCAAAAGAAGCAGCTTCCTGCCAGAGAATATGCAATTAAAAAAAAAAACAAATTATATCAGCAGGACTCTCTTTGCTGGAAGTGTGAACTTGATAGAAATCAGAAATGCAAATGGTATTCAAGTGCGGTTAAAACTTCCGCTTTCCAAAAGGGGGAAAAATTAATTGCTTTTATACTTACCGTAGTGATAAGCCAGAGGCACATGCTATACACAAGGAACAGTATCCAGAAACCTTCCAAGAGGCAGGGGGAAGGGACGCAATAAATCTCCCCTAGAAAGCCTCACGTTCCTCGCTGCAGATGTGCACCGCATGTAATTTTTAGCTGTGTGGTTCAGGGACCTGCTAAGAGCTTTAGTTTCAACTGACTTCTGTGAAGAAGGCTTGAGAAGGAGATGTTTGGGAGAATACTTATAAATGATAAAGGAAGAGCTTAAGTAGAGAGTAGATGTCCAGAACACCTTAGTTGCTGGGAGCAAGGTGTTAGTTTATGGATTTTTATGGTAAGGACATCTGCAGCTTCTCAGCTTTATGGAACACATGTGTTTGCAGGAGTGCCCCTCAAAGCCTCAAATCAAGTTCACCTTTTTCAGAGGGTAGGCTCTGCTGTGAACGCCCAGGGTGTATAAATTGGCAGGCCTTCCCTGGATAGCGTGACAATTTTGTCCAGTGTGCTTGGGACAGGGCCAGTTTATTTCTGTTGCTCTGGTATCTTATCCAGTTAGCAACCCCATTCACTCTCCAAAGTGTCTCAGTGGCACAATATCTTTGAAAATCTGTTTGCAAGTATCTACCAAAGCTGAAGATACCATGCCTCTTGATGCAGCAATTACAGTCCTAAGCATCCCACTCCCAAAAATAAATGTTTGTTATTTAAGCCCCCCAGTCTGTGGTAATTTATTCTAGTAGCCCAAATTGATTAAAATTCTCTCCAAATTAAGGATGCTCTACCTTTCGAGCCGGTCCTTGTGGAGCTTTCCAGATGCTCTTCTCTGGATCTCTTCTAGTTCCATCAAACCTGCTCTGAGGTGCAAAAACCAAAGTGCAACAGGTATGTTCTAGTCAGCAATGACTATGGCTCAGTTCTCAGATGGAGAAGGTTTTCTGAATGTCTTCAGTTCCCAAGGATGCACATCTTGCTGATTTGAGTCCTCCAGAAACTTAACAGGGATTTACACATCCAACTTGGTTAGGCTGGCATTGGCAGAGAAGCATTCCTCCCCTCCCCTCAGCCCATATTATCTCTCTCTCTCTCTCTCTCTCTATCTCTCTCTCTCTCCCTCCCTCTCCCCGCCCCCTCTCTCTCTCAATCATACCAGCCATGGCCTGAAAGACCAGGCTGTGCATTAGACCCATTCATATACTCAGTTAGCATTTTAATACAAGGACCTGGATGCATGCCTGTTCTGTCCCTTAAACCTATGAGTTCCTAAACGCAGGGGTTATGTCTCACCCATTTTTGAAGCTCTTCCCCTTTTCCTCTCTCTTTACAGCTGTTTCTACCCCCCTTCCCCAGCCTCTCTTCTGCCATGCAGTCTTGACTTTCACATCATGTTCTAGGGTTCTCTTCTCTCCCCAGTCTTAACCACACCTTCCCCCAACATCCATTAGTTCTATGGCTACATCCCTGGCTCAGTTCAAGGATGAATGAACATTGCCCCATTCAAACCTCCCACTCAGTCTATATTAACAGAAGGCCATGCCATTAACTCCCTAGGGGACTTTCAGAAGGGATAACCCCTCAGGCGCCATATCATTTTTGTCATACAAAACAAGCAAACAAAACTGAGATGTTTTCTCTAAGTTTATGATCACATTTCAGAGACAGCAACAGTCTTGGATGCACAGAGACTAGTTAGATGTCCCTCAAAAACATTTTGTTTGTTCCTCGGCACTCAGCTGGACTACATTTCCCAACTGCCCTTGGGACAAAGTGTTGCTATGGGACTGACTTCTGGCCAACTAGATGTAGATGGAAGTCATATATATTTTTTAGGCCTGGCCCAGAAATACAGATGCTCCTCAACTTATGATGGGGTGTGTCCCAACAAACCCATTGTTGAATATGTCATAAGCTGACACTGTATGTAACACACCTAACCTACCAAACATCAAAGCTTAGCCTAGCCTATCATAAATGTGCTCAAAACACTTAGTCTATAATTGAGCAAAATTATCTAACACAAAGCCTATTTTATAATAAAGTGTTAAATATCTCATGTAATTTATTGAATACTGTACTGAAAGTGAAAAACAGAATGGTTGTATGGATCCTCAAAGTATGGTTTCTACTGAATGCATATTGCTTTCACCGTCGTAAAGTACAAAAATTGTAAGTCATGTTATCATAACTTGAACCATTGTGAGTTGGGGACTTTCTGTACTTCCCACATGGCCCTTTGACCTGTTTCTTCCATTTGCCATGTCTGGTGGTTGTATATTGATGCCTGGAGTGATGTTGGAAGACGGGAGAGTCTCAGCCCTCACTGCCTATTAGAGACACACCAGGGGAGCTTAAAACAAAACTCTGTGCCCATGTCCCTCCCTGAACCAATGGAATTAGATTCTCTACTCTCAGAAAGGTGAAGCTTGCCATTGACTTGAGTACCTCAATGCTTGTGTGAAGCAGAGTCCCTGCTTCTGCTCTCAAACTGGACTTTCCTTAAAAAAAGAAATAAACTTCCATTGTGTTAAGCCAGTGCTGGCTTTACCTTAATTAATACACTGGGCAACTGCATTTCTGCAAATGGATTCTCCAGTCATGTCCTAACCAATTCCTAGTGGAGAGGAGGCTGTTGGTAGGAGGTGAGGGCATGGGCCTCCCACCAGGCACCTAGGAAATGCTTGAGAACCCAGGGCTTTGACAGGAGGACTGTGGTACAGTAAGGGATAGAAAGATGGAGAAGGGAAGCTGAGGCCTGCAAGACATCAAGGCCCTATCCTAGTATAGTCTGAGAAAGCAGGTGCAAGTGTGCATGATGGGGGCGCATGTTTCTGTGAGCTGATGCACACTAATTTCAGGCTGAATTTGGAGTACTCCGAACTTTGGAAATGTATCACCTGGATTGAAACACATTTCGATTGGATGACAGAATCTCGTAGGACTTATGTGGCCACGCTCCTCTATGTGGAGACATGCCTGTCTGGGTAGTAGAATTAGGCTTGCTACAGGGTTCTGCATTCTTGCTGGTTCAATGTCAGTCTTTGGCTTAAGGCTAACCACCAGAGAAGCCCACGCACCGAATGTTCTCTGTTTAGCTACTGACCTTTCCTGGCTCTTAACAACAGCCTCCTTCTCTTTCTCCTTTTCCTCTCCTCCTCCTCTCCTGCTCCTTTTCCTTTCCCTTCCCCTATCTCTGCCTTTACCTTGCCCCTCTGCTCTTCCCCTTACCTCCCTCCTCCTTTTTCCCTCCCTCTCTTTTCCCCTCCCTAACCCTCCTTTCCCTCCCCACTGCTTCACCCTCTGTCCGTCCTATCCTCCTACCTCTCACCCTCACCCTTCCCTTCCTGTCCAGGTTCTTCAACAAAGAGGTGGCTTTCCACTCCACTCACACTCCTGGATATCCTGACCAGCCAGGCTGCAGGGGTGACTATAGACTGGCTCATCATTCACTTATTCATTCAACCAACTTTGTTGGGTAAGGATGGGGCTTACCATGGTCATGCACTGTGCTACAAGTGGAGGTACAGAGACCAGTGAGACTGTCTTTGCTATAGAAATATTTACAGCCTTGTGAAGGGCAGAGGTGGAGAGTTATGCGGTCAGGAACGAGGGAGGCAGTGAGGTTAATTGTTAAGGATTATCAGCTGCTTCGTGTCTAGCAGAGGGGACCTAAAATCCCCTGGGAGCAGATGATTTTGTTCATGAAGAACATGTCACTGAAGCTGGATGCTTTCGTTTTGTGGCTATAAGGAAAGCAGGGCTCCCTGCTATGGAGAAGGCTTGGCAAAGGTTGGTGCTCCCTGAAGCTCAGGGAGGAGGACTTGATATTCCCTAGGGGAAGTGTGGGCAAACTTACTCAGAGAGTGAGCAATCTTGTAGGATGTCTATGGCCATACCACCCCGAACGCACCTGATCTTGGAAGCTAAGCAGAGCCGGGCCTGGTTAGTACTTGGATGGGAGAAATCTTGTAGGAGAAAGGGGACTGTAATCTCTACCCCTTCTCTTTGGGGGATTCAGGATGGTTCTCTGAGGGTCTGAGGGGCATGATGAAAGTCAGTAGCGAAGCAAAGAGCGCGGTGTTCAAGCATGATGAGGAAGGGAGAAAGGCCAGTGTTGAGCTGAATTGGACACTTTTTCTGACCCAGCCCTCTGAAACTACAGATGTGCCCTTAGAAAATTGCCTATTATGTGGGCATCTAGAGAAACAGATTTTTTCTTAAGTGAATCCAGGAGCCCAGGCTTACTCTGGTCTGGGCCCACCACAGCCAAGTGTAATCCGTGGAGTTGCATGCCTGGTCCCCCAGCATGGGGCAGCAAAGTGGGTCTTACACTGGCTAATGCCAGCATTTCCCTTTTTCCTGGATGATGGCACTATGGACTCTAAAGTTTTGTTTTATTATGAAGTAAAACACACATACAGAAAAGTGCACAATAATGAGTGTCCAGCTCAATGAATTACACAGAGAGCAATACATAGAGCAATACCAGCACCCCAGAAGCCTCCTTCACGCCCTCTTCTCATCATGTCCTTCCCTCTACTCTATCTATCTTAATTTCTAACACCACACTTTCCTTTTACCTGCTTTTGAAATATACACGTAAATGGACACATACAATCTGGGCTCTTTTGCATCTGGCTTCTGAATGTACATGGTTTCATCTATCCACTCCCCTTTTGATGGACATCAGGCGGCTTCCAGTTTGGCTGTCCCAAACCCAGCTGCAGTGAAGATTCTGGAATATGTCTCCCGAGGAACACAAGGATCCTTTGATGAGTGATGGTAATGGAATCATGGCTGAAAAAGATTTCCTCAATCTTCCTGGCTCCTTGGAAAAGTGCGCTCAGGCAGTGCTTGGACCTATTATGGGATGTGGAGAGAGAAGGAAGGGGAGCAACAGGTGCTAGAGAAGAGGCATTGCAAGATGGGAGTTCTAATCAAAGTAAGTTGAATATTAAAAGAGAAGTACTTCAGACTGAGGAAGCTGGATAAACTAGTTTGTCGAATCATCAATTTTTCAAATCATTGTTGCCCCCACCCCGGACCATGCTGCAGTGTGAATAAGAAAAGGCCCCCAGGAACAGTATCAAGAATAGTCACTGGCTCTGGTCCCCTCAGTGAAATTTCTGGAACTCTGACTACAAGTTCCCCTTGTCCACCAAGGATGGACTTGGATGAGCCTGCCCCAGCCCCTCTCCCCAGCTCCTGTTGAGAAGTGACTATCTTTCATCCACTCACCCACTTGTGCGTAGCTTGCTCCTCTAGCTCAGTTCTCCCCAGAGCTGGAGCCTTGTCTCCATCGGGGGCTCCACATCCTTCCTCCTGAGGTCAGTTACCAGCTGTTACAGCGTGACACACTCACTGTACTGTGCTTCTAGCTGCCCTCTGCTCTCATCCAGCATTCATTCATTCATTCATTCATTCATTTAACAAATGTTTATTGACAGCTACTTGGTGCCAGGACTGGCACCCCTTCCATGTCAGAGCCACTGCCTGAGAACCTATGAGAGAACCTCTGGCTTTGAGCCACTGTGATCTTTCCCATGATGCAACGGGTTCTTAAGCAAACATCCCTTCTGCCAGGCTTCCCAGCCACGCCCTCCCTCCACTCTGGGCCCGCCTCTGTAAATCAGCCCAGTACAATGCAGTTCAGAGGCAGTCCTCCTAGCCAGTGTTTGCTGAAGCACGGGAGTTGTAGGTGGCCCAGAAGTAGCAGAGCCTCCGCCTTCGCTGTTCATCATCCAGTGGGAGAAAGAATCTCTTCTAGCAGCTCCAGAAGAAGGAAGAGAAACATTCCCACCCTCTCCCTGCCGCCACTCAGAGGCTTCAGTGATGCTCCAGAGGCTCAAACAAGGCCAAGGAGATAAGGTGTTCTGACTGGTTTAAGCCACTGGGAGCCCATCTTGAGACTCGAAAGGTGACCAGTCCTACCCAAAACCTAGCTGTCGGAAAACCTAGCTGTCGGGGAGGTATGGCTCTCTGGGGGAAAAGTTAGGGATGCTTTTAACCCAAAGAAGGCAGACCAGCACAAACATTCACTGTGAATGGTTTGTACATGATCCTGGTGTGTGGACAAGGGGCAGTAGGGAGAGACTGAAGCTGGCTTTCCTTCTGTGTGTGCCCACCCCCTGCCTAGCCAATGCTGATGCACCTTCCTCTGGGAAGCCTTCCCTGATCCTGCCTATCTGAGACAGGCACTGCTCTTTATGTTCTCCCAGGACCCTAGCCACTGCTCCTCCCCACCCTATCCCAGCCCCAAGGACCTATAATGTCATTGCCTGTCTACATGACCCCCTGCCCCTGCCTTGTCCCCACAATGGAGTGTAAGCTCAGGAAAGAGCAGGGCTTGAGGCTACTTGCTTGCTGGTTGTACTTCCAGGGCTGGTGTGCGATAGGTGATAGTATGAAGGAAAGAAAGATAGGGGTGTGGGTGGAATAGTTAGAAATAGCACAGAGTTTGATGTAGACAGATCTGGGTTCTGATCCTGACTCTGTCGCCCACCAGAGTGACCTTGGACAAGTTCCCTATCCCTCAGAGACTCCATTTGCTCATTTATAAAGTGGGAGTAATTACAGTATGAGTTTTCTATTGCTGCTGCAACAAATGACCACAGACTGACTTAACACAATACAGACTTCTTCTTTTACAGTTCTGGAGGTCAGAATTCCAAGATGAGTCTCATTGGGTTAAAATCATGATGTTGGTAGTATTGCATTCTTTCTGGTGGCTCTAGGGGAGAATCCGTTTTCTTGCCTTTTCCAGCTTCTAGAGGCCACCTGCATTCCTTGGGTCGTGGCCCCTTCCTGCACCTTTGAAGCCAGCAATCACTTCACTCTAACCTCTGCTTCCATTGTCACGTCTCCTCCTCTGACTCTGATCCTCCTACCTTTCCCTTAGAAGGACGTTTTTCATTACCTGAGGTCCACCCAGATAATTCCAGGCAATCTCTCCATCTCCAGATCCTTAACTTAATCACATTTGCAAAGTCCCTTTTGCCATGTAAGGTAACAAACATAATCACAGGTTCTGGGAGCTAAGCCATGGACATCTTTGGGGAACATTATCCTGTCTACCATACTTATGTGGATCAAACAAGGAAATGTCTGTAAAGGGTCGAGCACAGAGCCTGACACATAATAGGCACTCAGTTCGTGCAACCCACTATTATCTTTACCACCCCCTGCTGTGCATGAAAGAGGCTGGCAGGAAGCCTGTGGGGGGCAGGGCCTTGAGCTTGAAGGTTCACTGATGGGCTACAGTTGAAGCAGGGGCAAAAGGCAGCAGGTCTAATATCTGCCAAGCCAGAAAAGAATGAATGACATCCAATCTGACTTGGGCTGCAATATGTCCTCACCCATGTCCCAGATTGTGCCTTGGAACTCAGCTTTGCCCTCCTAGATGAGCTGGGCTTCAGATGCCAGCTGGACTCCAACAGAGGGGTCCACTGCTGAGCCCCACTGTGGGGGGCTTCTTTCAGCTCAGGCCCCTCCTCCAGTTGGGTCCTGGTGAGAGAGGGTCTGGGGCAGTGGCCCTGTGGCCTCAACCCATCCAGCCAGGCACCAGGTTGGGGTCACAGTTGGGTCAATCTCCCCCCCATCACTTCCCCTCTGCCACCATTGAGCTGCTGAGCTCTCCAGGAAAGAATGATGTGCAGTGAGCATTTCCAGCCTCCAAACCTCACAAGCCCAACACTTGTCCGGGTCTCAGGGTTGGAGGGAAAGGGCAGATATGGGGAACCCCTGTACTACTTGGCCTCCAGCTCACCAGGTCTGTTTGCTTGCTATCAGGGCAGGGGGGTGCAGAATAGTCCTGTGCTTACCAGGGGAGCAGGTTTAAAATGAGATTCCTGGCCTCCACACATGGACAGGGAGAGTCTGGCTCATTGAGTCTAGGATGGAGCCTGTACATACACATTTTAAGCCATTCCCTGGGCCATTCTGATGCAGAGGGTCCTTACACTAACCTTGGGTCCTGAACTTGCCCTGGTTCCACCACTAACTCTCTGAGTGAACTTGGACAACTGACTTCACCTCCTGAAGTCTTATTTAGGAGGGCTTGGAGGGGGAGCTCCAGGGCATTCCCAGACTGGGAACCCATGACTGCCTGTCAGTTCTCTTAGCAAACTCACCTTTTTGTTATTTCCCCAGAACTTTTGACTTTTGGTTCTCTATCTAAAATGCTTCTGGAGTTTTCTGATAGTCCCTTTTGGTAAGGTGGAAGGAACAATTGAGATAAAAAATTTCTGTACATTGGCTGTACGTTGGGTGGGCAAGATGAAAGTTGTAAAGTAGAGCAGGAGAGGTGTGTGTGTGTGCGTGTGTGCGCGTGTGTGTGCATGTGTGTGTGTCTGTGTGTGTGTGTATGTTTTGAATGGCCATGTATTCACGAGCATAGGTAGATGGGTATCTCACCTGCTGCTCAGGTAGATTTGCAGAATATTAGAATTAATAGGGTAGATAGATTACCAAGTCCAAATACCCTGTTTTTCTGATGGGTAAACTGAGGCTCAGAGAGGGAATGTGAGTTCCTGCTCATAGTCACTTAAGTTAGTAATTTCTCAACCTTGGTTGATGGAATTATCTGGAGGAGATTTTAAGAAATGGGAGTCCCTGAGCCCCATACCTAGAGGTCTAATTCCATTGATTCAGAGTGGGACCTGAGCACAGAATTTTTGTTTTAAGCTCCTCTGGTGACTCTGATGGGCAGCCAGGATTGATAATCATTCACCAAGAGGATGGTGCCCATTGTCCCTTACACACAAGGACCATCCTGGCTCCTCCTGGGCATGGGTCGTGGAGGCTTCTGGAAATCGAGAGCTGGATTTAAAGGCTGCCAATCACCCCCACTCCCACTCAGAAGAGCCTGATTCCCAGGATTCGAGTGGGAATGCCAGGCTGCTCCAAGATGCCTGGAGAAGTTTATTAAAATGTGTCACCTGGAAGCATCCTCTTACTTGGAAGGGGGTTTCAAAGACCAATACCCACCTGTGAATGTGAATGTAAGGGCCTCTGCCCTAATCAAAAGCAAGATGCCCAGGGCCCGGGGGAGGGTGTGACATCCTGGGGGTGGGGGGAGGCAGGAGCATGGGGTGTGTGGCTGGAGATGGGAGAGTACTTGGAAGACACTTCTTCACATACTGCTGCCCCGGGAGAGATGTGGGGCAGGGGTGGGGAGGGTGAGGAGAGCACAGCAAGTCCATTTGCTGAGTCCTTCTCCCAGGAATGCTAATATATATTCTCTTTTTTCTTCTTTGGGGACAAGCAGATAGCCTGTGGCCTGCACTTTTTCACTTACGATAGACTTTTCAGCAGAGGAGAGAACTCCAAAGGTAACCAGCCCTTCAGTTCTCTTGGGCTGTGCATGAAATCATACTTGGAACTACTGTCCCCTGTGTTTGTGTCTCTGCTGCCCTGCCTGTCACCTTTCTCTGCTCTAATTCATTCCGTTTCTTCTCATATCCCCACTCCTGGGCTCCTCTGTACATCTGGGCAGGTTGTGCACTGTACAACCTCTTCTGCCCCCAGACCTCTCAGTATTTTCCCTGCCATCCCTCCCCAGTCCCCTTCACCCTTTAGATCCCTTCTTTTTACTTAATTTCCTGCAAGTTCCTCTTGCCTAACCTCAAGAGATGAAGCCTGGCTTCCAGGGCCTGACCGACATCCATCACCCTTGGCAGGGTGGGGCAGGGCCAAGGCCAGGTGTCCAGTGCTCGAGAGAGTCAAGGGGCCTCCTTTCCCAGCGAGCTGCCCCAAACAGCTCACAAAACCCAGAATCTCTTGCTCATCACAGTTTTGCCTTGCCAGATGTAAATTGTTCGCTAGGTTCACCCAAAGGCCATGGAAGCTGTTTCATAAATAAGCTTAGTGTCTACTTTTGCGTATCCCCTTTAACCTAGCAGACTGCCCCTCCCCCAGCACCATTTGGTGCAACTACATAAATACAACCGTGCAGCACCTGCACAGTTCACAGCCTCAAGCGCGTTGAAAAAAGTGAACTTGTTTGCTCTCTGTTAACAATCTCACGATGCAGGTATTGACCAGTGTTATGCAAAAGAAAACCCGAGGCTTGGGTCATATGCCGTGGCCAAGTCAGATTTGAACTGAGGCCTGCCTGTGCTCTTTGTCACCACCTGCTAGGTCTTAGCTGCCCTGAGCTGTCTCACGCCTGCCCCTACCGTGCCTGTGCCTCTCGGCCCCTGCACTCGCCTTTGCCTTACCATCAGACTGAGTGTCCAGTTCCCTCCTTCACGGCCTGTCACATTTGTCCTCCCGGGCTGTTTCAAGCCACTCCATGTAATATTGCTGTCTGACCCGGCCCAGCCTGGGGGACCCAGCACTCAGGAATATGCCCAGGGGACTGGCATTCCTGCTGGGTGTACACCACATCGCACAGGCAGGACCCAAATACACAGTGTTTTCCTTTTTCCTCCAGCCCTGACAGTTCCCTTCATTCAGTTCCCCGGTACAAAGTGGCCATGGCCCCACAGTGTCAGCTCTAGCTTGCACACTGCCTTAACCAAACCACAACAGCGACGACATCATCATCATCATCATGAATAACACGAGGCCCAGTGGCTACCTGCTTCCTCTCCATCCCAAGCCTCATCCCTCCTCCCTCTCTTCCCCCAGCCCTCAGGGCCCAAGATGGGGAAATTGTCCTGTAATCGCATTTTACATGCACGTGCACACGATCGAGGCATTTCTCTCATCTGGTTATCTTTGGAAACACTGGGAGGGAAGGGGATATTAAAGAAATCCTCCTCTGCTTCCATCTTGGAAAAAAAAAAAACCCAGCACATTTTGATTCACTACCTTATCTTTAAAGAAACCCGACATGGAAAAGGCAAGGAGATAAGATCTATGACTTCATCAGCTTGTTCTCTGAAGTTGTTTCCAGCTTTACCATCCCCCGACAGGCCCCTTCATTTCCTGTTTTCAATATCTAATGGCAGGGAATACACAGCCGCTCAGAGCTAAGTGACCCTGGGGGTCAGCGCAGGAAGCTGGCCAGAGAGGAAGCTTTTAAGATCCAAACTGGAATCTGGCCACAAGTCAGGAGCACATCTTCTTAATTCTGATTTTATTTTTACCTTTACTTTGTGGTCAGCGGCTCTCAGAACAGCTGCTGGTTTGAAATACCTTAAATGCAATCTGAAAACTCATAAGGTTGAAAATTAAAAGAAAAGAATAACTTTAAGATTTTATAACAGGAATGCTTGACAACCTCTTTCTTTCAAGATGCTCCAAATGCCTCCCAGACACTATTGCGTCAGCTCTTGCCGCCTCCCACAGTGGGGGCCAAGGAACCGGCACCGTCTGAATCATTTTATGGAGGGGAAAATAGAGACACCCACTTGTTCCTGCTTACCCAGCAAGTCAGCACAACATTGTGACAGGTGTTTTCCCGGGCCCAACCAGCTTACCGTGGTGTGTGTGTGTGTGTGTGTGTGTGTGTGATATGGGTCACAATTACAATGTCAAGAGCAAGGAAAACCAGCTATCTCTATCTTTGGCTCTGGCCACCTGCCATAGAGGTGCACTCCCTGGAGTCCTTATCTCCATTCCATCTCTTCTGTCGCTAGAGGGGTCCTTGGGTGGGCTCTTGTAGGTTGCCATGGTAACACTGCCAGCTACTTTCTTGCCAGTCAGGGAATGGCATGCCCTGCAGGGGGCATCACACAGAGACGTTCCCATCTGCCAAGCTTGTCGCTATCTGAGGGGCTGAGCACATGGTGCTTCCACGGCAAACTGAACTTCGTGGGGGCACTAAGCTCTGTTTCTTTCAGATGGGCTTTCTTTTCCTGATTCCTGCTACTTCCCAAAGGTGTGGCCTTTGGGCCAAGGAGCAGATCTGCCACCTGTCACTGAGGGGTGGCCCTTTCTGGTGTGGGTCTACAGCCTAAGCTCAAGGCCTCCTGCCTGCAAGGTTGATCTGGGCCAGTGCTGCCTATTCTGGAGACTGTAGTGGATGCTGTCAGAGCCCTGCCCATATCCCCTTGCCCTTACCATTTTAATGAATGCTCCCCAATTTCCAGCCACCAGCTCCTTTATTCCTTTGCCTCAGGGATTTCTTGAGACAAGAAGTGTACTTTGCCTGCTGCTGCTGAGGGCCAGAAGTGCCAAGGGTTAACACCCCTCCAAATCCTGCAGAGAAACCCTCAGCCATTGACGAGCCAGACTAGGGTATGAATACCCCAGCTCCCTCGCCCTCAGGTGGGCTAACTCTCAGGCACATGTTCTGTGCTGACTCTCAGTGGTTTCCAGCAGAATTCATTTCCAGTTGCCCATAGTGTCCACTGACTTGGTGATGCCCTATCTCACTTCCCCATTCTCCCTACTAGTGTCTTCTGGAATTACCTCCCAAAGAAACTATTTGCACTCGAATCTGTATCTATCTCAGTTCTGTTTCTGGAAATTCCAACTGAGTCAGGGGAAGAACTTCTCTGCCCTCCCAGCCACTGATGGGGCTATCACTTCTAAGCCTAAGATGAAGATTTCTGGAAACATTCCTGTGCATGGGAACTAAGACCAGGAGCTTCTCTGATCTCTTCCTAGGCCTTTTTAATCTCCTTTTCCATGATTCTCAATGTCTTGCCCCCAACCTCATCCTTAGCTACAAGGTACCACAGAAATCTAGTACAATGGTCTGATTTCACATTTCACAGAACACAAAACTGAGGCTCAGAGGGGTAAGAAGAGATTTGCCCAAATTCAGTAGATTTGTAACTGTCAGGCAAATCAGGGACCAAACTCCAATCATCTGGATTTATGATCTAAGGTACTTTTCAAGTACAACTACGTATGTGTATACTTTGCTCATGGGCTTTTGTTCTGAAGCTTTCTTCTTTTTCATTATAACAAAGAGTTGGGTCCCCAAAGTAGTGTCCTCAAAGGGGACTGTCGGCATGCCTCATTTAATCGGTGCATGGGTACGACACTCCCCCTGGGTCAGATAAGTATGTAAGTCAGCACCTCTAGTAATGGAACCCCCCAGAAGGGTGATTGCAAAGGTGTAAGAATCTGTCTCTCTCAAGGCAAAAAAGTGGCCACATAAACAGGTCCAGGCTGGTAACATGGCAGAAGGTCTAGGGAGCAGGGGCAGCAGGGACTCCACCAGACCAGGGGCAGGGCCTTTGCATTCACTCTTTCCTCGGCCTGGCCTAGAATGTTGTTTCTCCAGATAGCCATGTGGTTCAGCCCTCACTTGTTTCCAGAATTTCCTCAAATGTAAAGAGACCTTCTCTGATCACTGTCTAAAATACAGCCTCCTGTCCCACAACACTTTTACCCTGTTCTATTTTCCCTCTTAGCATTTATCACTATCTGATGTGTGTGATGTCTTTCTTTGTTTATGCCCCTCCTTCACCCCTGCCATGAGAATGTGAGTTCCACAAGCACAGGGATTTCTGTTTGTTTTTTTTCACCCCCCTAGTCCCATCACCTAGAACAGTGTTGGTGCACTCTAGAAGCTCAAGAAATACTTGTTGAATGACTTAATGAATTAAGTGAATCTCTGAAAGGAGACTGGCTCAGACAGGACAGGTCAGTTACCTGGTTCCAGGCAGCACATTCAGCTAAATGGGGCAGAGGCAGTACGGAGCCCCAAGCCAGCTTGACTCCATGGCCTCTGGCCCATTTCTCTACCTTGTGCTGGGTTCATTAAGTCTACAAGTAACATTGGACTTATAAAGCAGAAAACAAGGAGAAGAGAGATGGATTCTCTGTGGAGATAGGACATCTTCCCCTCCTCCCTCTTTCCTTCCCTGCCTTCTTCTTCCCTCCTCTGTCTTATTTCCAAGGAGCTCCTTAGGAAGAAAGCCATCACTGATCTCTCCCAGAAACCACTCTCTGAACACTCGGATGCACAATCAACCAATTGTTAAGTCCTCGACAATACCTCATCAGCAAGCACAGCACTATAATTAAAAGTAAATCCAGCTCAAGCTCTTTAAAATAGGATCTAATTTAATTGGTACGTTTAATCTATCACTGTCACTCCAAGCCAACTGGGGGAGAATCTCATCGCAGCGGTAGGTGACAGGAAGACTTAAGCAGCCCCTCTGCAGGGTCTCCCTGCTGCCCCAGGCCTTGCAAAGGGCTGGGAAGGGAAGGCAGTAGCAAACCTGGTGACCACATAGGTGCCAATTGGAACTTGGGCGTGGCTGCTGTGGGTGGGGCCCTGTCCTGACACCCAGCCACACACTGCCATGAAAGGCTTCAGTAGGGGGTCCGGGCAGGAGCCTCTCCCTCCTATCCACGTCTCCTCAAAAACAAATCTCAGGGCACTGGTCAGAGAAAGTCTAAGCAAACTAAGCTCATCTTCACAAGGCTGGCAGTGGGGCATAAGTTGTCTGCAGGGTCACTGTGTGTCTCTACTTTGTGTCCCCATTAGTTTGCAACCCAACTCAGAAAAAAAAAATCCCATCTTTTTAGAGTAAGATAACACAAAACACACACAAGTTGGGCAGTCGTAAACTTTTGTGGTTAAGGATATTGGCTTATAAATCATAGAGAAACAGGTTCTGATCCTGGATAAGCCATTTACTAATTTATGACTTTTAGGATGCTTTAAAAAAAAAAAAAACCCTGGAGCCTTCATTACATTGTCTGCAAAGTGAGGATAATACCTACTTCATAGTTTTGTTGGGAGGTTCAAGTGCCACACCTGGGGCCGGCAGAAGCTCTTGGCACCCCTCCCACATCCCCATGGCCCACCCTGGAGTTTAATTACAGTCAGTTCCCATTCTGCTGGCAGCTTCCCGCATCTCTCTGCCTGGGCTTGTTCTGTGGCCCTGGAGGGACCATTCACCAATGAGAGGTGGGAGTTGGTGGATAAAAGCCCCAGCTTCCACCCTGGGGCATGCTCCTCCTCCACCTCCTCCTCCTCCTCCTCAAAGTCTCCCAGAGGCCTCTGGTGGGACTGAATCCTAGTTAACATATGCATTTGCTCACTCTCTATAGGCTTTCCTCTCTCCCTCTCTCTCACACTCTACCCTCTACCATCTCCTAAATAAATAATTGCACCTAAATCCTTATCTCACGGTCTTCTGGGGGGCCAGAGAGTGGGTAGGGGGAGGAGGGAATCCAAGCCTAGACATTGGCATGACTCAAGTGCTTAATAAATAATTAGGCTATGTCACTATTGTAGTTTCTAGATATTTTAAATTCAATTGTGGATCTCTCAGCCCACATTTTGTGTGTGTCTATTTTAAAAAATTCTCTTAAGGATTTTTTCTCCAGAAGGATTTTTCTCCCTGTGGGCTCATGTCAGGCCCACCCTCTACAGCCTTAGGGAGGATTGTTGAGCCAATGCTCTCAAACTTTGGGGCTGCCATCCCCAAGACTCTTTGGACTTCATACAAAGATTGACCTAAGGAGGAACATCAACCCCATGTGAGCACTGAGGGGTGTTTTCGGTTGAATTGTGTCTCCCCAAAAAGGTATATCCTAAAATGTGATCTTACTTAGAAATGGGGTCTTTGCAGATGATCAAGTTAAGATGAAGTTGTTAGCATGGGCCCCAATCCAATATGACTGGTGTCCTTATAAAAAGGGTAAATTTGGACAAAGACACACACAGGGAGAGTGCCACGTGAAGACTGGAGTCATGTGACCACAACCCAAGGAACTACCAGCAGCTGGGAGACAGGCCTGGAACAGATCCTTCACTGGTGTCTTCAGAGGGAGCGTGGCCCTATTGACAACTTGGTTTTGGACTTCTAGCCTTTGGACCTGTGAGACAATAAATGTCTGTTGTTTAAGCCATTCTGTGGCACTTGCTTTGTCAGCCCTACTAGACTAATACAGGGGGATTGTCTTTATGTGCTGCCTATGTGTGGCAGCAGGCATCATGTGTGTGTAACAGTGGGGTTTCCAGGAAGCTGGCTTTTTTCTGCACAATCCTACAGACTCCTGGATAAGATAAGGCCTTGGCACTAGCAGCTCAGGATAAGCTTTTCTCCAGGGTCCTCTAGTACTCTCCTAGACTTCGTCCTTAGAGCTGTGTTGTTTCCCTTCCTCTTCTGTTGCCCTGAGGCTACCAAGACTCCAAAATGGCTTTGTGGAGACCTATGGGGGCCCCTTCTCCACAGGGCCCCTTTTCTCAAAGATTCATTCAGGCTTCACTCTTACTTGCCATCAATACTCCATTTAACATTGAAGTTAAAGGAAGATGACAAACAAAGCCTTACCCCTTCTCAGAAGTATGTGCTCATTAGAAGAAGCTTGGCACTCAAGAAATGATCCTCCAGTGGCAGGAATTTCAGCCTGATGTCTTTGGACCACTTACCACTTCTACCACACAGTACTTCAGACCTTTCAAACTCTCTGGTCTCAACACTGAGTGTACCTGCTTTCATCTCTGGGATACATAGCCTGGTTGCCCCTCTTGGCCCAGCCTTTGTGTGTCTCCACCCTGCTCTGAGCCCCAGAAAGGCTGGCCTTTGTGGGGTGCATCAGCTGGACAGCCCTGCCATCTGGCTTTTGGCTGGATTTGACCAATGGGAGTTTCTGGTGGGAGCTAGGAGGGCAAGTGGGCAGACAGGTGGGAATATTTGTTCCTCTGGCTCCCCCACCCTCCTGCCACGTTGACATTGGTCCTGGCTACTTTACTCTAGCTAAGGTCCCAGCTCCTGTCGAGTGGCCCTCTTCTATAGCCATGGGAGTCTCTGATGTCTGGGAACTCGTCCACTCCTTTTGAGAGTGCCATCTGTTTCCTGCCCAGAGCTTGGCTGGCATACTTCTTAATCATGATCCTTGGGCTCCAATTTCACCTGTCACCATCCAACCGACCCTCCAAGCTGCTCTCTGAGTGAGCTTTCTAAAGCTCAGAACATGTCACTACTTAGACACTGATGGGTCCCCGTGGCCTCATGGGGACTGAAATGTAAATACCTTCTGCATGCACATTCAAGTTCCCGCACAATCTGGCCCCAGCCTCTGTTCTGGCTGATCTCCTACTGCTCCCTAGAAAGGAGCCAACACTTTGGCCAGACCAGTCAGCCCATGCTTCACTGCACATGCCTTGTACACACAGGGCCTGCCACCTGTGCTCCCCAAAGCTCATTTCTCCTCCTTTTGTGTCTGAGGAGCATGCACCCCTCCTCAAGGATTGGCTCAAATTTCGTTCCCTCCTGTAAGATGTCACTGATCTTCCACTTCTCTCAGCCCAGGCTGAATTACATGCCCCCATGCAAGTTGTGTGGCTCTCCAGGCCAGGACATATCCCAGCAAATGATGGTTAGATTGTTGGCTTGTGTGTCTTTCCCATGTGAGGTCAGAGGTACCAATGTGTAATTTATCTGTCCATCTGTAGCAGACCCTCTCAATGGCCCCTCCTGTATCACCTTGGCTCACCCCAGTTACCTGCAGCCACAGTGGATGGTTTCAAGCACATTGACAACTTCTCACCTCCACAGCCTGTCTCTTTTCAGCTTCTGTGCCTCAGGGTTTCCTCAGCACCTTGGGAGCTTGCTAGTGCAGGGAAATTAATACCTTTGGGGCCAAAGGAGTTAACGGCCCTAGGGATGAGAGTTGGTGGATTGATGCCCCGGGCTTTCTGTCCTCCTTTGAGAGGATTCCCAGCATGTTCTACATGGTACCTCACAGAGTCCTCAGGGAGACTGTGCCCCAGTTGCCCACAGCGGTAAGCTGCTCATTAAAGCACCCATCATTGGCTTTCCTTCATTCCTTGCCTCACTTTCCTCATTCCCTCACTTCTGCCTCCTAGGTATTCTCCTGAGTGAACTGTCTGTATCTTAGACCTTGTCTGAGGACCTGCTTTTGGGGGAACCCAAACTAAGACTATGTCCTCAACACCCATACAGTGCCTGGCATATACTAGGAGCCTGATAAATCAAACAGAAATGAGTGATCAAGAGCACAAGACCTGCTGAGCCCATTTGGCTGTATGGGGACCATGCTAGTATTCAGAATCTATGTTGTTTTGAGCAGTCAGATGCCCTCTTAGCCAGGAAGACACCACCCACATCTAAGGGCCAGCCTGAGCCTTCTCCCAAGTCTCCTGGGAGACTCGTGCAGACAGGCAGTTCTGATTATGTATGCAAATGCAGGTCTGGCCCTGCAGCTTATTTGAGAGCCACACAGCTCAGCTAAGCCACCCTGGAGAAAGAATCTTACAAAGAATACTAAAGAGCATCCAAGTGTGAAGAATGAAACACACGTGAGTTTTCTTTTTTAAAAAATGGAAATGAAATTGTACTTTCATCTTGGCTTTCTCACAAGTTGGCAGTCTCCAAATAAGCCTTAAAAAGGAAAAAAAAAGACTTTATCCAGCTTTCTGACCTGAATTTATACCAACCATCACCCTTACTAGAGTTAACCTCAGAATATTATGTGTCTGTTCTCAGAGATGAGCCCTGAGAGGATGAGACAGTGGCAAGCTGGTGGGGTCTGGTTCTCACCTCTACCTTCACAGGGCACACAGGATGTCCAGGCATGGTATAGCCAAGGAGACCCACTAAGACAACCAAAGTCTCAGGAATGAGGACCACAGGGGCAAGGGCATTATAGTCAGTAAGAACAGCATGTGCAAAGTCATGGTGTAGTTGAGGGAACAACAATTCACCCAGCTACTGTGTGGGATGTGGGGGACGAAGGGAAATGAAATGAGAATGGAGAAGGAAGCAGAGGGTGAATCACAAAGGACCCTGTGTGTCTTGCCTGAAAAAGTCCATAAAAGTCCACGAAGGATCCTTGAAGGTGGGACCAGGAGGCAGGTTTCAAGACTACTGCAGCAGACCGCATGAGTGCTGAAATCAAAGAGGTGGCATATGGATGCAATCAGCAGAGATGGATTTAAGAGGCTTGAAGGAGGTAGAATGGAAAAGGACTGGTAGGGGTAGTGTTAACCAGATGGAAAATGAGGCCCTTCAGTGAGTCAATGTATCCAAGGGAGAAAAATGAAAAAAGCTATTTTGGTGGTGGCGGCGATAGTGTGGGCTGGTAAGCTTGTGGTTTTGGGTCCGATGGATTCCAAGCACAGGTGAGGACCTCCAGATGGAGATGCCTCCTGGGCAGTTGGATGGATAGTCTCAGAGACGATATGGATTTTATAATCATCAGTAGGTAGATGGTAATTGAAGCCATGTGAGTAGATGAGTTCATCCAGGGAAAGTGAGCAGAGGATGAAACAAAGAAGGTTGAAGACAAAATCCAAGAAAGATAAGCATTAAAGAAGTAGAGCCAACAGAGGAGATCAAGGAATAGTTGAAGAGTTTGGAGGAGAACAGGACATGATACAAGAAAAGTCAAGGGAGTAGGGAGGTTCCATAAATTGGCCAATAGAGTCAAATGCTGCAGAGAAGTCTAGAAAAGTAAAGACTGAAAACTATTCTCTGTGCCCTCCTACCACCTCAGTGAGTTCTTGACTTGGTGCTTGGAGCTCTGTAAGTACCTGTCAATTGTTGGGGGGAGGATGGTTTATTGACCAGTTTATGGGCTACCCAGGCCCTTTGTCTGTTCTCTTTTGAGTCATTTCACAGTTTACCAGCCCTTCAACCAAAGGCCGGACAAGGAAAATAAACTTTCCCCAGTCAATTTTATGACATAATCTATCAGTTCTTGGGAAAGATTTAGCAGAGGAATAATTTGAAATGATTAGTTGGTTTCTGTTTGTTGTTGTTGTTGTTGTTGGATTGTGTATGAATTTCATCATTCAATCTAGGGCTGGTGGTCTTCCTTGGAGTTAGCTATCCCCTTTCACTACATACATAAAATAAATATCACATAGATTAAAGAGAGACGTATTTTTAAAAGAACTAGTAGAAAAATCAGAAGGAAATAGAAGTGTATATTTAGCAAGCCTCTTGGGGGAAAGAAAAATTTCCACGTGCTGAAGTGATAGACGGCACTAGAAAGGAAAAAGACCAACAAGTTTATCTTCATAGTTATTCATAGTTAAAAATATTTGTTTTTATACATAATATATATGCACACAATATTTATAAAATACTGCAGTAAATTTATTTCTTATATAGAGTTCAGAAAATGACAAGAAAACAATAGCACTCAGTTGCAAATATTTCAATGGGCAAAGAGCATAAACAAATAATTCGCCAAAGAGAAAACACAACTACTTCACAAACATTTAGAAGAATGTCATGCCTCATTAGCAAGAAAATAATTGCAAATTAAAATAATGAGGTGCCTTTTTTTTTCCTGATAAAATTGCCTAAAAACTTACCTAGTATCGCTCAGGGTGTGGTGAAATGATTGTTGACAATGATGTCAATTAATACAACTATGTTGGGAAAGCATTTGGTAAATACAAATTAAGATCCATAAAAATGTTCATATGGCTAGACTCAGCAATTCCACTTCTATCCAAAGGAATCTAGTCTAAAGACATGACCATAAATCTGAAAAACACCGTATGCATGGGAATGCTATAGCAGCAGCATCGCAAATACCAAAATCTAAACTTTCAGCTACAAGGGACTGATAGAATAAATTGTGGTGCATTTACCAGATGAAACATTATGAATCTATTAAAAATGATGGCTGGGAAGACTGGATATCACCATAGGCAAAGGAACATTGTATAATGTTAACTGGAAAGGGGAGGGAAATTTGCTCAAAGCAGTATGTGATAATTACATAGATTCATAAAAAGAGGCAAGATGAAAATATTCCCAAACACTATGTCACAATGCTTCTTTTGGGATAATCTTTCTACTTTTCCAAATTTTCCATATAGTATAATGATTACAAATGTGGATTTGGGGGATTGAATACTCTTGGGTTCAAATCCTAGTTTTATCACTTGCTTTGTCATCATGGGTGAATTACTTAATCTAAGCTTTAAATTTCCTCCTCTATAAATGGAGGATTATAACATCTACCTCATAGGAGTGTTATGAGGATTAAATGGGAGAATGTGGGAAGAGTGCTTGTCATTGTGCCCAGAAAATAGTATGCTATCAATAAATGGGAGGTTTTATTATTGTAGTTATTATTACTTAGATAATGCAACGAATCCTGTAATTTTAGAAACTTGCTGAGCCCCATAGACTAGGAAGTACGCCCTAAATCCAAACAATACTGTCTTTTATTTTCTGCTCTCCCTCTTCACAACTATTAAGAAAGATTTTCAGAGTTAATTTTAGGGGGAAAATATTTGCTTTGCTTAATGAATGTGAACTTCCTAATTTTTCTGTTTTTTTTTTTTTTCAAGTTCTTTTTGGATCAACACCACCCAGGCAGGATGTCTTGTCACTGTGGGAAATTTCACATAGAAATAACTATTCCCAATTCACACACTGAGATGCCAGATCTCTGGGGCACCCAGGTGCTGGATCACTCAACATGCCCAGTTTTTCTTGGTACCCCAGCCCTGGGTGACTCCTTTATTGTCCTCCATACTCTGAAACCTTTCTTTCTCCTTTTGCTGAGCCTTAGCAGCCACCAGAGATTTTGTGGGATCTTCTAACAAGAAGCCTCAGCAACACAGGGATCAGAGGACCCGAGTGAGGCTGAGTGTGAGTGTGTGTGTGTGTTGAGTGTGTGGGGTGCTTCATGAGAAAGGCCAGTGCTATGGTTTGAATGTCCCCTCCAAAACTCATGCTGAAATTTAATTGCCATTGTAGCAGTGTTGATAGGTGGGACCTTTAAGAGATAATTAGGTAATGAGGGCTTTGCCTTCATGAATGGATTGACATTATTGCAGGAGTGGGTTAGTTGTGGGAGTTTGGCCCCCTTTTTCTCTCTGTGTTGTGTGTTCACCTGCCCTTCTGCCATGGAATGATGCAGCATGAAGGCCCTTGCCAGATGTCAGCACCATGCTCTTGGACCTCCCAACCTCCAGACCCATGAGCCAAATAAATCTCTATTCTTTATAAATTACTCTGTCTGTGGTATTTTGTTATAGCAGCAGAAAATGAACTAAGACAGGCAGCTAGGAAGTAGGTGAAGGCAGAACCCTAAGGGCTAGTCAAGGGCCAAAGCAAATCATGTTGGGCAGATACCACTTCTCTGGCCAAGATCTGTGATAGAAAAGAGCTCAAAAGTTTTATTCCTTGACCACCATTTCCTATCCTCTCATTCTCCTGCTTTATCTAACCCTCCTGTGTTAACCAGGCCCCCAGGCTCTCCATGTTCTCCCATTCTTTAGTAAACACCCTCTCCTCCTTTTTCTCAGACTCTCTTGGACCCCACTGCCAGTCATCAGCTTTAAGGCTTTTTTTTTTTTTTTTTTTTTTTTGAGACAGAGTCTCACTCTGTTGCCCAGGCTAGAGTGAGTGCCGTGGTGTCAGCCTAGCTCACAGCAACCTCAAACTCCTGGGCTTAAGCGATCCTACTGCCTCAGCCTCCTGAGTAGCTGGGACTACAGGCATGCGCCACTATGCCCGGCTAATTTTTTTCTATATAGATTTTTAGTTGTCCATATAATGTCTTTCTATTTTTAGTAGAGACGGGGTCTCGCTCTTGCTCAGGCTGGTCTCGAACTCCTGACCTCGAGCAATCCACCCGCCTCGGCCTCCCAGAGTGCTAGGATTACAGGCGTGAGCCACCGCGCCTGGCCAGCTTTAAGGCTTTATCACCATCCACAGTATCCTCCCCCCTTGGTCTGGCAGCCAGAACACCAAACCTTTGTTTCCCCCTTTCTGATACCAGTTACCCTGTTGGAGAGAATCTTACAACTGTGTCCAAGAAGGAGATTATAAACTGATCTTTTTTCACCTCAGCAGGACTATTGACAAGGGGCAGCCATCTCTTACCCAGCCTGGCACCCCCCACACTATTTTCCATTTCTTAAGGTGGCTGTTCCTAACTTTTTCTTTCCACCAAAAGCTCACAACTCACCTACAGCTCCCTCAGTTTTGTTAGTTGCCCTAATTTCCTAATTCAAAGACATAACAAAGGCAAGTTGAGGCGTAAATTCTCCAGATTCCATCTCCCTTGCCTTCAAACTTTACTTTTTCCTGTTTTCCATTCTTCCCTAAAGAAAAACATCCCCTTTCCTTGCCAAGAATAACTCCTTTTCCTTGTTCAGAGTAGCATCTCCTTTGTCCTGATTCTTAGCTATGTGTAGCTAATGTGCAGTTAGCAATTCACTCCGTACCAGCCATACTCCCAATGTTTTATCTTCTTTAATACTGAGAACTCTAAAAGGTTTGCCCTATTATTTCCTTCATTTTAAAGGTGGGGAAACTGAGGTGCAAAGAGGAAAGTAACTTGCTCAAAACTACCCAGGAGTGATTGACAGAGTGGGAACTTAAACCCAGGACATCTGGCTCCAGAGTCCATTATCTTAGCAACTGCGTGATTCTGTTCCTCTTGGTTTTCTCAGGGAACTTGTTCCATCAGTTATTTCTTTTCTTTATCTCTTCAATCTATCCTTTACACATTCAAGTTATCTCTCTTCCTAATATAAGCACTCACTTCCTACATTTCCTCCTCAAGTTGTTCTGTGTCCTTGTAATATCAGATACCTTCAAAATACACAACATGCTCTCTCTACTTCCTGACTGCTATTTACTCCATGCTCCTCTTAGTCTGACTTCTTCCCCATCACACCACTGAAACCTGAAGACCTTGTGGCAGACTGTATTTTCCAAGGTGGCCACAAAAAACTCTCCCATCCCACATGCTAATCATAAAATGTGATATTGACAGTCCTTTCATGAAGACATGGGTTTATGTTTCCTTCCCTTGAATCTGGGCAGGCCTGTGACTATGGTGAAAGTGGCAGTGTGTGACTTCTGAAGCTAGGTCGTAAAAGGTAATACAGCTTCTACCTCTTGAGATGCTCACTCTTAGAATCCAGTCACCATACTTTGAGGAAGTCCAGCAGCCATACAGAGAGACCACATGTTAGTTCTCTGGCTGATAGCTCAGCTAAGATCTCAGCCAACAGCCTGTATCAACTGCCAGACATGTGAGTGAAAGATGCTTCCAGATGATTCCAGGCCCCAGACTCTAAGTCTTCCTGTTGAGGTCCTGACATTGTAGAGCAGAGACAAGCTATCTCTGCTGTGCTGTATTCGAAACAGGGAGAGATAATGAAATGACTGCTGCTATTTAAAGGCACTCAGCTTTGGGCTAATTTGTCATGCAGCAATAGTAACCAATTACCAAGAGTAATGGTATCTTTATAGTACTCATCCCACCAATCTTATCTTCAGCACTTGACTCAGGCCCTTTCTTTCTCCTCAAATTCCTCTCTTCAATGACTAGAAGAGACTAAGACGACACAGCTGAATGCAACACATGGGATCATGGATTGGATCCTGAAACAGAAAAAAGCTATTCATGGAGAAACTGGTGAACATGCATGAAATCAGTAGTTTAGTTGATAGTATTGTACTGATGTTAATTTTCTGGTTTTGATGAGTGTACTATGGCTATGTAAATCATTAAAATTATGGAAAGCTGATTGAAGGGTATATGAGAATGCTGCACTATTTTTGCAACTTTTTGGTAAGTCTAAACTCATTTCAAAATAGAAAGTTAAATAAGAACAAGAATAGCACACAAAATAATGACAATATTTATGAAAAAAATCTCTTCTCATTTGGCATCTGGGACTCCAGTTTTCTTATTTCCCATTTCTCTGATTACTCTTTCTCAGTCTCCATTGGTAAGCATTCTCTGTTGCCACCCTAAGGACTCATGCTAGCCAGCATTCTATTTTGTCCTTGAGCTCTCTCTATACACCCCTAATACCCACAGCCTCACCCACCCCCTAAAGAGTACCTCTTCTAAGCTCTGGACTGAATACCCACCTGCCTCCAGTATTCCAGATCTACCTGGGTGTCACTCAGGCAAGACCCAGCTATTGCTTTTCTCCTCGTCTCTTCCTATGGCTGCACCATCTGTTTTCTCCTGCTCAGGTCTCCATCTCAGCAAGCCACCTCACCATCAACTCTGTGGCCCCTGGTAGAAATCTCAGTTCCACTAATGCAAATGACTCAACCACCTAAATTGTTTTCAAATTTTGTCATCTCTAGTCCACTCTCACAGCCAGATCCCTGTCATCTCTTATCTGAAATAATACAATCACCTTCTAACTGGTTTTTCTGCCTCTTGTCTCTTTCCTTTCTCTCTGCTTATGACTGTCACCAGAGATTATTCTGAAGCACAAATCATAGTC
Source organism: Eulemur rufifrons (assembly GCF_041146395.1). Lineage (NCBI taxonomy): Eukaryota > Metazoa > Chordata > Mammalia > Primates > Lemuridae > Eulemur > Eulemur rufifrons. The sequence continues at coordinate 110,906,921 of NC_091012.1, forward strand.
ATGGCACTTTGATGACTCTGGCTTTTTGGAATGAAGTTCAACCTCCATCACATGGGATGCAAGGTCTTTCTCAAAATTATCCCCAAATAACCTATCTAACTTCATATCCTACCAGTCTTTTCTTCGTTCCCACCATCTTAAGTACCAACTGTTTACAACCACTCTCTGAGCTTCAGATTGTTCCTTCACACTTGCAAACTTTTGCTCAGGCTGTTCCCTTTGCCAGGAATGACTGGTAAAAATCCAAATTATTAATATCTTCCAGATCCAGCTCAAATACCATCTCATCTGGGAATCCTTCTCTGATGCTGCCAGTCAGTTAATCATCAGTTCTTCCTGCTCTATTCCCCTAGTAGAGTGTTTATTAAATACTATTATTTTCATATGCTAAACTGTGAATGTCCAGATGATACATATTGGGACTTAGTGCTGTATCTCTTAATAAATGTTAAATGAATAAAGAATCAATAGATATATAAATGGATTAATGAATGTGTGGGTGGAAAGATGGGTGAGTAGATAGGTGATGGGTAAGATAGATAAGTAGGTGGGAGATGGGTAGGTTAGTGAGTGAATGGCTAGGTGGACAGTGGTTAGAAGGAGGAATGGATGGGGTGGTGGCTCATGGTCAGATAGTAGGCATATGATTGAATGGATGGATGGTCAGTAGGTGTATGGATATGGAATGGGAAGCAAGTGGGTGGGAGGATGGATGAATGACAAGTGGGTGAATCGATAGGTAGGTGGGTGGTGAGTAGGAGGATTGGATGTAGGAATGGTTGTTTAGATTATGGATAGATGAAAGATGAGTGGTGTGTGGGTGAATGCATGGGTAGAGAGTGAAATTTTGGGTCGATATCAAGAAAAATCCTAGAAGTAAAAAGCCTCACCAAAGAGTTATGTGTCATGAGGTCATGTGACTGAGGGTGGGCTCAATGTCAACTCAAGCTCCAGCTTGCTAACCTCCTACATTTGGGGCTCTTGAGGCAGGAACCTATGCTGTCATCTCTATTTTCCAGGGTATGCCATAGTTCCTGCCCTGCTCAAAGCAAAGGCTTAATCAAGATTGATCAGCTGGAACTCAATTCTTCCCCAACAATCATCTTCTTCTAGCATCTAGAAACATAGGGCTTAAATAACTGGTCCTTGTTTTATTCAGGGTAGGGGTCTGACCTGCCCTTGGTCCTGCCCAGCCCTCCACTGCTTTGTTCTCTCTTTTTCAACAGGGACCAAGGGTCCTCCCTTACCTTCTCTGGGCACAACCTTTGTCATCTGTAAAATGAGTCTTAGATTAAGTCAGTTCTGCCAGTTTGACATCTCTTGACTCAGGAGACAAAAGAGGTAAGTCATGGGAAGATGCCAACTGCTATCAGTAGTTCCACAATCCAGATGGGGAGTCACACATTTGTCTTTGAGAAGTCCACCAGGCAACTTACAAGTCAAATACCTGTGTTTCAGCCTAGAATTACATCTTCTCTGGAAGAAACATAGGCAAATTTCAGGTTGTGCTGATAAGAAGCCTTGTTTTATAATTTTATAGTTTTTTATTGAATAAAAATATGAAAGTGAATTATTATGTAATAGTTGTAGCTCAGTCGCAAAATCTTTCTGAATACAGCAATTGTAGGGAGAATGTCTATCTCCTCAAGGTCCCGAAATTTAGCTGGCCCACCCACATTGCCCAGACCACCCGCCTATTTCAGGTAATTGCTGGCCTGCTCTCGCCCGCCCTTGGCTCTACCCCCAATTCCAGACCTGCCACTGTGGCTTACAGATTCATGACTCCCCAGAGTCTACATCTGCCTTTGGTCCACTTGGTTTGTGGACACCTCCATGTTCTCCTTCCTTTGACATACGGGTTGATCTCTCATTAAATATTCTCCACACCCTCCTCAGTGGAGAGAGCCTGTCATTTCTTCTGTGCCTTTGCTTCTTTCTGCCCAAATTCACCCTTCCTCCCTGCCCCAGCCTGTACTGAAGGAGAAGGGTCTGGGGTGGGATCCATAGGATGGGTGGGCTCTGAGGTTCTTTCTCCCCAGAAATCTCCTGCAGCATCGTGAGAGGGACCCTGGTGACCCAAAGGCAGAGCTCTTGTAGCCACTGAGGGGTGATCCATAGGGGCATCCTGAATTACAAGCATGTCATCTATGCCCTTGCCTCTCTAAGTGCAAAGTGTGGCTCCTGTACCAGCAGCAGCAGCTCAGCTGGGAGCTGGTTAGACAGGCAGAATGTAAGGCTCCACCCAGACCTCCTGAATCAGAATCTGCATTTTAACAAGATCCCCAGGGGGCTCCTGTGCACAGGTCATTCTGTGAAGCCCTGGGCAAGATAACAAGAACTTAGCATGATTTTTCCAATAAGTCAAAATGCTCACCAGCTCCAAAGTGTCTTATCATCCTGCCACCAACAAAAGTCACCCACACTCCATGAAATTCTCATGCCAAGAAGTCTCTTCATTGTAGAAATACAATTAAAACCCTGAGTAGTTTACTCAGGCATTTAAACCTTAGTATACTTTGGCTTCCAGCCATAAGCAATGTAGTCACCCAGTATAGCTCGGAGAAAATGGGATGATAAACAGGTAAGCTTTGATAGGAAGGGCAAAGGGAGGTGGCAGGCTGTCATGCAGACAGATGAGCATTTGGGGAGAAAGATGGAATGAGGTTAGTAAATGCAGCTGGAGGGGGTGAGCAGGCCCCATAGTAGGAAATAGGGAGATGACTTGTTTTCCCCCAAAATTCGTATGTTGAAGCCCCAACCTCCAGTATCTCAGAATGTGACTCTATTTGGAGCTAGGGCCTTGAAAAGTATAATTAAATTAAAATGAGGCCATTAAGGTAGGTCTTTAATCCAATGGGGCTAATGTCCTCATAAGAAGAGGAAATTCAGACACATAGAGGGACAGCAGGGATGTACATGCAGGACTCAAGGAGAAGGTGGCCACCTGCAAGGCAAGGAGAGAGGCCTCAGAAGAAACCAACCCTGCTGACACATTGATCCTAGACTTCCAGCCTCCAGAATTTATGAGAAGATACATGTCTGTGGTTGAAGCAACCCTGCCTGTGCTACTTTGTTATGGCAGCCCAAGCAAACAAATACACCACCTTTGCCTGTTTCACTGTTTTACCCAGTGCGGGGAGTTAGCTACACTCCCCGCAAAAGTTCGGGTCCTTCAGACAGGGGTCATCACAAAGGATGAATAAATAGTAGGAAACAGAAATAAAAATAATACACAGAGCCAAAGATATAGTTTAGAAAGTAAAGATTTATGAAGATAGATAAAGCAGGGTGCCCGGAAGGTTACATCTCTTCCTGTGGAAATGCAACTCAGACTGAAGTTTTTCACAGATACTTATAAGGCAGATACAGGTTCTCGGTTGCCAAGGGCAATGGGATTTACATAATGATAGTTAGTTTGGTTTAGGGTCAAAGTCTTCTAAAAGGCTACTACACATCCTTCAACTAACTCTATCCAGGTGAACAATGAGTTATAAAATCTTCTTAGGGCAAACTTCTAAGTTTTATGATAAGACTATTACTTTAGCAAAAACAGAGACATCATGGCTCTGGTTATTGTGTATTAGAACAGAGATTTCAGAAGTCAAGCATGAGCTGTCTCTTATGCTATTTACTTTAACCGCATGGTTCCGTCTGGGCCCTGCTCGGGCAGCATATCTTATGATCAGCTCTCACCTCCGGTGGCCTGTCTTTGTTGATCAGCTTCGGCATCCCGTGGCTCTAGGCAAGACCTGCTTTGTCTTTCAAAACAGGTGAGAGCCATAGACCCGGATTGTAGCGTCGGATTGCAGCGTTGCCTTGGAAAGCAGCTGCTACTGACCATTGAGACGCCCTCCTGAGGTGAGGCAGCTTTTGATATGTGAACTAACACATTTACATTTTCCTTTAGGGCAAAGCCTTGCTTGACTTCTGAAATCATATCTGTCTCTAAAAATATATGGGACATTTCTATAAATCAATATTTCTTAGGCTCAACAACCCAGAACTAGTCCAGAAAGGAAGCACTGTCATCTCTGTCAGTAGTGTCCCCTCCTCCATGCAGAGAACCCACTTCTCCTCACAATGAGTGTGGAGAATAAATGTAGGCCAGTTGCTCCCAGAACAATGTTTCCTCTCACACTCTTATGTATGCCTCCAGAAAATTGCCCATACTGCTATTGCCAATTGCATGGGTCCTTTAAACAGGGATTGAGCGCTCTATAATAAAAATAGCAAACACTTCCCTAGCACCTACTTTGTTCCAGGCGCTGCTCTAAGCACTGTATGCATATTAAGCCACCTAAGCTTGTGAAGTAGGTTCTTTTACTTATCTTCTGCGGTGGAAGCTGTAATGCTTCCCTGCTTTTCGGAGTGAAGATTTGTCCACCCCTCTCCCCCTGTTCCCTCACTGGGAGGGCCGCCTGCAGATGGCCCTAAACCCTTAGTCTCTTCAGGAATGCCTCGGTTCAAGAGAGTCAGCAACCCTCATGCAATGACTGATCAATGCAGGGGTATAGAGGCTCCACCCTGCATCCCAACTCTGGACTACCCCAATGTCCGAGCCCCCCCAAGAGGGAGGTCTGCTGAAGCCTTTATTGAGATTCCATCACACCCCCACTTCTCCCTCGGCCTCTGCTGCTTTTCTTTCCCTGCCCTTCCATGAGTGTTGCTTCAGAGAGCACGTCCAAATAACCTTCCTGTGTGCCAATCTCCATCTCAGAGTTGGCTTCCTGGGCAATGGAACCTTCTACACCCTGATTTTACAAATCAAGAAACTGAGGTCCAGAGAGGTCACACAATTGTTCCAAGGTCGCACCATTAACAAGTGAGAAAGCCCAGGCAGTCTGGCTCCAAAATCCAATCTTTGAACCATACAACCCCATCTGGTGGATAGCTGAGTGCCAACCCTTTCTTTGATGGAATGTGACCTAGAGAAGGTGGCAGTCTGGGTTTTCCCCTCCTGGCTCCCTGCAAGTCTATTAGGAGGCGAGTGAAATGTATTTCCTCAGGGGGCCAGCGGGCTCTGCTTTCCTAAGAGGCAGCTGGAGGGACCACATATGGAGGCTCTCCCAACACCTGCAGCCCAAGTGGCTCTTTCCGGGCCAGGAGCTATGAAGACAGCCTCTGACCTGTCCCTCTCTGCTGCTGCCCAGCTCATGTAGGCACACAGCATAATTGCTCACCTTGTAGACGTGAACCCAATCAGCGTCCCTCTGTTGACAGTGTTAGTGACAGGTGATTGCATCAGGACACTGGAGCAGCAGCCAGGGCCTGGGCGCCTGTGTTGTTTACTGGCCCATCATGTATAATTTCAGAGTTTAATTTTATCTTCACAAACTTACAGGTGCAAAATGCAGGATAAAGTTCTTTAAGGGGCCCCTGTGAGAAACCAGGCGACACTTGTCCTCCCTCCCCACGCCCCCAAGAGCTCTCAGGGTGGCTCACTCAAATTAAATCATTATTGAGGAGGAATAATCCTAGTAGGTTCAGAAAATCAGTTTTAAATTCAGCCTGCTAGCAAAATTCTGAATGTATTTACTTTCTAGATTTCATTTCTCCATCCATATTAAAGCTCCGTGGCATTATCAATTATGGGTTTATTGCAAAGCACAATAGGATTCAATCTGGAGGATGCCTCAGGGTATGTCTTAGGAGGACGATAAAGCTAATAGTAATGGGTCTACAACTTCTAAGGCTAATTTCCACAGTTACAAATTTCATAAATAAATAGAAGGCATGTCAGTTTCCAGTCACCCAGCTTGAGGTCTCTCAGACTGATAAAATAGGACCTTCCATCTCACCCAGAGATCAGGGGGTTCCTGTTTGAGTCTTGGTGGGCTGGCCTGAAGTTTCTCTAATCCCCCAAGGGAGGGAAATGATGATCAGTTCAGATGGAGCCCTTCGGGACCCTTCTGCTGCTCCTGTGAGAATGGGCTAGTTTGGATGAAAATGGGCACAAAAGCACAGCCAATCCTGGAGTCTGAGATGCTGGTGGTACAGCACCAGCTCAGAATCCAGCCAAACTCTGCAGCTCTGCAGGACGGGCTGTGATGCCTCAGTGCTGCCATGCTTAGCCAGACTTCAGGACTTAGGCAGGCTGGAGTTGTGTCTGATACAGTCTGGGTCCTTTGATGGCCTTCGGGGAACAATAGGCAGCAAGGAGTAGGAGGTGGTGGTGTTAAGGGAGCAATTTCTACCCTCCTAGCTAATCTCAGATGGGTGCCTCTCATAGAGAGGGGATGGGCCTTATCCATTGCCTCTCTGATGCCTGCACTCGTACACCTCCTGCCTGGCCTACCATGTGGTATCAGACATTCTGGTGCGCAGAGCCACATCGTCTGGCTAGTGTCAGCTAGTGGCGGTCAGTTTCCTGCTAGCTCAGACTCACTTTCAGCTAGAAGCATCCCATCTCAGGTACAGACCTCTAGTCTTCCTGCTCCCCACCCCAGGGCTTCTCTGAGGCTGTAGTAGCTCCCTTGGTCAGTGCACAAATACAACCCTGAAGTGCAAGGTTAACACCTGTAGGTGCAATCTTCAACCAATGTAGGACAGGAGTCAGGTATAAATACTCTCACCTCCCCTCTTTCTGGTGACCAAGTCCAGAAGCATTCCATATACTTCTCAGGATGTCCTAGCAGGGTCAAACACTGGTTGTCTGTGGCAGCAACCCTAATACACACTTATATCAGCTTTTCCCTGTCTTGTCTCCCTCTTTGCACTCCTTCTCTCTGCATTCCTGGGGTCACCAGTCAAATCAATGCCCTGCAGCCAAGTCTAGGTCTCAGATTCTGCTTCTGGAAAAACCAAACTAAGACAGGTGCACATCATTGGATTCATTCCTTTGAATAAGATAAAGGCAGGGCATCTTCCAATAGCTCTTGTAAAAATGCACATATATACCTTGGCAGGGGGAGGAAAAGTCCTCTCCTCTTTCCTATTCACATGGAAGTTCTATCAGGGGAGTTATTTGTCACCTGGGAAGGCAGAGAGAGGAGAGCCAAGAGATGTAAGATTATTAATGGGGGGTGGAGGGGTGGCAGGGAACAGGGCAAAAGAGGCTCTGGGGAACCAGGACTCAGCAGGAGTGACAACAGCAAGGGCAGGCAGTAGGCAGTGTGCCCCGGGTTGTGTGGCGTGTGTGTGTGTGTGTGTGCGCGCCTGTGTAGAGGGGGCTGCACAGCTTCCAGGCAGCACAAAGGTGCACCCTTAGGTGAGGAAGGGCATGGGTCCTAGGGCAGTGTGCTGGGGTCCAGATTTAGTGATAATCACTTTGCAACTCGGTGCTGACTGGACACAGCTTCTGTCCTCAGCAGCGACCTCTAGAGGCCAGTAGGACCCAGGAGGTTATGCAGTCACAGCTGTCTCAGATGAGGTAAACAACAAAGCCGACACAGAGATCAGTCAACAGATGTCTCAGGAGCCTTTAAAAAGTCAACTCAGTCTGAAAAGAACACTTATTAAAATGGTTGACATTTCTTAAGCGCTTATGATGTGCCAGGGACTATTCTAAATTATTTGCCATATATTAGCTATGTAATCCTCATGACAACCTTATGAGGTAGGTATTATTATTACATACTATCTAAAGATGAGGAAACTGAGGGAGAGAGTGGCTGAGTAACTTGGCAAAAGTTACACAACTCGTAAAGTGCTAGACTAGGATTTGAAGCCAGGCAAAAATATGAGCAAGGCAAGTTGTTTGGTGTTTTAGAGACATAAATGTCATGTGAGACACATTTCTGGCATTCAAGGACTTTAACATTTATTGGGGGAGACAGACATTTACACAAATAACAAAGATATGAAGCAAAAGGAAATAAGTCCCATAATAGCCTCTAGGGTACTATCCTCTGTTAAATAGTGTCTGACGCTATGGCTTATGTCTCATCCCAGCCTTCCCAGGAAAAGGTGCTCAGAAGTTTTGGGGTGGATGTGCTTAGGGTCCCAGGAGTGGCTGAGGGTAAGTTGATGTCTTAATTCAGATGAAGTCATACCTTGTTGATGCTGCTGGGAGCAAGGCTATGATTCTCCTTTAGGGCTTCCTGCTGAATCATCCTCATCATTTCTGGGATTCTCCCTTATGCACCTTCATTCATTCGATCATTCATTTATTCTATAAACCCGTGTTGAGCCTGGCCAGCTCCTATGTGCCTGCCCTGATTTGTTTTAGGCAGCATAAATGATCTGTGCAGGCCTACTAGACAGGGCCTGTACCCAATGCCTGTACCCTGCTGAACAGGTAGCAGGCCAGGGAACTCCACCCACTCCTGCCCCAGAGTTGACTGGACCAAAGGTGCGCATCTGACTGAAGGTGGCTGGGCAGGGTGGGTAGGTCTTTCATAAGCGCTGCTGAGCCCGTCAGATTCCCTCTCTAGAAAATCTGAAGCAAAAGGAGCAGTCTTGTTCCCATTTGTAGCAGATACTGAAACTTGCAAAGGCTTGTCTACTCAGGGCTAAGGGGTGGCTCTGATGGGCTATGCATAGTAAGTGAAGGAATCCCCTCAAAAGTAGAGGGAGCCTGAAGGAGGTTCGTGGAGCGATTCCCAGATGAAAGATGCCATGTGGCCCCTGAGAGATAGAATGAGCCCCTCAATTCCTGGATTTTCACTCCTGGTTCCAGTTTACAGCAGACTTGCTGGTTTCCATTTCCTGCTCTTGGGATTTTGTGAGATCTGTGTATTCACAAGTAAGCCTCTTTCTTATTGGAGCTAGCTTGTGTGAGTTTCTTTACCTTACAGACAGAGAACCTTTTTATTATTATTTACTTTTTAGACTACATAGAATTAATGGTTATATTGTGGTATACTAACAAATAATAGGAAAATATATTAAAGAAGAAGGCAAGGGAATGTGCATAATAAGTATGTTTTCTCTTAAAATATAGAAAGAACAGATGCAAACATATAAAGTCAACATCCACACTCCATAATACAATAGGTTAAAGGGGATTAATGACAAATTTTCACAAAAGGAAATGGTAATTGTAAATTCATGCCTAGGAAAACATTAAACTTTATAATTACAATTGAATTTATTCATTCAGACATTAAAAAATATTTACTGAGTGCTCATTCTCTGCCAGGAACTTTGTTAGATTTAGGGAATATTGAGTTGAATTTGTCATAGATGATGCCCTCAAAGTGCTTACGGCCTATATGGGGAGAGAATAAATTAGACAGACAATAACAGTAGCACCTAGAAAGTTTGGGGAAATATAGTAATACAATATTACAAAAATTAGTACAGGCTGGAAATGAAAGAAATGAAATTCCTGAGGTGCCAGAATTAAATTAAAAAGTTAAGTCCGAATAATAAAATCATGAATTGATGCTGCAGCATCCAGGGAGTCTATCACAAAGAATATAGGCCTTAGGAGCTAGAGGGTCAGAGTTTGAGCATGGATGTGGAGCCAGAAAATGTGGTCTTGGGCTCTCATAAAATGGGAGAGCTAAAACAGAGATCTTTACATAAAGCTGATACCTTATAATAATGAAAAACAGTAGCAGATAACTTTGTCACCAGGCCAGGATAGTGGCAAGTATCTTCTTCTCTTTCCCCAGAGCTCTAGGTAGTAAATAAAAAGTCCTCTATAGGAGTTCTAAGCCATATGGAGTCTGAATTTACACTATATGTATGATATAGGAATTCCCCAAGCCATTAGATTACATAAAAGCCAGCCCTGGAAAGCAAAGGCAAAACTCCTCTGTAGCAATACTGCTACATTCCACGGTGGAAAAGATTCCCATCCAACCACCTAAAAAAGCCTGCTGAAGATGACTTCACAATAAAAACGTTACAAACCATATGAGGACATGATTCATCATGACGGAGAGTCAGCAGAAAAACAAATAAACAAATAAAAATATAAGCACCCTAAGAGCTTGAGGTAATAGAACAACCGAGGGAGACTGTAGGGTAAATGAATTTAAAATAATTAAATCAAAAAAGAAGTATAAGTCATAATGAAAGAATGTGACACTATGTAAAAACAAAGCAGGCATATTTGAAAAAGAAGCAAATGGAATTTTTGGAAATTAAAAAAAAGCTTTGCTGACATTAAATATCCAATAGACAAGTTAAACAGAATAAGAGACAGAGCCAAGAAAAGGATTTGTGAACTTTAAAGTAGAGCTAAAGAAAGCACCTACAATGTATAGTAAGATAAAGTGATGGGAACTGGGTGTGGTGGCTCATGCCTGTAATCCTAGTGACTTGGGAGGCCAAGACAGGAGGATTGCTTGAGGTTAGGAGTTTGAGACCAGCCTGGGCAACATAGTGAGACTCTGATTATAAAAAAAATAAAAACAATTAGCTGAGCATGGTGGCATGCACCTGTAGTTTCAGTTACTTGGGAGGCTGAGGCACTTGAGCTCAGGAGTTCAAGGCTGCAGTAAGCCATAATCACACCAATGCACTCCAGCCTGGGAGACAGAGAAAGACCCCAACTCTAAAGAATAAAAATTAAAATTAAAAAATAAAGTGATGGGAAACATAAAAGAGGAGTTAGAGAACATGAAGGTTATAATGAGAATGTCCAACGTATATACTAATGGCAGAGAACTGTTCAGAACTAATGAAATCCATGAATCTTCAGATTCAAAAGCACAATGAGTCCTCAGGGTAAATGAAAATTAATCCACAATTAAGTGTATGACAGTGAATAGCCAAGACGAAGAGGAAATCTCAAAATAGCCCAAGAAAAAAGGAAAATAATTTACAAGGAACAATGACTGAATGACAGCAGAAGATTTTGCTGCAGCATCAGTAGATGCCAGAAGAAACAATGGCTAAAGAGCAGGGGGAAAAAGAGCTGTCAATTCAGAATTCTATACCCACCTAAACTATCACTCAAGGGTGAGGATGACAGTGATCAAACTTAGCATTACTAATAGTGAGTCCACATGTGCCTCCTGGTATGATACAATATGAAACAGGCAGCATCACCTATGCAATAGTCTTGTCAAATATATTTAACCTAAAAAGAAAGGGATAGGTGGGCTCTTCTAGATTAAAAGGTACGTAAGAAACATAACAACCAAATGCAATATGTGATCCTTGGGTTGAGTTCTGATTTGAACAAATCAGCCATAAAAGATATTTTTGGAACAATTAGAGAAATTTGAATATAAACTGGATGTTAGATGATATTAGGGAATTACTCTTAATTTTGTTTAGTTTGTGTGATAATGGTATTCTGTTCATGTTTGAAAAGGTTTTTTTTTTTTTAAGGATGAATATTGAAGTACTTAGGAATGTATTAGTCAGGATTAAGAGGGATGATAGAGGAAGGTTTAATAAAGGGACTATTTACAGAGTGTAGTCAGGAGGCAGGGAAACCAACAAAGTATGCTGAAGCACCCCAGAGCTATAGGATCTCCCAATCATAGGTATTAAGGGACAGAGGAGGGAGCAGTTACTGGGACCTGGAGAAAGAGCTGTGGCTATGGCTATAGAAGATCTCCTGGCAGAAGCTGTGGACTTCAGTGGAGAAACACAACCACTGCCCACTCTTGGCCTGCCTTCTGTCTGACCCTTCTATTGGTCAAACCCAACTGAGAGCCAGAGAGCAAGAGAGTGTGGGGATGCAGTCCAGAGAGGTCAGTTTCTCAAGAAAAGAGCAAGTCGGGGAAAGGGATAGGGACAAAATTAAAATATTCTGCACAGGATAAAATGTAAGGACGCCTATAATAGATGAAGCAAAAATGGCATATGTTAACAATTGTTAAATCCAGATGGAAAATGTGCATGTTTGCTATATTATTTTTCTACTTTTCTGAATATTTGAAAATTTTCATAACAAAAAGTAAAAAGAAAGTGAGAGTGAAAAAATGTAGACATTTTTAAACAAAGTCTGAAAGAATTTAATACTTAGGATTTTAACTGAAAGAATTACTAGAGGATTGACGTTAGAAATGGAACCCAGAAATTAAACCCAGAAGGAAGCTGTAGGAGGTGAAAAGCAATGATGAGTGATGCACTTGGTAAACATATGAGTAAATCTAAATGAGCATTAGCCCTAAAAAATAGCTGGAAATTACAGATCCTTGTGTAAGGTGATATTGTAGATGGAGGGTAGAAAAGGGGACATCTAAACTAGACAGAAGAGGAGGAGAGTTGAGGAGGGGTTCTTGAGAAAGGAAGGAGTGACAAATTGACCTGAGTTTTAAAAGTCAAACAGGATTTATCAAAGAGGAATCAGAAGGAAGGACAAATCGAGGCAGAGGGAACAGCACAAGAGGAGCAGAGGCGATTTCAAGGGTACACTGCATTTGATACACTTGGATGGTAGGAGATCCCTTTTGGGGATGGTAGGTGAAGTGAGTAGTTGGGAAACACAACCCAAAGGGTCTGTTATAAGTCAGATCTTAATCGGCCTAAGCTAAAGCCTGGGGAGCAACAGAAGGATTTCATGCAGAGAAATGACCTCATCAGATTTGCATTTTAGAAATAAAACTCAAGCTCACTTTTGGAGGACTGATTGGAGAGTTCAGAGGGGAGGCAGATAGTAGTTGCAGCAATCAAGGCATTTGCAGCAATCAAGGTGAAGCGGGATGAAGGGCTGTACTAAAGAAGTGACAGTGGTGATGGAGAAGAAACTGATTCAAGAGATAGTCTAGAGGTCAAATGAATAAGACTTGGTGATTGATAGGGGTGTGGGGCAGTGGGGAATGGTCCTCAGCATTGCATGGGTGACTGAAGTATGTAGGTGAAATCATGGGACTATCAACCTTTGGAAGGAACAAGTTGGGAGGAAAGATGATGGCTCAGTTTTGTTCAAGACTAAATACCTAGATCTGGGCTGGGGCGTGGTGGCTCACACCTGTAATCCTAGCACTTTGGAAGGCCGAAGTGGGAGAATTGTTTGAGCTCAGGAGTTCAAGATCAGCCTGAGCAAGAGCGAGACCATGGCTCTACCAAAAATAGAAAAATTAGCTGGATGTGGTGGCACTCACCTGTAATCCCAGCTACTTGGGAGGCTGAGGCAAGAGGATCGTCACTTGAGCCCAAGAATTTGAGGTTGCACTGAGCTACGATGACACCATTGCACTCTAGCCCTGGTGACAGAGCAAGACCCTGTCTCAAATAAATAAATAAATAGATAGATAGATACCTAGATCTGAAGCTATGAACTAGGAGGGAAAACTGTAGAAGTCACGTCTAAATTCAGACCAGGTAGGGGGAGGGCCATGAAGACTTGTCTATTTCTTATATCAGGAAGAAAAATTTCTTCAGTGTATACCCCCACCCACCCCCACACACAATCTTCCCCTTACATCTTAATGGCC